>NC_069785.1:32791634-33463419 GCF_027406575.1 Nycticebus coucang | reverse complement strand
GAATTTAGAGGTACTTTTTGTTAGATTATGAACTGATACGTATTTTTGGAAGAAGATTTGTCAATATACTTCAGGTTTTAAAGTGCAAATTGTGTTTAAAACAATAAAAAACTGTTTTTCTGTGAAGCGTATTTTAAAAAATAAAAATAAAATAAAGTGCAAATTTTCTTTGATTCCAGAAAAAATTAAACATATTAAGGTTGAGGCATTACACAGCTATACAAAAGTGCAAAGAACACAAATGTATTATCTTAGTGACACCACAAGTCAAATACTCACGTAACCAAGAGGGGCACTTCTAGGACTCTATCCTTTGGAAATACCCCCAAACAGAGATTCTGTCTGACTTTTTAAATATTTCAGTTTTTTTAAGAATTTAATTTTAAAGACATTTCTATGTGATCACACTCTGTTCTGGATAATTAAATGAAGGACACAGCATAGTCTTGGGACCTAAAAGTAGAAGGGAGCAGCATCTCTCGTGTTGGGGCAGGCTGGAGACATCCTCTCACAGGACAGTCAGTGAACGTGACTCCGGGACAAAGAGCAACAGGAAGAGCTGGAAGGACACGTGAGGATGCGTGAAGTCAGCGCCCACAGGACATTTGGAAGTTACCCAAGGACATTTATGGAGGAGTACATTCATCTGGGGACATGGGCTTTTGAAGTCTTTAAAATGTGTTTTTTAATACAGGTTCAGCCTTGTTTTACACTTAAAATAAGCCTGGACATGTTGCTTTTATTTTGTGAAAAAAGAAGGAAATCAGTACCTGTCCTCAGATAATGAGGACAATGAGGTCAAGGTGAGATAGACTGCACATATCAGAATGTTCCACATCTTCTATGTTATTTTTAAAACTGGTCAACGCTGTCCTTTGATCATGTTCAACCTGTGCCCCAGGATTTCTCCTGGGTCGTCAGGAAGGTCCAGAGCCATTGTTCTATGCCTCTTGACCCTAAGCAAGAAGGCCCAGGACAGGCTCCAGGCCTAACATCACCAGGAATTTTCTATATACTGTACATTGAGTAGCAATTAACGACAGAGGACATGTTGATGTCATCAGGCTATTGCAAAACCGGCCATGTGGAATGGAAGAGCTGATGTGAGTTTTTTGGTGCACTCAAAACAGTTTTTCCAGAAGACCTATTAAGAAGTTTATTTTGGTAGTAATGAGGGGAATTAAGTCGGTTAAAATAAAAAAATTAAAACATGTAGTTTTTCTTTAGGTTTATTCAATTTAACTTGCAAATTTTTTAATTCAATTCATAAGTTCAGTAGATAATCTGACAGCATTTTGGGTCTCTCACGAAGCTTTCTTTTGACCTATAGTCATAAATCATGAGATTGATGTGTGGACTCTGGGCATTAGGAAGCTCAGTCTGGATCTTAGCTTGGGGCTTAGAGAGGTAAAAGGCTGATCAAAGGGCCTCACTTCTGCCTGCAGCAGTCTCAGGGCTAAGAATCATCTGAGTCTAATGAAGCAGAGAAACTGCGTGTAGTCCTCCCGACTCATAAATAAGTGATAAATAGGTGCCTCCCAAACTATAATTCCCGAGCTAAGAGCTGTGTCTTCTAGTCCATAAACTTTAATTTTCTTTTGTTCTCCTCCTACACCAGAACATTTGAGGTAAAGAGTGCAGATCAGACGGAAGTTAGAAAAGGTTCACAATTTCTGCAGTATAGCTTCAGCTGTTGCGCTTCTGTTTTTACAATTATATCATTACACATAATGTGAGAAAGTCATATTCATATGAAGCCTAACCAGGGCAGCCAAATCTTCTCAGGCCTCAGCAGTCTGGGGTCCCTTTAATAGTAGTAATCACTTACATCTCACGTGATTTTGTTCCTATCTCCCTGATTCCTCTGTGTATTAGAATTTGTTTAGCAGTGATAGAAATAGCAGCAGCTTAAACAAGATAGATGTTTATTGCTCTCACATTTATTTTTCCAAAGTCCAGGGATGGTCAGCTGGGAGCTGGCATAGTGCCCCATGGTGTCAGGTGTCCAGGCACTTTTTTTTTGAGGTAGAGTCTCACTTTGTTGCCCTTGGTAGAGTACTATGGCATCATAGCTCACAGCTCAAACTCTTAGGCTCAAGTGATCCTCTTGCCTCAGCTTCCTGAGTAGCTGGGACTACAGGCACCCACCACAATGCCTGGCTATTTTTAGAGACGGGGAGGTCTCACTCTGGCTCAAGCTGGTCTCGAACTCCTAAGCTCAGGCGATCCACCTGCCTCAGCCTCCCGGAGTGCTAGGATTACAGGTGTGAGCCACTGCGCCTGGCCCTTCAGGCTCTTTCTCTCTTGCTGCTCTGCCAGACTGGCAAGGTGGTGTCCATGTTAGGGCCCATATGGCTACTCTAATTTCAGCCACCATCATGTCACAATAAGGAAAAAGAAAATAAAAGGAAAGTATGGGCATTTTCCTTCTCTTCAGGGATACTCCCCAGAGGTTTCACTCCTTTCACTCATTTTCCATACTACTGTCATCTCTAGTATTTGGTCACATGGCCCATTTTACTCACAAACGAAACTTGAAAATACCTGCCTTATTTTGGCTGGCTGTGTGGTCAGGTAAAATGAGAGGTTTCTATTACAACCCACGAAGGAAGAAAGAGGTCACAGATATTGAGGTTCCACTTCTGAGCACTTTATTCTGTTCCATTATCTACTTGTCCTATTCTTTAGCCAAAATTAGAATGCCTTAGTATGGTAGCTTTGCAGTAAGCCTTGAAGGTGGGTGGCGAGTCCTCCAGCTTTGTTCTTCACTGATGCTGTGTTGGCTCTTCTGGGTCTTTTGCATCTCTAGATTAGCTTTAGAATCAGTTTGTTCATATTCACAAAATAACTTGCTGGAATTTTTACTGGAACTGCATTGAATCAGTAGATCAAGTAGGGAATAACAACCATCTTTATTAAGTCTTTCTAATCATGAGCATGAAATACCTAACCATTTATTTAGTTATCTGATTCTGTTTCATTGGAGTTTTATAGTTTTCCTCATATAGATCTTATATACACTTTATTAGCTTCATACTTGGGTTTCACTTTTTTGAGATGCTAATGTAAATGTTATTGTGTGTGCGTGTTTTTTTTTTCTTGAGACAGAATCTCACTATGTCACCCTCAGTAGAGTGCTGTGGCATCACAGCTCACAGCAACCTCCAACTCTTGGGTTTAAGCAATTACCTTGCCTCAGGCTCCCAAGTAGCTGCGGCTATAAGCGCCTGCCACAACAGCCGGCTATTTTTTTGTTACAGTTGTCCTTGTTGCTTTAGCTGCCCCGGGCAGGGTTCGAGCCTGCCAACCTTGGTGTATGTGGCTGGAGCCCTACCCACTGAGCTATGGGCGCCACCATGTTACTGTGTTTTTAATTTCAGATTTGGCTTGTTTATTGCTGGTATATAGGAAAGGATTGATTTTTAGATATTAACCTTGTATTCTGCAACCTTGCTATAGTTGCTTTTTAATTTTAGGAGGGTTTTCTTTTCTTTTTGTCAATTCTTTCAGATTTTTCTACATAGACAATCATGTCATCTGTGAACAAGTACAGTTTTATTTCTTTGTTCATAGTCAGTAACACCTATTTTATACCTTTTTTTATTGCATTAGCTAAGACTTTGAGTATAATGTTGAAAAGCATTGGAGAGAGGGGATATCCTTGTCTGTTTCTGATCTTTGTGAAAAATCTTCTAATTTTTTCCCCATTTAGTATGATAGCTGTGAAGTTTTTTTTCAAATTTGTAAAATAAAGTTGAAGGTTCCCTCTATTGCTAGTTTATAGAAAGTTGTTTTTTTTAAACCATGAATGGACATTGGGTTGAGTCAAATGCTTTTATGTATCTCTTAATATAAGATTTTCTTCTTTTAGCCTGTTGATTTTGATACATGATATTAATTGATTCTTGAATTTTGAACCAGCCGTGCATACTCAGGGTATATCCCGTTTAGTTGTGGTGGGTAATTCTTTCTATAGAGTATTAGATTCAATTTGCTAATATTTTATGGAGAATTTTTGCGTGTATATTCACCCTTGGTAGAGTGTCGTGGTGTCATAGCTCACAGCAACCTCAAACTCTTGGGCTCAAGTGATTATCTTTCCTCAGTCTCCTGAGCTGGGACTACAGGCACCCTCCACAATGCCTGGCTATTTTTAGAGGTGGGGTCTTGCTCTTGCACAGGCTGGTCTCGAACATGTGAGCTCAAGCAATCCACCAGCTCAGCCTCCCAGAGTGCTAGGATTACAGGTGTGAGCCACTGTACCCGACCTTGCTTATTTGGATTTAATTTGCTCTTTCCTCCCTCTAGTTTCCTAAAGTAGAAGTTTAGCTAATTGATTTATAGATTTTTTTCTTCTAATATATACATTCAGTGCTATAAATTTCCCTCTAAGCACTGATTTTGCTGTGTTCCATAATTTTAGAGGAGTTGTATTTTCATTTTCTTTCAAAGTATTTTTAAAATTTTGACTGATATGTCTTCTTTGATCTTTGTGTTACTTATTAAAAGTGTCTTGTGTAATCTCTGAGTATAGTGAGATTTTTCAGTCATCTTTCTGCTCTTGATTTCTAGTTTAATTCTATTTTTGTCTGAGAGTACATAGTGTATGATTTCTGTTAATGTCATCTGTTTTGGAGAACATTCCATATGAGCTCAAGAAGGATGTGTAGTCTTCTATTGGATGAAGTAATCTATAGATTATCAATTATACCAATTAATTAATTGATGACGTTGCTGAGTTTAAAAGTGTTTTACTGATTTTTATACCTGTATTTGTTCATTTATGATAGAGGGTGTGTTGAAGTCTCCAACTATAATAATGGATTCATCTGTTTCTCCTTGCAGGCCTATCAGTTTTTACCTCATGTATTTGACATTCTGTAGTTAGGTGTTTGCAGATTAAGAATGTTTATGTCCTCTTTGAGAACTGACCGCTTTATCATGTAATGACCTCTTTATTGCTGATCAATTTTCTTACTTTGAAGTCTGCTCTGTCTAAAATTAATATAGCTACTTTCACATTCTTCTTTACAAATTATTTTAAGTTTATAAAAACTATATATATTTATCATGTACAATATGATGCTTTGAAATACGTATACACTGTGGAGTGACTAAATTGAGCTATTGACACATATCTTACTTCCATACTCATCATTTTTTGTGGTAAGATCACTCAAAATCTACTCTTACTGATCTTTAAGAATCCTATACTAGCTGTGGACAGTGGCTCATGCCTTTAATCCTAGCACTCTGGGAGGCCAAGATGGAGGATCCTTTGAGGTCAGAAGTTTGAGAACAGCCTGAGGAAGAGGGGAGATTCCATTAATAGCCAGGGGTGGTGGCACGTGCCTGTAGTCCCAACTACTTGGGACCTGAGGCAAGAGGATTGCTTGAGTTCAGGAGTTTGAGATTGCTGTAAGATAGGCTGAGGACATGGCATTCTAGCCCAGGGAACAGAGTGAGACACTGTTTCAAAAAATATATATATTAGCAAACCAAATTCAACAGCCCATTAAAAGCATCATACAGCATGACCAAGTTGGATTTATCCAGGGAGTGCAAGAATATTTCAAGATGTAAATCAATAAATGTGACACGTTAAGCTAAAAGATCATTGCAATAAATACAGAAAAGTAATTCAATAAAATTCAATGTCCTTTCATGATAAAAATTCTCGGGGAATTAGGTATAGAAGTAATTTAAACCAATCTAATGAAGACCATATATGATAAGCTCACAGCTAACACCATACTCACATCTAACACAAAAAGTTGAAAATTTTTTCTCTAAGATTTGGAATAAGACAAGAGTGCCCATTCTCTCCACTCCTATTCAAAAAGTACCAGAAGTTTTAGCTGAAAAATTAGGCCAGAAGAAGAAATAAAAGACATCAAAATCAGAAAGAAAGAAATTAAATTGTCTCTGTTTTCAGATGACATTGTCTTATATATAGAAACCCTAAAGACACTACCAACAAACTTTTAGGACTAATAAACAAATTCAGTAATGTTGCAGCATATAAAATTATCACACAAGAGTCAGCAGTGTTTCTTTACCTTAACAACGAACTATCCAAAAAAAAGAACTCAATAAAACAGTTTCATTTAGAGTTTTTGCCAAAATACTACTTAGGAATACATTTGACAAATTGGGAGAAAGAGTTGTACATAGAAAACTCTGTAACTTTAATGAAAAATATTGAAGATGACACAATTTAATGGAAAGATCCCAAAGGGACCAAGAACACACAGTAAGGAAAAGATACTCTCTTCAATAAACGGTGTTGGGATAACCGGATATTCACATCTCAGAAGAATAAAATTGAAACCTTATCTCACAATTTATAAAACATCATCCCAAAATAGGAGTAAAGACTTAAAGGTCAGACCTGAAGCTATAAAACCACTTTTACAGGGGAAAATAAATCAGCAGGAAAACAGGTGAAAATCTCCTTGATATTTGTCTGGACAATGCTTATTGGATAGGAGCCACAGGTACAAGTCACAAAAGCAAACAAGGACAAATGAGATTGCATCAAACTAAAAAGCTATGCAGCAAATGAAACAACAGAGTGAAGAGACAACGTACTGAATACCGAATCGAAGAAAAGACTCACAAACTACAGTCTGATAAGCACTTAGTATGAAAACTTAAAGAACCCAACTCAAAAGTGAGAAAATAAATAACCAGATTAAAAAATTGGTAACAGACCTGAACAGAGATTTCTTCAAAGAAAATATACAGTTTGAAGAAAATATTTCAAATTGTATATAATACCAGCATTGTACCCCATGATTGCATTAGTGTACAGAGCTATGATTTAATAAAAATAAATAAATAAATAGATAAACTTCTAAAAAAAAAAATAAACTTGGAATGCTATGCTGTAAGCTCCCGGTCAGGGAATAAAGCCCTTCTTCTTCTTTTTTTTTTTTATTGTTGGGGATTCATTGAGGGTACAATAAGCCAGGTTACATGGATTGCAATTGTTAGGTAAAGTCCCTCTTGCAATCATGTCTTGCCCCCATAAAGTGTGACACACACCAAGGCCCCACCCCCCTCCCTCCTTCCCACTTTCTGCTTCCCCCCCAATAACCATAATTGTCATTAATTGTCCTCATATCAAAATTGAGTACATAGGATTCATGCTTCTCCATTCTTGTGATGCTTTACTAAGAATAATGTCTTCCACTTCCATCCAGGTGAATACGAAGGATGTAAAGTCTCCATTTTTTTTAATGGCTGAATAGTATTCCATGGTATACATATACCACAGCTTGTTAATCCATTCCTGGGTTGGTGGGCATTTAGGCTGTTTCCACATTTTGGCGATTGTAAATTGAGCTGCAATAAACAGTCTAGTACAAGTGTCCTTATGATAACAGGATTTTTTTCCTTCTGGGTAGATGCCCAGTAATGGGATTGCAGGATCAAATGGGAGGTCTAGCTTGAGTGCTTTGAGGTTTCTCCATACTTCCTTCCAGAAAGGTTGTACTAGTTTGCAGTCCCACCAGCAGTGTAAAAGTGTTCCCTTCTCTCCACATCCACGCCAGCATCTGTAGTTTTGAGATTTTGTGATGTGGGCCATTCTCACTGGAGTTAGATGATATCTCAGGGTTGTTTTGATTTGTATTTCGCTAATATATAGAGATGATGAACATTTTTTCATGTGTTTGTTAGCCGTTCGTCTGTTGTCTTTAGAGAAAGTTCTATTCATGTCTCTTGCCCATTGATATATGGGATTGTTGGCTTTTTTCATGTGGATTAATTTGAGTTCTCTATAGATCCTAGTTATCAAGCTTTTGTCTGATTGAAAATATGCAAAGATCCTTTCCCATTGTGTAGGTTGTCTCTTTGCTTTGGTTATTGTGTCCTTAGCTGTACAGAAGCTTTTCAGTTTAATGAAGTCCCATTTGTTTATTTTTGTTGTTGTTGCAATTGCCATGGCAGTCTTCTTCATGAAGTCTTCCCCCAGGCCTATATCTTCCAGTGTTTTTCCTATGCTTTCTTGGAGGATTTTTATTGTTTCATGCCTTAAATTTAAGTCCTTTATCCATCTTGAATCAATTTTTGTGAGTGGGGAAAGGTGTGGGTCCAGTTTCAGTCTTTTACATGTAGACATCCAGTTCTCCCAACACCATTTATTGAATAGGGAGTCTTTCCCCCAAGGTATGTTCTTGTTTGGTTTATCAAAGATTAGGTGGTTGTAAAATGTTAGTTTCATTTCTTGGTTTTCAATTCGATTCCAAGTGTCTATGTCTCTGTTTTTGTGCCAGTACCATGCTGTCTTGAGCACTATGGCTTTGTAGTACAGACTAAAATCTGGTATGCTGATGCCCCCAGCTTTATTTTTGTTACAGAGAACTGCCTTAGCTATACGGGGTTTTTTCTGGTTCCATACAAAACGCAGAATCATTTTCTCCAAATCTTGAAAGTACGATGTTGGTATTTTGATAGGAATGGCATTGAGTAGGTAGATTGCTTTGGGAAGTATAGACATTTTAACAATGTTGATTCTTCCCATCCATGAACATGGTATGCCCTTCCATTTGTTAATATCCTCTGCTATTTCCTTTCTGAGGATTTCATAGTTTTCTTTATAGAGGTCCTTGACCTCCTTCGTTAGGTATATTCCTAGGTATTTCATTTTCTTTGAAACTATGGTGAAGGGAGTTGTGTCCTTAATTAGCTTCTCATCTTGACTGTTATTGGTGTATACAAAGGCTACTGACTTGTGGACATTGATTTTATATCCTGAAACATTACTGTATTTTTTGATGACTTCTAGGAGTCTTGTGGTTGAGTCTTTGGGGTTCTCTAAGTATAAGATCATGTCATCAGCAAAGAGGGAGAGTTTGACCTCCTCTGCTCCCATTTGGATTCCCTTTATTTCCTTGTCTTGCCTAATTGTATTGGCTAGAACTTCCAGCACTACGTTGAACAGTAAAGGTGACAGAGGACAACCTTGTCTGGTTCCAGTTCTAAGAGGAAAAGCTTTGAGTTTTACTCCATTCAGTAAAATATCGGCTGTGGGTTTGTCATAGATAGCTTCAATCAGTTTTAGAAATGTGCCACCTATGCCTATACTCTTCAGTGTTCTAATTAGAAAAGGATGCTGGATTTTATCAAATGCTTTTTCTGCATCTATTGAGAGGATCATGTGATCTTTATTTTTGCCTCTGTTAATATGGTGGATAACGTTTATGGACTTGCGTATGTTAAACCAGCCTTGCATCCCTGGGATGAAGCCTACTTGATCATGATGAATGACTTTTTTGATGATAAGCTGTAATCTATTAGCTAGGATTTTGTTGAGAATTTTTGTGTCTATATTCATGAGTGAGATCGATCTGAAATTCTCCTTTTTGTTTGGTTCTTTTCCTGGTTTTGGTATCAGGGTGATGTTTGCTTCATAGAATGTGTTGGGGAAGATTCCTTCTTCCTCAATTTTTTGGAATAATTTCTGCAGTACAGGAATAAGCTCTTCCTTGAAGGTTTGATAGAATTCTGGAGTGAAGCCATCTGGACCAGGGCATTTTTTGGTTGGAAGATTTTTTATTGTTTCTTTGATCTCAGTGCTTGAAATTGGTCTGTTCAGGAGCTCTATTTCTTCCTGGCTGAGTCTAGGGAGAGGGTGTGATTCCAAATATTGATCCATTTCTTTCACATTGTCAAATTTCTGGGCATAGTGTTTCTGGTAGTATTCAGAGATGATCTCTTGTATCTCTGTGGGATCAGTTGTTATTTCCCCTTTAGCATTTCTGATTGAGGTTACTAGAGATTTTACTTTTCTATTCCTCGTTAGTCTGGCCAATGGTTTATCTATTTTATTTATTTTTTCAAAAAACCAACTCCTTGTTTCATTAATTTTCTGAATGATTCTTTTGTTTTCAATTTCATTGATCTCTGATTTGATTTTGGATATTTATTTTCTTCTACTGAGTTTAGGCTTAGATTGTTCTTCTTTTTCCAATTCCATAAGATCTCTTGTGAGATTGTTGATGTGCTCTCTTGCTGTTTTTCGAATGTAGGCATCTAAAGCGATGAATTTTCCTCTCAAAACTGCTTTTGCAGTATCCCACAGGTTTTGGTAGCTTGTGTCTTCATTGTTGTTACGCTCAAGGAAGTTAATGATTTCCTGTTTTATTTCTTCCTGCCCCCATCTGTTATTCAACAGAAGATTGTTTAATTTCCATGCCTTTGTGTGGGGTCGAGCATTTTTGTTAGACTTGAGTTCCACCTTTAGTGCCTTATGGTCTGAGAAGATACAAGGTAAAATTTCAATTCTTTTGATTCTGTTGATATTTGTTTTGTGTCCCAGGATATGATCAATTTTGGAGAATGTTCCATGGGGTGATGAGATGAATGTATATTCTTTGTCTTTGGGGTGGAGTGTTCTATATGCGTCTATCAAGCACAGTTGTTCTAGTGTCTCATTTAAATCTCTTATATCCTTGTTTAATTTCTGTTTAGAGGATCTGTCCAGCTCTGTAAGAGGAGTGTTAAAGTCCCCTGTTATTATGGTATTATCAGATATCATATTGTTCAGACTGAGTAAGGTCTGTTTCAAGAATCTGGGAGCATTTAAATTGGGTGCATAAATATTTAGAATTGAAATGTCTTCTTGTTGTATTTTTCCCTTGACCAATATAAAGTGACCATCTTTGTCTTTTTTGACTTTAGTTGCTTTAAATCCACATGTATCTGAAAATAAGATTGCAACTCCTCTTTTCTTCTGAATTCCATTTGCCTGAAAAATTGTCTTCCAACCCTTGACTCGGAGCTTTAATTTGTCTTTTGAAGCCAGGTGTGTTTCTTGCAGACAGCAAATGGATGGCTTGTGTTTTTTAATCCAGTCAACCAATCTATGTCTCTTCAGTGGGGAATTCAAGCCATTAACATTTATTGAGATAATTGATAATTGTGGTAGTATTCTATTCGTCTTATTTGGTGAGAGTCCATTGCTTAGTTTTATCTTTTGCATCAGTGTGGAGGTTTGGTTCTGTCCTTTAATTTCTGAGTTCTTACTTTGCTGCTGATCCATTGTGGTGGTCAGTGTGCAGAACAGGTTGAAGTATTTCCTGTAGAGCTGGTCTTGTTGTGGCGAATTTCCTCAATGTTTGTATATCCGTAAATGATTTGATTTCTCTGTCAATTTTGAAGCTTAGCTTAGCAGGGTACAGAATTCTGGGCTGGAAATTATTCTGTTTAAGTAGATTAAAGGTAGATGACCATTGTCTTCTTGCTTGGAAAGTTTCATTAGAGAAGTGTGTGGTCACTCTGATGGATTTGCCCCTGTAGGTCAACTGGCGCTTACTCCTGGCAGCCTGCAGAATCTTTTCTTTTGTCTTGACTTTGGACAGGTTCATCACAATGTGTCTTGGAGAAGTTTGGTTAGAGTTGAGGCGACCTGGGGTCCGATAGCCCTCTGAAAGGAGTGTGTCAGAATCTTTGGTGATATTTGGGAAATTTTCTTTTATAATATTCTCTAGTATGGCTTCCATTCCTCTGGGGCATTCTTCTTCCCCTTCTGGAATTCCTATAACTCGTATGTTGGAACGCTTCATAAAGTCCCATAATTCTGACAGTGAACGTTCTGCTTTCTCTCTCTTCTTTTCTGCCTCTTTTACTATCTGAGTTATCTCAAAAACTTTGTCTTCTACCTCTGAAATTCTTTCTTCTGCATGGTCTAACCTGTTGCTGATACTTTCCATTGCATCTTTAAGTTCCCTAATTGACTATTTCATTTCCTTCAGCTCTGCTATATCCTTTTTATATTCTTCATATCGTTCATCTCTGATTTGATTCTGTTTTTGGATTTCCTTTTGGTTATTTTCCACTTTATTAGCAGTTTCCTTCATTGTTTCCATCATTTCTTTCATTGTTTTCAACATGTGTATTCTAAATTCCCTTTCTGTCATTCCTAACATTTCCGTATAGGTGGAATCCTCTGCAGTAGCTACCTCATGGTCCCTTGGCGGGGTTGTTCTGGGCTGGTTCTTCATGTTGCCTGGAGTTTTCTGCTGATTCTTCCTCATGAGTGATTTCTTTTATCTGTTTCCTTGCCCTAATTTTCCTTTCACTTCCTCTTGCTCTTTAAGTTCTCATGCCTGTGGACTAAGGGTTACAGGACCAGAAGGGTGAGAAGGTTGAAGAGCAAAAAAAGGATGAAAGAAAGGAGGACCGAGTGTTAAGAAAAATAGAGAAAGGAGAGGGGTGGGTAAAAGGAATATTGACAAAAAGAAGAGAGGCACAGAAAGAGGGAGACAGAGCAATATAGGTGTACAGTAGGGTACTTTGACACAACCTTAAAAAAAAAAAAAAACCACCTTCTGCGGGTGCCCAGTTGGGTGGTTCCCTTGAGGTCAGCAGCTCTTTGCTAACCTGAGTAGACACAGTACCCCACCTCCACCAAGTAGAGAGGAAAGACAAAAATGCTATAAATCAAACCAAAACAAGCAAACAGAAAACTATACGGGATAAAATTGGGTGGAAAACCAAATAATAGTGGTAGGAACACTAACAAAATTGAAGTTCTAATTATTGAAATAGGCAGCAATGGGAAATTATAATTAAACTAGAAAAATTGAGAAAGAAAAAGGATCTGTATGGAAAAGGTTGAACTTAAAAAACAAAACAACATCAACAATATCAAAATAAACAAAAAAAACAACCAAACCAAAAAAAAAAAAGAAAAACACAACCAAAAACAAAGCAGTATGTATATGTTATTGAGTATTGTCTGGGCAACACGTGGTCTTCTGGGGTATGAGATGTTAATCACAGTTCTGATACGACTGGAGGCTGCTAGTTTCTCAAACCCCAGCAGGTGGACACCCTAAATCTCTCTTCAGCCCACTTAAAAGGCACTTTGAACTTGTTCACTGGCTGAGCAGAAGCTTTCCCAGGGAAGTGCTTGTCTCTGGAATCACTGCTGAAGTGGCTATCCACTTACCCAGTGTGCCAAAACTGGTCTCCCTCTGCCCCTGAGGTTTAGGGCTGCAAGGCGGCTCAGACCCCGCCCTTAGGCTACTTGGTCGTTGGGTTACCAGCTCCCACCCAATTCTAGCTCTGCCACCCTGAGGGCGGAGCTTGCCGGGGCAGATCCCTCACAATGGCTGCCTGTGACCCAGAGCCAAACACTATTAGCTCCGTCTGGCTCAGCGGCTCAGACTTGGGCCCTAGACAATGGCCAAAGTTCTCCGCACTCCCGCTGAGGCTCTCCCCAAGGCAGTTCAGCTGAGTGCCAAGTCCAAAGACACCAAAACAGTTCACAGGTAAGGCCTTTCTGGTTTGCAGTCTTGGTGCTACTGAACTTACAGTTGCGGCGGGTTTAGGCAGATTGAACACACGTGACCACTTGCCGGTTTTCCACTGTTTTAGTCCTCCTCTTGGGGTCCAGAAGTCTCTCACTGACTCCCTGTATCCTCTCAGGGGTGATGATAGGCAGATCCCACCAGCCAGAGATCCCTGGAGTCCTATCTCCCCAGACTCACGGTGCCCAGATGCAAGGAAGCTGTTACTCGGCTGCCATCTTGCTCCGCCTCCCCAAGCCCTTCTTCTTATAAAAAAAAAAAAAAAAGAAGAAGAAGAAGAAAGAAAGAAGGACAAAGAAAATATACAAATGGTCAACAGGTATGTGAAAAAATTATCAGTATCACAAATCATTAGGGATATGCAAGCTAAAACCACAATGAGATAATCACCTCATTTATACCTGCTAGCATGGCTATTATCAAAAAGATGAGAGATAACATGTGTTGGCAAGGATGTGTAGACAAGGGAACCACTGTATACTGCTGGCAAGAATGTAAATTAGTACAACCATTATGATGGTTCTTCAAAAATTAAAATAGAACTAACATATGAACCAGTAATCCCAGGTCTGAGTGTATATCCAGAAGATACATCCAGTATGTCTCATGTTTATCGCAGCATTATTCACAAGAGCCAAGATATGGAATGTCCATCAATGGATGAAAATGTATCTATATATACAGGGGCATAGACACACAATAAAATACTATTCACCCTTATAAAAGAAGAAAATCCTGTCATTTGTGACAACATGGATGGAAATGGAGGACATTATTCAAACTGTAGCAAGCTAAGCATAAAAAGACAAATACTTACATATGAAATTTATTGTAAAATAGCTGAACTCACAGAAGCAGAGAGTGGCATGGTGATTGCCAGAGGCTAGACTTAGGGGAAAGGGGAGTGAGGAGACAATGGTCTAAGCAGCGTTTTTCAACCTTTTTTACGTCATGGCTCACTTGAACCTATAGTTAAGTTTCTGCGGCACACTGAAATTATGTTAATCAAACAAAGAGTAAAAAAAAAGAACTTACTATGCTCTGACCTTCTTTTGAAAATAATTTAGTTAATGATCTTTTAAAAATTTTCTAGGCACACGTAAGCTCCTAAATTTTCTGTGGCATACTAGTTGAAAATCATTGGTCTAGAGGTACAAAGTCTCAAGATGAATAACTTCTGGAGATCTATAATGTAGTATGGTGACTATACTTATTAATATAATGTGTAGAGAAATTAATAAAAGAGTAAATTTGAAACGTTCTTACTACACACAAAAAATGATAATTATGTGAGGTGATATGTAAATTAGGATGGTTGTGGTGATCATTTTACAAAGTATATATATTATCAAAACATCATGTTGTACACTGTAAATATATACAGTTTTTTCAATTATACCTTAATAATTCAGGGGGGAAAAAGAACTTGTGAATGTATTTTAAAACAGCAAGTAGTGCAATCATGTGGAACCTGGGTAGGGGGAACCAAATGTCTGTGCTTTTAAAAGTGATAAGAGATTCTGCAAGATGAATCAACTATTATCAGTTTATTTTATGTCCCTTCTAGTGACAAAGAAACACAATTTTTACTCAGTAACCCAAAGAAGCATATGTAATCCTGTTATTGCAGATGAATCTGGTGAAGGTTGTTTTGGGGATTCAAGCAGTTAATGCAGGCATTGACCTCACTCGACATACACCAAACTTATTATTGATGGACACGGTATTATATCATTAATGTTAATTGTTAGTCACTTGAGGAAAATCTTTACGCCATTTTCCAGAATGTCGTTTTCCACCCATCCCCCCGCTTCATGTTACTGGTGTATGTATACTCAAATATGCAGAGAAGACAATTCCCCCAAATTTTAATATAGCCTAAAAGAAACATTTGCCATTTTTTGAGGCCATCAGCATCTATTACCCTTCTGAACTACATCCAATTTCCTTTCAGGGAATTAATATGTCCATTTGTGTTATAAGGTATTCGTGATAAGCATTTTGAAAACCTCAAGGAGCAGATTCTTCTTTCCAGTTTCCTCTGGACTAACTAACTGAGGGACGAAAACATTGTCTGTGATTGGAAAATCAGACACTGTTCCTGGACCCTGTCTCTTGAGTGAGTGAATCAAGGATTAGAGGAACTGCTGGAGGAATTCATCCATTACAAGGGCAGCATCAATGGCAGTAGCATTTGTATCAGGCTAATCTAATATGAAACAATTACTGTGTTTTCTAGTTCCTGATTTTTCTTTTTCTTTGCAGACAGGGTCTTGCTCTGTTGCCCAGGCTGGAGTGCACTCAAATTCCTGGGCTCAAGTGAGCCTCCAGCCTTGACCTCCCAAAGTGCTGAGATTGCAGGATTCAGCTACCAGGCTGGGCCCTAGTTCCTGCATCTTTATTCTGTTCCATTCATAACCTAGTCCCCTGCTTCCTTCCTTGGTGTGTGTCTGCTAACTTTACAGTAAATTCTATTTTGGCTGAGAGGCCTGGTATCAGTTTCTGTCACGTGAGCCAAACTATCTGATTTAATATAGAGCCTTATCTCATGGCCCATCCAGTAGTGCAGATGGAAATAAATAGGGCTGGGTTTGGCATTGTTAATTTTCTTCAACAAGGAATAGCACAGCTCTGGTTCCAGTCTAGCTCTAACCTCATTTGTGAATGTCTGATTAGAGAGAGAGAGAGAATGGAAGCAATCATGCTCTCTGCTTATTGGGCTAAATTCTTCTCTTTTAAAAATAATATTATGCACATTGGGAATTTCCATCAGAGAATGCTGGTTTGGTTTAATTTGCTTAGGAAACAAAATAATGTGTCTGTTTTCTTTCTAACTCTTGTGAAGTCTGTTTTCTGTAGGATTTAAAATTAAATGTTGCATCATTTCAAGGGAATCTTGCATAAACAATAAATTCTGTGGCTGGGTGCAGTGGTTCGTGTCTGTAATCCTCACACTCCAGGAGACTGAGGTAGGAGGGTCTCTTGAGCTCCAGAATTTGAGGTTACAGTGAGCTATGATGATGCCACTGCACTCTAGCTGGGGTAACAGAGTGAGAGTCTGTCTCCAAAAAAAAAAAAAAAGAATAAATTGTGAGGTGAGTCAAGGGTATGGATAATATTCACCTTAATAATAAAATCTAGGGCTCGGCACCTGTAGCTCAGCAGTTAGGGTGCCGGCCATATACACCAAAACTGGCAGATTCAGACCCAGCCTAAGCCTGCTAAACAACGACAGCTACAAAAAAAAAAAGCCTGGTGTTGTGGCGGGTGCCAATAGTCCCAGCTACTTGGGAGGCTGAGGCAAGACAATCACTTGAGCCCAAGAGTTTGAGGTTGCTGTGAGCTGTGATGTCATAGTACTCTACCAAGGGTGACATAGTGAGACTCTGACTCAAATAATAATAATAATAATGAAATCTAGTATTATTGAAGAGGGAGTGTCAATAGAAGTTGGACAGTGACCATTATGAAATCTTATTCAGTGAAACTGAAAATTGTACAATATCTCTGGCTCTGTTTTAGTCTGTTTTATGCTGCTGCAACAGACTCGGTAACTTATAAAGAACAGACATTTATTTCTCAAGGCTCTGGAATTTGGAAAGTCCAAGATGAAGGTACTGTCATCTGTTGAGGGTTTTCATGCCATGTCCTCACATGGCAGAAGAGTGGAAGAACAATCTAGTTGAATGCTACATAAAAGCTATTTATTTATTTATTTTTTAGAGACAGAGACTTATTTTGTTGCCCTCGGTAGAGTGCCATGCTGTCACAGCTCACAGCAACCTCCAGCTCTTGGGCTTAGGCGATTCTCTTGCCTCCGCTTCCCAGTAGCTGGGACTACAGGCGCCTGCCACAATGCTCAGCTATTTTTTAGTTGCAGTTTGGCCAGGGCCTTGTTCGAACCTGCCACCCTTGGTATATGGGACCAGCACCCTACCCACTGAGCCATAGGTGCCTCCCATGAAGGCTCTTTTATGAGAGCCTTGATCTCACAAGGGAGAGGCTGTCATAACCTAATTGCCTTTTATTTTATTTATTTTTTGAGACAGAGTCCTACTATGTCACCCTCTGTAGAGTCCGGTAGCATCACAGCTCACAGCAACCTCAAACTCTTGGGCAGAAGCCATTCTCTTGCCTCAGCCTCCCGAGTAGCCGGGACTACAGGCGCCCATCATAGCACCTGGCTATTTTTTGTTGCAGTTGTCATTGTTGTCTAGCTGGCCCGGGCTGGGTTCGAACCTGCCAGCCTCGGTGTATGTGGCTGATGCTGTAACCACTGTGCTACGGGCACGGAGCCCTAATTGCCTTTTAAAAGCTTCACTTCGGGAACATCTGAATTTTGGAGGGAACATATTCAGACTATAGCAGGTCCTCTCCTAGGCAATCTAATTGATCGAGGCCAGTTTCTGAATTTTTAATGCAATATTAGACAGCAAGAGTAATCTATGTAAATGATTCTTGTTTTATTTCTATGATTCTATTTCTGAAAGGTATTAGATCACATTGGCTATTCTGGATAGAAGAGGTACATTATGGTTGTTTTATTTTTTTATTGTGCTTTACCATACACTTATAAATACACTGTGTGTTGTATAACCCCAAGATTGATGATAGAGCATGGCCCAGATAAATGGTTCTTGCATACCCAAGCTCGCCCTTGTGCAGAATTTCTTCAGCTCACGTATAGATGGTTGGATTTTAGTGGGTGTCATGGAGATTCAAAAAAGTTCAGTGAGACCCTCATTCACTCATATATTACAATTAAAATCTATATACCTCCAAGGGAAGATAGGTGTCTAGAAGAATGATTTTTGGTCCTTCCTCTTGATCAGTGAAGAGTAATAGCAGTTTTTGCCCCGAGGTCTTCATTTATATCAGTGGTTCTCAACCTGTGGGTTGCGACCCCTTTCGGGGTTGAACGACCCTTTCACACTGGTAGCCTGAGACCATCAGAAAACACATATTTCCAATGGTCTTAGGAACTGAGGCACTGCTCCTCTGTCTGTCTCCAGGCAGGTCCACCCACATGCAGATATGCCCACATACCAGATATCATCACACCAACCCCATCACATACACCTGGTACAAATACAGGTGTATGTGACCAGGTTGGCACCATAATGTACTTACGCGGACCAGTCATACGTGCGTAGCAAGCAGCTACTGTGTAGAGAGCAGCTACTCTGTCAAAAGCAGCTACTGTGTTGAAAGCAGCCGTATTGGAGGTAAAACAACACTTCATGAATTATAATGACTGGGTAAATGTAAAATCATGTACTGTAAAATCATCATCTACTGCGAAAACCCAAAATATCTGTACCATGGGTACTTCATCTGGATGCTGATTGGTCTTTTTATATTCAGCTGTGGTTGATGTGAATACTGCCCCCTTGCAATAGTAACAGGTATGTAAAAAAAAACACAAATGGTAAATCATAGGAAACTTTGATGAACTGTATTGACTGAACTATGCCATGTATTATCTTTTGTATTATTAAAATTATTGTTAATACATTATTTTCATTAACAAACTGTCCCATGACAATGGATCATGTAGAAAAGAACGTTAGAAAAGAAAATATAGTGAGGATTTTTTACAGTATGGTTTTACCTCAATAATTATAGCAGGAATTGAGAAACTGCAATGTGTTATTTGTTGTGAAGTTCTATCAGTCAAATCTATGCAGCGGAACAAACTAAAATGCCATTTTGATAGCAAGCATCCAAGCTTTGCTGCAAGGATACCAACTATTTTAGAAGCAAAGCTGATGGACTCAAGAAAGCTGGATTTGACACTGGTGGCAAGTACCACAAACAAAACGTAGCAGCCATTGAAGCTTCTTATTTGGTGGCACTCAGAATCGCCAGAGCTATGAAACCTCATACTATTGCTGAGGATTTACTGTTGCCAGCAGCCAATGACATTGTTCGAGTTAATGTCGGAGACGAATTTGTTACGAAATTGAGTGCAATTTCCTTATCTAATGACAGTGTCCACAGAACAACAGACGACATGTCTGCTGATATTCTCGATCAGGTAATCCAGGAAATTAGATCTGCTCCACTTCCACTCTTTAGTATCCAGCTTGATGAATCTACAGACATTGCAAACTGTTCACAGTTACTGGTTTACGTGAGGCATATTAATGATGGAAATTTTAAAGATGAGTGTTTTTTGCAAACCTCTTGAGACCACAACTACTGCACATGCTGTATTTGACACAGTTGGTTCATTTCTGAAAGAGCACAAGATCTCTTGGGGAAAGGTTTATGGTGTTTGCACAGACGGTGCTCCAGCTATGGTAGGATGTTGATCTGGATTTCAACGTTTGGTACTGAATGAGTCACCAAAAGTCATCGGAACTCACTGTATGATTCATCGGCAAATATTAGCAACGAAGACGCTGCCACAAGAGTTACAAGAAGTAATGAAAAGCATCATAAATTCCGTCAATTTTGTAAAGGCGAGCACTTTAAACAGTCAACTGTTTTCGCAACTGTGCGAATTGGATGTGCCAAACAATGCTCTGCTGTTTCAACACGAAGTGAGATGGTTGTCAAGAGGAAAAGTTTTAAAACGTGTTTTTGAGCTTCGTGATGAACTCAAAATGTTTTTTAATCAGAAAGCAAGACTGCAGTTTCAAGCACTTTTCAGGGATAAAAGTGAACTGCAGAAAATAGTTTACTTGGTTGACATCTTTGCCATCTTGAATGAGATAAATTTATCACTGCAAGGACCAAATGCAACATGCCTCGATTTGTCTGAAAAGATCCGATCATTCCAAATGAAACTTAAGCTTTGGCAAAAAAAAAAAAAAAAAATTGGATGAAAATAAAATAAAATTTACATGTTGCCTACCTTACCTGCTTTCTTTGAGAAACATGACATTGAACCAGACAAAAGATTATGATGATAATTTCTGTGAAAGAACACTTGTACATGCTTGCAGATGAAATTTTATTGTACTTTCCAAATCTACCTGACACCCCAGGAAGGGGCCAGAAGCCCATGCACAAAGCTGAAGATGTTCCTAAGACAGCACAAGGGAAGTTCATTGAACTTATTAACAGCGATAAAGCAAGAACTGATTTCTCTACAATGTCAGTTACAAAATTCTGGATCAGGTGTTTATAGTCATATCCTGTTCTATCTGAGACTGTGTTGCGCCTTCTTCTTCCATTTCCAACAGCATATCTTTGTGAAGCAGGGTTCTCCAGCTTGTTGGTTATCAAGTCTAAATACAGAAGTGGACTTGTTGTGGAGATGATCTTCGTGGTGCTCTTGCAAAGACTGCCCTGAAAATTTCTGATCTGCTTGCAATCTCAACCTTCACACTGACTTTGGCTTTTTACCCATACTGTCACAAAATGTAGCAATGTACTTTACTGTTGTTATATTCAGACTGTCACCCATGCTACACCATACTTCAAGACAAAATTTCATTTATTTGTAATTAGAAATAAATATTTCACAGTATATAATTACTATTGTTTTGTGATTAATCACTAGGCTTTAATTACGTTCAATTTGTAACAATGAAAATACATCCTGCATATCAGATATTTACATTATGATTCATAACAGTAGCAAAATTACAGTTATGAAGTAGCAACAAAAATAATTTTATGGTTGGGTGTCACCACAACACGAGGAACTGTATTAAAGGATCACGGCATTAGGAAGGCTGAGAACCACTGATTTATATCAACCAATTGATAAATTAGGATCCCGGCTCTGATTATGAAGACAGGGATGAGGAATGGGAGGAGAACAGCTTGGACTGGAGTGAAATGTGCTGGGAGCAGTGGATACTCAGCCTACCACCCCCATCACTATCCCTTCTTCCATTTTCAGAACGTTTTAAGCAATTATAACAAAAAGATGTTAAGAAGTTTGGGGGAAAAGGAGATAAATTGTTACTTAAACTAGACAGATATTTTTTTTTATTGTTTTTTTTTTTATTGTTGGGGATTCATTGAGGGTACAATAAGCCGGGTTACACTGATTGCATTTGTTAGGTAAAGTCCCTCTTGCAATCATGTCTTGCCCCCAGAAGGTGTGGCACACACCAAGGCCCCACCCCCCTCCCCTTTCTCTGTGACACATATATATATATATATATATATTTTTTTTTTTTTTTTTTTGCAGTTTTGGCCAGGGCTGGGTTTGAACCCACCACCTCGGACATATGGGGCCAGCGCCCTACCCCTTTGAGCCACAGGTGCTGCCCTGACAGATATATTTTTTATCATATGATTCTCCACCCTTTTTCTGAGGTGGTGTGTTCTCAGAACCACATACATCTACTGAAAAATGAGGGGAAAAATTGTGGATAATTGTATCGATGCCAGAAAGTGAGAAATTATATGTGGTTTTGTGAATACTGATGTCTAAGCTAAAGCAAAGATGCAGGAATGCACACAAATAACGGGGGACAATTGAAAAGTACTCTGGGGGAATTTGCTTCCATGAAGATTAAAGGCTTTCATCCTGCACTGTCCCCTATCTGGACGTACTCCTTCTTGGTCTCATGTGCTGTGTTGTAAGGAAAGAACAAGACAAATGAAATACCTACAAATATGGTGTTGGAAACTGCAGGCATTTATACCCGCAACACAAGACGTGCTGAATCATGTGAGCTGTGTGAAACCACATCTCTGAGAACTACTTGTGAATCTAGCCCGTGTTGCCTTTGAGGGGTGGGGGTGGGGCGGAGAAGAGAGGGAAGTGGCTGATTAAAATGAATAGAATCAAAATTATCATTCTCGATTTTAATCTATAGCGATCAGTATGGAGAAAATTATATCCTCTCACCCTAACCTCTTAGACAATATTCTGTTAGGATGGTGGAAGACAGACACATTTCTGGTGGATGATTTTTTTCTGCTGATCAGAGTGGAACTATATCATTTATACCATCAGGAATAAATTGTTCGGTTTCATTTTTCCATCGACAAGTGATAAGAACAATTCCTCTCCTGTATGAAGATTGGTATACACATTCTGGCATTCTGAGTCCTTCTAGCAATGTACAATAGACTCCCTGTATTATTTTATTGCCTCTCCTACATCTTTGAATCCCATTCTTACAAGGCACTACTGGGTGGGTGCAGATCTCTAGCAACTCCTCATAGAGCATTTGGAGGAAGAAATGTTCTGTGATACACATGAACCTGTTATGAACATTTCTAAACGTCATTTCACCATTACAATAATCCCGATCCCATAAAGGTCTGTCAGGATCAGCAAGGACCATCTGTAGGAATTTATTTTTGGTAGGTGGTCTGGTAGGTCCTGTACCCGAAATTTCATCAAAATAGTCTAAAACTTCTGTTGATACATTCTCATTTGCAAAAAAATAGTGGTTTCTCCCTTGAAGCTGCAGTGGCTGCAGCAGGAGGAGCAGGACAGGCAGCAGGTGCACGGCGGGCAGAGTCCTCATTCTTTCTCTGCGGGGAGTAAAAATGATAAGGACACATGTGTTACTGTGATAATGTCCTAGCTTCCATTTCCTGGCCAGGGCCTATTCTATTCCTGTTCTGAAATATAGGATTTCAAAATCACTGTAAGTGATGATTCGAAATCTATTTAAATAACTCTGAAATATTGACCAAAAAATGACCATACTAGGTGTATATTGGTAGACTGTGGATAAGGGTAGGAAGGTGAACAAAGGAGAGGAAGAGAGGGAAAGGGGGAGAGAATATGTCGGGAGGGGAGAACAGGCAAAAGAGAGAGGAAGGACAGAACAGAGGAAGAAGAGAGAAAAGGGGAAAAAAGGGAAAATGGGAAAAGAAAAGGAAAGAGACAAGAATGACGAAAGAAGAGATGAATGGGGGGGAAGGACTTAGGAGAGCAGCACAGCTGTGGGAGAGGGAGGGGGACACAGAGGAGGCTCACGTGTTCCTTCCATGTGGAACCAGTGTATCTTATCCCTTCATAACTTGCACTGGCAAGCACCATAAGTGATCCACCCTCCCCTCCTTAACATTCTACTGTGATGAGGAAAATTCTTCAGTATAAGAGTGTTCTTCATCTACTTGCTCACGTGTAGCTGTAGACACGCCCGGAGAAGAGGTCAAGCACCCAAGTAAACATGATGCTAAGCTTTTCTGTGTGTCTGCTTTGCCCTTGCCTCCTTGCCTGACATTGCTTTGTGCATTGTGGGACTATGCCTACTCATACTTCTTGGCATAGTTCTCTCACTAAGACATCACCGCTTTTTGTTTTTCTGGTTCATTTTTTTTTTCTCTTAGGTAGACTTCATGGTTTCTGCTACCATACAATTTTTGTATCCTTTAAACTCTTTCCTTACTGTTCACCCATCTGCAGGTATGGTGACCTCATCATCCGAGATTTCACAGTCATTACATTACGTCTCTGTGTATTTCCAGGTCTCTTCCCCAGTAGCAGGCTGCACTAATATTTCCCCAATACTCTAAAAAGTTATGAGCAAGTGTCTTTGCTACACAAATGTATAATGCTAATCACATGACATACATTAAAAATTAAAATATGAATCTGGCACATATTTGTAGTATTATGCTGCATGGTAGGTAGATTGTGATAAATATGTTTTTTTCTTTTTTGAGACAGAGTTTAGCTTTGTCACCCTGAGTAGAGTCCTGTGGCATCATAGCTCACGGCACCTGAAACTCTTGGGCACAAGTGATTCTCTTGTCTCAGCCTCCCAGTGGCTGGGGACTATAGGCATCTGTCACAATCCTCAGCTATTTTTAGAGAAGGGGTCTTGCTCTTGCTCAGGCTGGTCTGGAACTCGTGAGCTCAGGCAATCCACCCAACTTGGTCTCCCAAAGTGCTGGGATTATAGGCGTGAGCTACCGTACTCAGCCTGTGATAAATAATTTTTTAAAAACTTTCCTAATAGGTCCCTGAGCAATAATAACGTGTCCCAGGAACTCAGGTCACAACCTCCTCTTTAGTAGGGTATCTTTCATAGAGAACTTCTGGGCTTATTTATCATTTTCTATTCCTATTGCAAATCTGAGTGTTTGTCATTAATTTTTGAAGGGCTTTCCTCTTAGACAAAGGCAAATACAAGGTCAAGAGCAGGATTCTAGGCCTCTCGTGCCTCCGGCTGCCTTACTGTATTCAGTCCTTGTGTCGTCAGTCCTTCAGAGAATGGATGGTTAAAGGGCTAGGCTGGGGAGATCCTAAGAGGGCAGGATCCTGGAGTTAGGAAGAAAGAAGAACAAAATTTTTCAGCTCATAAATATACTGTTGGGATCAACCTCAAATAAAAAACATAGGTACTGTAATAAGCAGTTATGTGCCATGTACTATGCTAAGGACTTTATATACATTATTTTCATCATCCAAACAACCAGAGAATAAAGGCTCTGGTTTCTTGTTGTTGCTGTTGTTGTTAGCATGTCCTCCAACCTCAGTTATCCTCTAAGAATTGTAACCCAGACTCCCTAGTCTACATGCGACAGAGATGGAGGTGGAGAGCTGTGGCCAATTTTAGGTTGGATTTCAGTCGTGTGAGTAGAAAAGGCCAGAGAATTGTAGAGATAAAGAAAGGTGGGTGTTAGGGAACACAACAGAAGGTGGAGACAATGGGAAAATTGAGCATTGACGTGCAGAGAATAGGACAGAAAAAAAGTGTATCTGACTTGGTGATGTGAGAGTGGACACTCTGGTATGAAACCGTGTTCGTAACCCATCCCTCCCATCCCTGCTCTCACATTCTCATCCGTGTCCTCCAGGAGTCCTCATATAGCAGCAGGGTCACAGGAATGAGAATGCACACAGAGCATGCCTTGTAAATAGTATTTATAATGTAACCATTAGAATATAGATAACACCTTGCAAATCAGTGCTCATAAGAGTGTAACAAGGTGGGCAATCATGCATTTCTAACCAGAAAGCAATTGTTGCGATCCTTTTTAGGAAAAAAAATGTCAGATATTTAAAAAGTTTTAAAAGCCAAACGCTTTTTTACAGAGTATACCTAGAATTCTAAACTGAGGAAATAATGGGAGAGAGTACAATAACTCGTGTGGTAAGATGGACAGCGAGTTTTACTTAAGGAAGAGAAAGACTGAAAATACATATGTCCAGTAATGTGGGAAAGGTGAAATTAACTCTGGTACGTTCCTAGCAACAACAATAATATACACAATAATAGCCATTCAAGAAGTAGTATCTATGAAGACAGCATTCTATATTCATGAAATGATGTAGCCTTAGAATGGGCTTTCTCACAATTTCAAAATACAGTAATCAATGAAATTTTAGAGATATGGAACATTTTGTGATACAATATTATAGGAGTAGGACTATCCGGTCGACAGTGAGAAATACCACACAAATAACCCTAAACATAAGAATTTCTAAATTAACTCACAGAAGATGGAAGTCCAAGAGATACAGTAGGAGAAAAACATCAAATTCTTCACTGGACTCTTGTTCACTCTCTCCTGCTCTGCTCTTCTTTGTATGCTTACTTCATTTTCATGTAGAATCTCTCCACTTAATGACAGAGTCAATCTTGTCACCTTTTGTACCCTTGTATGTAGGGTCACAATGGGAAGTATCTTCCCTCCCACCTTCACCCAATGTGGACAATAACTACTTTGATTGGCTGTGCTTCTGTCACATAAATAAATTCAGCGATGTGGGGGCTTCTGATTGGTCAACCTGAAAATGCATGCCTTTTCTTGAAGAGTAAAGGCAAAATCACATTATTAAAACCCCTCAGAATTCCAGTTGCCGACAGAACAGCTGTTCTCTACTACACAAAAAAGGGAGACCAAATATAAAAGTAGCAAAGTGCATTACAAATGGGGAAAAATCAAAACACTGTATCTGCAGCATGATCCCAAGTAATGAAAATAAAGATTATACAAGGGTAAAAAAAAAAAAAAAAGAAAAGAAAAAGGAAAAGATAATCTTAATGAAGTGTTATTTCTGATTGATATATTTCTGATTTTGTTTGATTTCAGAACTTGATTTTCCTAAGAGATAAAGAATAGTATGAAAATAGAAGCATGGAATTTATTAGGATGTGGTATCTCATAGATTTTGCTCTAGAATCGGAAAATCTGATGAGACAGTGGGCTCTATATTAAGAAAAAAAAACATACATACAAGGATTCATATCCCCCCATACATTCTCACACTCCTCAATTTAAGATGGATTGAATATCAAAGTAGTATTTTGAAAACAACATATAATATATTGAATAAAAGCATAGTACATTTATTTTTTATTGTTCCAGAGTCAATAAAGGATGTTCTTATTTAAAAAGACAAAGAGCACAGGCATAAAGAAAATTATCGAAAGACTCGATCACTTGGGCAGCACCTGTGGTTCAGTTGGTAAGGCTCTGGCCCCATATACCAAGGGTGGCAGGTTCAAACCCGGCCCCAGCCACACTGCAACAAAAAAATAGCTGGGCATTGTGGTGGGTGCCTGTGGTCCCAGGTACTGGGGAGGCTGAGGCAAGAGAATTGCCTAAGCCCAGGAGTTGGAGTGAGCTGTGATGCCACAGCACTCTACTGAGGGCGATAAAGTGAGACTCTGTCTCTATAAAAAAAGGAAAAAAGAAAGAAAGACTTGATCACACACACATAAACTGAATCATATACCACATATACATGAGTACACAGAAAATTTTATTAAAAACAAATAGCAAAATAATAATCTCTCATGTCAAAAGCTACCCAAATAAAGTTCAAAGACCAACAACAGCTTGAAAAAAATAATTCTGAAACATGTGCAGTATGAATTTGCCTCTCAAACTCAGTGTAAAAAAAGTGTTCATTTCTTTTCTAAATCTAATATATCTGCACCAAAACCCCAATTCTTTTTTTTTGTTGTTGTTGCTGTTTTTGGCCAGGGTCGGGTTTGAACCTGCCACCTCTGATATATGGGGCTGGCGCCCTACTCCTCTAGCCACAGGCCTTGCCCCCAAACCCCAATTCTTTAGAGAGGAAGCTAACTTTACTTCAGCTATAATTTGAGCTATTTTCCACTGAGCTAATATTCCAGAATTAGAGGAATCCAGGGATCTGAAATTGTCTTAGTAATACAAAAAAGTTCAATATGTGGGTGTTGATTGGCATTCATCACAGTTTCTCTTCAATGGTCTTAATAGTGAACATAGTGCTCTCTCCCCTGCTTTTTAGATATTTAAAAATTTTTTAATTTAACACAAATACCATTAACCAGGCCTGGCACAGTGGCTCACATCTTTAATCCTAGCAGTCTGGGACATCAAGGTGGGTGGATTGCTTGAACTCAGGAGTTTGAGACCAGCCTGAACCAGAGCAAGACCACGTCTCTACTAAAAATAGAAAAACATGCCAGACATTGAGGCAGGTGCCTGTAGTCCCAGCTACATGGGAGGCAGAGGTAAGAGGATCTCTTGAGTCCAGGAGTTTGAAGTTGCTGTGAGCTATGATGTCATGGCACTGTACGGAGGGTGAAAGAGTGAGTGTCTCAAAAACAAACAAAAAAGTCATTAACTTCCACTTGAACCATTAAGACTCAAAGATATGACAGCTTTTTGTGTTATAAAAATAAAGTTCTCCCTTTCTTTTCCAGTCTTCCACTGCAATAAAAAATGTCAGTCTCTAATTACAAGGTATAAAATGCCAGTTTATACATTATTCTCCCAAATAGTTCCCTAATAAATCTTTGTAATGTGTAGAAGATATACAACCCCATACAAGGGACTCCTAAAAGACGAGTTATATGGAAGTTATTGTTTAAAGTACATTTTTTTCCTACAGCCAGTTACCAACCTCAGCATTCATGCTCTCGCTCAACCTTAGGCATAAAGTTTGGCTTAGTGAACTTTTATATCCCACTTGTGCATAGAAGTGACTGACTCACCATGAAATAGAAATAGAAATGCTTATTTGTAGGACTTCCAGGAAGACTCTGTGAAAGGAACGAGGTCCCTTTGGACCTACAGAGCTTTCTCCTGACGCTGACCTGGAATATGTGTGTCTTGACAGAAATTTCTTTTCTTTTCTTCTTCTTCTTTTTTTTTTTTAAGAGATAGAGTCTCATTTTATTGCCCGTGGTAGAGTGCTGTGCGTCACAGCTAACAGCAACCTCCAACTCCTGGGGTTAGGCGATTCTCTTGCTTTCAGGCTTCCAAGTAGCTGGGACTACAGGCACCCCCACCAACAATCCCCGGCTGTACTTTTGTTGCAGTTTGGCCAGAACCGGGTTTGAACCTGCCACCCTTGGTATATTGGGCCGGTGCCCTACCCACTGAGCCACAGGCACCGCCCACTGACTGAAATTCCAGCTGTGATCTTGCCCTCAAGGAGGGCATCCTTGAGGATAGAAGCCACACTCTGAGGTTGGCAGAGTGGAGCTCTGTGAGCCCAGGTTCCCAGTGAAAAACATGGGTACTCATGCCAGTCCCAGAGCACTTTACCTCCAGATTTCTTTTACATGTGGAAGTGGAATTTCAGTCTTGCTTAAAGTACTAATACTATCTTTTCCACTTTATTTGGTAATAAATTGCTCACAGGTTCAAGACCAAATTCAAACACATATGGACAATAATCACACAGGAAACAAGCAATAATTGCTTAACAATGTTCTCTTCAAGTTTTCTAAGGTCTGCGTTGCTTAGAAAACTTTAGAAAAAAATTACTTCAGCTCCTTACACTTGGGTAGATTACCAAGTGTAATTTCTGTCAAGAAATTACCAGCAGGACTATGCTCCACTTCAGGTAAAATACCACTGGCTCCTTTATTTTATTTTTTATTTTTTATTATTAAATCATAGCTGTGTACATTAATGTGATCATGGGGCACCATACACTGGTGTTATAGACCGTTTGACACATTTTCACTGGCTCCTTTAATGTCAGGGCATGGGCTTCAGTGAATCTTCCTCCCAGTACTGGGAAGTCTCAAAGAGTTGGGGTTAAGGAAAAAAAAAAAAAAAAACTAACTGCAAGTCTAGTAGCTTGCAGTTCACTGAGGACCTGAGAAAGGTTTTATTTTATCTATGAGTAACAGTTTATTTATTTATTCATTCGTTCATTTATTTAGACAGAGTCTCACTTTGTCGCCCTCAGTAGAGTGCTGTGATGTTACAGCTCACAGCAACCTTAAACACTTGGGCTCAAGTGATTCTCTTGCCTCATCTTCCTGAGTGGCTGGGATTATAGGTGCTCACCATGATGCCCAGCTGGTTTTTGTTGTTTTTTTTTGAGACAGGGTTTCACTATGTTGCCCTTGGTAGAGTGCTGTGGCATCATAGTTCACTGCAACATCAAACTCTTGGGCCCAAGTGATTCTCTTGCCTCAGCTTCCCAAATAGCTAGGACTACAGGTCCCTGCCACAAAGCCCAGCTATTTTTAGAGACAAGGTCTTGCTCTTGCTCAGACTGGTCTGGAACCTGTGAGCTCAAGCAACCTACCTGCCTTGGCCTCCCAGAGTGCTAGGATCACAGGCAAAAGCCACCTGGCCCAGCCCTGAGTAATAATTTAATACTCTGTATTACAAGCCTTAAGGTGAGAAAAGTTGCTATTTTTCTGTTTCTTATCCTTACAAGGTACATCCACGAAGGGCACTAGGGCAAGATAATAGGAGCTGCAACTAGGCAGTCATTTCATTTTATATATATATTAGATGTTTTTTAAATTATTATAGCTACATAATAATTGTTTATCTTTACAGGGTACATGTGATACAAGCCTACAATGTGAATTAATCAAATCAGGGTAATTAGAGCATCTATCATCTTAGGCATTTACTATTTCTTTGTGTTACGAACATTCCAATTCCATTCTTTTAGTTATTTTAAAGTACACCCTAGAGGCCAGGCATAGTGGCTCACCCCTGTAATCCTAGCACTCTGGGAGGCTACAGAGGGTAGATTGCTTGAGCTCACAGGTTCCAGACCAGCCTGAGCGGAAGGGAGACCCTGTCTCTAAAAATAGCTGGGCTTTTTAGTGGGTGCCTGTAATCTCAGCTACTCAGGAGGCAGAGGCAAGAGAATTGCTTGAGCCCAAGAGTTTGAGGTTGCTGTGAGCTTTGACACCATGGTACTCTACTGAGAGTGACAAAGTGAGACTCAAAACAAAACAAAAAAAAAAGTACACTCTACCTTATTGTTGATTATAGTCATTTTGTTGTGCTATCAAATATTATTCATTCTGTCTGTTTACATCTATTTTTATATCCATTAATTATCCTCATTTTATCCCCACCTCCCTGCTGCCCTCCCAGGACTCTGGTAACTATCACATATACTCTGTCTCCATGAGATCAATTTTTTTTAATATTTAGCTACCACATATGAGTGAAAATATGTCAGGTTTGTCTTTCTGTGCTTGGCTTATTTCACTTAACACAATGTTCCCCAGTTCCATCTATGTTGTTGCAAATGGCAGAATTTCATTCATTTTTTGTGGCTATATAACATTCTATTGTGTATATGTACCACAATTTCTTTATCTATTCATCCATTCATGGATACTTAGGTTGATTTCATATCTTGACAATTGTGAATAGTGAAATGCAATAAATAAAGAAGTGGAGATAGCTTTTTTTTTCCCCCAAGACAGAGTCTCACTTTGTCACCCTTAGCAGAGTGCCCTGGTGTCATAGCTCACAGCAACCTCAGACTCTTGGGCTCAAGTGATCCTCTTGCCTCAGCCTCCCAAGTAGCTGGGACTACAGGCACCTGCCACAATGTGTCATGCTCTTGCTCAAGCTGGTCTCCAAATCCCGAGCTCAGGCAATTCACCCTCCTTGGCCTCCCAGAGTGCTAGGATTACAGGCATGAGCCACCATGCCCAGCAAAATATCTTTTCTTTTCTTTTTGAGGCAGAGTCTCACTTTGTTGCCCTTGGTAGAGTGACATGGCATCATAGCTTACAGCAACCTCAAACTTTTGGGCACAAGTGATTCTATTGCCTCAGCCTCCTGAGTAGCTGGGACTACAGGCACCCATCAGAATGTCCAGCTAGTATTTCTATTTTTAGTAAAGACGAGGGTCTCAATCTTGCTCAGGCCGGTCTAGAACTCCTGAATTCAAACAATCCACCCATCTTGGCCTCCCAGAATTCTAGGATTACAGGCATGAGCCACTGTGCCTGCCAGTTTGTTGAACTTCTGTCATGTCATTTAATTCCTTTCTCCTCCTCCTTTATGTGATTGTTTTATTAGACCTTTACATTTTAAATTTTAGTGTGTTTTCATTTCCATGTTTAAGACACATTTGAGCATTTCCTGTAGTGCTGGTCTAGTGGTGATTAATGTCTCAGAGTTTGCTTGTTTTGTAAAGACTTTGTTTCTCCTTCTTTTATAAAGCTCATTACAGCAGTATATAAAATTCTTGGCTGACAGATATTTTTCTTTCAGTTCTTTGAAAAAGACCATCCCATTTTCATCTGGCCTGTAAAGTTTCTGATGAGAAGTCTGCTATTAGTCTGATTGGGTTTACTTTATATGTGGCCAGGACTTGCTAATTAATTGTAGCACAGTGGTTATGATGCCGGCCACGAACACTGAGGGTGGTGGGTTCAAACCCACCCCAGGCCACTCTAACGATGGCAACTGCAATAACAAAAAAAAAAATAGCAGGGCACCTGTAGTTACTTGGGAGACTGAGGCAAGAGAATCACTTTAGCCCAAGAATTGGAGGTTGCTATGAGCTGTGACGCCACAGCACTCTACCAAGGGCGACATAGTGCAACCCTGTCTCAAAAAAATAAAATAAAACAAAATAAAATATTCTCCATGATAATGGAACAAAAATAGAGACATAGATATATGTAACAGAATAGAAAACCTAGAGATTAAACCAGCCTCTTATTGCCATCTGATCATTGGTAAACTCAACAAAGCATTCACTGGGGAAAAGAATCCCTATTCAATAAATGGTGCTGGGAGAACTGGATAACCAGATGTAAATGACTGAAACTGGACACAAACCTCTCACTACTTTCAAAAATTGACTAACAATGGATAAAAGATTTAAAACTTAGACCCCAAACCATAAAAATCCAAGAAGAAAGCATGGGAAAAACTCTTCGTTGATATCAGCCTGGGGGGAAGACTTTTATGAGGAAGACTCCATTGGCAATTGCAACAACAACAAAAACCACCCAAGAGATTGTAACAAACTGGTCAACACACAGAGGTGGTCAACATAAGGAACTAGGCCTACTATACTGATATGTACATGTGGTGAAATTCTGGTCAAATTAAGGAGCTGGTCAACTATGGAGGTTCTACTGTATTTATTGTCTCTGCAGGCTTATATGCCCCTCAGCCAGAGCTGGAAATCCTATTATAGGAAAGAAGAAATCTGAACTAAACTTGAACCAAGAGGAGACTGCTTAGACTATTCTACTATGGATGGAATCTACCGTTTCATTTGGTGAGTGGGTGGTAGCATCAGATTCACTAAATGAAACTGTCCCTAGGTTGGAATTCAGTAAGCACATCCTCTTTCTGGGTCCTGGATTCTTGTTCTCCTCCCATAGAGAAGAGACTTCTGGGACCCAGGTATTTCCCTCTATCAATTAATCTCTTCTCTGTTTGCCATACTTGATTGTTTATTTAACCTGCCACCACACTGACAAGGAAAACCCAGCTAAAAGTTACAATTTTTCTGTAAAGCTGCATATTGGTTGATTATCAGAGTTTTGCAGTTCCAATATAATGAGAAATGTGTACCAAATATGATAAACCTGGGAAAATGAACATATAAAGCGTTATATACAACAAAATGTTACAGTGATGTGACATTCATTTATATGCATTTATTTAAAATTAGAACATTAAGTCTCCATGCCTGTAGCTCAGTGGCTAGGGTGCCAGCCACATACACCGGGGCTGGTGGGTTCGAATCCAGCATGGGCCTGCCAAACAATGACAACTACAACCAAAAAATAGCTGGGCCTTGTGGCTGGCACCTGTAGTTCTAGCTACTTGGGAGGCTGAGGCAAGAGAATTGCTTAAGCCCAAGAGTTTGAGGTTGCTGTGAGCTGTGACACCACAGCACTCTACCCAGGGCGACAGCTTGAGACTCTGTCTCAGAAAAAAAAAAAAAATAAAATAAATGCTCATACTTTATGCTGAATATTGAACCATGAAGACTTAGAAATAAATAACTGCAGTGAAAATGTTCACTAAAACATCAGAAAACATTCATGCTGAAGACCAATCCTGCCTGGTACTTGACATAGACTTCCTATTCCTATCTTTCTGCCCCTTCTCTTTCTCCATGAACTGCCCTTCCTCTCCCATAGCCCCAGTTTGTCAAGACTTTGCTTGAGAAAAAAAAAATTGCAAAAAGAGCTGTATTTCATCTCTTTACATCAACCTGCAAGATAGGGATGAGGGTAGAAGAAGGGAGACTGCATAGACTGGAGCTGTGGATACTGAGAACATCTGCTCAGCCAAAAGATCTTTTTCCTCTGGCAACTAGTAAGGATAGGCCGATCTATGCTTGTGTGATTGAGTGCTCACGCTTATGTGCACACATCAATGCAGACACTTATTTGAAAGGAAGCAGTGACAATATTTTCCCCACTCTTTTACTATTTTTCTGAATAGTTTCATTGGTAGTACAATTAATTCTTAATTATTCATTCTGGTTTGGGATTGTCCGTGGACTCAGCTTCCTGGCTTTATAGGCAAGCTAGGATGAAATTCACTTTGACTCAGAGAAGCAGCATGGTGCTGGGGGGAAGAGACAGAAAAAGAGGAGAGAATGAATCTTTACTCCAAGATCAGTTATAAATTTTCATTGAATTACTCACAATTTTGGATTTTTCAGTCTTTCAGTTAGTATAAATAATCAAGAGTTTGCTATAATGCTAAAAGGTACATCTAAATAATAGAAGGAAAGAAGCAAAAATGGGCATGAACATATCCTTCTTTAGTTAGACCCTAGTGTCATTTACAACTTAGAGCCACTGACTAGCCAGCTCATCAGAGAATGACCTGTCAGCACGGTCAACATTTTCTTTAATGAAGTAACACTGTGGTATGGGCACCTGGGGAATTGTTTGCCTGAAGTGAGCTGGCATATAGTATTCTCCAGTTCTGGACTCCCACAGCAGCTTATGCCACGATTCTGTTCAAACTTGCAGCTGGGGGCCTTGTGGACCCCAGGGATCACTTCCAAGGAGCCAGGGATGAAGTTATTGCTCAACTCACATGATCCATTAGCTTCTGAAACTTTTCTCCAAACTGTCATATCATTGGAACACTCTTTGCCATCACCTGAACTATTTCCCTTGGGGATGCTATAATGTAACCTTCTAAATGTCATTGATGAGGAAGACATAGCATCCTTGGATGTGCTGAGGCTGGTATTTTTATCTAGCAGGGTCAAGTTCATTGATACCTCAACGATGGTTTTTTCTTGGCAACTTCTTGGCATGTCACGTTGTATCTCTTCCTTTGTAAATTCTTCTTTAATTATCTCCGTTATGTTTTCTGAAACTCCTGTAAGAACCAACCCCAGGCCGAGTAGTAACAAAGAGAAGGTCTCCATCTCAGATTTAGTGTAATTCCTTCTGTAGTAAAGATGGAAATAGAAGATTAAAAATGAGATTAACATCTTCTCTTTTCCTTATGACAATTAGGGGTCATCCAAAGAGTGACCCCTACATGTAAGTTAAGACTTCTACATCTATTAATGGAATGGCGATTTGATGAAAAGACAATTAACTGTGGAATCTGCAGACCCCTGTTCAAGTCCCTTCTCCGCTTAAAATTTACTCTACTGGCATGACGCCTTCAGCACAGCAGCTAGGGTGCCAGCCACATACACTGGAACTGGCAAGTTCGAATCCAGCCCAGGCCTGCCAACCAACAATGACAACTGCAACCAAAAAATAGCCAGGTGTTGTGACAAGCTCCTATAGTCCCAGCTACTTAGAAGGCTGAGGCAAGAGAATCACTTAAGCCTAAGAGTTTGAGGTTGCTGTGAGCTGTGAAGCCACAGCACTCTACCCAGGGCAACATAATGAGATTCAGTCTTAAAAAAATTTTTTTAACTCTTCCTCAATGAACCTCATTTCCCAATCTGAAAAAAAAAAAAAGTAAAAATTATGCACTGTAAGATGTTTAAAGTGCTAGAACATTTTCCCTTTGTTTATAATCTCATTGGTAGGGTCTGTAACCTCCACGGTGGTTCACAATTCTCATTCAACACATCCCTCACTATTCCTATATCTCTTACAGCCTCACATAGTACCTGGCACATGGTAGCCACTTGAAAACAACTCAACCCAAAATATACAATGGCGTTTCCCCATCTCACATTTCTTTTTCCACCCATTCTCCGTGATGGGATTCCTGTCTTTACCGGGTCCTTTGTCAAGTTGATCCTGTGGAGAAAGACTCCAGCTTGTTGTAGGGCTAGAAGAGAAAGTGTCCTTGCTTTCTGGGAGTTTCTGTTATTGAATCCAACTGCGGGAAGGAGGGGCAAGAAGGAGGTAGATAGAATTGTATGAGATCAGCAGAGGAAACAGTGTGGAACCGAAGATGCTCAGGGAGAACCGAACAAAGTGTTCATTTGGCAGTCAGAATCTCAGTGACCCAGGGATAAAGCACCCTTGCTTTATCTTCTGTGAAATCTCCGCGTCTATTAATACTTTAACTCAGAGTGATTTTTTTTTCTGGAAATCTATAGTGCAGATTATGTTGTACTTCATTTTATATGAACTTTTTCATTTTTCTGGTTCGTTGATATCTATTAGTCTTTCCCACCTGCTATTAAGGCTGAAAACTCCTTGAGCCTGGAAGACAATTTTTGATTATTTTCATTCTGTATAGCATCAAATTCTGGACTGTACACAGACTAGTTTTTCAACAATATTTGTAAACAACATAACATGGCTTCACTAGAATATAAAATCCTTTACTTGAGGTCAATGCTGAAAAATTCATAATGAGAATCCCAGAAAGGATAATTATTTAAGGTGATAATTCTTTCTCTTTAGAATGATTCTATTTTTCTCTCATTTTTCTCTTCTGCATCTAAACCCTCCTCTTATGCATTTATGACCTACATTGTCACCCTTCCTTCCTAATCACCACTCCTTGGACCTCCAATACGCTACTTTTCTACAAGTACCACTGCGATGGCACCATCTTGGAATTATTTATTTATTTATTTATTTTTTAAGACAGAGTCTCAAGCTGTCGCCCCAGGTAGAAGCTGTGGTGTCACAGCTTACAGCAACCTCAAACTCTTGGGCTTAAGCGATTGTCTTGCCTCAGCCTCCCAAGTAGCTGAGACTACAGGAGCCTGCCACAACACCCAGCTATTTTTTGGTTGTAGTTGTCATTGTTGTTTGGTGAGCCCGGGCTGGATTCGAACCCGCAAGCTCTGTGTATGTGGCTGGCGCCCTAGTTGCTTGAGCTACAGGTGCCGAGCCTCATCTTGGAATTCTTGAAATACTCCTTATTGCCTACAGGAGGAAGTCCAACCTCCGGGGCTGACTAGCCAAGGTTCCGCTTGCTGTAATCGCAATCTGCCTTTCAAGGTTTATCTTCCATTATTTTGTTAGACCTGCTCTGGTCAACCAGTGTGACCCTCTCTTCTCTGAATACACCCTATACCATCTCTCCCTATTCCTTCTTTATTGCATGGCCACACTTTTCTGCCTCTTGAAATTTTTCAAAGCCCAATTCAGGTCTCATTCTCTCATCGACACATTTTATCACTGCTCACATCTACCAAATCCATTTTCCACTTCTCTGAACTTCTTCTCACTCCCTACTTACACCATTCATTTCACACTAGTACATATGTGAACTAGCCTCTCCTCCAGCAAAGCTAGTTTCTACACTACCTACAAGATAGAATTATAGAGCAATAGATGTGGAAAGATCACCTAGTTCAAGACCCTTGCTTTACAGATGAGGCGACTAATAATCAGTGAAGAACAGGCCTTAAAAATCCCCAGAATTAGGAGCCTCTCTTCCTACCCTTTGCTATAACAAAATCAAAAATTACATATGATTTTAAAATGCCCTGTGTGCAAAACCTAACATCAAGAATATATATTCTTAATTGGGTTGATGGATTGTTGATAAATTATGAAGAGTTAAGTGGATGTGTTCAGGCATGTGCCTTGGGGGGGTGTATTCACCACAGACTTGATGCACGTTGAAGGAAGGTAGGAAGGAGGATTTGTAGGTACCTTACTTTGTTTCCTAAACTTCTATATTCGGTACCATTTATATCCACAGTGAAATGATATAGGAAAACAGAAAGATGGTGAAGAGAAAAATAAACAGGAAGAAGAATAGATCAGAGATTCTCAGTCTTTCTGAAACATGTATTTCAAGTAAGCAGAATTCATAGCTGCCTGGGTTTGATTTCAAACTGCTATGTGTATAAGGTGCCCCTTAAAAAATATACATCTCCAAACTACAAGTGTCTAAAATGTCATAATTCAATTGAATTGGGGTTTGATTCGTATTAAATTAAATATTCTGAGGATTGAGAATTGATTCCATTGAATGGTCTCCAGTTACTTACACATTAGTGTGAATACATTTATCTGTGACTTCTTTTTTTTTTTTTTTTGTGGTTTTTTTTGGCCGGGGCTGGGTTTGAACCCACCACCTCTGGCATGTGGGACTGGCGCCCTACTCCTTGAGCCACAGGGGCCACCCGACATTTTGTTTTTAATTAGAGGGAGGGTGGGAGAGGACGGGAACAAAAAGCACTGAGAAAGAAAGATAGGGAATAAAGCCTAGGGAAAGGGGTTGGAAAGGGAAGCAGAAGTCAGAAAATAGAAGCAGGGGCCTAAAGGACACATTTCATCTACTTCAGAGTCTTGTCCAGGAAATGATGCTATTAAGACCCAACAGTCATATACTAGAGACCAGCTGTTCCCACCCAATTCTGTTTAGATGCTGAAGAGTCTGCTGACTTGGGGGCACCCAAATTCTAATTTTTCTTTTATTTTTTTGAGACAGAGTCTCAAGCTGTCGCCCTATGTAGAGTCCTGTGATGTCATAGCTCACAGCAACCTCCAACTCTTGGGCTCAAGTGATCCTCTTGCCTCAGTTTTTCTATTTTTAGTAGAGATGGGGTTTTACTTTGCTCAGGCTGGTCTTGGACTCGTGAGCTCAAGCCACCCATCTCGGCCTCCCAGAGTGCTAGGATTACAGGTGTGAGCCACCATGCCCAGCTGAGGGGCACCCAAATTCTATGAAGACAACAATGATGACAGTCTTACCATAGAGAAATAGATAATGAAACTCAGCTGAAAAAAGCCACCCCAGATGGAAGAAACCATGAGATGGTAAGCTTTGCCTACTGCGAAGTGTCCTTGTAATTTTCACCCGCCAAATCAAATCAATCAGATGGAACTTTATGCTTACAAAAGACAGAGATAACAACTAGCATAAGTGCATTCTCTTCTTTGATATGACCTTGAATTAAGTCCAAATGAGGAATGCAACAGTTGAAATCTCTCAACTGAAAAGATCAGGACAGAAAGTGTTCTCTAAAGCTCGTGAATCACTCATGCCTACTTGAGCTCACTGTACGAATCTCTGGCTCTTCATATACAGGACTGAGAACTCATAGTTCAGAATTAGTGATGCCTCAGTCTGGTCCTTACTTTTGTCATTATTTGCCCCTACTTCTTACCACTTCCCAATACAAAGCCTCTCCTCGAGCAAAGCTAGTTTCTACACTACCTACAAGATAGAATTATAGAGTAATAGATGTGGAAAGAACCTCAAAGATCACCGAGTTCAAGACCCTTGCTTTACAGATGAGGCAACTAATAATCAGTGAAGAACAGGCCTTAAAAATCCCCAGAATTAGGAGCCTCTCTTCCTACCCTTTGCTATACTTTCTCTTCCTTTTTCTAATGTTAAGGATACTATGCCCACACCTTAACATGGGGAGCGAAACAATGAGTCCAGTTGTAAGAATTAAAAAGGGAAAGCAGTATTTAGCTCAAAATTTTCTCTGTTCCCTCTGGAGATCCAAAGAGGAGTTACATTGCACTCTGAGAGACTCAGTCCTTCCCTGGGAAATCCTTATCCTTGTCTTTCCACAGTCTAACTCATGTAACTCACCTCATCTTAATACCAGCCCTGTCATATTGGATCTTTAAAACGTAGATATGATAGGTATCAAAGATTTTTGCATTAATTTTGATTTTTTTAAATATTGGATTAAGGCCAGGCACAGTGGCTTATGCCTATAATCCCAGTACTTTGGGAGGCCTACATGGGAGGATCACTTGAGCCCATGAGTTTGAGACCAAGATGTAGCAAGATCATATCTATATAAAAAAATTTTAAAAATTAGCCTGGCCTGGTAGTGTGTGCCTGTAATCCCAAGTACATGGGAAGCTGAGGCAAGAGGATTTTTTGAGCCCAGGAGTTTAAGACTAGCCTGGGGAACGTAAGTAGAGTCTCAAAAACAAAACAACAACAACAGCAACAAAAAACCCACCAAACCAATTGAGCAGGCGTTCTATGTATCTATGGAACGAAACAACAAAATTATATTGAATTAATATATTAATATATTATCTAAGTTATAGATAACTTTAAGGGGTGTTTTGGTGCCCACTTAAATTTTGTACCTGAAGTGAGTGTCTCACTCACTTTATCTTAATTCCAACTCTGCCTTTGATTCACTCTTGGTTCTCATCAAATGACCCAAATACGAGAAAAAACTTGAAACACATGTAAACTTTATGGTTTAATTCAGTAAAGATTTTTTATTAAAGCAGAATGAAAATGATTCCAACTCACCAATATTGGGAGGGTAAGTTAATTAGTGTCTACCCACCAGTGGCTACCCATTTCACTCAGGGCAGTCCCCCATGTCCACATTTACAGTCTGCCCCAGGGCTGCAGAGGGGAGATGGCAGAATCTCAGACTCAGGCATTGATCTCAAGTTATTCCACATATCCCAGGAACTTCACTGGCCCCAAATCATCACAAATGACAAGAACAAATCCCTCCATGGGGGAAATGTGGTACCTGCAGGCAGGATATCTGGTGCCTTCAGTTAGCTGACAGACTGTCATTTGGAACATTGTCTCGCTCTGGAAGCAGAGAATGTCAGAATAGTTTCGGCAAGCCACCTTCTTGGGAGAAACGCAAATACTGTTGATTTTTCTGGGCCTCTCATGGATGAAGACATGCTGCTTTTTACAAGTGTGATCACGCTCCCTGATGGCTCTCTGTATAATCATGTAGTTGCAGTACCTTACAGGAATGTCACTGTGAGGGTAGTCCACGTGCAGGTGCTCCAGGGATGACACCTGTATTGCTTCCTCACTCAGCTCATTTTCCCAGAACAGAAGCAGCAAGAAAACTATCACCATTATTATCATTAGGGGTAGGATTCCCTTCACATCTCTGGCTTTAACTCCTGTTAAGTAAGCGGAGACAGCAAATATAGCAAAGGGTAGTCATATTCCTCCTGCTCCCACCCCTGACTGCTTTGATATCTTTGGGATATTTTATTTCCTTTTCTCTGTTAGCAAAAATCATGCTGACCCTTCAAGATAGCTGGAAGCACAGCTCTCCAAGAAAGCCTTGTTTGACCATTTCAGCTCTCAGAGTTTGGTATTTAACTACTCTCTAATTATTAAATTAGTAATACATTTTGTGTTTTTTCTTGAAAAGCTCTTTGATAGCAAGTACCATAGCTGTTATTACATCTGAATCCTTCAAAGCGTGTAACACAGAGCTGGACATAACAGAAGGTGGTAAAGAATCCCCACCCCAGACCGTTACCTTCATGTTGCTGAGTAACTGCCCCATACTTTTCTAAATCTTAATTCCACCCCATTTCACATGATTGAAGTACTCCCTGCTAACCTTTTCGTCTCAATCCCTTCCCGACCCCTCCTGGTGTTGATCCTTCTTGCTTCTGTGCTGTCTCCTCTCACCTGTCGTTTTTGTTGTCCCTCTCACAGGTAACATAGCCTTGCTGTCGCTCTCACAGGGAACATAACCTTTTGATCATGGACTTGAGAAAATCCCTTGTGTTTTGCTGTTTCCTGATGATATTTGATAAGGAGCCATTGAGTGTGGGGAGGGCCAAAGTGGAAAGAGCAGAAAGGGAGGAACCTGTAGAAAAATGTGCTTGAGCATCACAAGGGAGGAAGAGAAGTCACCTGTAAAAGGAGAGTTGGATCGGGCAGACCATGAACATTCCCTCCCTAAACATGTGCGGACTTCTTAAAAATTTCAAAATATTAAGGGGGCACATTGTTCTTGTTACATGTCTATCTTGTATAATACTGATAGGGCTTTACGTGCACCTGTCACCATAATAGTGCTCATTGTACCCCAAAGTTGTTACCCCTTATCTCTTTCCTATCTTTCCCTTTCTTAGTTTTGCCATTTGTTTATGTCATTTATGATTTCTTCCATCAGTGTTTCGTAGTTCTTCTTGTAGAGGTCTTTTATATTTTCTTTTAAGGTATTATATATGATACGAGTCATATTGATTTGATTCTCAGCTTGACCGTTATTAGTGTATAGAAGTGCCACTGATTTGTGCATATTGACTTTTTTTTTTTGAAACACAGTCTCACTTTGTTGCCCTGGGTAGAGTGCCATGGTGTCACAGCTCACAGCAATATCAAACTCCTGGACTCCAGCTATCCTCTTGCCTCACCCTCCCAAATAGCTGGGTCTACAGGCACCTGCCACAATGCCCAGCTACTTTTAGAGATGAGGGGGGAGGTCTTGCTCTGGTCTCGAACTTGTGAGCTCAAGCAATCCGTCCGCCAGGGCCTCCCAGAGTGCTAGAATTTATTAATTTCAGGAGTTGGTGAAGTCTTTGGGGTTTTTCTAGATAGGAGATCGTATCATTAGCAAACAGGAGTACGTTAACTTTCTCTTTCCTAATTTGTGTACCCTTTATTTATTTCTCTTGCCTGATTGCTCTGGTTAGAACTTACAATTCTATGTTGAATAGAAGTGGTAGCAGTGGGCACCCTTGCCTTGTTCCAGTTCTTAGGGGGAATGCTTTTAACTTTTCCCCCATTTAGTATGACGTTGGCTGTGTCTTTATCATATATGGCTTTTATATAAAGGTATGTTCCTTTTATGCCTACTTTGTTGAAGGCTTTTATCGTGAAAGATCACTGAATTTTATAGGATGCTTTTTCTGTATCCATTAAGATGATCATATGGCCTTTGCTTTTGCTTCTATCTAGTCAGTGGTTGCAGGTGGCAGGGCTATAAGCATTTGGTATGAGGTGGCTTGCAGCCTGCAAGGATCTGGCAAGTGTTGGACTGCAGGGGTGGTTTCTGCCAGGTGGTTGGTGGAAGCCTCAGGTGGAAGGTGGCAGTCCAGGGCAGTTCAGGAGCTTCAGGGACAGGGGCATGGGTCTTGGCCACCAGACAGCTGGGGCCCTCCCGCTGCCCAGGACCTGCTGAGGCAGTCGCTACAGGGCTTCTCAGGTGGTGTCTGTGGTGCCTGTCCTGCTTGACTCTACTGTGACGGGGAGGGGGCTTGGCTCCCAGTCACAGGCTTACGAGAGCCTCTGCTCTTCCTCCTTCCTCCTCAGCCTGGCCTGGGCACTGCAGAGGCAGCTGCAGCAAAGCTGAGCCCTGTGTATACCTGGTGCTCTGAACCTGAGAGCTGATAATGTCATCAGCTGCAGTGACCCAGCAATGGTGGTCACCAGTTTCCTGCTGTACCCTCTCTCTAGTGTAATGTCACTGCATAGACTCCGCACAGCTCCATGAGCAGTCCAGAGGTCTGCAGTGGTGGTGAGGGCCCCCTCCCAGCTCAGGCCACAGTGTCTGGGTGGGTGGGGAGCATGGAGTCCTGGAGTTCTCTCCTCCTGGTCCTTCTCCACACGTGGGTGCCTCCTCCAGGTTCTTCTCTGCTGATTCACAGTGCTCCTTCCAAGCAGGCTCATCTGTAGGTGGCATCCACCTGCAACCTTCAGTCCTGTCCTTGAGAGCAGTGTGCATGGGCTGCTTCTAGTCCTCCATCTTGCCAGTAGTCAAGTGTGAGCTTTTGAAAACAGTGAAGTCCTGGGTGGTGCCTGTGACTCAGTGGATAGGGTGCTGGCCCCCATATACTGAGGGTGGCAGGTTTGAACCCAGCCCTGGCCAAACTGCAACAAAAAATGGCTAGGTGTTGTGGCAGGTGCCTGTGGTCCCGGCTAATAGGGAGGCTGAGGCAAGAGGATCATCTAAGTCTAAGAGGTGGTTGCTGTGAGCTGTGATGCCACGACACTCCACCGAAGGCAAAAAAGAACAAAACAAAACCCAGTGAAGTCCTAATGTGTACCAGCCCATTTTTAATCAGTCCTTGCTATGAACTTGTGAAGTAGTTATTATTTTCATTTAATTGATAAATCAGTTTTAGAAAGATAGAGGTAGTGATAGAAAGAGACGAGGATGGCAGGAGTCATGCCCTGTCAATGCTAAACACTTGAACTCCAGTTTTAGCAAGAATTATGCCCATGTGATGTCCAGGATAGGGCAAAAAACAATTCCCAGGCATTAACATTAATCTAGAACCAGCCCTGGGCTTCTGAAGAATAGGAATAGTTCCCCAAAGGCTAAACACTGGAATCACCTGGGGATTAAAAAATACTGGCTTCCACCTTCAGATATTCTGCTTTAACTGAGATTGGGTGTAACATGGCTTACATATTATTTAAAAAATCAGCAATTTGGCCAGGTGCAGTGGCTGATGCCTGTAATTCCAGCACTCTGGGAGGCCAAGGTGGGTGGATTGTCTGAGCTCACAGGTTCAAGACCAGCCTGAGCAAGCTCGAGACCTTGGCTCTAAAAAATAGCTGGGCATTGTAGCAGCTGCCTGTGGTCCCAGATACTTGGGAGGCTGAGACAAGAGAATCTCTTGTACCCAAGAGTTTGAGGTTGCTGTGAGCTATGACAACATAGCTCTCTACCAAGGGAGACAAAATGAAACTGTGTCTCAAAAAAAAAAAAAAAATCCCCAACTGAGTCTAATACATGGCAAAATTTGGGAACTACTGAACTATGGTATTCTTGGGAAACCTACATGGTAAGTTAGTAGATGAAAACTTAGTAAAAAGATGATGCCTCAATCTATTGAGACCATAGAATTCTTTTTGTTGCTCTCATCTCCTAGTGAGCTGATCTTAGAAAGGGAAAATGAACTTACTTTTACTATTTCTTTTACCTTGAAATCATGAAATCATCTCTCTTTTGGAGAGGCACCTACAAAGTCTCTTTTGTTCATATCTATGTCTTCTTTTAAAAAATAATCTGACTGTGTTAAGTAACACGTATCTGTGTCTTTCTAATTGGTAAGAAGAAAAAAACATTGTGGGATAAAAAATGGTCTAAGAAGAACTTTGAAGAATGCATCTCTTTCTATATCATAATAAAAATAAAAGCATAGTTTCAGGCCACAAAAAAGAGCAATCAGGAGATAATTCCCCTCCCCCACCTTATCTATTGTCCAAAGGCAGGCTGCTGTGTTATCTTGCTGGGGAACAATTACCCTTAGGTGCCTGAGGGCTATTCGCCTTAGCAGAAGAGAGAGAGAGAGAGAGAGAGAAAGAGAGAGAGAGAAAAGGAAAGAATCTTCAAGGGAGAGAAACAGTCTTAGTAAGAGAATGAATCTTAGCTTTTTTTTTTTCGAGACAGAGCCTCAAGCTGTCGCCCTTGGTAGAGTGCTGTGGTGTCACAGCTCACAGCAACCTCCAACTCCTGGGCTTAAGCGATTCTCTTGCCTCAGCCTCCTAAGTAGCTGGGACCACAAGTGGCCGCCACAACGCCCGGCTATTTTTTTGGTTGTAGTTGTCATTGTTGTTTAGCAGGCCTGGGCTGGATTCGAAACTGCCAGCTGTTGTGTATGTGGCTGGAACCTTAGCCGCTTCAGCTACAGGCGCTGAGCCAGCAGTCTTGTTAGAAGGGCCATGGGCAGGGCGGCGCCTGTGGCTCAGTGAGTAGGGCGCCGGCCCCATATGCCGAGGGTGGCGGATTCAAACCCAGCCCCGGCCAAACTGCAACAAAAAAAAAAATAGCCAGGCGTTGTGGCGGGCGCCTGTAGTCCCAGCTACTCGGGAGGCTGAGGCAAGAGAATCGCCTCAGCCCAGGAGTTGGAGGTTGCTGTGAGCTGTGTGATGCCACAGCACTCTACCGAGGGCAATAAAGTGAAACTCTGTCTCTACAAAAAAAAAAAAGACTCTTAACTTAAAAAAAAAAAAAAAAAAAAAAAAAAAGAAGGGCCTTGGGCAAAGGCCCTGCCAGCATGAGAAGCAAAAGAGTCCAAGTGAGCTAGTTGGTAAAAGAATGTACGCTGTCAGGTGGCACCTGTGGCTCAAAGGAGTAGGGTGCCGGCCCCATATACGGGAGGTGGTGGGTTCAAACCTGGCCCTGGCCAAAACTGAAAAAAAAAGAATGAACGCTCTCTGACTGCCTTCTCCTGCAGCTTCTTACAGAGGTAATCTCATGGCTTTTTTGCACCACAGGTGTAGAGACTGCCAAGCACTGCTGTTCTCGCTCCCGAGCTCTCATGTTAAGGAGAGCTGAATCCCTTCCCCATGCCCTCATCACCAAGGTGTTATGTTACCAGGATGTTACCAGTGTTTCTTACAATTGCAGAGTGTTCCGGCCTTAGCTCTCGCTTCTCCTTTTCATGAGCTATATGGTCTGCTACAGATGATTATTTACTTTCCAAAAATTTTCATTCGGGGTATTCTTTCAGGATTCAAATTGTCCTATTTTGGATAAATGTTACACAATGCCACAAAGATATAAGTGCATGACTAATTTTTTTTGGGGGGGGGAGTTTTGAGACAGAGCCTCAAGCTGTCACCCTGATAGAGTGCTGTGGCATCACAGCTCACAGCAACCTCCAACTCTTGGGCTCAACCGATTCTCCTGCCTCCGCCTCCCAAGTAGCTGGGACTACAGGCACCCACCGCAACGCCCAGCTATTTTTTGGTTGCAGCCATCATTGTTGTTTGGCCGGCCCGGGCTGGATTTGAACCCACCAGCTCAGGTGTATGTGGCTGGCGTCTTAGCCGCTTGAGCCACAGGCACCAAGCCCTTTTTTTTTTGAGACAGAGTCTCACTATGTTGCCCTTGGTAGTGTGCTATGGCATCACAGCTCACAGCAACGTCCAACTCCTGGGCTTAGGCAATTATCTTGCCTCAGCCTCCCAAGTAGCTGGGACTACAGGCACCTGCCACAATGCCTAGCTATTTTTTATTGCAGTTGTCTTTGTCGTTTAGCTGGCCTGGGCTGGTTTTGAACCCATCAGCCTTGGTGTATGACTGGCGCCATAACCACTGTGCTATGGGCGCTGAGCCGTGCATGATTTTAATTTTTGATGAGTTTTTTAATTAACAAAATTTGCTTTTGCATTGTCTTCCAGAACATGTGCAATGTATAAAGAGAAGTATATTTCCATACCATAACATGTTCATTATTTTCTGCCTGAACTTGCAAGTAGCTGAACTACAGGTACTTTTCTATGTTTACAGGCAGGGAAGTGTCTGTGTTACCAATATCTCTAACCAAGGCAACCGAACTGTCCCTACATTTTAGAGCGTTACACTCCAGAGATAGAGTCGAGACCGAGTCCAAACACGTACAAGTGGTGGCAGCCTGGGAGAAAACATTTGTAATGCCTAATTTCACTTAAGGATTAACACCCTTGTGTCAGAAATAAAAAGACAGGGAACCTCAGAAGAAAAGAACTTGTCAGAGAAAGTCAATTTCAGATGCAGCCATAATGGGCCATGAGTAACACTGATCTTCATTTAGTAATCAGAAGCTGGGAGCGGAGGAGCACCACATTAAAGCAGATTCTCACCCCCACCCAACTCTGCGCCAGCCTACTTGTTCCTTGAATAAGTCAGGCAGGTTCCTGTCTTAGGGTGTTTGCTAGGGCTGTCCCCTCTGTCTGGAGTCTTCTTCAGCATGTGAACCATCACCCACTCTCTCTTCCCTTCTCAGTTTTTGCTCAGTGAGGCCACCACAGTCTAACCTATTTGCAATCGCAATTCCTATTCATTTCTGAGCCTCACTTCCCTGTTCTACCCTCTGTTTTTCTATTTCATTTTCACTTTATAACATACATAATTACATTTATATTCTGTTTGTGCTCCCGCACCTTACAGAAGCGTCAGCTTCACAGGGCAGCGCTCAGAATGAACAGTGTGGTCACCCTGAGGAAGGAAATGTCTGTGCTCGCAGCAGCACTGAAGGAAACACCAAGTGGTGGTAGTTACTGGCCTCCAAATAAAAACCTGGGGAGCATGTTGCAAGATTATTGAGAAATAGGGAGATGGAGTAAGGAGGAATGAGGAGAGGAGGTATCTCTTTGCTCACCTTACTGGCAGCATGTAGCTTACACAGTTGCCAAGAATATGCTACACACCATTTCGGCCTCTGGTTGTCCAGAATTCCTATGGTTCCCTTGATTGTACAGCATGAAGGCTTGGAGGCAATGGCCCTGGGGATTGTTTATAGTACCATATTTGTCATTGAAAAATGAAGATTATCAAGCAAGGTGCAGTGGCAAGCACCTGTAGGCCCAACTACTCAGCAGGTTGGGGCAGGAGGTCTCTTGTGCCTGGGAGTTGGAGTCTAGCCTGGACAACATAGCAAGACATGGGTTCTAAAGAAAAAAGAGAAAAAGGTTACCAAAGAAAAGCAGTTTATTATATTCCAATATTAAACATAAATCTCCCCGTCTCCTGGACTTTTTGACTAGGAACAGAGATTGAAGTAGTTATATATATAAGAATACTCCCAAATAATATGATTTATTATAATTAGGATACTTATTGTTAAAATATATTTTTGATCCTAAATCTCAGTTAGCCAAAGCTCTCCATTTACTTCAAGTATCCTTTCTGAATATGCTTTATTATTTTTGTTGCCTTCTCTTTTTTTTGGTTTGTTTGTTTCTTTTCTTTTTGGAGACAGAGTCTCACTCAGTTACCCTCAGTAGAGTGCCGTAGCATCATAGCTCACTGCAACCTCAAACTCTTGGGCTCAATTGTTCCTCTTGCCTCAGCCTCCCAGGTAGCTGTGACTGCAGGCACCTGGCACAATGCCCAGCTATTATTTTAGAGATGAGGTCTTGCTCTTGCTCTGGCTGGTCTTGGACTCCTGAGCCCAAGATTATCAATCCATCGGCCTGAGTCTCCCAGAGTGTTGGATTTCAGGCATGAGCCACTGTGCCCCGCCATGTCGGCTTCTATATAATTTCCTAGGTTACATGTATATCCTAAAACACAACAGGTTTTGAAGAAAGAAAAAACAATGGGATTATTATTACACATTTTCCAAATGGCTACTAATGACAGCAAACCCAAAGTAACAGTAGTCTAAACAAGAGGGAATTATTTCTCACAGAAAAGAAGGCTGCGGGTAGTTGGGCCAGGATTGGTACCATGCTGCAAGGTAGTGAGCTTATATTCCAGTATACGGCTTCCACATCATGGTCCAAGGTGGCTACTCTAGTCATAGCCATCATATCTGCAAAAAACCGGCCTCATATCCAAAGTTTCACTCACCATTTTTACTTACATTTCAATGATAATGACTTGATTACACAGTCACATCCACTTGCATGGAAGGTGGGAAATGCAGGGTTTATTCTGGTTGGAATGTGCCTCACTAAAATCTTGGGGTTCTATTACCATGGAAAAAGCAGAGAATAAATACCAGGGAAACTAAAAACATTTCTTCTCCTCACCTTCAGAGATGTATCACTATGGGAAATGTTGATGAATATGCCTCAACAAAAAAAGTTGCATGATCAAGTTCTTTTCCTCTGATCATGATCATAATGTTGAGAAACATTAACTCTATTCCTTCCCTTCTAGAGCATCAGATTCTGAGAAACCCAGTAATAGAGAAGCTTGACTAATTTCATTTAGTTTAAAAATTAATTTAAGCAAGGAGCTTCATTAAGGGGTGCCAGCATTAACATCCTAAGGGCTAAGGTTTTATGAAATAATTAGCTTGGAAAATGCTGCAAGGATCTATAAGCCATAGATGGCAAATCCAGATCCAGGCCTCGGAGTGGGAACAAAGGAAACAACAATGGGGCTTGAATGCCTTTACTTCCTTTTTTTTTTTTTTTTTTTTTGAGACAGAGTCTCAAGCTATTGCCCTGGGTAGTGTGCTGTGGCGTCATAGCTCATAACATCCTCCAACTCTTGGGCTCAAGCGATCCTCTTGCCTCAGTTTTTCTATTTTAGTAGAGACAGGGTCTCACTTTTGCTCAGGCTGGTCTTGAACTTGTGAGTTCAAGCAATCCACCCTCCTCGGCCTCCCAAGTGCTAGGATTACAGGAATGAGCTGCGGCACCCAGCCACCTTTACTGCTTTAGATTTGGAGGATAGCTCTCCTGAAATCTACATGATCCTAGGATATTGTAGAGGCCCTCCGTATAATGCTTTCATCTCTTGTCCAAAACTGATACTCCAGGCTTCTCATTACTGCTTCTTCATGGAGCTGCAGCTGTCTCTGGCCTGCTTCATCCTCCTCCCAAAGCCTGGACACAGGCTCCACCCTTCCTTCTTTAATGGGCACTAAGCATAAGGATATGGGGTTTTACAGACTTTCTGAAAACTTAATTACAGAAGAGAGAAAAGAACTAAAACTGATTTACGTTGTCTGCTTTTGCTAGCATCCATCAGTGGGCCCTTCACGGGGCCACGCTTCTGAATTGTTCTTTCCTTGGCTATTCTGATGTGGGGCTTTGTCCTGTGCTTTGTATCTCCTCTCCCCCAAGTCCTAGACTCCCATTGACCTTCAATAATGGTGACCACAGAGTTTCTATGGAGGAGGGCCTAGGAAACAGCAGTTAGGCCAGAGAGTGGGCTGGGCACTCTTCTCAAAGCTGTGTTTTCTGAGTGCTTTACATATAACTGGGAGAACATGAATTGCTCATATCAAAGAATGGGAATGAAAAGAGTTTGCATGACCACTGTTTACACTGTCACTTCCTGGCTCCCACAGACTTTGTTTTAAAAAGGGGGGTAGTCTTTAAGTGAAATCTATCAGAGTATCTTGGCTACTAATTAAAAATACAGAAACTTGAGTCTTATCTCAGACATATTGAATCAAAGTCTCTGGTTTTAAGGTCTGGGAATCTGCATTTGTAATAAACAGCCCATCTCACAATAGATCAATTCCAAACTGGCAAACTGTAATCATTTCTAAAGAGTTTCACCCACCCCACAACAAAACTGACTTTTAAATTATATGGGATATGCAATACCCTAATCTGAAACCTCTACATTTTGATTACTGCCCTGGTCTGAGCACTCACAGGGAATGGGGGAGTGCTTAGCCTCACATCACAGAACTAAGCCAGCTCATCAGAATTCTCCCTCCCAGGACACTGAGTGGGCCTGTCTCCTAAAACACAGCATTGCAGGAGGGAGGCTTGGTCTGTATTTCTCACTCAGAGTCTTTAATTACCTGTGTCCTATCAGCAGTTCTGGAAAACAGTTCACAAGAGGATCCTGGAGATGAGCTTCAGTGACAGTGCTCTGTCTACAAGGGAAGCCTGAAAAGCAGTCTGCAGGATGGAGTCTGAGAAGCTACACTGAAGCAGGACCGCTGACCCAGTGTGCTTAGCTCAGTTTCCCACAGGTCCCCCTCCTCACCGTGATTATCTAGTTTAAGGTTTCTCTATGATTATGAGGATGTTTATCTCAGGAGACTCTGAGGAGGAGTCACACATAGACAACAGGTGTTACGATATTGGCAAAGGTTATTTTGATGATAACGATGTTTTCTCTGATGATTCTCTTAGATATTTTGTTAAAATCATCTTCCTGTTGTTTAAACATTTTGGACCGCTAGAATGGAGACTACTTTGATGTTAATTGATATCAGATAAAGTAAAATTTTCCAGTTTCTTTTCCTGGTATTTCATTATAAAAGTTATTAGAATTGTAACTGAGGCAGAACAGAATTAAGAGGCTACTCTCCTGTCCTCCAGAATCACTGGCCTTCTGACAAAATTTGTTTGGACCTATCCTCATCTTTGCATATTGGCTGGCCAGCGACAGCTGGCCAGACCCTCTTCATCTGGTAACACGAGTTCTATTTCTGCTCCCCACCCCCAACACACACAAACACACACAGACACACACACCCCGAGGGAGTGTGAGCAACGGGGAAATGAGGCACAGGAACCAGGAACTAGACCCTGAATGGGGAGCTCTAACTTGGGGGTGTGGATGAAGTAGCCGTGTTTAATGGCCTAGAAATTAGCGTTCTGACCAAGAGGACATCTCCCTAAATCAAGAACACTTGCTATTGGCACCCCTATTTTGGAGGGGTTCATTGGCTACTTTTGGCAATTGCAGGCTGTTTTTCTCAGTGAGCTATTAACTGAAGGACCCCTGCAGTGCCCTCTCCAGCCCCGGTTGGTTTTCCAGTTCCCCTCCCACTATCTCACTTGTCTTCTCATCCAGGTGAGGTGGACAGACTGGGTCCTGCTCATGTCCAAGAACAAACTACTCTTGATCTTGGGCAGGATGTGTTCTGAGACAGGAGTCATCAGTCTCAGCCTTGCAGTTACAGCCCCCAGCTATGCACTCAGGAGGTACTGTTCTCCCTTGGGGGGAAACCAAGCCATTTCTGTTTTGTAACTTCCTTGTCTTCCTAAAATAACTGCTGCAAGGTGATAGCCCAAGGGAGACCAGGTAAAGAGAAGGTTGCCCTAAGTGTCTAACAGCTATGGGTATGGTAGGTCCTCGATTTTGACTTCTAAGAATGCTTTGATCATAGCATATCTGCCTTCTGTGTGGCCCCAGGCTGATCTTTCTACAGTTCCCTTTGAATCCCTATTAAGGAAGGACCTTTACCCAGCTTTTCCCTACAGGACATTCGGATCTTTCATACCCTCCCAAGCTCTGCTCTCTTCTCTGGACCAGTTCTAGCTTTTCTGAAAATCAGATAAGATTCTTGGAAAGAAGATACATAATTGTCCTCCGCTCCCTACCGAAATAATCACCAAACCTTAAAGAATCCAGCGTGTTTTAAATAATTCCCTTTCCAGAGACGTGCAGTTGGAACTGGGTGAGCAGTGGTCTGGGGGTCCTGAAAGCTGGTTCCTGTCTTGACACTAGCTCTGGGGTCCTGACCTAAACTCTGTGGGCCTTGCTGGCTTCCGAGGAAAGTGGCTGGGAGTTGGCCGAGATGGTGGAATAAAGGGGGTGAAATGACTCACAGTTTCAGTGCTGATAAAGCACCCTGTACTATCCCATCAGGCGCTGTGCCTGTCTGTCAGAAAGCTGAAACCAGGTTCCCAGCAGCATATGTCAACCTGCTGCACCACAGTGATCTTTTAAAACACAAATCCAATTACTGGTGATATCCACTCCCATTTCTGCCTAAAATGTGTCAGTAATTTTTTCACTAGTCTTAAGATAATGACCACAGTCCTTATGTTTGTCTGTCGGGCTTTGCCTGGACAGCCTCAGCCAAACTATTCTCCTTCTGTCCCCACAATGCTGCCGTACACTGCTCTGTTCAGTTCCCTGAACTCATCAGACTTCCTTACAGCTCAACGTTTTAAACACATCTATCTCTCTCATTATGAAATATTCCTTACTCTACCGGCCTTCCTCATTCTGCATGGTTAAATCCTGTGTTCTTCCCTTTCTTGAACAAGCCTTTCCTGAAACCCAAGAGTAAGTGAACAGCTTCCATTTTGCTTGCATAAGACCCAGCAAAAAATCCTTTGTGGCTCTTATCAATAGACTAATAAATTAATTATACTTCTTATATAGTGTCTGTTCCATGAGGGCAGAGACCCATCTGTCTGGGGTTTCTGCAATAATCTCTGTTTCAAGCATAGTGCCTGCAGCACAGTAGATGTCCAGCAAATATTTACTCAATAAATATGAAGTAAATAAAAGAATGCACATGGGAATGGCCTAAAACAGATGTATTTTTTTCCTCTTTAACTACAAGTACAAAGGAGCATAAAATTCAATCATCCTTTTTGAAGGTAACTTTGGTGGGACCCTATTGATGTTGCACCATATGGACATAAGATCAGAAAGATCAAGGAAAGGAAAGAAAAAAACGTTGATTCACCTGTACTTATTACTCAAGGGCTTAAATCAATTATTGCTTCTTTGACCCTCTCTCTTCAGCTGTTAAAAGACCAGGTCAGGAATTTTGCTAGTGGCTGCCAGCTGTGCTCTCTGCCTTCTCTCATCTCTGGGATGCCATGAATCAGTAGTTCAGCTTAGTTTTATGAACACCACGCCCCTGGACGATATCACGGCTCTTTCACACAAGTTCCACCCTCACCTTATGCACATAGAGGATCAGCCAAAAGGAGCGAGGTCCCTAGCAGTTGGCACAATCTACCAACTCCTTCAAAGACCCTCAGCCAAAGACGCATGACAGTACCTGCTTTATCCACAAGGGGGCAGATTTCGGTTTGACTTCAGAGCGCCTGTGACAGACGCTTGTCCTATTCACGCCATGTTTTGTGACCAGCCGTTGGTTCTTATTCCTTATTCCATGTATTCCTCCCTCCGTCCTCCCTCCGTGCCAGCAATGTTTTCCGTGGACTCACATTCATAGTGGTGGATCCTTCATCGCAAAAAGCTGGCTAGTTTAAGGAAGTGCTGTTGTCTTTACACATGTACAAGCCCTTCCTCAACCTTAGCTTTTCTCTTCCAATCTGGTCTCCTCCCTGTTGAGGACTGTGTTCCTCATCTTGTTAAGTCATTTGTTTTACAGACTCTTATAGAATGAGCCTGCTATGTGCAACCCTGCGACGTGGCCCCAAACACCATTTAGTTCAGAATTTGCTTAAAATCCTAGGAGCCTGATACAACCCTGTACTTAAGTAGCTCTGCCTGAAGCAAGTTTGCAAGTTATTGGCACCGATTCCCAATTGGCAGCCCCTATACCTTCCTTTATGTCTTTATACCGTTTATAGCGCCATGCTGTGCCAGTAGGAGGGTTGCCACAGCATTTTTTTCTGGCGTTCCCCTCTCCCTCAGCCTTTCTCTGAAGATGGCACAATTCCCATAGGATAGTAGGCTGGCAAGCCTACTATTAAGCCCAGCAAACTTCCAGTCTACTAATCTCCCCCAGTGTCACAGGATCAGGTCCCCCTTAAACGCCTGGATAACTTTTTGGTTTTTCTGAAAGAGGAAGGGGAGAGGAGGGACTCTTGTATAACCTTTTGATTTAGAACAATTCACAGAATTTATTAAGCAACTATTTATTGAGTATTTATTAGGTGCTAAGAACTGTTTCAGCCTCTGAAACTTCGGCTACAAAAGCTTGTAAGCAGAGGAATGTCAAGTTCTGAAGTTTTAACAGGATCATCCTAACTACTCTGTTGAAAAATAGACTTATGGGGAACAAGGGCAAAACAGACAGACACCTGCTAAAGGCTACTGCAATCGTGCGGGTGAGAAATGGTGATGGTTTGGATCACAGTGGTGGTGAGTGAGGATGGTGACAAGTGTTTGGGTTCTGGAAACACTCTGAAGGTAGAGCCAACATCGTTTGTTAAGGGTTAGAATATGAGCTGAAAGAGAAAAGAGTAAAGGATGGTTATAAGATTATTTATTGTACTAGACCTTCCATTTGATCCCCATTACTGGGCATTTACCCAGAAGAAAAAAAAACATTTTATCATAAGGACATTTGCACTTAGACTGTTCATTGCAGCTCAGTTTACAATTGCCAAATTGTGGAAACAACCTAAATGCCCACCAACCCAGGAATGGATTAACATGCTGTGGTATATGCATTCCATGGAGTACTATTCAGCCACTAAAAATGATGGAGACTTCCATCTTTTGTATTAACCTGGATGGAGGTGGAACACATTCTTCTAAGTAAAGCATCACAAGAATGGAGAAGCAAGAATCCAATGTACTCAATTCTGATATGAGGACAATTGATGCTAGTACATGGTGGGGGGTGAGGGAATGGAGGAGTGGAGAAAGGGGAATGGGGGCGTCAAGGTGTGTGATACATCTCTTGGGGGCAGGACACAATTATAAGAGGGACTTTACCTTACAAATGCAAGCAGTGTAACCTGGTTATTTGTACCCTCAATGATACCCCAACAATAAAAAAAAAAGATTATTTATTGTATGGTTCTTCCAAATCAACAACATAGCTAAGAGTGAGCTGAACAATACCTGTGGTTTCTTGCTTTTGTTCATCATGTGAGTAAGGACACATCAGGCTGAATTGTAGGATGTGAACACTGAATACCCAGCAAGTAAAGGGGAAATGAGAGTGAAAATAGAGATCTAAGGGTCTAGCTGTAGGGAATGAAAGCCCACCCCCCACCTATGTCCACATACACATCTCAAATAAATAGGCAACCATTAGGCTCGCTTTTCTCTCCTTGAGTTTCCCGCTGTTAGCACAGTCCATTTCTATGGCTTGGAGAAGTAAGGAGGATCACAGAAAGCAACTAAGTTTGGTTCATGGTTGGACCCCAAAGTAAACTAAGGAAGATAAAGTATCAATTGGAAGGTGGTGATTCTGAGTAAGGTGGAGTGCACAGCGTGCCTAGAGTTACTGGATGCAAAGTGTGGCCTGGAGCAACTTGGTAGCACATATAGTTCCCAGGCAACCTTAATTACACCTTGGGAGCTTTTAAAAAATAATTATGCATGAAGCCCCACCCTCAGAGATTGCATTTAATTGGCCTGGGGTTGGATCCAGCAGTGAAAGGTTTAAAAGCCTCACAGGTGAGTCTAATATGCAGGCAGGCTTGCCAGTTCCTGTTGAGAAGTTTATTCCCAAGGAACTCACCACCTGAGGGTTCCGCTTCCCCCACCACACACACACATAAGGTCCCAGTAATCTCAGGATTGGATAAGGAAGTAAGCCCAGGCTTTATGTGATAAGACACTTGGCCACATGTGTTGCCCAAAGAAGTCTCAGAATGGGCAGAAGGGTCCCTGTACTTTCAGTGAAGGAAAAGTGAGGGCTATGCGAAATAATTAATATAAAACACACCTCTCTGAGTCCTGAATGAACAGTATCTTAAAAATAACAAACAAATTGCAAAAGGGAAATGCTGTTTGGTTTTAGAATGTTGATTTTGTATGAAGAATACCATATAAATCTGGTATTTATGCTAATGAGTTAATATCATGACAAAGAAAGTTTGTTTAAACAGAAAATATATACATCTGAAAAACTAGAATATAAAATAGAGTTCGTAAAATAATTTTAACCACAGATGGTGCTTACTTTGTGCAATGGGTGTTTAACATCAATAAATCTGTAGCTTTATTAGGCAGACAACGGACTGAGAGGGGAAACAAAATGGGCTCGTCCGGGATTTGAACCCGGGACCTCTCGCACCCTAAGCGAGAATCATACCCCTAGACCAACGAGCCAGTCACAATAACTTTTTGGATTTATAAACTTCAATAAGGAAAGTTTTGGCCACATCCATAGTTGGTTGCAAAGTCTTCTTTTAACAACTATGGGTATGAGATGACACCTAGCGGATACAATTAGTCATTGCAGACTCCCCCTTGCCCAAATTCCAGAAGGCGGCGACCTTACACCGTGAATCTTGTTTAGGAAAAAATTTTCAGGCATCAACGAGGGTGATTTTGCAGCTGGCTTTCACTTCCAAGTAGGCCAAAGATGATGCGAAAATGGAAGGAGGCAATCGGGGACAGTCCAGAGTGATTCGGTGGCCGGAGGGCTTCTTCTCAACAGGTACCGACCGCTTTGCCGCGGCCGGCCTAGCGAAAGCTTGTAGCCGCGTGGCGTCCTCCACGGAGAGTCCCCCAGGGAAGGAGAGGGGTCTCGACTCTGCCAGGCAAGCAGCCTGCGCTCGGCGCAGGACAGGAGCTCCATAATCCTTAGGCCTGACAGAGACTGTCCTCCCCTCTCTCCGGAAGCCTTGCAAAACTTGTATTACAGCTCTTTCCACCAATCTGAAATACTGTTGCTTAAAAGCAGAAAGAAAGCTAAATAAACCAAAAAGAAAAGAAAAAAATACAAAATCTTGACAAAATTATAAATACGAACGGAGGGAGGGGAAGACTGTACATGGTAGAGGATATACTTTCAACACGTTGCCAGTAGGTAGCGTGGCCGAGCGGTCTAAGGCGCTGGATTAAGGCTCCAGTCTCTTCGGGGGCGTGGGTTCGAATCCCACCGCTGCCAGGTGTGGTTTCTTTTCTTTTTTTTTTTGAGATTGTGCAGGTGCTGCCAAGTTAAGACAGTTTGTTAACCTTCCTCTTCTAATCCAACCATATGTCTCTAACTGGTAGAGAATCTGGCTATGCACTGTTTTGGAACTTTTATTCCGAGGTTTTCATAATGTTAACTACAATTTATTCAAAGATAGGAGCACCCTCCCCAGATCATAACTATGTCTTTGAAGCCATAGTTTCCTAGAGGTAAAGTGCTGGGATGTGAATATCGTAAATGTGTAAGCGTCGCTTTACTTTTCTTCACTTAGCCAAAGAACATATTTTGAGCACTTGCAATTGACACTATTCTATTATAGTTGCTGAGAAACACAGAAAGAGGAATAAAACGTAGTGCCAGTTCACAAGGGAAGTTCACAGACTACACTGGAAAAGTAAATCATACAAAACGGTCTTGAAAGACATCAGCAAGCAAAATATACATGCAGTACATGGAAGGCAGTGCCGTGATGTGGAAAGAATGGCAAGGGACCGTGGGCTTGGCTGTTAGAACACAAAGCTGCCAATTCTCGTATTACTACCTGGGTGACCCTAGGCTAGCGGCTTACCTTTTGTGTGCCTCAGTTTCCTCAATGTTATCAAATGGAGATACTATATACTTGTATATGAAAATTAGTGAATAAACGTAAGTAGCTTAGAGCAGAGTCTGCAGAGAAGAGGATCCGTTTTAACTTTCCCTTTGTAATATAATCCCCTAGACATGGCTTTTATTTCTGGGAAGATTCTCATCCAAGTCTACAGAACTCAGAAACAAATGCTGTTCAATTGTGGCCTCTGGAGACCTATAGGTGTGGCCAGGAGTGTGGAAATACTCATTCATCCATTCATTCCTTCATTATTAACTACTGAATACATATAATACACATTGCTAAGTGCTGAGGGTACAGCATCGAGGGCAACAAAAGATTTGCCATTCTGGAGTTTATGTCCTGGTAGGGGAAACAGAAAGAAAAAAAATAATAAAGAAAATAAAGAAAGACATAAAATAACATCAAGTAGAGATAAGTGTTGTGAAGGGAAAAAAGGAGTGTAGGGCATAGTGACAATTGGAGGCTATTTTGGAAAGGGTGGTCAAGGAAGATGCCTCTAAAGAGGTGATATTAGAGTCCAGAAGGAGTGAGGGAGGACTTCGTACCATTAACTAAGGAAGTAACATTTTAAGAAGAGAAAACAGCAAGTGAAAGGTCCAGAACAGGAAACAAGGCCCATGTATTTGAGGAACAACCAAAAAATCAGTATAGCTAGGAGAGAATGCATAAGGAGCAGAGAGCATAAGAAGTTGAAGACAGAGGGGTTGTTACTGTCAGAACACGCAAGGGCATGATCACAGATTTTGTTCCAGAAGTTATTGGATGCTTTTTAAGTTGAGAAGAATATTATTTTTCTTACATTTAACTCTGGTTGCTCTCTAGAATAGGTAGTAGAGAGAAAGTAGGAAGATGAGTCAGAAGGCTACTGGGGAACCTGAGTAAGAGATGAAGAAGGGTTTAGACTAGGGTGATAGTGAATGTGTTGGGAAATGGATGAAGGTAGACTCAACAGTGTTCATTAGTGCGTTGGACCGTCTAGTGGGGGAACTGGATAAATGATGGATCTATTTCCTGAGACATGGGTGGTGGTGGGAGAGCAGTTAAGAGAGAATTTAATTTTGAGATGCATGTAACACAATTTAATTTTGGGATGCATGTAACACATTCACATGGGGCAAGCAGGTGAGTATATGTACAAATCTAGGTCCAGGCTTGTGATATAATTTAGGGATCATCAGTATACAGATGCTGCTTAAAAGCCACATGATTGGATGAGTAAGTATAGACAGATAGCCAGAGGAGGGCAAGAGAACATCCATAAATTGAGTGCTGATATGGGTAAATTGCCCATTTGCTGCCAGCAAGGGGATATACAGTAATTTCCTTCTAATGCAGTCGTTCTATTCTGTAATAGTTATTCACACAGTAAAGAAAGTTGCTAAGAGTCCACACACATTCTTTTTAAATTTAACATTTTAAAATTTGCATTTGGGAATTTATATTCCCTATCTTTCTATTGCTCTCCTGGCCTTAATAGAATTCATTGCTTACCTCACAGGGTTGTGATAAGGAAAGAAAAAAGGAAAAGAACAGAAAAGGGTTGTGATGGTAAAAAGAAAGAAAAGAAAGAAAGAAGGAAGGCAAGAAAGAAAGAAAAAGGGAAGACATTATGTGATAACACATAACCTCCTCTTAAAAGGATAAGACATCACACACTTCCACACGGTGAAAATGTTAGCATACATTCGTTTCCAATTCCTTACCAACTCCTTACGTTTACCTAGGGCTATTTAAATTTTCCAAGCAATTTCCTACACACTATTTTCTTTGACTGAACAGGATTGCTGGAGGTAGGTGGGGAAAGGGAGATGTATTATTACTTCCACTTTACAACAGATTCATTAAGAGGTCAACTTAAGTGCTCTCTGACTAGCCACTGGAGGTAAAAAACTTTGTCCGAGCAACCCAAATTGGGGTTGCTCTCTACTTTGCTAATTCATTTCTCTAGGAGGCCTTTGGTTGCAATTTTTCAAACATGAGTAAGTGCAGAGAACAAAGTGCAAAGGAATTTGTTCAATTAGATATGTGTGAGACGCAAAATTGGGCTCGTCCGGGATTTGAACCCGGGACCTCTCGCACCCTAAGCGAGAATCATACCCCTAGACCAACGAGCCACAATACTTAAATCTTTCAGTTCCGCCCCAAGGCTAATAGACGTCACTAGGCGTTTCCGGTGAACTATGTCCTTGAGCGCCTTCTATTGACAGGAATATGTATTAGTTTGTACAGCAGGCGTTAGCCTCACGCCCCAAGTCATTTACCAATTTCTCTTCCAGATCCAGACCAATGGCAATTGGTGGAGACAGAAGTGTATCCACATCGCCTAAATGACTCCTGGAGCAGCGGCGAGGGCAAGGAGATCCATGGAGCACCGCCGCATGCGCGCCCTCTTCCGGCTCTGCCTGCCGGATCTTCTGAGTTGGAATTGACGCGCGAAGGAGGAAAAAGAAAAAGGTAACAGGCCCCAGCGAGATTTGAACTCGCGACCCCTGGTTTACAAGACCAGTGCTCTAACCCCTGAGCTATGGAGCCCCTATCTAGCAAGCGCTTCTCTACCTCTCACCTTATAGATGCATTTTATAAACCTAGCATTCCGAAGTATTAAATTTGATTTTAGTAAAAGGAAAAATCCAGGATATCCTCCTACGAGATTAGACCTCTTTCGCGTCCTGTAAACCTGTTGAAAAGACTGTGCTTTGAACAGAGCCACTATCAGTCACTGTCTTCTCGTCCCTCACCTTGATACTCAGCTGAGACGTTGCCTCCCGTGCCTCTGAGGCGCGTGTAAAGGATGCAGATACAAGAATTTCTCTGAGGCGCGTGTAAAGGATGCAGATACAAGCATTTCGGGTGTTTGGATACACGGGAGATCCCTGAGATGCGAGGAGCACATGGAGGATGTCTGATGGGCAAGAAAATTATAATGCATTCCTTCCACTTAAAATGGTGCTAAAATCCGGGGAAAGGAAGTGAGAAGAGTTTACCACGGTTTTGTCTTTTCTGAATCTAGAGCCCCAAACCTCTAAGTTTGCTTTTTTTGTTAATGCCTGGCTCTTGAAAGTCCAGGGACAGGAACGAATAGGGAAAAGGAATGAGGAAGAAAAGTTTAATGTTTCCCTAAAAACATACACAGATGTACACATCACTGGTATGAAAATAATATGATTTTGGTTGGCACCTGTGGTCAAGTGGGTAGGGCGCCGGCCCTATATTCCGGAGGTGGCAGGTCTCAAACCCAGCCCCAGCCAAAGAAAAAAAAATATATATATGATTTTGAGAAAAGATTTTCAACTTTTAAAAACCTTGTTTATATAATCTAGTAAACAGGAACTAAACTTATTTAACTAAAAAAAGTGTTGCAAATATTACTGCAAATATAGCTGTGGATGAGAACATTGGAGAAAAAAGCACTGATTCATGCAACCCCAAGAAGTGAACCAACTTGGCTTAGTAGGTAGGCTTTAGACCTGCCCACAAGTCTGCTCTTAGACCCATTCATTCGTTCAAAATCACAAACTTAGTAAGAAATCTGTAAGCTTATGATTCATTGTCTCCTTTAATTGTTATTGTGTAAATATAAAATGTAGCGTCACTTGCCTTACAAATTTTTAAGGATGACAAATGTTCTGTTTGCCTTTAGGTAGGCAAAGTTATAAGGCATTTGTAACAGCTGTTGTTGGTTCAGTCATGAGCTACGGAGAGACCACACAATGTTGTCCTCAGATGAATATGTACACTGTACAGTGGGGAAAAGGCAGCAGGATCTTGGGTGGTACCATGAAGGCTGCTCCTTCCAGCACCCATAGGTGTTTAAACCCCAGTCTTTCTATACCAGGCAATAGGCCCCATACCCTCAAAAAAACTACAAGACTTTGTTTTAACTGGCTGAATCAAGAATCAAGTTTCCCCTACATACCACTTGCTTACAGAAGTCACTTCACTGGAGAAAAATTCCAGCATGATCTCTTTGGGCCCAAAGACGGGCTGTATAACTTAAGGAAATGGCACGTTGCCTGACTTTTTTCTAGAGCAGGAAAATCAAATGAAAACCAAGTTTGGGTCATAGATGTGTGTGAATGTTGGAGTGTGTATGCCACACCGAGTATGTGGTACAGTGGTAAGGAAAAAGCTGGCTCAGTTCTTTATCTCTGCCAAATCTCAGAGTCTGTGTTTTAGAAATGTGTGTTCATTATTATCACTGTTATTATTATCTTTGGAGAGACTGACAATAGGTGAAATCAAAAAACAGTCAAAACCGTCTCTTAAACATCCTTCATACCACTTCCATTCCTTGCTGTTCTCCTCTCTTGTCTTTGATGATATTCTTGATGCTTCTTACCTTTTCCAAGACTGTTTCCTCATTCTCATCCTAACACAGTTTCACAAACTCATGGACTGATCCTTCTTTTTTAACCACAGACTGTTACACATTTAAGAGGAATTTAAAATGCTCAAAAGAGCATTCCAAAAAGGAAAACCAGGGCGATAACTATGGACTTGATGTTTTATGTTATTTTCTCCTAGACAGAGGTTGGATTGGGGGTAGAGTTCTCGCTCCTTTATTAGGACAAATAGATCTTTGACCAATAGACCCTTTCCACATTTGGCCTACAGCCTACCCTGGAAGGTTGCTCCAGAACATTATATCAGATTCTCATTCTTCCAGGTTCTAGGAGCCCATGATTCTTTCAATTCACTTGGGTTGGTCTGTCTGATTCTAGCAGATTCCAAGAGCCCCTTCCACTAGTTTTTTAAACTTAGACAGCACATCAAATAGGATTGCCTTCCAGTGTGCTCTGACTCATCCTGAGTACTTCTTCCATTGAGCAACTTGGGCTCTTACAAGTAAATATTTTTAATTACGTAAAAAAAATTATCTATAATGACTTCATTTCTCCTCAACTTCATATTTTGAAAAAAATTTATAATCCTGGGGTGGCGCCTGTGGCTCAGTGAGTAGGGCGCCAGCCCCATATGCCGAGGGTGGCGGGTTCAAACCCAGCCCCGCCAAACTGCAACAAAAAAATAGCCGGGCGTTGTGGCGGGCGCCTGTAGTCCCAGCTGCTTGGGAGGCTGAGGGAGGAGAATCGCGTAAGCCCAAGAGTTAGAGGTTGCTGTGAGCCGTGTGACGCCACGGCACTCTACGCGAGGGCGGTACGGTGAGACTCTGTCTCTACAAAACAAAGTAAAAATAAAAAAATAAAAAAAAAATTTATAATCCTGGTGTGGAAATAAATGAACACTAACTAAATGAGAACAAGCAGAGGCTATTTATACCTTTCTATTTACAAGGGAGTCAGCCACCATCACTTGTGTTTTGACTGAGACTCAAAGGCAAGCAGAGGAGTGGGAAAGATTGATAGTGGACACAGAGAAGGCTTCAGGATGTCCTAATGGGAAGCCATGGCATGGAGGAGCTGTGGGCAGGCAACCAGGAGCAGGGCATCCTGTGTGATAGGTTAGGGGTACACATTTGGCTTTCTCTAGTTGGTCCCAAATTGGAAGCAAGGACAAATATTAGGGAAGCTGTTACTTATTAATCAATTCCTAGCCATTTTGAATGGATTTTTATATAGGTTATTGTTTGGCATCCTAGGCTGGTTGCTAGAGACAGTGGTCTGACTTCCAACTAGTCTGACTTATCAGTGTAGGTTGGCTTCTTGGGTTGGTCACTGTGGGTTGATTTCCTGGGCTGGTTGCTGTAGGTTATAGGTCAAAATTTTATTTTTATATGTGGTCTGGCCATTGTCTATTTGTATATTTACACACTAAAGAAAAGTTGAAAAACTAGTGCAATGAAACCTGTATGCCCTTTACCTAGAAAACCAATTAATAACATCTGCCATATTTGCTTTCTCCCTACCTCCCCAAACTCCTCTTTATATATCCATTACCCTTCATATCCAAATATTTCAACATGCATCTCCTAAAAATAAGAACTAAGAATAAGGGCATAATCTTAGTACCATATTACACATAAAATAATTTATAATAATTCCATATAATCTAATAGACATATAGTCCATATTTAAATTTCCCCAGTTGCCCCCCCCCCCCACTTTAAAGATTCTGGACTCAGGCTATGTTTCTTATTGTATTCAGTTGTAATGTCTCTTTGGTCTCTTTTAATCTGGAATATTCACCCTTTCTCAGTCTTTTTCATAGCAATTTTCTTTTAGAAAGTCCTACATTCTGAATTTGTCTGATTATTTCCTCACATTACATTCAGTTTAACTTTTGGTTACTTCCTCATAAGTAGATTGAGCTTAAATATTTTTTGTCAAGAACACTACTACAGAGACTTAACAGTCTGAAGAACTCAATAATTTTCTAGGATAGATTTTCTATGCTCTAAGTAGGACTAAATTCCTAGCAACCCAAGCAGGAAGAATGACTCTAATAATATTATGTTATTAATTTGCATGAAAGCCCACTATTTACTATTCAAGGAGATTTTGTTCACAAGGGGAGACTATCCTGTCATCCTTGAGTGCAAAACTTGTAATTTTCAACTTCCTTGATTATGGAGTGTCTTTAAAGGTCAGAAATCTAAGTCTCGGAAAAGCAGACACAACTTCCAGGGTCCAATCAATTATTTATAGTAACAATATCTAGGTCCATTCCGTCCCCAGTCATGGTAGCCATATACCAGCTTCCAAGATACATAGATTATTTATCTTGAATATCAAAGAATATGGCTTTGCAAAGCTTAAGTTAAAAAATATTTTTGCCTTAATTTGTGCTTTCTCAAAGTTTTTTTTTTCCAGATTTCCACAGACTTCTTATCTTTATGAAATTGAAGCTGAACTCTGGTGATTATCAGTTACTACTTGTGTTGCTACCTAACCATAGTGTTATGTGTGGGGGTATTCATTCTTTTAAGTTTATATCATATGTATTACAAAAGGTGAAGAAGATATTTTCTTTTATTCAACTACATGTTCCCAATGGCGTTCCGTAGTCAATGAAGCAGAGACAATAACCTTGGTCTTCTGAACTTCCCCAAGAGCAAAGATTTGGTGGATGTGAAATGGACTGTGTGCTATCTTGATGAGCCAAAAGAAGATTGTTTTCCAAAGTCCCAAAGGGCCTCCTGGCTGATGGTCCCTGCCAGTCTGGTCGCAGATGCCTAAACCCGTTAAAGATACTCTTCTATGTTCACAGAGAAACTGGCCAAGTTTTGAGCACTTGGTTCACTATAGAATCGAGTCAGGAGCGGGGAAAGGCAGAAATTCATTTGTACATCAGACTTGATCTTTTTAAATCCAAAGTACCCAGATTATTATATTTGTGGGGACTGAGTAGGGGAAAAAGGACATTGATACCAGAAATATGAACAGAAACAAACAACAAAACATGTTTCAAATCCCTCTGCTTTCTATTCCTGTTGACCAGGCTCTAGTTCAAGATTGCTTTTCTTTTCACCCAAAGCTTGTAGAGATAAGTGATTCCTTAAGGTTGTTCCATGAAATCTCTATTGTCATGTCTCTCCAATAAAGTCTATAAACACTGCAAAGACAAATACAAATTAAAAAAATAAGAGGCTTAAATATCTCTGCCAAAAGCAAGGAAAAATATTTCCCTTTCCTCCTTTATCTCTGAGCATTTATTTCAGAAAACTTGAAAGTATATCGCAGCACTTTGCATTACTATGAATGATCAATGTGATAAACATGGGAGACCATGTAAGAGCTAAATACTTCAGTAGGGGTTCAGTAAAAGGAAATAGCTAAAAGGACTATCAGATACACTTATCAAAAGTATATTATTTACTAGTATTTTACAGCACATAGATTTTATAGCACATGCAGAAGGGGTCCTCAGTCCAACAGTGGGACGATTCTCCACTGGAGCTAGGGACAGCACTTCTACATTGCAAAGTGTGTGTCTTCTACGAGAATGATCCAGAAAGATTCTGGAGGGAACTTTCAATGTTCTTAATGAGCAGAGAGCATTTGATACATAGATTAGTACATAGAGTATTTCTCAAAATTTAATTTGTATTCTACTTTTAGGGGAGCTTGTGAAGATTCTGATTCAATAGACCTAAGATTCTACACTTCTAATATGCTGCCAGGAGATGCTGATTTGCTGGTCTTTGATCATAATTTGAGTATTAAGGTCTTAAAGTAAATCTCTTGTTTGTCTATAGATTTTCACATTGTCTGGACTATAAATAAGGTATGGATAGCAAAAAATTCAAGGTTAAACTCTCCAACAATATACCTAGAATACTAGCATTCCAGGCTGAAGATTGGAGGAATAGCCATGTGCCAGACAAACACATTGCTTGTTTTGGTATCAGGCATTCCAAAGGGGTGGTTACCCATTTGCTTCAGATACTGGGCAATTAAGTATGCAGCAAAGTTACTATTCTACTAGAAACACTGAGGCATGTGGCTTATGGGTCTCCGGGCACTTCTTGTTTGAACTGTGCAGTCCAACATATGATCCACTTCTTGAGAGGAACAGAGCAAGGCTCTCTCCTTCACTGAAGGACCCAGTGAGTACAAGCTAGACAATGGATGTTTAAGCAATATGGATGGCTCAATAGAAGTCATGCCTGCTTGTTAATAAAGGAACTTCAGCCAGGACAGGAGAGTGTGGTACTTTCTCTCTTGATAAGAAAGTGCTTTGAAGCTTGTCAGTTTGGGGGACTTGAACATGCGGCATTCCAGGATCAAAGTGAGTACCACTGTAATGACCAGGTTCTTTCCTGTTGACTGGTTCCTGTTATTGCCTGATCTGGCACTAACAGAGATTAAGAAGGGCTCAGGTCATTTTCATATTTTTAAAAAGTTAACACATAGTTATAGAAACTGCAGGCTATTTATTGTCTTTGTCCATTTTGTATTGTTTTAACAGAATACCTGATGTGGACTAATTCATAAGGAAAAGGGTTTATTTAGTGCATGTTCTACAGACTGAGAAGTAGGAGAAGCATGGTCCCGGGATCTGCGAGGCTTCTGGTAAGAGCCACTGCACTGGACCAAAATATGGCAGAGAAGGTCAAAGGGGAAGCAGACACATGTAAACAGAGAAAACCCAAGGATCATACTGGCTTCATAACAATCCACTCTCCCAGGAACAAATCCAGTCTCACCAGAACCAGAACTCACTATGATGAGAATAGCACCAAGCCATGTCATGAAGGATCCACTCCTGTGAGCCAAATACCTCCCAAATACTGCTCTATTGGAAATCAACTTGAGTTTTGGTGGGGACAAACCAATCATATCCAAACCACAGCAGGTGTATTTATCAAATAAGCATTTTTAACATAGACATAAATGTGACTACAATCTCATTTGGATTGCTCATCAAGTCTGAAGGCCTTGAGTCTTTTGTCAGTTCAGTTCTCTGTATAATATTTCAGTAAATGTTTTCAATATTTGTTCCTTCCAGTCCCATCCAGCTGCCAGGTGTTTTCAAGCAATAAAGAGCCCTGGGCTTTTTCTTCTCTTTCAAACTGATGCTTCCCCTACCTACACCCTGAAATGGTTTGCACATGATTTCTAGGATTTTCTCCAGCTTCAGAATAAGTCATTCCACTTCTGACCCAGGTAAAGACTTACATATACTGATGGAGGCAGTAACCTCACACCATCCCCTCCCCAACTCCTCCAAGCATGAAAACAAATGGAAATTTCTTAGAAGTCCTGCATTCAGGCAAAGGGACTGGCAACAGATATTTTAATTCCTCAGCCTACCAACATCTTTGACCACTCCGCTGGACTCAAAACCCGCAAGAGACTATCCACGGGCCTAGGGTGCTGACTACTTCCCAGCTTGCGTCTCACTCCTGACTCCTCCCTCTTCTAGGGAGAGGTAGAATCGATCAGAGCCTAGGGTGGACATCCAGCTCCGACCATGAAACTCAGATTGTTTCTGGGCTGGAAGTAGAGAAGGGACACCAGAGACCGCAGTGGAGGCGCGTTAACACTTGGCGTATGGTAAAGGGAGTGCGGGAAGAATGGCACATCCAGGAGTTGGGACGATGCGGATGGCAGCCCCGAGGAGCAAAGCCTGCCTCAGACCTTTGACCTCTGACCATTGCGGCCCCTTCCTGAGCTGATCCCTGACCCCGCTTCTCTGCCTGAGATCTACGTTTATCTGATGCTCCCTTGCCCTATTGCTAAGCTATTTTTCTAAAACTTCTTTCGTCTCCATACTCCTGGCAGCGGTGACTGTGCACTAGAAGAACCTTCGCCCAGGGGAAGATCTGGTGAAGAACTCTCCTCCCACCACAACCCTGGATCCCTGGAGCCACCGGGGATTGGGGGGAGATTTCAGAGAGGGCCTTGGCAAAGAGAGGCGAGAGAGGTTGTGGGTTTGGAATGATGGAGGTGAGAAGTGGAGGGAGCACTTAAAATCATGAGTGTTTAATTTGACTCTTAGAAAAAGTTCTGAATCCAGAGACCAAGAAAATAGCCAATCAGAGACGGCAGAGAAGAATGTAAATAACACATAATCCAGAGCTTCGATGCGACTGGGATTCGTTGGTAGGTCAGTGATTCTCAGTTTGGGTGCGGAAGACCCCGGATATCAGCCTCCGAAACTAATTTTCCCGGTGCTTTTTTTTTTTTTTGAGAAAAACAATACCAGGAAAGTGGTCAGATGGGTGCTGCAGCAGCGGGCATGGACGTCGGTGTACCCGAGTGTGCACAGCGTCCCGTGCCACCTTCTTTCTCAGAGCTGCGGGAGGAAGGGAGCAGGAAGTTTGCTTGGAACTTGGTGACGGGTTTACCAGATCTGCGGCTGAAAACGCGCCTAGTACCTCGGACCTGAACTTCAGCCCCAGCGCTCTACGCGACATTCGAATCCACAGAGCAAACACCCAGCGGCAGAGAGTTCTTTATTCCTCAGTCTCCTCTAATAACTTGCGAGTCGCTGATGGGAATTATTTTTTTTTTTTCTGTGTCTTGTCTAGGTTAAAGAAAAGATAAACGTCTTCCAAGCACATTTACGCCAAAAATCGTTAATAACCTTCTAGCCCACTTCTCAGAGCGCGTGGATTCCGCCTTTCCCCCGGATTTGCTAAATCCCTAGGGAAGAATGGAAATACTCCCAGGGAGCTCAGCTTCGTGCAAAGAAAATTTAGAATTTTGCACTGGTATTCTGCGGCGAAATGCTTAGAAATGAATTAATTGTAAATTCTATTGTTATGTGTGGTAGTGTGGCCGAGCGGTCTAAGGCGCTGGATTTAGGCTCCAGTCTCTTTGGAGGCGTGGGTTCGAATCCCATCACTGCCAGTAGTATGTTTTAGTCCAGCCAGGATGTCATTCAAATACCTAAAGATCCTGATTAGAAAGAAATTTGAATTCCCTTTCCCCATGATTCCTTCTGATCACCCAACATCTGAATCTTCTTTCCCCCTGATTCTTTCTGATTACCTACCATCAAGTATCTGTGTGAACTTTGTAACTCGAATGACCTCAGTTTCCTGCTTAAAATATTCGGGTTCTGCAGGGTAGCCTCATCTCTGAACTGCTACTCAGACTTCCTATTGTGCCTAGCTTTTCTCGTGTGCAAGCTTTTGTGTTACTACAATCAGGAATACTTTCTATGCTCACATTGAATCATTTTCAGTATCTGGTTTAGGCACCCAGGCATCTTCAAACTTTTTAAACAGGGGGCCAGTTCACTGTCCCTCAGACCGTTGGAGGGCTGGACTATAGTTTTTTAAAAAAAACTATGAACAAATTCCTATGCACACTGCACTATCTTATTTTGAGGTAAAAAAATCAAAATGGGAACAAATACAATCACACCGCCGCATGTGGCCCGTGGGCTGTAGTTTGAGGACCCCTGATTGGTGAAGAAGACCACAGGTGGCCCTCCAGATCCCCAAGTGCAGCCCTTCGGCGGAATCCAAACTTCATAAAACAAATCAATTTGTTCTGTAAAATTCAGATGTGGCCCCATAGCACATACCCATCTCCCATGACACTGCACCCCCATCAGCCTGCCACCTGCTCTGTTTAGGAGCTGCAGCTGTGTGCTAGCAAAATACTCTGCGAAGAATCTATTTTGGTTCTAATCACATTACTTTTGTTATAGAATGTAGTGAATGAATGTAGAAAGCCAAAAGAGCAGGGTTCAAGCTCTTGCTCAGACATTAATACTTCATGGGGAGCCAGAGAGGACAAATAAACAGTCATATTGATTTTGACTTTGCAGGTGGGTTTGTGATGTCAAAGGACTTTAAAGCTGATTGTTGCTTGACTCTGTACCTCTGGCCCTGGGGATGTGCTGTGAATGTTATAGGCTTAGCCACCTTCTTGCCCCTTCTCAGTGAAATTACTTATTTGTTGACTTTTCAGGTCTCTGAGCCACCCAACTACAATATTGCAAGAACCTAACTCAGTGAGGGAGTGGGAGGGAAGAGTAACCTCAGTTCCTATTTAGTGACGTCATCTCAGAATGGTCCTACTGCATTTTTCCACCATTACAGCCCAACAGTCATTCTTATGGATTTGTCTGGGCAACTTCCCTGCAGTGTTTGAAAAGAAAAGAACAACACAAATAACAGAGCAGAGAACTAGGACTCTGTGTAAGAATCAAGGTCTTAAATTTTTTCGTGTCACTTTTTGATTCTGTTCTCCTTTTTACATCTTCCCTTCTCTTCATTCAAATTCTTCTTCTGTGTCCTCCTATCTCACTTTGGTGACTCCTCTTCAGACCAATTCTCTTCCTTTTCACCCACCTCTCACCAAGAAATATCTTAGGTCCCCAAGGTCTTCACAGAAGATGCCCCGAGAGACAAAGCTTAGTTTGCCTCCTGTGCCTTGTGGCGGGGGGGGGGGGGGGGGGGGAGGGAAGCCTCTATCTCTGAGGACAAAGTGGACAGTCCTGACATTTATGTAAAATTCCCTGTTTAATAATAATTTCCATGTCACTATTCTTTCCTTTTTCATAGGGCAATTTTTTTATCTTCCAGTTGCTCGTTTTTCCTTCTTGAAATCGAATTCTGTGCATTATACTGAGACTGATTTAATTTTGTGTTTTTGTTCATCTCCCTCTATTAACTCCTGGAAACCTTATTTCTCTAGTATGATGTTTTTGGCTGCCTAGAGAATGGCTCTTTTCATCATCTCCTTCTCCCTTCTCTCCCTTACTCACCCCTCCCCTATCAGGTTCTTTTCCAGCACTCTCCATACTCAGGAATGACATTAGCATTTCCCAGATTCTCAAGAGTACCGACTTGTAGTGTTCTTGTTTGGATTGTCCTTTAGTTCCAGTCAATTCTATCTTGTTAATGGAAGGATGCTTGCTTCTTCCTATATCCACTCACTCTTGCCACTGACCACCCCTCCCTTGTTTCTTCCCATATAACCTCTGCTACCACCAAAATGATCCTGAGCCCCCATCAATCATTCCTTCTGTCCCCTCTTGTTCCTCTTGACGTCTCTTGACACTCTAGCTCCACTTTGCCACCTCTGCCTAGCCCTCTACCCTTTCCTCCCTGGCACTCTTTTCTGCCACCTTTCCCACTGCATATACATACCCTAAATTTCCCTCACTTGAGAAAGCATTCATCAATACTTCTCTCAAAGTCTAGCTCAAAATTCAATTTCAGGAAGCTCTCTTCAGGTTGGTGCCTCCTCACCATTCTGATCACTTCCCTGTCCTGAATGTGCTCTTGTATCTATATAGTTTTGTAAATGTTTATGAGTAGTATCAATGTATCAACATAGCGTTATCTATTTTGTTCTTTCAACTAAATTGTGAATTAAGTCATCAGGTTTTTTTAAAAAAAATACATTTTATGTTTAAGAGTTGTATGTTTACAGTAAAATTGTGTGGAAAGTACAGAGAGTTCATATATCCCCCCCCCACACACACAGCTGCCCTCACCTTGACAGCCTGCATCAGTGTGTTAAATTTGTTACAACCAACATTGATACATCATTATTAACCAAAGTCTGTAGCTTACTAGAGGATTCTACCTTCATATTGTGTATTCTACTGGTTTGGAAAAATATACCATGACATGGATTCACCATATGGCATCATACAGAATAATTTCGCTGCCCTAAAATTATTTCGTGCAGTACATATCCACCCCTCCCTCACCCCTAACTCCTGGAAACTACTCCATAGTTGTATCTTTTCCAGAATGTCATATAGTTGGAATTATATACTATGAAGCATTTTCACTTGACTTCACTTCTTTCACTTAGTAACATGCATTTAACTTTACCTCCATGAAAGACTCTTTTGTATCTTTGTAGCTATAAACATTAATTATGCAGGTTATCATGTGGACATAGTTTTTTAGCTGATTTGGGTAAGCACCTATGAGTATGATTGCTGGATTGTATGAGAAACATAGTTAGCTTTTGTAAGAAACTATCAAGCTGTCTTTTACACTTCATTTTTGGCACTGTGCTGTAACTCAAACCTGTAATTGTAGCACTCTGGGAGGCTGAGGCGGGTGATTGCTTGAGCTCAGGAGTTTGAGACCAGTCTGAGCAAGAGTGAGACTGATCATTGTGGTGGGTTCCTATAGTCTCCGCTACACTGGAGGCTACGGCAAGAGGATGGCTTGAGCCCAGGAGTTTGAGGTTGCTGTGAATTATGACACCATAGCACTCTACCCAGGGCACAGGGTAGAAAAAAAAAAAAAAGCAAATTTCATTTTTATAAAATAAAAACATGCTTTTAAAATATAATGTAAAGAAGTGGCACATTTTGAAAAATATATAAAAGTATAAAGAATATCAATCACCCACAGATAAATTATGTTGGCATATTTCCTTTTGGTCATTTTGGATGATAAATTACTAAAAATAGAAATAAAATACTTAATCAAATACAATGTGTTTTTAAGGTTCTTGATTTATAATGCCCAATTGTCCTCCAGAAAGCAGTGACATTCTGCAAGAATGACCTTGTCACTATATTCTTGTCCAATTTGATGACTAAATAATATCCCCTTCCTTTAATTACTATTTCTTTTTTAAGGAAGGGACATTTTCCATTTGCATATGTGACCTTCTGCATTGCTTATTCTCTCTGCATTGTTTGTTTACATCTATTTGAAGAGCAGTTCTTTTTCTGTAGTATTTCTCCTTAAATCCTGAATTGCCTACTATGAATTATCCAGGGTAATGAAAAAATTTCAGGATAGGGTGAGGTTGAGGGATATTACCAATTATTTAGTCAATGCTAGCTAGTCTTACAGATTAAGAGATAACACATCCAAATCTAAAAAGGAAGTCATTAATTCACATCTCCTGAGAAAACAGAATCACATCTGCTGCAGGATCACAAAAAAGACACGAAAATTAAGGTTCATGGCTAGCAAAATGTAGTTCTTTTGTTACTTAAGAATAGAATTAAAGTAAGTGCTTCTCTGCTTGAGAATAGAAAGAAAGTAAATGCTTCTTAGTCATGGGGTTAAGAGGATGTAAACCCCTTTGGGTACTGAGCAGAGGCTTGAAGAAAAGAACACCACGCACTCCCTTCAACTGGGAATCAAACCAGCGACCTAAGAATACCAGCCGCTAAGACCTCTTTGGTCTGGCATTTTACCAGCTGAGCTGTCGACAGAGGCGCTGCGTGGCTATTAGTGTAGGATTTTGTGCATTCAGTAGAAGCTGGTGAGTGACCTGACTTGTTTTGTATTCGAGCCTTGGACTTAGAGGTCAAAAGGTCTCCAGAAGGCCGAGTTTGGAGCGAATGCCAGGAGCAGACTAAATAGTAGCTAGGACGAGATTTGAGTCCGAGAAGTAAGGCTAGTAGGGGAGCAGAAGCCACCTGGATTGAAGTGTATCTGCGTAGCTTCAGAAGAGAAACTGTAAAACCAGGTTGTCCCAGAGTAATCTGCGAACCAGTTCTCACTCCAGGAAGGCAGGAGCAGGACGCCAGCGCAAGCTGCAAGCGGGGAGTGTGCAGGACTCCAGGGGCAACAGTTCGGGGAGTGCGCAGGACTCCAGGGGCAACGGTTGCCAACTGCCTAAGGCTAATAATCTCTCCCACAAACACAGAGGTATGGGCCAACTCCGGAACTTTTATCCCAGACATGTAACCAGTCTAGCTTCTTCCCCCAGTTACTGAAGGGTACAAACACCTGTTTTTTTCCGATATCGATCCCAAGAGCTCTGACCCTGCGTTATTTCCTCCTAAATTTCTAGGATGACTTTCCCAGAAAGATCATTAAGTGCTTCCTTTATTCAAAACAAGTGTGTTTCAATCACCCAAAATAACTGCAAATTCTCTTTGAAACCTGGAAAGAAACTTGCTATGAGGCCCCAGCGAGATTTGAACTCACGACCCCTGGTTTACAAGACCAGTGCTCTAACCCCTGAGCTATGGAGCCACCACACGACTTGGTTTTTAACACTGAATGTGTTAAATTCATAAAATCCCAGGTAAGTTACATTTATGTCTACATAAAGTTTATATATACTTAAAGGGAATTTGGAAGGAAGCATTCATCTTTACATGTAAAAAAGAAGCATTTTCTTGACTAAGTCCAAATTGAAGGGCAAATCACTGGAAGACTAGTGTCCACAGTACACGATCCTCAGCCTCAGGCCTGACAAGTCAGGGAGCGCAGTAAACCAGGGTCAATGTGCATTCCTTAGGTTAGAGAAGTATGCAAGACATGGCATCAGTGCTTCTCTCCAACCTACCTGAACTCATTTAAAAGTAATTGCTCTGGCTTAGACTAAGATCAGGGTTGTTTATGAAATGGAAGAGGCTTTCTCTAAACATAGGTTGTACCACCCAGATGTTCAGAGTCTGGGGCCCAGACCACGGGGGCGTTCCAGCATCTAGTTCTTACCCTCCCCGCCTTTCAGTGGAGTCCGCTCTGTCACAGATTCCTTCAGGTTACCTGAAGCAGAAGCTGCTACGAGGGGACCAGCCCTTTCCTTGGTCCTTTAACGCTCCCCTTCCTAACAACTCTGAGTCAGGGCGACAGCTACTTCTTTCTTGGCCTCCAGCCTTCTCCAGCCGCCAACCTGAAGCCTAGAACAAATAGAAAATGTCATCGTGTAGGAGGGTGAAGAGAGAGAAGTTCTCTTCTCCCTTTCCCTCCTTTGGTCTCAGCCTGCCCGGGAGTATGGCGCCTAGTCCAGGAAGTTCACTTATCGGGCTTCACAGTCAGTGGGCTCCTCCATGGGCCAGCAATGTGCTCCCTGCAGGGTAGGCTGTGTGACTGCTCCGACATAGGGAAGTTAAAGCTAGAGCCCAAGAACTTTGTTCCCTAAGCAGAAGGACTGTAGGGCAAGGACAACCCTCTCCCTTTCCAGCCCACCTACCACTTTTTGAGTGATAGAGAATTCTATAGAAGGCAGTACTGGAAGCCAGCAACTTCCCCCCATGCACCTCCTGCACGCTTTTGAATGATGCCTTAAATATAGACTTGCAATACACAATTAAGCCAATTAAGCTGAAAGTAAACGGCAAAAGCACATATGTGAAGTGTGAGGCACTGTAGCCAAGGGATTTAAAGTAGTGGCTATTAGAATTTAGCTTATTTGGGAACATTGGTTGGAGTTCCTCCCTCTGTCTACTTGTCATTCTTGTTTTTCCTGGGCCCTTTAACGCCAGAACCAATTATTCTGGTTCTAACCCTGTAAGTATTCAAGCCCTCTTGGTCCACAAACCCACTTACAACTTAGTCTGAATCCTGAGATGAATATTTCCACCCTAAGAATGGTGCTGCTCAGGTCCTTTTGAACCTGCATCTTGACTGTTTTGGGGTCCAAAGAAAATCGCTGGGAAAAGGAATCAGAAATGAATACCTGTGCTACATCTAAAAGGATAAATGAATATTCTTAGAGGAAAAAGGCCACCCAATTCAGGCTCGTTGGTCTAGTGGTATGATTCTCGCTTTGGGTGCGAGAGGTCCCGGGTTCAAATCCCGGACGAGCCCTAGCTTGCCATTTTTTTCGTCCCCCTTACAGCCAACAGTCGCCTAATAACGCAATCACGCCAGGACTAACCTCGCCCCCTTTCAGGATAAGATTGTTGAGCAAACTGGCCACTTCGGGATGAGGTTGCTGACCAAATTTATCCCTTTTGCCTAAAGATTCAAAAGCAACGAGGATGCTTACTAGGGGCCAAGGGCTTCGCTGCATATCGGAGCTCCCAGTATCGCTCCAGGAGGCAGTTTCGTTCGGAATGGCACGCTCTGGCATTTCTTCCCTGGGCACTTCGGGTGAAACAAAAAGGCACACTTCCCAGTACGGCATCTCATCTCGCATGGAACAATTGGTGCTGGGGCCACGATACCAAGACAGAGCCCTCTTCCTGAGGCCCTGGCCTTGGTGACCCAGCCTCAGGATGAGGCTAGCTAGCCCTGGCGCCTGGTCCACAGCGGGAGGTTGCGCTCTTGGTTCTGACACTGCCCACCCCACAATTGCAAGCGCTGTTGCAATCGTTCGAATGCAGGTCGCTGCCCTGGGAAACCTAGAGCTTGAAGGGCATGGACGTCCATTTCGTTCAAAGGGAGAGCAATTTAACTGTGTCCAGGTATTATTTTCCAAAACACAATATAACATATTGATAGTTGTTTTTTGCCATTTCTGGCAAGAATCCATCCAGACCCTTCAATATTCTTTGATTGCTCTCCGGAGAAACCAACAGGGTGTGCTGTTTGGCCTCTACCTATAATCCTTGAGCGTAGTTCCGTTCTGGCAACACATAATCCTTGAGTAGTTCCATTCTGGTCTGTAGGAGTTGCTCACACTATCAGCTGCTGGGATGACAGGCCCTTCAAATTTGCTTGCCTTTCTAAACTGCTTGTACACAGGAAACTTTGACAATATTTTTGTATGATGATCATATTTGTCATTTTCAAGGTTCCTCTCGAAAAGTTATGTGGGCAAAGGAGAAGAAAGAGATTGTGGTTAGTGATTGGAGGGAGGGAAAAGAGAGGGTAGAACCTGCCAAGATGCCCTGACTTCCAGGTTGGTTAGCTGGAGAGGAAGTGATACTTCTGACCCAGGATTTTGTGTTTGCTGAATGACTTACCTGTGGAGTTGGATATAAAGTTCTTGGGTTCAGGCTAAAGATCCAAACTAAAGAAAGAAATTTTATGGTTATTCAATGTGGTATAATAAACTTTGGAGAGTCAGAAAGGGAGGAAGTTGGAGAGATGAGGGATCAAAAATGACCTATCAAGTACAATGTACACTCTTCAAGTGAAGAGTACACAAAAATTCCTGACTTCACCACTGGATAGATCATCCATATAACAAGAACAACAACAACAAAACCTACTGTAGCCCCTAAATCTATTGGATTTTTTTTAAATAACAAGAAATTTTAGAAATCAAAAACATGGGGTGGTAGTTTACATTGGTTTGGGCAAAAGCCCACTAAGAAGAGCACTCACAGAAAGAGAATTTGAGGACAGAGCCCTGGAATCCCCAGTATTTAAAAAGTTAAGAACAGAATTGTAGTGAGTGAAGGAACTGGAGAAGGAATTCTCATGACAACCACTTATTCTGATGACTGAATTTAGAGATTCAGGGGTATTGGCAGTCTTTGCCAGCATTTGAAGGAGAAGGTTTAGGTGAAGATGACAGAGCTGGGTAGACTGAAGAATGAGGGAAAGATGTGGATTTGTAGACAAAGAATTCTTTCTAGGAGCTTGGTGGTGAAGGGGAGGATCTAGAAAGGACACATGTCTGTCTCACTGGTTTTAGGGTAGCTCCATTATTAGTTAGTGAGTTATTTCTTTTTCTACCCTGAAATCTGGGCAAAAGTAGTTTGGATTACCAAGAGTGTGCTCTTTGGCATAGGGATGATGTTCTAAATTCTAAAGATTTGTATGACTAGTAAAGATGAAAGTGGCACCATTATTCCTCCTAGGAAGAGGCAGAAATACCGGCAGTATCTACAATCAAGACAGAGAGAACTCAGCAGCACTTGAAGAAATACACAGAGGGGTAAATGAAAGGGAAAGCACTCTTGACCTGAGGAGGGAGTTGAAAGAAGGAAAGTTAGTTTCAGAAAGCATATATAGGGATAAGATAATCTTAGTTGGGAGAGAGGTTGGAGTTTCAAAATTCAAGATCTTTTGACATTTAAGAAAATCATGGCATTGGGAACCAGAAAAGAGACATTTGGCTGAAGATTCAGCAGGCATTGCTTGCCTGTAGTGGCTGGAGTTGGGGTCTTCTGGTTTTGACCTGAGTGGAGCAGCACCACTTTCTGTGCCTATAAATCTGATCTTGGAATCAGTGTTACTGCTGATAAGTAATTTTGTTGATCCTTGGGGCTGAGGATCACCAGTTCATCCTCATTGACTAGGGAGTGTTAGGAGTCTCAAAGAAGGTTCAGGTCCTAGAAAATCTTATGCCAGTGTCCTCAGACTTTTCTGTATTGTCAGATTTCAAAAAAGGAAGACCTAAGAGAGACATCTATACACAGGTTTCACAAAGTCCTGGTTTTCCTGGAATGGGGATCTGCCCCAGGCATCACTCAGGAACTCAGCTACTAAAGCCAGGGCCTGTGCAAACTCACCTAGACACTATGTCTTCCTCACGCCTAAGCAATAACTATAGCATTTTGTGCCAATATGGGTCTTTAGTACTCTACAGACATTATTATCAACGTGACCCCCTTGAACAATGAGAAAGTGCTCCCAGCAAATCACCAGTGAGCATCACTATTTGGTGTTCTTTTTTTCCATGCCTTATGTCATTTGTCCCTTCAAAAAGCCACCATACGCTGAGATATTTTCAGTATTCCATGTTACCATACATTCTTCCTGCTGACAGGGATGCAAATTCAAGTGTGGCCCCCTCTTCAAAGAGTTTGCATTGTAATGGACAAACAGGGAAAATCATGCAGTGTATTATTGCAAGAGGAAGCATGTAAGTTGAGGATAAATTAGAGCAGCTGAACCACTATGGTGATGATGAATAGGGATTTATTATAGGAATTAGGCCTTTCTCAATTGTGACATGTAGTGAGGAAGTCTATGTAAGGTTCTTGTCTCTGCCTGAATGTAACTGGTGTTGGTCACCAGATCTCTGTAGCTCAGCAGGGTGAGCAGTTGGAAAGGACAGCTGGACATGAATTGAGGAGAGCAAATGCAAACTGAAACCATAAAATTCGCAAACTGGAATCCACATCTGTTTCTCGTTGTCTCATTGTTAATGTGGATGACCAGAGGGAGAAGCTGGCACTCTTCATCGTAGAACTACCTGTGCACTTAGCCCAGGAGAGGGAGGAGGAGTTGTGGGCCAACCGCAAGCTTTGAGCCAAAAAGCGCATGCGCAGACCAGCCGCAGTAACTGCGCGCGGACGCAGAGCCTGATACCCACCTCGGGCCAATCTTCATAGCACAGCGGCTACTGCTGTATTTTCACCCCCAAATCTCACTAAAAATTTCTCCATACAGATCCATTTAGACTTAGGAAATCTAAATCCACACAGAAAAGAAAATTCTAGGAAATTGAAGTACAGTTTACGTAAATTGACACAGTACAAAGTCACGATCTGATCTCTTTATTCTGTCCTTTTGTAACGTGTACTGGAGAATCTCTTAGCTTCTTTTACATGTTTCCCATGTCTTTTTTTTTTCTTTCTGTGTATATTTTGTAAAATTAAAAAAATTATCTTTATTTTTATTTTACAAATAGGGTCTCACTGCAATCTAGTCTAGAATGAAGTGGCATGATCATAGCTCACTGTAATATTAAACTTCTGGGCTTAAGGGAAGCTCCTGCCTCGGTCTCCCAGATGGCTAGGATTACAGGCATAAACCACAACGCCTGGCCATTTTGTATAATTTCTTTTTTAATTTTATTTATTTATTTATTTTTATTTTTATTAAGTCTTTTGTACATAGATCATAAATACTTTTATGCCCATTTCAGTGTGTTGATTATTTGTACAAATTGGAGTGCTTACATCATACTAATCAGCATAGCTTTCATCTCATTTACCCAATTATAGCATTAGGACATTTGTGTTCTACACATGAAATTTTGTGTAATTTCTTAAGATCTATTTATATTTACTAAATATTTCTCTGCTTCTCTAATTTTCTGTGTAAGGTATTCAGAGTCTTTAATTTCAATGATATTTTTCATTCTAGACTTTCCATTGTTTTCTTTTTGAAAACTGCCTACATTTATTTATTTATTTATTTATTTTGAGTCTCACTATGTCACCCTTGATAAGAGTGCTGTGGCATCACAGCTCACAGCAACTTCAAAATCTTGAGCTTGAGTGATTCTTTTGCTTCAGCTTCCCAAGTATCTGGGAATACAGGCACCTGCCACAACCCACGACTATTTTCTTGTTGCAGTTGTCATTGTTGTTTGGCAGGCCCTGACCAGGCTGGAGCCCACCAGCCTCAGTGCATGTGGCTGGCGCTGTAACCACTGTGCCACGGGTGCCAAGCCTGCTGCCTACTTATTTTTATTGTATTGTTTTCATTTCCTATGCTATTGATTTTTCTTTTATTTCTTTAATAATTCTTAATTTATATTCTGTGAATTTAATGGTTATATTATCTGAAGTTCTTAAAGGTTTAAATCAATTTTATTGTTTATCTGCTGACTCTTGTTCTGAAAATCCTGAGTCCTTGTTTGTGTGTGTTTTGAGAAATAACCTTATTGATATAACTCACTCACTAAAAAATGCACATTTACATGATATTTAGTAGATTCATAGAGTTGTACAATCATCACCACATCAACTGTGGAACATTTTAATCACCCTAAAAAGAATGTCTGTACCCAATAAAAGTCACTCTATTTTCTCCCAACTCTACCCCACGAATCTATTTTCTTTGTGTATAGATTTCCCTATTTTGGATATTTTAGATAAATGGAATCACACAATATATTATCTTTTGTGACTGGCTTCTTTCATTTAGCATATTTTTAAGCCTCTTCCATGTTGTAATATATCACATTTTCTTTGTTTTGGGTGGTTTTCACTTTTGGCATTATCAATAGTGCTGCTGTGAACACCATACACAAGCTTTTGTGTGGATACGAAAGTTTCAATTTCTCACAGGTATGTACCTAGAAACAAAATGTATGGATCACATGGTGACTCTATGTTTAAACTTTTGAAGAACTGCGAGACCATTTCGTAAGGTGGCTGCACCACTTTACATTCTCACCAGCAATGTATGAGAGTTCTACACTTCTTCATCAACATTTGTCTTTTTGATGATAGTCATTCTAGTGGGTGAGAGGTGGTCTCTCATCATGCTTTGATTTACGTTTCTTTGATGACTAATGATGGCGAGCATCTTTTCATATACTTATAAATCTTCTTTGGAGAAATGTCTATTCAGATCCTTTGTACACTTTTATATTAGGTTATTTTCTTTATGTTATCGGATAGAATATATTCTAGATACAGGTCTCTTATCAGATATGATTTATAAACATTCCCTGCCATTCTGTGGGATTTTTTTTTACCTTTTTGATCTTACTTATCCTTAGAAGCACAAAAGTTTTGGATTTTGATAAAGTTCCTTGTGTGTGTTTTCGTTTTGGATTGTGAGCGTGTATTCACGAAGGTTTTATCTAAAACAGTCCTTTGCTATCTGGGTATGAGGTAAGACCCTCCTGAGAAATATTGTACACCTTCTGCTATGGATGTTATTAGCTGAGAACAATGTTTATATAAAATATGAGAGTTTGAATAAAGGCATTTAACACAGTACCTTTATGAAAATTTGAGAAAGTACATGTGACTTTCCTGTTGACTCTGTTTACTAACTTGATTATTTAACATACTATTAAACCTATTTATATATGTGTGTGTATATTAGAGGAATGGCTAATTTCACATCAAATAATCAACAGATTCATTTTAATCTTAGCAAAGTGGAACTTTATTTTTTTAATCTTTTGACTCATATCCAGAGTATGCTTATTACCCCACTAAATAAATTTATAGTCACATGTATCTTCTTGAAAATGAATAGAAATTTATTCTCTTAAATACACTATAAAATATTTACATATTTTAAAATTTTGTTCCTGTGTACAACTTTTATTTTGATATTTCTACTCTTAATCAGGTTCATTTATCCAGTATTTTCTCTTTTGCTTTATTTTATTTAATTAATTAATTAATTTATTTATTTATTTATTTATTTTTTTTTTGTAGAGACAGAGTCTCACTTTATGGCCCTCGGTAGAGTGCCGTGGCCTCACACAGCTCACAGCAACCTCCAACTCCTGGGCTTAAGCGATTATCTTGCCTCAGCCTCCCGAGTAGCTGGGACTACAGGCGCCCGCCACAACGCCCGGCTATTTTTATTTTTTGTTGCAGTTTGGCCGGGGCTGGGTTTAAACCCGCCACCCTCGGCATATGGGGCCGGCGCATTAATTAATTTATTTATTTTTAGAGACAGAGTCTCACTTTATCACCCTTGGTAGAGTGCTGTGGCATCACAGCTCACAGCAACCTCCAACTCCTGGGCTTAGGTGATTCTCTTGCCTCAGCCTCCCAAGTAGGTGGGACTACAGGCACCTGCCACAATGCCCGGCTATTTTTTTTGTTGCAGTTTGGCAGGGGCCAGGTTTGAACCTGCTACCCTCAGTATATGGGGCCGGCACCCTACCCATTGGGCCACAGGTGCCGCCCCATTTCTCTTTTGCTTTATTAGGAAAATGTTATCTTGTTATAATCACTTTTAAATTTTACAATAGTGTTATTACATTTTGATCCACAGTCTCTTATCTCTCTCATATACATGCACACACACACATACAAACCTCACACAAAATTCTGTCAGTTCCTTGATGGCAGGGATCATATATTCATACCTCTATATATGTGAAGAACAAGATATTCAATAAATTTTTATTGGATTCAATTGAATCCAAACTAGTTCCCCACAATACAACTTTTTTCTTTCTTATTAAACTGATGCCACAGCAAAATAAAACAGATTTTTTTTTTTTGTACATTGTTCCTATCTACATTAACACACTTCAACATAGCATTAATTTATGTTTAATGTGTGATGGCCTCTGTGAAAAATTCTCTAAAAGAATACACCAGAAAGGGTAAATCAGTTTTCATGTGATCTCCAATATTAGTTAATAAACCACTTTATAATCCAATCACAAAAACAAATAATTTCTTTAACTCATCTCTGTATAATAAACTACAAATTAGAAAAAACATTAAATGTTACTCTTCATGAAATCCCTCATTAATTTGCTTTTCCAAAAGCAACCAAGACTGCCATAGAGAAGTGATTAAGTCTCTTTATTAAATTTGCTTTACTTTTTATCCATCTAGTAGTAAATATAATTTTTTTCTAGAAAGTATATACAAAAATATCCAGGTAATCTATTTATTTTTATTTCTTTTTATGGCTATCAGGAAATTTTTTTTAAATTCATGATTTGCATAAACGATTGGAAGTTTCTACTGAGATACTTAATCAGTTTTAACTTTTGAGGAGAGGGCACACACAGATCTAAAATTTGGATTAGGCGGCACCCATAGCTCAGTTGGCAGGGTGCTGGCCACATACATCTAGGGTGGTGGGTTTGAACCTGGCCCGGGCCTGGTAAGCAACAATGACAACCGCAAACAAAAAATAGCCTGGTGTTGTGGCAGGCACCTGTAGTCCCAGCTACTTGGGAGGCTGAGGCAAGAGAATTACTTAAGCTCAAGAGTTGGAAGTTGCTGTGAGCTGTGATGCCATGGCACGCTACCCAGGGTGACAGCTTAAGACTCTGTCTCAAAAAAAAGTAAATACAAAATAAAAATTGGGGTGGTGCCTGTGGCTCAAAGGAGTAGGGCCCTGGCCCCATATGCTGGAGGTGGTGGGTTCAAAAAACTGCAAATAAATAAATAAATAATAAAAATTGGATTAAAGCTGTGGATTAAATGCATATATATTCCAAACTCATAAAGTTTAGATACCTATGGGATGTACAAGTGTTCTGAGACCTATCCTAAGATTTCTCAGGTGACTATAGCCCCAACAATTAAGATCTCACAGATTGGAAGGTCTTATGAAGTGATAATGATGTTGATTGTGATGTATCCATAATAATGTGAATTATTATTAGAATCAAGGATTTTTCTTGAAAGAGAAGGGAAGATTTGATGACCTGGGAGTTCATTAATGGTTCCAAAATTCAGTTCTTCCATGATGTCCATGATGATAATGGGAAGGAGAGAAACAGTGGAGAGTGTATGGATGTAAGACGTGCTACTGAGTCTCTTTGCTTTCACCTTACTGTTTTCCTATTAAGACTCTTATCAAGGAAAAGATGCCCTAAAAAATCTCCTACCACTTTCCTAAACATGTCCTTCAAAGCTTCCTTGACCTGCTTATTGCGCAAGGCATAGATGAATGGATTCAGCAGTGGCGTCACGAACGTGGTTATCACCGTCACTGCCCAGTTAGTATCCACTGAGCCACTCTGTGATGGCCGCACATAGAGAAACATGGCACTTCCATAGAAGAGGGTCACCACCATCAAGTGGGAAGTACAGGTAGAGAAGGCCTTCTGACGGCCTGAAGCAGAGGGGATGCGCAGGACAGCCCGGACTATCTGGCCGTAAGATACCGCCGTGATCATCAGTGAGGATACAATGACAAGAGAGGCCAGGACAAAGTCAGTCTCCTCCAGCTTCTTAGTATTAGTGCATGCCAGGCGGAGCAGTGGGCCACTGTCACAGAAGAAGTGCTGCACCACAGCACCCTGCCTGCAGAAAGGAAGCAAGGCCACAGCCACTGTGGGACCAAGCACAGGGAGGAGTCCCCCCACCCAGCAGGCCAAGGCGACGCGAAAGCACACAGGCCCACTCATGAGCAACGGGTAGCGCAGGGGCTGACAGATGGCCAGGTAGCGATCCATGGACATGACAGCCAACAGCAGGAACTCAGAAGCCCCAAGAAAGAAGTAGAAATAGAACTGGGTGATACATGCAGCAAAGGAAATAGTGTGTTGCCTTGAGAGAAAATTGCTTAGCATCTTAGGGATGATGACGGAAGTGAGCAGAATCTCTAGGCAGGACAGGTTACCCAGAAAGAAGTACATGGGGATCTGCAGGCGAGTATCAGCTCTTACCACCCCCACAATCAACACGTTGCCTGTCAGAGTCAGTAGATAGATAAGGAGGAACACAGAAAACAGTTCCATTGTTGTGCTGTTGAGATTTGGGAACCCTGCCAGGATGAACTCTGTTGCACCAATACTCTGGTTCCCATCAGAAGCCATTATCTTTCCCACCTGTGCAGTAATAGGAACATGGTCCTGGTGAGAGCAGGTCCTCTTCTTAACGATTCTGACACTTGTTTTATCATGGCATGGCACATGTATCCCCACTTTCTCCAATCCCAGATTGGAACACCTGAGATTATCATTGAATGGCTTTTAGAGCTTGAGACGATTTTCTATAAAGGGCAGCTGAAACTTAGGTATGAAAATACCAGGAGCCTCCATCTTCACATCTTTTGTCCTCAGATCTTAAAATTATGACAGCTCATTATTGTAATAACAACATCACTCAGATGAGTTGGGCAAAAATACCAGAAAAATGATTTTGTGAGGAATATGATTACTGTTAACCAAGATCAGAACTTGAACCAGTCTGCCTGGCTTTAAATTTCTGCATCACCACTTACTGGCTGAATAGCCTCGGCAAGGTTACTTAGCCCCTCTGTGTTCCTCAACTGCACATGCAGTAAGGAGCAAATGAAAGAATAGTGCAAAGGACTTAAAAGAGTTTCTCCCACTTAACTAACAAATAATGTGGCAGTGAAGAAAGCCCTTAGCTCTAAGTTAGGACACCAAAGTCTAGTCTTGGCTTGCCACCACCCTTGGAAGACTATCAGCGAATCTAGTCCTTATTTGTACTTAGACTGCCCAGCTGCACAATGTGTCATAAGAATCTAGAACATTAATATGCCCAATATATGAAATTTCCCTTTTAGTGGAGAATTTTCCCAACAACCCAAGGGTCTAACGGAACTTATATTACCATGTGAAGTGGTTTCTAAGGCAAATTACGCCAGGGGAAAAGGGATAATAGGTATAAACTGTATTGATTCACTCATTCTCTCAGTTATCCACACCTACTTATTTAGTGTCAAATTCTAATCAGTATTTTGGGGACTAAGATGAGTTCTTTAGGCTTTTTCAGTTCATGATATTTATCCTATTGAATTACCAATCCAGGCCCTTTGACAAACTTGGGCTCCATTAGATACTTTGCTAGAGACAGAATTATTGGTATCTGGTTGTAATTATTAATAGAATAAAAAATTAAATTCATATTCTTTTATTCAAGTCCCTTCTACCTCTGAGGGCCACCACCAGTTAGAAAAATCAAATCCATGATAATTGGGAACCTTGTTTTAAAAATGTCTTAGGTAGCAGGAAAATACTGTTTCCTCTTAGCCATGCAAAGTGTAAGGAATGATCTTAAAGATCCTAAGCTCTCCATCAGCCCTGTTGTTCTCTAGTACATCCTAACAGGCTTTGTTCCCAGCAAGTATTAGGCTCTTTACTTACAATTTCTTACCTGGGGCTCCCACAGGTGTAAACAGGAAAATTTTTGTACCTTTTGTCTAGGATAAAGCAGATCTGTGGTCTTTCTCCCTAAGGAGTCATTCAGAGTCTCTCTCTCCAGCTTCTTTAGAAATTGCCTTATTGTCAACAAAGGCATCCATCTTTTGCTCTGTATTTATTATGTACCAGATGCTGCTGTTTTTGGTTATTTAGGGATAAGGGAGACATTGTCACTACCCTCATAGAGCTCATTGCCTAATAAGACTGACAGAAAAATTAAGATGTATGACAGGTGGAACACTGCAGATAAGAATAAGGTAAAAAGGTGGCCAGGGAAAGGGAACCAAACTGAGACTTAAAGAGACAGGTAGTGGGCGGCGCCTGTGGCTCAGTGGGGAGGGTGCTGGCCCCTATACTCAGGGTGGTGGGTTCGCACCCGGCCCCGGCCAAACTGCAATAAAAAAATAGGTGGGCATTGTGGCAGGCACCTATAGTCCCAGCTACTTGGGAGGCTGAGGCAAGAGAATCACCTAAGCCCAGGAGTTGGAGGTTGCTGTGAGCTGTGACACCAGAGCACTCTACCGAGGGTGACAGGATGAGACTCTGTCTCGGGGAAAAAAAAAAAGACAGGAAGTATTCTGCAAAAAGGTGATGCCCAAAATAAATGCTACAAAATGAGTATGCCTTTGACAGACGTCATAGAGCATAGAGACTGGAGTGCAATGAGGCAGGATGGGTCACCTCAGAAGGGACTCTTTCTGGCATTCTGCTGCTGTCTGTGAAAACACTCTATTGAACTAAATCTAAACTGTATCTTAAGTAACAGAAAGATGAGTCCCAACCCTAAATATGGAAGGAATTCTATCTACCTACCCCTGAATGCCTGTGATGTCTCCATGAATATGGAGGTTGCCCTGAAAAAAGCCTCTTTCCTTTTTTATGATCAAGGTCCTGCTCCATCCTGGAGTCCTCCCCACACCCTATACTGTGAGGTGGACAGTACGGAGGCATACCTGAAATTGTCCACAATGTGCAAAGCACTTGAGAAAACAAAGAGAAATCAGATAATCTCCTTTCTCTCTTGAGCTTTCTCCCCTGGCCTATTTCTTTAAGTGCTATTGCTCTACCTTGTGAGCAGGAGGCTTTCTGATCCTAAGGAGGCTGTGTCATGTTGCCTGTTCATATGGTCATGAGCAAGTCAGCCGTCAGGGCCCACCCTTCCCTCCCTGCAGAAAGAATGTCTTGGCCCACATGAGAGGAAAAACACAAATAAATTCAAGTAGGGGTAGGGAGGTAGGGAAAGGGGCTCAGTAAGTTCCCACCTAACAGGTACAATGTAGGGGTATATGGCACCCTTCCTGGGTGAAGGACTCAGATACAACTTGGATGTTACCTAACAAATGCAAACAATGTAACCTAGTCATATGTACCTTAATAATAATGTGAAATTTAAAAAAAGGGAAAAATGTCTTGTGCAATGTGATCTCTGTTTTAGCCTTTAGCAGGCTAAAGTGAAAGACAATGATCTCACAATGCCCCAAGAAATGTCACTCCAAGGACAAGAGGTGAATATGTGGATTTTGGGAAAAGGAGCACTTTGGCTTCTGCTCTTCAATAAAAGAACATGCTCTAGGGCAGCGCCTGTGGCTCAACGGGTAGGGCACCGGTCCCATATGCCGGAGGTGGCGGGTTCAAGCCCAGCCCCGGCCAAAAATAAAAAAAAAAAAAAAAAAAAAGAACATGCTCTATTTTAATAATACGTAAAATTCTTAGTTATGAGCTGGGAATCATTTAGAAAGGAAAGACTCTCAAATTCAAAAGTTTATTTTAATGTAGTAATTGGGAAGACTTAGATATTGGTTACTGACCACTCTGTGCAAATAATTCCACAGAACTCTGTAAAGGCAGTGGTGGGTGTCACTTTGCTCTAATATAGTAATAAACAACAGCCAAAGGGCCGACTTTCACTTCAAACTCTTGGCCACAGCTTTCTGAATCTACTGTACTTATATTTCAGATTTACTTGGCTGTTAGAGAACAGGTTGCCTTGCTGTGTAAAAAAAAAAAAATCATCTTAAGATCATCTCCCACCTTTGAAAAGACTTAGCACACTTACCTATTATTACTGGGTCTTCACTTTTTTGCTAATGAATTTTTTTGAGGGGGGATACAAAGTGTCAGTTTTCTTCTTTTAGATCCGTCCTCCCTGATTCCTGGCATTAGTCTGAGTGCATAGTAGAAGGCTGAAGAAGTCATTGATTTCTCATCAATCCCTCTGTTGAAGGGTAGGATCCTTCATGCACAACTTTAGTTTCCAATGGAGCTGTCCCCAAATGAGGACTGATCCAGACATGAGGAGCTCAGCTAACAGTAGTGCTTTCCGGGAAAAAGTTGCCCAGATGGTGAGAAAATAAGAACACACAGAGAAAAAAAAAATTCCTAAAAGACCCAGGGGATATTTGCAATTCAGTGGAAATTTCCAAGACTCTGTACCTGATAAAGCTGGGGCCAGGCAGGGGGAGGTTGACCTTTGATTCAACAAGGAGTGATGGGGATATTTCTGCATGTCTGTTGACCACCTTAAGCTAGGCTACTGCAAACGTTCAGGGACATTAACAATGGGAATGAGGGAAAAGATGGAGTTTGGCCAACCATGGGAGGCCATGACCCTCATCCACCTTTCTGCTGTATGGCACTTGTGGGAAATGATTATATTCTAAGTAACACAAACATGGTGTCTCCTCCTTGAGGACTTAAAATGACATTGGGAATCCCTCCCCTGGCTTCTGTGTTAGGAAAGAATGGAATCCCCAAGGGCTTGATAAGGGAAAGTTCTCTGCATCGTCTACAGCTTCTTCTACTGCTTCTCCCAGACCTGTACTTTCTCCCCCACTGATAATATATATGGTTTTACACACCCAGAGTACTATTTAGAATTCCAGTCCATTGTTCACATTTTCTTTCTTTCTTTCTTTCTTTTTTTTTTTTTGAAACAAGAGTCTCACTTTGTTAACCTCGGTAGAGTGCCATGACATCATAGCTCACAACAACCTCAAACTCTTAGGTTCAAGTGATCCTCTTGCCTCAGCCTCCCAAGTAGCTGGGACTATAGCCACCTGCTACAATATCTGGCTATTTTTAAAGACAGCGTCTCGCTCTTGCTCAGGCTGGTCTCGGACTCCTGAGCTCAGGCAAGTTCACATTTTCTACCTGTGTCCATTCTATTCCCCTTACTAAGGACTTGACTACTTCCTACTCATGTTCTGAGAGTTGGTTTACTCCAGTGCATATTGGTTCTTCTGAAAAGCTTCCCCTACTCTACCCCTCAAGCCCACCAACCCTACCCACTCCCCAACCTGAACCAGGCTCTGCTGACCTCAATCTCAATATTTAATCCACAATTTTGTAACGTTGCTTTCTTGTCTGTATCCCCTGCTACACTCTGAATTCCTAGGGCAGAATATTTTCATCTCTGTATTATTAGTACCAATCACAGTGGTGCTCAATGCTTAGTACTGGGTGCTTAATAAATTGCATGTCAATGAAACTGTTCTGAACCCCAGACTTGAGTAGTAGCTGCTCTTGTGTGATCAACAGAAGTTAGGTCCTGAGGTGAGGGGAAGAGGACAGAGGACCCCTGGCCCTCAGTTTGGGTCCATCCTTTGTGGACATACTCCTTGTGGAAAAAAACAAAGTATCTAAATGGAAGCACTAGTAAGGCACAGGGAGTGTCATCACTAGATTCTAAAGGAATGGGAGCAGAGACTGGGAGAACTGGCTGAGCTAAGCAGGACAAAACTAAACTAGAAACTGGAATTCCAGTTTGTTGAGCTGAGGGAAGAAAGTCTGAAAACTAGTCAAATATACTTAAACTATACATGTTTTTCAAGCTTAATTGAATTTTAAGGATTAAGGCTACTGCAGAAAGAGATGAAATCAAAGTCAATTTGTTAAAAGGAAAAATGTAGTTATTTGTCCAATTGATAATGACTTTATATTTAGATTATAATATTTTCAAACATTTTATCATAGGAATTCCTTAGTTTTTGCATGAAAGTAAGAGCATATTAGAAGAAAAAAATTATTTACTGTCAAAGCATATTCACATGGTTTAAAAATAAAAACCCCAAAATGGACAGATTAAAAGATCCTAGCCCCAAGTCTGGGCTCAGTAGCTCACGTCTATAATCTCAACACTTTGGGAGGCTGAGGCAGCAGGATCACTTGAAGCCAGGAGTTCCAGATCAGCCTGGGCAACATAATGAGATGCTGTTTTGTAAAAAAAATTAAAAAATAAAAATAAATAAATAAGTCCAGTCCTTGCCACCATTCCCATTCACTTCATCCTCCCTCCCTAATTAACCATTTTGATTATTTTATTGTGCATCCTTCTGTGTGTATACAAAAAAACCCAGACTTTTTTTATTTGCACTGTTCTGCACCTTTTTTCTTGTTTTTCCCTGGAAAACTTTCCCTGTCTGTACATAGAGAACAGAAGAAAATGTTTACACTAAGGATATTATTAGCATGACACATCCGTCAATGAATGAATTGCAATATTCTTGAATTATACTTCTGCTTTAATCATTCTCTGACATCTCTTTTGCTTCAATTCTCCTGAGCAGCAAAAATCCTATTATGGTAAAAAATTATATCAAAAATCTAATAACTTTGCAAATAAAAATGAGTTAGAGCAAAATGTTATGTATCTAGAATTTCTTCAAAATATAGGAGTAGAAATAAAACGTATTTGGCTGTGAATTGGTAATTCATGGATCTATATGTCAGTCACATTATGGTCCTTCATACTATTCTCTCTACTCTGAGTATTAATATGTTTTAAAATTTTCATAACAAAAAGCCTCAGAAATATGCAGTGACAATCAGGTATCTATTTAAAGAAGACTCTAAATTTTTAGAAATTTTCAGTTAAAAATTAATGAATGTCAGGAATACTTCCCTGAAGATGGAAATTCTAATTCCACAAAATTAACCAGCCAGTCACAGGGGACTGTCAAATACCATGTGGGCTACTCAGAGCCAGAAAATGCAAAACTGTAATGACTCCAACTCCAAGAGGAATTCAACCCTCTCTGTGACAACCTGTTTTCTGATACAGATGGAGTGGAGGCAATGTAGAAACACATATGTACTCATAGAATCATAGTTCAGAATTAGGAGATTGGATGGAAATGGTAGATTAAATTCAGAGCCCATCTTTCTCATATAGCAAATTCCTTAGTATAAAATTTAAGGCTGGGTGTGGTGGCTCATGCCTGGGAGGCTGAGGAGAGAGAATCACTTGAGGCCAGGAATTTGAGATAAGATTGAACAACATAGCGAGACCCACAACTCTACATAAAATAAAAAACTTAGCTAGGTATGGTGGCACATGCCTATAGTCTTAGCTGATTGGGGGCAGAAACAGGAGGTCAGGAACTTGAGGTCCAGAACGTGAGGTTGCTGTAAACTATGATGACTGCACTCTAGCCCAGGCCATAGACCAAGACCCTGTCTCAAAGAAAAAAAAAAATTTAAGTTTTTTCTTCTTTTTTTCCCATTTCTTTTTTCAACAACATAGTAAAACAAGATAGAGTGCTATCATTGAGTCTTATAATAAAAAGTTGTCTTTGTTCAGGCTCCTATAACAAATCATAATAGACTAGGTAGCTTAAGCATTTATTTCTCACAGTTCTGGAGGCTTGAAGTCTGAGATCAGGGTGCCAGTTTGGTCAGGTTCTTGATGAGGGCCCTCTTCCTGGTTTACAGAGGGCCATGTTGGGTTGTCTTCTTGCTGTGTCCTCACATGGAGGAAAGACAGCTAGCTAACTCTGTGGCATCTTTTCATAAGGGCACTAATCCCATTCATGAGAGCTCCAGCCTTGTGACTAAATTACTTCCCAAGAGCCCACTTTTAAGTTCCATTACATTGGGGTTAAGTTTTAATATATGAATGTGAGGGGGAAATAAACATTCAGTCCATTGCAAAGGAACTACTAGGAGAAAAAAATAGCACATGGAATTAATTAAAAAAAAAAAAAACAGAAGTAAATACCAATATTCATCCAAATAACAGACATATAGACCTATGGCACAGAATAGAGAACCCAGAAACAAATCCATGCATTTACAGCCAACTCATTTTGACAAAGGCACCAAGAACATACATTGGGGAAAGGACAGTCTCTTCAATTAATGGTGCTGGGTAAACTGGATACCTATGTGCAGAAGAATGAAACTATACCCCTATATTTCACCATACGCAAAAATAAAATAAAGTTTAAACTTAAATGTAAGACCTGAAACTATGAAACTACTAGAAGAAAACACTGGGGAAACAGTTTAGGATATTGGTCTGGGCAAAGGTTTTTTGTGTAACATTTCACAGGCAACAGCCAGGCATGGTGTTGTGTATTTATAGAACCAGCTAGTTGGGAGGCTAAAGTGGGAGGATATCTTGAGGCTAGGAATTCAAGGTCATAGTGCACAATGATCTTGCCTATGAACATGCATGTACTCTATCTTGGGAACATAGTGAAGCCCCCCTCTTCAAAGAAATAAATGAAAAACACAGACAACAAAAGCAAAAACAGACAAATGGGATTAAATCAAGCAAAAAGCTTCTGCACAGCAAGGAAACAACAGAGTGAAAAAACAGGAGAAAATATTTGCAAACTATCTAGTTGACAAGGAATTAATAACCAAAATACATGAAGAATTTAACTCAATAGCAAAAAACAAATGATGGAATTACAAATGGGCAAACAATCTGAAAAGACATTTCACAAAAGAAGACATACAAATGGCCAATGAGTATATATCAGGGAAATGCAAATCAAAACCACAATGAGATATCATCTAACCCCAGTTAAAATGGCTACTATCAAAAAGACAAAAAATATCAGATTCTGGTGAGAATTCAGAGAAAGGGGAATGCTACAACGCTGTTGGTGAGAATATGAATTAGTCCTGTCACTATGGCAAACAGTATGGAGGTTCCCACCCCCAAATAAAAATATATCTACCTTATAATCCAGCAATCCTACTGCTAGGGATATATTCAAAAGAGAGGAATTCAGTATGTCAAAGAGATATCTGCACTTCCACATTTATGGCAACACTATGCACAATAGTTGAGATATAGAAGCAACCTAAGTGTCCACGAAAGATGAATGCATGCAAGAAATGGTGTGTGTGTATGCTATGGATAAAATATTATTCAGCCATAAAAAGAACGAAATTCTGTCATCTGAAACAATGTGGATAAAACTGAAACATTATGTTAAGTGAAATAAGGCACAGGCATAGAAAGATGAATATGGCTTGTTCTCACTCGTAGGTAGGAGCTCAAGAAGTTTATCTCATGAAGGTCAAGAGTAGAACAATAGTTACCAGGTGTAAGCATGGGTAGGTTGGCTAATGGATACAAAAATACAGTTAGAAGAAATGGGTCCTAGTGCAATAACACAGTAGGATGGGCTATAGTTACCGATAATTGACTATATATTTTGAAATAGGAGAAGATTTGGAATATTTCTAACACAAAGAAATGATAAATATTTCAGGTGATGGGTATCATGTATGCAGAAAAATGATTAGGAAATGGTTAGCACCTTTCCACTGCTATAGGCTTAGTGGAATTTCAGGATGAAATGAATATAGATGAATGTATTGGAGACACTATCTTTATCCCCATGCTTACCCATTTTTTGGTGAACCTTTCCTTCTTGTATATTCGTCTATTTTTCTAAACTCATTTTCCATCTTCTCCAAGACCTATTGGTCAGTGTGGGGCAAGGAAAAAAGTGTTTGGGCTTTCTCACCCATGGCTGGAAGGCGCCTTGTGCTCCTAGATAGCCATCACAGTGTACAGCGAAGCCATGCTTCTGTAACCGCTGCTTGGCATGCTGCCACTCTTATTCCCCAGGGTCAAAGGTTCACAGGACCTTTCCCTTGGATGGACTGTGGATCTCAGATTGTGATGTATAACCTCATTCCCCGGCCACCAGAAGCTAGGCAGGACTCCTCATGCTTGCTACTCTTGTCTCCGTGTGAGCTGAATAAAGCACGTTACACCTGCCCTCCATGCCCCCGTTTCTCTCCGGGCAATGAGAGCACTGGGATTACAGTCATTAACTCTCTTGGTTTTTACTTACCAGAATAATGTCTTTATTTTGCCCTTGCTCTTCATAAATTTTCTGCATCCATGGTTCTAAAAGTGGTTTTTTCTCATCACTGTCTTCAATCTGTCATTATTGCTACTGGGAAGTCAAATACCTTCTTGTTATTCTTTTTCCTCTGGGTGCTTATAAGGTCACTTCTTTGCCCATGATAGGTTGGCGTTTCACTGTAATGAATCTACATGTGAATTATTTTTAATCCTGTGTTATTCACATTGTGCTTGTTGTGCATGATGCTTCTCATATCTGGAACTCAACTCTTTCATCTGTTTTCTGAATTCATTCCCTATAATCTCTGTATCTTCAATTAGCCTCTCTTCTTCACTCTGTTTCCTTCTCTAGAATATTATTTCCTAATTTTTATAAATCTCACCTCTCTTAACACCTCTGTTAAATTCTTAATAACATTTTCAAATATTTATTTACATTTACTAATACCCTCTTGACATGTGCAATCCACTAATTCTTATTCATTAAGAATGACGACCTAAGGATGGCTGCAGAACTATTCTCTACAGTCTTCCTCACTGTCAGAGATGTCAGAGAGCACACAAATTGACTATAGAACTTGGTTTTTTTTGGAGAGGAGGTTGTTAGTAAATGTCACATGAGCCATTTTATATTAGATGACTAATTGGAGGAATCCAAGTTCGTGGACCAACCCAAGAAGGTAGTGATTACCCCCTTCAGCTGGAGCAGCACATCCTGTCTCGGAAGTTCTGGGAAGCTCAAAGTCAATAGAATCAAACAGCCTTAATATCACCTAGTAGAGAAATGCAAACAAAAAATTTTGGTCTTTGTTCTCACTGATGAAAGAGGAATTTTCCTATTGACAACTGGAAGAGCATAAGATTTGAACTAGAGGTTTCCTGTGTCTACAATAAGAGTCTTGCTCTCACCAAATCACATTTTGAATAGAAAAATATAATTTTATTGATTCTCAGAATTAACTTTCCTCCTTCTCCTACCCACTTCAACAAGGTGCTCGTCTCTCATGTTTGCCAGCACCTTGCTTGCTCACATGCATTGGAACTCAGCTAGAAGATTCTTTCTAGGGCTTATACCAAGCCTTTGCCTTTCAAGCCTCTGCACTCTGGCACCTATGGTAGGTCAGAGTTTCTTTAAGACCCAACTATCTCAGTGCTCTAAATCAGGAGTTTCATTTGTTTGCAGGTGATAGGCAAGTATCTAAGTTGGATTTACTCTATACTAGTAAATTATTGTGGATTTCTAAATTTACAACCTCTCCCAAAAGGCACAGTAGAGAGACTCCATGCCCCAAAGTTAGCACACTATAGATCAGGGGTCATGAATCTAAATCTTTCTAGGGTCTTTGCATTTGAATGGTGCATTAGCTGTCACATGCATTAGCTTCTTATTAACCCTGTCTGGCATTGGATGACACAAAAGGGAGTTAACTCCTTACTAAAAAGGAGTTTTCAATTTGGCTAGCAAAAAGAAAGGAGGAAGGAAGGAAGGGAGGGCGGAAGGAAGGAGAGAGAAAGAAATTATACTAGGGTTGTCACCTTGCTGTACTGATGTAAGGTGATTTTGGTTGATAAAGTAAAAAATTCCCAGCTCACAGTTATTTTTAAAATACTTGGGATGTTGGGGAATTATGGTTATCAACACAAATTAAATAAAATTATTTTCCTGCCTCCTTAAAAGGATGCAAAATACAGGGAAACTAAATAGACAATTTAATTATGGGTTTTTTTGTTTTGTTTTTTTGAGGCAGAGTCTTACTTTTTTCCCTAGGTAGAGTGCCGTGGCATTATAGTTCACAGCAACCTCAAGCTCTTGGGCTCAAACCATTCTCTTGCCTCACACTCTGAAGTAGCTGGGACTTCAGGTGTCCAACACAATGCCAGGCTATTTTGAGAGAGGGGATCTTGCTTTTGCTCAGGCTGGTCTCTAACTCTTGAGCTCAGACGATCCACCCCACTCAGCCTGCCAGAGTGGTGGGATCACAGGTGTGAGCCACCACGCCCAGCCTATAATTAAATTATGTTAAAAATTATCCAGTATCTAAAGTCAGTGCTGTTTTGTGAATATAATGGGTCAAAAGTAATTCTAAATCTCTGCCTATGTAGAATGCAGCACTATTTATTGAGCACGTTCTATGTTCTAGGCACTGTTCTAGGTGCTGAGGCTACATCAGGGAACAGCACAGTAAAAAAGCTTCCCCTTTTAGAGCTTCCCTTCTAGTAAATTACATCACATGAACTAGATAAAAGAGTTTGAAGAGGATAGATGGCTGCGTAGCTGACAGAATAAGAGAGACATAAAAATAGGCAAAATGACAGACAAATGAGAAAAAAGACACACCAAAAAAAAAAAAAAAACCAAAAAACCATATAAGAGATTTAAATGAGACCCTAGAACAACTATGCTTGATAGACGCATATAGAACACTCCACCCCAAAGATAAAGAATATACATTCTTCTCATCACCCCATGGAACATTCTCCAAAATTGATCACATCCTGGGACACAAAACAAATATCAACAGAATCAAAAGAATTGAAATTTTACCTTGTATCTTTTCAGACCATAAGGCACTAAAGGTGGAACTCAACTCTAACAAAAATGCTCAACCCCACCCAAAGGCATGGAAATTAAACAATCTTCTGTTGAATAACAGATGGGTGCAGGAAGAAATAAAACAGGAAATCATTAACTTCCTTGAGCATAACAACAATGAAGATACAAGCTACCAAAACCTGTGGGATACTGCAAAAGCAGTTTTGAGAGGAAAATTCATCGCTTTAGATGCCTACATTCGAAAAACAGAAAGAGAGCACATCAACAATCTCACAAGAGATCTTATCGAATTGGAAAAAGAAGAACAATCTAAGCCTAAACTCAGTAGAAGAAAAGAAATCTCCAAAATCAAATCAGAGATCAATGAAATTGAAAACAAAAGAATCATTCAGAAAATTAATGAAACAAGGAGTTGGTTTTTTGAAAAAATAAATAAAATAGATAAACCATTAGCCAGACTAACTAGAAATAGAAAAGTAAAATCTCTAATAACCTCAATCAGAAATGATAAAGGGGAAATAACAACTGATCCCACAGAGATACAAGAGATCATCTCTGAATACTACCAGAAACTCTATGCCCAGAAATTTGACAATCTGAAGGAAATGGATCAATATTTGGAATCACACCCTCTCCCTAGACTTAGCCAGGAAGAAATAGACCTCCCGAACAGACCAATTTCAAGCACTGAGATCAAAGAAACAATAAAAAAGCTTCCAACTAAAAAATGCCCTGGTCCAGATGGCTTCACTCCAGAATTCTATCAAACCTTCAAGGAAGAGCTTATTCCTGTACTGCAGAAATTATTCCAAAAAACTGAGGAAGAAGGAATCTTCCCCAACACATTCTATGAAGCAAACATCACCCTGATACCAAAACCAGGAAAAGACCCAAACAAAAAGGAGAATTTCAGACCAATCTGACTCATGAATATAGATGGAAAAATTCTCAACAAAATCCTAGCCAATAGATTACAGCTTATCATCAAAAAAGTCATTCATCATGATCAAGTAGGCTTCATCCCAGGGATGCAAGGCTGGTTTAACATACGCAAGTCCATAAACGTTATCCACCATATTAACAGAGGCAAAAATAAAGATCACATGATCCTCTCAATAGATGCAGAAAAAGCATTTGATAAAATCCAGCATCCTTTTCTAATTAGAACACTGAAGAGTATAGGCATAGGTGGCACATTTCTAAAACTGATTGAAGCTATCTATGACAAACCCACAGCCAATATTTTACTGAATGGAATAAAACTCAAAGCTTTTCCTCTTAGAACTGGAACCAGACAAGGTTGTCCTCTGTCACCTTTACTATTCAACATAGTGCTGGAAGTTCTAGCCAATACAATTAGGCAAGACAAGGAAATAAAGGGAATCCAAATGGGAGCAGAGGAGGTCAAACTCTCCCTCTTTGCTGACGACATGATCTTATACTTAGAGAACCCCAAAGACTCAACCACAAGACTCCTAGAAGTCATCAAAAAATACAGTAATGTTTCAGGATATAAAATCAATGTCCACAAGTCAGTAGCCTTTGTATACACCAATAACAGTCAAGATGAGAAGCTAATTAAGGACACAACTCCCTTCACCATAGTTTCAAAGAAAATGAAATACCTAGGAATATACCTAACGAAGGAGGTGAAGGACCTCTATAAAGAAAATTATGAAATCCTCAGAAAGGAAATAGCAGAGGATATTAACAAATGGAAGAACATACCATGCGCATGGATGGGAAGAATCAACATTGTTAAAATGTCTATACTTCCCAAAGCAATCTACCTATTCAATGCCATTCCTATCAAAGTACCTACATCGTACTTTCAAGATTTGGAAAAAATGATTCTGCGTTTTGTATGGAACCGGAAAAAACCCCGTATAGCTAAGGCAGTTCTTAGTAACAAAAATAAAGCTGGGGCCTCAGCATACCAGATTTTAGTCTGTACTACAAAGCCATAGTGGTCAAGATAGCATGGTACTGGCACAAAAACAGAGACATAGACACTTGGAATCGAATTGAACACCAAGAAATGAAACTAACATCTTACAACCACCTAATCTTCGATAAACCAAACAAGAACTTACCTTGGGGGAAAGACTCCCTATTCAATAAATGGTGTTGGGAGAACTGGATGTCTACATGTAAAAGACTGAAACTGGACCCACACCTTTCCCCACTCACAAAAATTCATTCAAGATGGATAAAGGACTTAAATTTAAGGCATGAAACAATAAAAATCCTCCAAGAAAGCATAGGAAAAACACTGGAAGATATTGGCCTGGGAGAAGACTTCATGAAGAAGACTGCCATGGCAATTGCAACAACAACAAAAATAAACAAATGGGACTTCATTAAACTGAAAAGCTTCTGTACAGCTAAGGAGACAATAACCAAAGCAAAGAGACAACCTACACAATGGGAAAGGATATTTGCATATTTTCAATCAGACAAAAGCTTGATAACTAGGATCTATAGAGAACTCAAATTAATCCACATGAAAAAAGCCAACAATCCCTTATATCAATGGGCAAGAGACATGAATAGAACTTTCTCTGAAGATGACAGACGAATTGCTAACAAACACATGAAAAAATGTTCATCATCTCTATATATTAGAGAAATGCAAATCAAAACAACCCTGAGATATCATCTAACCCCAGTGAGAATGGCCCACATCACAAAATCTCAAAACTGCAGATGCTGGCGTGGATGTGGAGAGAAGGGAACACTTTTACACTGCTGGTGGGACTACAAACTAGTACAACCTTTCTGGAAGGAAGTATGGAGAAACCTCAAAGCACTCAAGCTAGACCTCCCATTTGATCCTGCAATCCCATTACTGGGCATCTACCCAGAAGGAAAAAAATCCTTTTATCATAAGGACACTTGTACTAGACTGTTTATTGCAGCTCAATTTACAATCGCCAAAATGTGGAAACAGCCTAAATGCCCACCAACCCAGGAATGGATTAACAAGCTGTGGTATATGTATACCATGGAATACTATTCAGCCATTAAAAAAAATGGAGACTTTACATCCTTCGTATTAACCTGGATGGACGTGGAAGACATTATTCTTAGTAAAGCATCACAAGAATGGAGAAGCATGAATCCTATGTACTCAATCTTGATATGAGGACAATTAATGACAATTAAGGTTATGGGGGGGGGAGCAGAAAGAGGGATGGAGGGAGGGGGGTGGGGCCTTAGTGTGCGTCACACTTTATGGGGGCAAGACATGATTGCAAGAGGGACTTTACCTAACTATTGCAATCAGTGTAACTTGCTTATTGTACCCTCAATGAATCCCCAACAGTAAGAAAAAAAAAAAAAAACCCAAAAAACCAAACCAGGGTGAGATGACAATGTCAGATACCAGGGAAGCGGAAGAAACCCAGAGAAGGAGATGCAAGGGAAAGGGTGATTTTTCAGGGATGTTGGCACCATTGCCTCTGAATGGTGTCCTGTCCAATAGGCTTGTTGAGACTGGGGGGCGGGTATGAAGGAGAGACCTACACCTCCCAAGGCCTGAGCACGGGCCCACCTCTTCGCCCAGCTGGTCACCAGGGCTCGGTCAATGGTGAGCAGCTAGGTACTGGCTATTCTGAGGACCAAGAAGAGGCTGTGAATCAAGGTGGAAGGGAGCGGAATGGTGGGCCATAGGGGAGCGGGTATCGGAATGAACTGACTGTGCTCGGAGGTAGAGGCCACCGGGGAGGGCGGGAGAGGGTTGGTGCGCTGAAGGGTTCGCGTCCGCGGACCGAGGAAAGAATGAGCAGGGAAGTTCCATGGCTCAAGCACAGGAGCAGGCAGCCTTTTGGTCCCGAAAGGCTTTCCAGACTTTGGCCTGTGAGAGGGTGGCTGCAGCTTAATGGTCACACAACTTTGGACCAAGCACGGCTGGCGCGAGGCGGGCGTTGGTGCGTGCGCAAAAGCATCAGCACCTCCTTCGAGCCGGAATCGAACCAGCGACCTAAGGATGTCGGCAGCTGCGTGTCCAGTCTACAGTCCTCCGCTCTACCAGCTGAGCTATCGAAGGGTGCGCGCTACCACAGCTCGGTCGTTTGGCTCTTCTGGAAATGAAGGAGGCCAAGTCCCCTAAGCCATGGGATGGCTGTAACCGCCCTTCCGTGCAAGCCCGATTCTTGTCGCCAAGGCGCCCCCTTCGGGTCGGAGCAACTCCTCTAGGCACCATCGCCCTGCACCCCCAGAGTCAGGGACTGGCAAGCTCCCCCTGCCGATGGGAGGCGGGATGCACGGTGCGGGGTGGTTCCCCCTGTGGCCTTGCTAATCCCTCTACATGTCCTTTCTACACGTGAGAAGGACAGCTGTCACTGACCAGAGAGAGAGTGACAGGGTGAGAGGTGGGAGCTTTGTGAAGTGGATGGGTGGGTCGGTGGGGGAGGGGTCGCTTGAGGAGGGAAGGAGGAGAACCGGAATGGGCACTGGGGTAGGCGGCTGTCAACCGCAGCCCAGCCTCAGGGTGTGGCAGAGGCCGAGAATGAAAAGCTTTCCCCAGCCGCCTGGGCGCTACTCTCCTCCCCATCCCGACCCGCCGCGCCCCTCCCCTCCAGGTGCCCCAGCCCTCCTACCCAGGATGTCTGGTGCCCGCTTTGGGGAGCACTGGGCCTTTCTAAGACGTGACCATGAGAGGAGAATTTGCAGTAGGTGAAGGGACTACACCCAGGCCTTGGGGGTGTCCGAGTGATACCCGCTGGGTGGGGGCAGCCTTGAAGGCTTGGCTCCCCTCCTGGGCAAACTGACCAGGCTTTCTCTGCCAGAGGCCACACCTTTCTGAAGTGGAGTCAGGTTCTGGAAGTTTCTGGGAGAGGCCAAAGGGCTGGGTAGGGGATACAGCACAGGTGTATTCTTGGGACTCCTTACTCTGGCCTCACATCTGTCACAAAGGTTGCAGACACCAGGTGATGTGATGTGTGCCCAAATCCTGCCAGAAACACTCAGTTACCCCCACCTTTCTCCAAGACACCTTTAGTGGAGGCACATCCAGGCAAACCTAAGTGACCTCCCTGGACTGAGGACATTTGGTGCTTTCCCCTCCAGCCTGTCCCTGGCCCCACCCCTCACTGGCAGATCCCTCTCAGGATCTTCCAGAGTGAGAATCAGATCTTTTAAGGAGCTCCTGCAACTCTCAGTGCAGTGGTACACAGAGTCCTCATCATCCACTGCACCCTGGCTTGTTGAATTACCAAATCCCACTCACTGGCCCACCCATGCTATCCCCACCCAAATCCCCAAACCTAACTTCCCAGAGGCCCAGCTGCCCACGTCCCAAAAGGGACACATCCAATGAAGACAGGAGTTCCTAGCCTTGGACCCTCCTTGTGGATCTCTGCAGTGGGCATCACTGGATGCTGGTTCTGTGCTTTTTGAGCTGTGGAGTAGTGCACCCTCAGTGTTGGGCCCCTTTTAAAATTTGGCAGATGGAAGTGGAAAAGGCTGAGATAGCCCCTGGTGGGGATTGGGGTGTGGAGATGAGGTGGAGAGGCCATAGGGAAGGCCAAGAATCTGCTTTGGAGGACAGGAAAACATGTGCAGTTTGCTGAAAAATCACCCTCTCCCTCTCTTCTCTTTCTTAGCATCTCAGTTGCTGCCTTCTCCCAAGGGGGCTTCCAAAGGCCCTGCTCTCATGGCCATTCCACTTGGAGTGCGCTCTGTGACACCTTCCACCTGTCTACCAAGTGTCTGGAGATTTATTCCCAGACTGAAGCAGACGACCAAGGGATGCTCGCTGACATTCCTTTTATGCCCCCAAAGAAACCATTTCTTGTCACCAGTTAAACCCAACTTGGTGGGTGTACGACTAACCCATTTCCTCCTGCATGCTCTCTCCTTGGCCCAGGTCATCTTCTGTCTGGGGGAGGCCAAGAGAGGGCCAAGGTAGCTTCCAACCTTGCCTCTGGGGCTGGGTATAAAACTGCCCAATTGGGTCAGACCCACTAGACCAGTGGCCTGAGTCAGCAGGTGAGGTGGAGTGCCCCCCAGTCAGCAGGTGTGTTAGAGTGCCCCTAGGATGACAGCTGTCCCCCAAGCTTCACTTCTGCTCCATGGCTTTGAGCCAATGGCCCCCAGCTCCCCTGGGTCAGGCGCCATTTCCACATCTGTGTGCTTCAGCTATCTCTTCACCTCTGCTTCTCCCTCACAAGTAGCAGGGAAAGCCATGTGGGTGGCTGTGCCAGCCTTGAACTGACTGTTAGGTTTCCTTACTCTTCCACCGGGAGCCAAAGCCCTGCTGCAGGCACACCAACAGGTGTGAAGGCTCAGGCAAGTTGAGGCTTGGGGAGTGTGTGTATCTGAGTGGGAGCCACACTCCTGTCCTTCATCTGAAGGACAACCTCCCCAAGCCAGTGGAAGTTCAGTTTATTTTGAAGTTCTCAGGGTGGCAGTTCTCTCCAACATGTAGACCAAACAGAGCAGGGATGGGTGTTTCTGTTGAGAGAGAGAAAAAGAGAAGAGATTGTCCCATACCAAGGCAGTAACAAAGACCCTGAGGAGATCAGAGGGAAAGGGTGACTTTTCAGCTTTCAGCATCATTGTCTCTCAATGATGTCCTGTCTAGTAGGCTTGAAGGACTGGAAGGTGGTAAGGGGATGGGGGTGGGATGGGGGTGGGGCGGGGGGGGCGGGGGGGATGGGGTAGACTACACTTGAGCGTGGACCCACCTCTTTCCCCGGCTGGTCACCAGCACTCAGTCAATGGTGAGCAGAGGTCTGTAGCCCCAGGCACTGGCTATTCTGAGGCCGGAGAGCGGAATAGTGTGCAGTAGGTGAGCGGTGTCCGACCAAACTGACTGTGCTCGGAGGCAGAGGCCACCGGGGAGGGCGGGAGGGGAGTATTGCGCTGAAGGGTACTTGTCCGCGGACTGAGGAAGAATGAGCCCGAAAGTTGCTCCAGCACAGGAGCAGGCAGATAGGTAGTCCCGGAAGGCTTTCCAGACTTTGGCCTGTAAGAGGGTGGAGAGGAGGGGGCGCGGCGGGTCGGGACCGGCAGGAGCACGGCTCCTTTCCAAGCACCGCTGGCGCGAGGCGGGCGTTGGTGCGTGCGCAAAAGCATCAGCACCTCCTTCGAGCCGGAATCGAACCAGCGACCTAAGGATGTCGGCAGCTGCGTGTCCAGTCTACAGTCCTCCGCTCTACCAGCTGAGCTATCGAAGGGTGCGCGCTACCACAGCTCGGTCGTTTGGCTCTTCTGGAAATGAAGGAGGCCAAGTCCCAGGGAACTCTACAGGTCCCCTAAGCCGTGGGATGGCTGTAACCGCCCTTCCGTGCATGCCCCGTTCTTGTCGCCAAGGCGCCCCCTTCGGGTCGGAGCAAGTCCTCTAGGCACCATCGCCCCGCACTCCCAGGGTCAGGGACTGGCAAGCTCCTCTTGCCGATGGGAGGCGGGATGCACGGTGCGGGATGGTTCCCCCTGCGGCCTTGCTATCCCTCTACATGCCCTTTCTACACGTGAGAAGGACAGCTGTCACTGGCCAGAAAGAGAGAGAGTGACAGGGTGAGAGGTGGGAGCTTTGTGAAGTGGATGGGGGGGGGGAGTCCGGTGGGGCGGGGGCTTGAGGAGGGAAGGAGGAGAACGGGAACGGGCACTGGGGTAGGCGGCTGTCAACCGCAGCCCAGTCTCAGGGTGTGGCGGAGGTCTGGAAAGAGAACCCTTCCCCAGCTGCCTGGGCTCTACTCTCCTCCCCACCCAGATCCGCCGCACCCCGTCCTCTCCAGGTGCCCCCCTCTCCCCAACCGCATGAGCTCTAGTCCTCCCCTCCACCCCAGAAGTCCCCCACCCTCCTACCTAGGATGTCTCATGCCCACTTTGAGGAGCATTGAGGCTTCCTAAGAAGTAACCATGAGAGGAGAACTTGGGATAGTTGAACTTGGGCCTTGGGGGTGCCCAAGTGATACCTGCTAGGTGCGGCCAGCCTGTAGGCTTGGCTCCCCTCTTCTGCAAACTGACCAGGTGTCCTTCGCCAGAGGACACTGCTCTCTGAAGTAGGGCCAGATTCTGGGAGAGGCCAAAGGGCTGCCCAGGGAACACAGTTCAGGTGTGCCTTGGGACTCCTTACCTGGCCCGGAGTCTGTCACAAAGATTTCAAACCCAGGTGATGTGATGTGTGCCGATCACCCACCAGAAATGCTCAGTCACCCACCTTTCCCAGGGACACCCTTACTGGAGGCACATCCAGGCACACCTAAGTGACCTCCCTGGACTAAGTACATTTGGTGCTCTCCCCTCCAGCCTGTCCCTGGCCCCACCCCTCACTGGCAGAGACTCTGAGGTCAGATCTTGTAAGGAGCTGCCAGAGTGGGGTCAGATCTTGTAAGGAGCTCCTGTGACTCTCAGTGGAGTGGTACACAGAAAAAGTCCTCATCATCCACTTCACCCTGGCTTGGGTGGTCACCAAGTCACCACTCACTGGCCGACTGGTGCTCTTTCTCCCAAATCCCCCAAACCTAGCTTCCCAGAGGAGTAGCCCCCCACGTCCTAACAGAGACATATCCACTGAGGGCCAGAGATTTCACCCTTAATGTCTTTTTCCTGATCTCTGCAGTGGACATCACTAGAAGCTGGGCTCTCTCTGTGCTTTCTGAACTATGGAATGGCCCCTGAGCAGCACAGACACCACTGCCCAGCCCTTTTGAAAAGTTGGTAGAGGGAAGTAGGAAAGGCCGTAATGGGGAGGAGTGAGGTTGAAGGCAGGGGAGGAGTGAGGTTGAAGGCAGTGGTGAGAGACCAGGAGTTGTTTGGAGGAGAGGAACACATGTGCAATCTTCTGGTCAACTAAACAGCTTGTGGACATAGTGGGTGGGGAGGGTGGGGACTGGGTCCCCTGAAGGCTTAAGGGCCCTGTCTTGGTGGACAGGTCACTTGGTGTGCTCTCCCTGATATGCTCCACCTGTCCACCTTGAGTCTGGAGGGTTTTTCCCAGAGGGAAACGTGTGACCAAGGGATGCTCAGTGGAGTTCCTCTGGTACCCTTCAAAGAACCCACTTCTTGCCACCAGTCAAACCCAACTTGATGGGTGTAAGACTAACCCATCTCCTACACACTCTCTCCTTGGCCCTGGGCACCTTCCTCCTGGGGGAGATCTGTTGACCTCCCCAGGAAGATGGTAGCTTCCAACCTTGCCTCTGGGGTCTGGTATAAAACTTGCTCAGACCCACCAGACGAGGGGCCTGAGTCAATAGGTGAGGTGGAGCACCCCCCCCTTCAGCAGGTGAGTTAGAGTGCCCCTAGGATGACAGCTGTCCCCCAAGCTTTACCTCTGCTCCGTGACTTTGAGCCAATGGCCCCCAGCTCCCCTGGGTCAGGCGCCATTTCCACATCTGTGTGCTTCAGCTATCTCTTCACCTCTGCTTCTCCCTCACAAGTAGCAGGGAAAGCCATGTGGGTGGCTGTGCCAGCCTTGAACTGACTGTTAGGTTTCCTTACTCTTCCACCGGGAGCCAAAGCCCTGCTGCAGGCACACCAACAGGTGTGAAGGCTCAGGCAAGTTGAGGCTTGGGAAGTGTGTGTATCTGAGTGGGAGCCACACTCCTGTCCTCCACCTGAAGGACAACCTCCCCAAGCCAGTGGAAGTTCAGTTTATTTTGAAGTTCTCAAGGTGGCAGTTCTCTCCAACATGTAGACAAAACAGTGTAGGGCTGAGCAGGGATGGAAGGGGTGCTGGTGGAGGAGAAAGAGAGAGAGAGAGAGGCAATTGACCCATATCAAGGCAGCAATAGAGCCCCTGAGAAAGAGATGAGAGGGAAAGTGTGATTTTTCAGTGATGATGGTACCATTGTCTGTGAATGGTGTCCCATCCCGTAGGCATGGGGAATGGAGGAGGGGAGCAGCCAGACCTCCCAAGGGTTGAGCATCAGCCCACCTCATTGCCCACCTAGTGGCCAGGGCTCTGTCAATGGTGAACAGGGGAATTTGGCCAGAGACAGTGGCTAAATTGAGGCTGGAGATCAGCTTGAGAATAAAAGTAGAAGCAGAATGGGATGGTGGATGTGTGATGGCAGATTGGATTGGCTGGATCTAAAGGCAGAGGCCCTAAAGAGGATATTGAGCTGAAGGAAGGGTATATGTCATCAGCTGAAGGGAAGAGTGAGGAGTATCATTTCCTGGCATAAAAAGATCAAGCACTTTGAGCTGGAATTGAACCAGCAACCTAAGGATGGCAGCAGCTGTGTGTCTAGTCTACAGTCCTCTGCTCTATCAGCTGAGCTACAGAAGGATGCACACTGCCACAGCTGGGTCATTTGGCCCTTCAGGAAATGAAGGAGGCCAAGTCCAATGGAAGGCCAGAGATCTACTAAGCTTTAGGATGGCTAGAAACCTGCCTTCCAGGAGAGCCCCATACTTCTCACCAAGGGGCCCCCTTTGAGTCAGAGCAACTAGTCTGGTCATGGTTGCCTGCCATTCCTTGGGGTGGGAATTGCTAGCTCCTTGCAGGTTGGAGCAGGGGAGGGGACAGGGGTGTTTCCTCCTTCTGTTCTCAAGGTTCTAGAGATGAGAATATCAAATAGGAGTTCAGGCTATGGGTGAGACATTGTCAATATCTTGTAAGGAACCAACGGAGCCAGTGCCCTAATTTTCCTGACGGGTTAGTAAGGATCCTGACTGCAAGAGTTGAAACAGGGCCCTCGTCTTACAAGCATTTTTTTTCCCCCTGAATCTCCTCTGCCACAGGGTTCCTCAAGTTCTCTTTTTCCTTTTCACTATCTACCAAAGAAAGACTGGTAGGGAAAGAAATAGGCTTTGTTGGGAAACTAGGAATTGGGTAAGGTGTGGGGAGGTATAAATGTTCCATAGGAAATAGTTCAGTAGGGAGCTGAAGACCGGAGGAGTCCACTGAAGTCACAGCTGTGCTCTGACAGCAGAAGGGACAACAGAGGCTGTCCTTTGTGTTCCTGCCAAAGGAGTTACCTCTTTGTGTTCACCTGTCTGTGTAGTTTCTATGATTTTCAATTTATGAGAAAAAATGTAAACAAATAAATCCAAACTGCTGCCTGTCCATCCCTGGTGCTTACGTCAATCCTCTAGCTGTATGGACAGTTGCTCCTTCACAGATCATGCCTGAAAAGTGTTTTACTTCATCCCTAATCTCCCTGTGAACTCCAACCTTGAGGACTCATCGAAAAATTACCACCACCCCTGAAGTCTCAGCTACTCCTGGAGACTGAGTGGATGATTGCTTGAGCCCAGTGGAAATCTTCTCTATAAACAAATAAACAAAAAGCAGTAATAACAATTGGAGAAATCAGAAAATAGGTCACTGTTGGATTTAAATGGTTGGGGTACCCTAGTTATGCTAGGAGTTCACAGTTACCCTCTCATCCTACCCACAACCTAGTACTTGGCTCTCATGGCTTATGGAGGATATTAGCTATCTATTCATCATCTTTTGGCTTTGTTTGTACAAGTAGCAACAATGTTGGTATTCAAATAATCTAGAACCTTAATCCAAGACCTAGACCCCCTCAACCACAATATCAGACAATATATAATGTCTTGTCTTCACTTTTGATGACAAGTACCTTCTTTTACATTTCTCTATGCATATGCCCTCAGTGTTCAGGAACCACTTAAAAGTATATGGAAGAAGGGTTCAGGGAACAGATGGTCCTATGTCAAAAGTTGCTATCCTTGTTAACTCTGGATCATTTATTTTCCAACAGAAGTTTAGAGGGGGTTAAATACAAATAAAACCCTAAGCCCCGCTGCCAACTAAATGGTCCTCCTCTTGGTCAAAAGTAACCCAGAGATACCTTAAAAACTGAGTTCCTGGCCATGACAAGAAGGAAAGTCAGACGGGCCTTGCTATGCTCTCTCCTTCTCTAATCACCATTAGACTTTCTTGCCTAAGGAAGGGTTAAACAGAAACCAGACCTTTTGGAAGGTTTCCCCATTCTGATTTGGCCTAATTGCCTGAAGGTGCAGCCAGACTCCTCTCCCTTTCTGCAGTTCAGACACAAGTGACCAGCATTCCTTCCTGATAAGAGACCACCAACCCTAGCCAGGGTTCTGACTGGTCTGTGGAAGCTATTCTCAGGACACCACTGTGTCCTGTATTTTATCTTTTGATATGTACATCCTAATTTTACTATATTTAAATATTATCTTCACTCCAAAGTGAACACAGAGATATGTAACACGCGTTTGCTTACTATACATGCTCACTCCCTTTCATAAATATTCATATGTCCTCCTATAACCTGCTGAATATGCTTAGCCAACACATTCAGCATGAATTCCTGCCTCACCCTTCCTCTTTCAAACTTCTACTTTCAAGTTTCTGCTGGAGGCTATACTTTCCAGTTTGCAGAGTGGCCTTTAAAAGAAATGCAGCTCTCCTTTTCCAATTTATAGATCTTATGATTTTAAAGTCAACTGGCCTCAAACCACAGCTGGAAAGGATCAGGTGCCAGGATAGAGTGCAGTTGTTCACAGACCATGTAGAGATGGAAAATAATTTTCTCCTCCTCCCTTCACAAGTTCTCAGCTATGACTCCCCCTAACAAAAGACAGATTAACAGAAGAAAAACAAATAGAAGTTTACTAACATGTATACCTCATGTATACACTAAAGATAATCCAGAGAAAAGAATAAATCTCTAGTGTAGATCTCCAAGAACTGTCTTAGACTTCAGGCTTAAATACCATCCTTCTCTGAAATAAGAAAGAAAAGTCTGGGGAAGGTCCAAGTTAAGACAGGATGGCCAGAAAAAGCACCATAAACAAAAGCAAGGTTTGTTATGCAGATTTTAGTTGATGCTTTCTCCAATGATTAAGAGTCCCCAGAGATTTATTCATCCCTTTCTTCCAGGTATAGAGTGTCACCTTCACAAATGGAGACTTCCTCTATAGATGTAAATTTCTCTCACAAAAGAGTAACTTTTCAGAGTTTCTTCTGTGTGTACAGTTTCTCAAGATAACCAGCTTATAATATCCTTATGTTAAAAAGACATATTGTGGGGTGGCATATTCTGGTCTCTCATAGTTATATTTTGTGGCGGCTTGTCTTGAATTCCATCAATCATAAGGAACCACGTTTAGGAAGGGCTCTTCCCTAGTCCCTCTGGATTCCTCTGTCTTTCAATATCATTCTTTTATGCCTCTTGAGTTGATTTGAGTTCCTTACTCACTGGTCCCTGCCCACACACAACAGAAAAGTCTGGACAAGTTGCCTTGGCTTTTGGAGTAAATATATCCAGGAAATACCTGAGAATGGGTTTTCTCGTTCATGGTTGTGTGGATCCTAAGTTATTCATTTTTAACTCTTGGAGGTTAACCTGACCTATATATTCTAAAAGTATTAGCTTTTCTGTGACAGAACTTATAGAAGAGATGACACAGAAATGCTGCTTCCAGCACCAGCTGGGCTCTTCCCATAGACTGTTGGAGGCAGGGGACCTTAGGGAGGTTCTGGCACAGGTCCTTGAACCTGTCTGCACTAACACTTTGGAGATTTTCCAGGTCAGGGGAGACAAAGTGGTCATAGTGGGCCCGTGTTTCACCAGTGTTTTGACTCAGTAGGTTAAAATAACTGACACTATAGATTTAAAGAAATCAAAGTTAATTTTATTCTGAGCTAAGTTTGAGGACTACACCCCACAAATGCAAACTCAGAGCAAACTAAGAATATATCCTAGAGTGGGCTACATGAGGCACAGTATGTATGTGTTTTGATACACAGAAAATGGAAGTAAATGTGACAATTGTTATAATTTTGGTTGGTGTTTAGCAACATTATATGTAAGATAAAACAAATATGTTGTTAATATATATAGGGTAAAAAAGTAGGGAGTATGTAGGCATCTAAGGGTCTGGAGAAGGATAATTGATTTTATCTCATCTTTGGGCTTCATCCCATAGTCCAGGTTACAATCAGTACATGTGAGAGAAATATTTCTCCAGCCTTGCGGGCAAGAGTTCGGTTTTAATATACAGGCCTAGTTTCTGTTAAACTGTATGCCTACCCTGTAACCATCTTCGGCTGCTTTAAAAGTGTTTTGTTTCAGATTTTCCTTTTCCTGACAAGTGTCACACAGGAAAAATCAGGAGGAAGGTGGGCAGCAGGGTTTCCGTCCTGGGAACATTTACATAGATTGTATTTCTGGTCTGGTCTGGGGCCTTGTCTTCCAGAATATTGACCTTAGGAGGACAAGTTGCTAAGCCTAGGAACAAATATCTGCTTCTTCCTTTCTGACAATTTTGTTGACTGTGGATCAACAAAATGAAGGTGTCTCCTAGAAGAACAAAATTACAAGATGTTGTTACTTAAGAGTTAGAGCAGTAGGCTGTAATTAAGGTATGAGTTCCACCTCCCCAGGGGGCTCTGGTTACTGAAGTTTTTATGCTTGAGGATGTATTTATCAGGTTCAGACAACTTCACTAACAAATTTTAACAAATATTTCAGGGATAATTGTAACTACACAATATCTGGTAGAAAAACTGAGGAGGAGGTAATAATTCTTAACTTTTTATATGGGGACAGCATATTCTGAAAATAAAATCAGACAAAGACACTATAAGAAAACTGCAGAACAATATTTCTTAAGAATATAGAAGCAAAATTCTGAACAAAACTTTAGCAAGTTGAATCCAATAATATAAAAAATAATGATACATCAGGATCAAGTGGGTTTTATCTCAGAAAAGCCAAGTTGGTTTGATATTCAAAGTCAATCAAAGCAATTAATTGTATTAACACACTAAAAAGGAAAAACCATATAATTACATCAAAAGATGCAGATAAAACCATTGACAAAATTCCACATTAATTTCTGATATAAATGGAATAGAAGGAAACTTTTCAGCTGGGTGCTGTGGCTCATGTCTATAATCGTAGAACTTTAGAAATGGAGGCAGGAGGATTGTTTGAGGCCAGGAGTTTAACATCAGCCAGGACAATATATCAAGACCCCATCTCAGCAAAACTAAGAAAAAATATCTGAGTGTGTTGGTGTGTGCCCATAATCCCAACTACTTGGGAGGCTGAGGCAGGAGGACTGCTTGAGCCCAGGAGTTTGAGGCTGCAATGAACAATGATGATGCTACTGCACTCCAGCTTGGGCAAGACCTGACTCTTAAAAAAAAAAGAGAGAGAGAGAAAGAAGAAAGAAAGAAAAAAACAGATCTATGGAATAGAAGTAGAGAGATAGAACCACACATATATTGTCAATTGATTATTGGTAAAGCTTCAAAGGCGATTCAGTGAAGAAAGATGTTAGAAAACCCAACAAAAAAGATTTTTGATCCCTACATCACACCATATACAAAAATTAACATAAAATGGATCATAGACCTAACAATAAAACCCCAAACTCTAAAATTTTTACGGTAAAACCTTGTCAAGTTGTGTTGGGAAAAGATTTCTTAGACATAAGACCACTGAAAATACGATTCACCAAATAAAAACATCATTAATTGCACTTCATCAAAGTTCATAACCTCTGACCTATGAAAGATACTGTGAAGAGACAAGCCACACACCAGATGAAAATGACATTTGACAATGTCTAGAGATAATTTTACTTGTCAAAGCTGGGGGAGGAGGGCAGTATTTTTGGCATCTTGTGGGTAAAAGTCAGGGATGCTGATAAGCATCCTACAGACCTTAGCAAAGCCCCCCACAGGGTACTGTGGTAGAGTTGACCACAGTAACAAGCCACATGGACAATCTATCACTTGCCTCTTTAAGGGGCTAGTCAGGTTCCATCACCAGCAACTAAAATAAGCCGGTGACTCCTTCCCAAGCCCTTGGTGGAGGCCAGGGTGGTCTTCCTTGGTTGGCTCAAGTCTGGGAGCCAAATCTTCTTTAACATGACCTCTCTGAGCTGGTGGACGGTTGTCCCCCTTGGTGACTTCTGTCCTGCTTAACTCATCTCCTTCGCTGTCCTGGTGGTAGAGCTGGAGGGAGAGACACAGGAAGGAGAACGGGTGGGGCCGGAGGGGTTGTATAATAGCAAGAGACCAGACAGTGAATAGGTGTAGAAATCGGAGACAACATCCTGTAGGAAACACAGTGGAGAGTCTAGAGACTCTGTGTGCAGCTGCCCACATCTCTTGGAGTTAACACTTGGGAGAAAATGAGACAACACCTCACTTCACTTCGTGTTTCCCTCCTGGCCTTACCCCACCCTTTCAGGAAATACCCTGAACTTCTGAGGCTATTTCCTGAGTTCCCTCGGGTATTCCATGAGACATTCATTCTCTGGCCCATGGCTCTGGTCCAGTGATAGGTGATTGGACAATCGGACATTAGATTTTGACATTAGGTCCAATATTGGGTGAAGACACACAGAATAATCACCAGTGATGCAGCAAGAAAACCCTGGGGATGGTGGGATTCAAACTCACGCCTCCAAAGAGACTGAAGCCTACCTCCAGTGCCTTAGACAGCTCGGCCACAATTACCACTTTGTTTATATTTTCCCACTCTTCCTAGTTTTGTCATTCTGTCCTTTTTCTAGTGCTGTCCTCTGAACTTCTGGCTTTAAAATAGGACTTCAGATGTCACCAAAAGATGCCAAGGAAGAAGTTCTCAAGAACAGCCTTTTTTCTTCCCTCCTTCCTTCATTCCTTTTGAATCTTCAACTGCCCAACCTGACCAGCTACTCTAGCTCGGCTCCAGGAACTAAAGGGAAGCATCCTCCCACTCCCTTTGCCAGCAGGAAGAGTGGCCACTCCTCCAAGCCTTAGTGCTTCTGTCACAGAGTCTACCAAATTTAGGTTTCGATGCTCCCTGTAGGAGAAGGAGCTCTTGCTCATTTTGATTCCAAAATGCTGATATGTCTCTTTCACTAGTTTGTGGTGGTAACAGAGAATTTAACTCACTGCTGCCTAGACTTGCAGAGATAAATAGGTGACTGTCCCAAGAAAGGGCTGGGGGATTGGGTTGGGGGAATGTTTTGGCCAATTTTCTACCTTCCAAGGGCAGAAACTGTGACCTGCTGGGGACACCAAATCACATGTTTCCATCGATAAAATTAAGGACATTTCAGGGAAAATTCCCACAAAGAGGCTGTTCATGTTCTATGTTTTCCTCTCTCTTGAAAATATACAGTCTATGTCAGGGGGTAGGAGGGAAGAATAGACAATAGACAAAATGAAAATCTTCTCTTAATCACCTGTGCTTCCCAAGAGAAGGAAAAATTACTCCCATGGTGAAGGGGATGGGAGATTGGGAGATATTCTTAGGACACATAGAGGAGATTTTCCCAAGAGTATCTGATAAAAATCCATGATTTTTCTTATGAGTTGAATTTTGTCTCTCCAAAATAGATTGAAATCCTAACCCCCCAGACCTCAAAATGTGACCTTATTTAGAAATCAGGTTTTTATAGAGGTAACTAAGTTAAAATGAAGTCATTTGTGTGGGCCTTGGTCAAACATGACTGGGGGAAATTTGGGCACAGAGACAGAGCATGGGGAGATCACCTGCATGTGAAGATGAAGGTGGGGACGGGAGTGACACCTCTACAGGCCAAGGATGCCAAAGATTGGCGACAAAACACAAGAAGCTAGTGGAGAGCCATGATCAGATTCTCCCTCACACCCTCCAGAAGGAACCAATCCTGAGGACACCTTGAATTCTGACTTCTGGCCTCCAGAACTTCAGGACAATGAGCCGGTTGGTTAAGCCACCCACTTGTGATACTTTATTTCACATCCGTAGGAAGCTAATACAGTCTTTAAGGCGTTATCTGAATTTTCTAGTCTTTTGAGTTACTATTGTAGGTTGTCTTTGTGGCAGAGATAATTAGCCTTACCCTAACATTGTCCATTCTTTTTTCTTTAGTAGTAAAACACCAGTATTAGCAGGACACGAGAGTGCATTTTCCCACCTCCCTTTCCATTCATTCATCTTTTTTCATTACCTCTACATGCCAGGCAATTGTCTGCTGGGATAAACTAAACCAGATAAAAATACCTTATGCACAGAATTTTTATACTTTGAAAGGGGAAGGAAAAAAATTATAAATAAATATAACATATGTGTATGTGTATGTATGTGCTATTTCAGGCGGTGATATGCTACAGGAGGAAATGGACACTTAGGTTGCTTTTATATCTTGGCTATTGTGAATATTGTTACAGTGAACATTGGTGTGTAGCTATTTCTCCAATGTACTGATTTCCTTTCTGTTGAATATATACCCAGCAGTATATGGGGTCAGCGCCCTACTCCTTTGAGCCACAGGTGCCACCCCATGTGGTAGATTTTTTTTAGTTTTTTGAGGAGCTTCCATATCGTTTTCTACAATGGTAATACTAATTTACTATTTGTAGAAATAGTGCTCTAGTTTTATTTTTCTATATGTGGATATCCAGTTTCCCCAGCACTATTCATTGGAGAGACTGTCCTTCCCCCAGTCCCAATACCAATAAGAGAAAGGAGATGTGAGGGAGAGAGAGAGAATTTAAGCAATTGATGCATGCAATTGCATAGACTGACAAGGCTGAAATCTGAAATCAGAATCTATAAAGCAAATTGGCTAATAACTCAGGATATAAATAAGACTGATTTCTTGATTTCTTTTTCTGCTAGCTCATTGTTAGTGTATAGAAACGCTACTGTGGTTATATGTTATTTTTCTGTTCTTTAACTTTACTGAATTCTAAGAGTTTTTTGGTGGTGTTTTTAGGGTTTTCTATATACAAGATCATGTCATCTGCAAGAGACAATTTGATTTCCTCCTTTCCAGGATAGATGATCTTTATTTCTTTCTTTTGCATAACTGTTTTGGTTTGGATTTCCCCAATGCAATTTTGAACAAGCTAAGTTTAAGTAGTCTTTTAGATATCCAAGTCAAGATATCATGTAATGACAATAGCTATGAAAAGGTAGCCAAATCAAGACCGTCTCTTCAATTCTGGGACAAAATATTATCTGCACAATGCTAAGATTATATGAAGATCTTTCTGAGAAGCTACAGTACCCAAATGCAACTAATTACAATTTTTTTTCCTAACAGTTGTAGCAAGTGTATGGTTTTCCCACTCGTTAGTATTTCCTATGTTCATTTATATATATTTTATATATATATATGTTGCAGAGGAGAAGGAGTAAGATACCTGGAATCTCATAAAGCCAGAAAATGTAGACTGATTTTCACATAATATCCTTGAGTCACTTATGCAGTTCTAATTAACAGGGGAAGACAGATGGTTTTGCTTATACTTGGCAGCTGTGTGAACTGCGCCATGACTTAAAACCTTATGGTCGCTATCTATTAAATGGGCACGATAAAAAGGCATCTGGTTTAGAGCATTGAATGAGATTAATAAATTTTTGTTTCCTCTGAAGGTGCGTAATACTGAGTATTGTCACTATATCTTTACCCTGTGGTCATATGTGCAGGGTGTAGGCAAAGAGCTTGAGAATTGGGAGACAAAGCCAGATTCCAAGGGCCGAACAGTATTGAAAATGATTTTCTATTCTTGGTCTGAAATCTCATAGAAATTTGTGCCAGGCAGGGCACTGGCTGGTGTAGCTTCTGACTGCTGCTGGAATCACTGGCCTCAATATTAGTTCTCTTGCTCATTTCAGGGTGATGTGTCCTTTCATGTGTAAGTAACTGATGGTTCTCTACATTAGTCACTGTGAAGCCTAATTTATGTGTCGACTTCATCAGGTTATGGTGCCCTGTTATTTGGTTCAACCCTAGTCTAGATGCTGCTAGGAAGCTATTTTGTAGATATGATTAATAGTTACAATTATTTGACTGTACGTAAAGGAGGTTACCCTCAATAATGTGGCTGTTTTAACAAAATCTCTCATTCTGAATGTAAAAGCTTCATCAACATTTTCAAATTCTGTGTAGGAAAAGCAGGAGTAGATTTTAAGTCATTTAAATATCACAAAAAACCCCTAACATTACATTAGTTAGTGAAATATGAGAATGAGTTGTTAGATTCTTTTATACAATTTCAACTGTGTTGCTAATTTGTAATTTTTTTGTGTGTGTGTGTGTGTGGAGACAGAGTCTCACTTTATGGCCCTTGGTAGAGTGCCGTGGCATCACACAGCTCACAGCAACCTCCAGCTCCTGGGCTTAAGTGATTCTCTTGCCTCAGCCTCCCGAGTAGCTGGGACTACAGGCGCCCGCCACAACGCCCAGCTATTTTTTGGTTGCAGTTCAGCCGGGGCTGGGTTTGAACCCGCCACCCTCAGCATATGGGGCCGGCGCCCTACTCACTGAGCCACAGGCGCCACCCATCTAATTTGTAATTTTTTTTACAAATGTTTATAAATTTTATAACTAATTTGTGCAAATAATGGTTCTCTTCATTAGTGACTATAATGGTTAATTTTGTGTCAACTTGGCTAAACTAAGGTGTCCTGTTGTTTGATTAGATACTGGGCTAGATATTGCTATAGAAGCATCTGGTAGTACAATTAATATCTACAATCAGTGGACCTTACATAAAGGAGATTACCTTAATAACATAGATGTGCCTCACCCAATCACTTGAAGACCTTAGAACAAAAACCAAGGTTTCCTGGAGAGGAAGGAATTCTACTTCAGGTTGTAGCATAGAATCCCCTGCCTGAGTTTCCAGTCAGCTAGCTGCTCTACAGATTTTGGATTTCAGATTTCAGACCTGTCGGTCTTTAGAATTGCATGAATCAATTCCTTAAAAACTCTCTCTCTCTCTTTTCTTCTACTGGTTCTATTCCTCTGGATAACCTGACAGACCCAGTGGCCATCAAGGATTTGAAAGATTATCATAAAAATGACTTGAAAGGTTATCATTTCAAATCAGGGATTTCAAAGATTGTCATTAAAATGGCTTGATTTGGGGTAAATAAACTTTGTTTAATTGATTTAATCATAAAAATGATTTTATTATTATTATTATTATTTTTTTATTGTTGGGGATTCTTTGAGGGTACAATAAGCCAGGTTACACTGATTGCAATTGTTAGGTAAAGTCCCTCTTGCAATCATGTCTTGCCCCCATAAAGTGTGACACGCACCAAGGCCCCACCCCCCTCCCTCCTTCCCTCTGTTTCCCCCCCATAACCATAATTGTCATTAATTGTGCTCATATCAAAATTGAGTACATAGGATTCATGCTTCTCCATTATTGTGATGCTTTACTAAGAATAATGTCTTCCACGTCCATCCAGGTTAATACGAAGGATGTAAAGTCTCCATTTTTTTTATGGCTGAATAGTATTCCATGGTATACATATACCACAGCTTGTTAATCCATTCCTGGGTTGGTGGGCATTTAGGCTGTTTCCACATTTTGGCGATTGTAAATTGAGCTGCAATAAACAGTCTAGTACAAGTGTCCTTATGATAAAAGGATTTCTTTCCTTCTGGGTAGATGCCCAGTAATGGGATTGCAGGATCAAATGGGAGGTCTAGCTTAAGTGCTTTGAGGTTTCTCCATACTTCCTTCCAGAAAGGTTGTACTAGTTTGCAGTCCCACCAGCAGTGTAAAAGTGTTCCCTTCTCTCCACATCCACGCCAGCATCTGCAGTTTTGAGATTTTGTGATGTGGGCCATTCTCACTGGGGTTAGATGATATCTCAGGGTTGTTTTGATTTGCATTTCTCTAATATATAGAGATGATGAACATTTTTTCATGTGTTTGTTAGCCATTCGTCTGTCATCTTTAGAGAAAGTTCTATTCATGTCTCTTGCCCATTGATATATGGGATTGTTGGCTTTTTTCATGTGGATTAATTTGAGTTCTCTGTAGATCCTAGTTATCAAGCTTTTGTCTGATTGAAAATATGCAAAGATCCTTTCCCATTGTGTAGGTCATCTCTTTGCTTTGGTTATTGTCTCCTTAGCTGTACAGAAGCTTTTCAGTTTAATGAAGTCCCATTTGTTTATTTTTGTTGTTGTTGCAATTGCCATGGCAGTCTTCTTCATGAAGTCTTTCCCCAGGCCAATATCTTCCAGTGTTTTGCCTATGCTTTCTTTGAGGATTTTTATTGTTTCATGCCTTAAGTTTAAGTCCTTTATCCATCTTGAATCAATTTTTGTGAGTGGGGAAAGGTGTGGGTCCAGTTTCAGTCTTTTACATGTAGACATCCAGTTCTCCCAACACCATTTATTGAATAGGGAGTCTTTCCCCCAAGGTATGTTCTTGTTTGGTTTATCAAAGATTAGGTGGTTGTAAGATGTTAGTTTCATTTCTTGGTTTTCAATTCGATTCCAAGTGTCTATGTCTCTGTTTTTGTGCCAGTAACATGCTGTCTTGACCACTATGGCTTTGTAGTACAGACTAAAATCTGGTATGCTGATGTCCCCAGCTTTATTTTTGTTACTAAGAACTGCCTTAGCTATACGGGGTTTTTTCCGGTTCCATACAAAATGCAGAATCATTTTTTCCAAATCTTGAAAGTATGATGTTGGTATTTTGATAGGAATGGCATTGAATAGGTAGATTGCTTTGGGAAGTATAGACATTTTAACAATGTTGATTCTTCCCATCCATGAGCATGGTATGTTCTTCCATTTGTTAATATCCTCTGCTATTTCCTTTCTGAGGATTTCATAGTTTTCTTTATAGAGGTCCTTCACCTCCTTCGTTAGGTATATTCCTAGGTATTTCATTTTCTTTGAGACTATGGTGAAGGGAGTTGTGCCCTTAATTAGCTTCTCATCTTGACTGTTATTGGTGTACACAAAGGCTACTGACTTGTGGACATTGATTTTATATCCTGAAACATTACTGTATTTTTTGATGACTTCTAGGAGTCTCGTGGTTGAGTCTTTGGGGTTCTCTAAGTATAAGATCATGTCATCAGCGGGCGGCGCCTGTGGCTCAGTCGGTAAGGCGCCGGCCCCATATGCCGAGGGTGGCGGGTTCAAACCCGCCCCGGCCAGACTGCAACCAAAAAATAGCCGGGCGTTGTGGCGGGCGCCTGTGGTCCCAGCTGCTCGGGAGGCTGAGGCAGGAGAATCGCTTAAGCCCAGGAGTTGTAGGTTGCTGTGAGCTGCGTGAGGCCACGGCACTCTGCTGAGGGCCATAAAGTGAGACTCTGTCTCTACAAAAAAAAAAAAAAAAAAAAAAAAAAAAAAGATCATGTCATCAGCAAAGAGGGAGAGTTTGACCTCCTCTGCTCCCATTTGGATTCCCTTTATTTCCTTGTCTTGCCTAATTGTATTGGCTAGAACTTCCAGCACTATGTTGAATAGTAAAGGTGACAGAGGACGACCTTGTCTGGTTCCAGTTCTAAGAGGAAAAGCTATCAGTTTTACTCCATTCAGTAAAATATTGGCTGTGGGTTTGTCATAGATAGCTTCAATCAGTTTTAGAAATGTGCCACCTATGCCTATACTCTTCAGTGTTCTAATTAGAAAAGGATGCTGGATTTTATCAAATGCTTTTTCTGCATCTATTGAGAGGATCATGTGATCTTTATTTTTGCCTCTGTTAATATGGTGGATAACGTTTATAGACTTGCGTATGTTAAACCAGCCTTGCATCCCTGGGATGAAGCCTACTTGATCATGATGAATGACTTTTTTGATGATAAGCTGTAATCTATTGGCTAGGATTTTGTTGAGAATTTTTGCGTCTATGTTCATGAGTGAGATTGGTCTGAAATTCTCCTTTTTGTTTGGATCTTTTCCTGGTTTTGGTATCAGGGTGATGTTTGCTTCATAGAATGTGTTGGGGAAAATTCCTTCTTCCTCAATTTTTTGGAATAATTTCTGCAGTACAGGAATAAGTTCTTCTTTGAAGGTTTGATAGAATTCTGGAGTGAAGCCATCTAGACCAGGGCATTTTTTGGTTGGAAGCTTTTTTATTGTTTCTTTGATCTCAGTGCTTGAAATTGGTCTGTTCAGGAGCTCTATTTCTTCCTGGCTGAGTCTAGGAAGAGGGTGTGATTCCAAATATTGATCCATTTCTTTCACATTGTCAAATTTCTGGGCATAGAGTTTCTGGTAGTATTCAGAGATGATCTCTTGTATCTCTGTGGGATCAGTTGTTATTTCCCCTTTATCATTTCTGATTGAGGTTACTAGAGATTTTACTTTTCTATTCCTTGTTAGTCTGGCCAATGGTTTATCTATTTTATTTATTTTTTCAAAAAACCAACTCCTTGTTTCATTAATTTTCTGAATGATTCTTTTGTTTTCAATTTCATTGATCTCTGATTTGATTTTGGATATTTCTTTTCTTCTACTGAGTTTAGGCTTAGATTGTTCTTCTTTTTCCAATTCGATAAGATCTCTTGTGAGATTGTTGATGTGCTCTCTTTCTGTTTTTCGAATGTAGGCATCTAAAGCGATGAATTTTCCTCTCAAAACTGCTTTTGCAGTATCCCATAGGTTTTGGTAGCTTGTGTCTTCATTGTTGTTATGCTCGAGGAAGTTAATGATTTCCTGTCTTATTTCTTCCTTCACCCATCTGTTATTCAACAGAAGATTGTTTAGTTTCCATGCCTTTGTGTGGGGTCGAGCATTTTTGTTAGAGTTGAGTTCCACCTTTAGTGCCTTATGGTCTGAGAAGATACAAGGTAAAATTTCAATTCTTTTGATTCTGTTGATATTTGTTTTGTGTCCCAGGATATGATCAATTTTGGACAATGTTCCATGGGGTGATGAGAAGAATGTATATTCTTTATCTTTGGGATGGAGTGTTCTATATGCGTCTATCAAGCACAGTTGTTCTAGGGTCTCATTTAAGTCTCTTATATCCTTGTTTAATTTCTGTTTAGAGGATCTGTCCAGCTCTGTAAGAGGAGTGTTAAGGTCCCCTGTTATTATGGTATTATCAGATATCATATTGCTCAGACTGAGTAAGGTCTGTTTCAAGAATCTGGGAGCATTTAAATTGGGTGCATAGATATTTAGAATTGAGATGTCTTCTTGTTGTATTTTTCCCTTGACCAATATAAAGTGGCCATCTTTGTCTTTTTTGACTTTAGTTGCTTTAAATCCACATGTATCTGAAAATAAGATTGCAACTCCTCTTTTCTTCTGAATTCCATTTGCCTGAAAAATTGTCTTCCAACCCTTGACTCGGAGCTTTAATTTGTCTTTTGAAGCCAGGTGTGTTTCTTTCAGACAGCAAATGGATGGCTTGTGTTTTTTAATCCAATCAACCAGTCTATGTCTCTTCAGTGGGGAATTCAAGCCATTAACATTTATTGAGATAATTGATAAGTGTGGTAGTATTCTATTCGCCTTATTTGGTGAGAGTCCATTGCTTAGTTTTATCTTTTGCATCAGTGTGGAGGTTTGGTTCTGTCCTTTAATTTCTGAGTTCTTACTTTGCTGCTGATCCATTGTGGTGGTCAGTGTGCAGAACAGGTTGAAGTATTTCCTGTAGAGCTGGTCTTGTTGTGGCGAATTTCCTCAATGTTTGTATATCCGTAAATGATTTGATTTCTCCATCGATTTTTAAGTTTAGCTTAGCAGGGTACAGAATTCTGGGCTGGAAATTGTTCTGTTTAAGTAGATTAAAGATAGATGACCATTGTGTTCTTGCTTGGAAAGTTTCATTAGAGAAGTCTGCGGTCACTCTGATGGATTTGCCCCTGTAGGTCAACTGGCGCTTACTCCTGGCAGCTTGCAGAATCTTTTCTTTTGTCTTGACTTTGGACAGGTTCATCACAATGTGTCTTGGAGAAGCTCGGTTAGAGTTGAGGCGACCTGGGGTCTGATAGCCCTCTGAAAGCAGTGTGTCAGGATCTTTGGTAATATTTGGGAAATTTTCTTTTATAATATTCTCTAATATGGCTTCCATTCCTCTGGGGCATTCTTCTTCCCCTTCTGGAATTCCTATAACTCGTATGTTGGAACGCTTCATAAAGTCCCATAATTCTGACAGTGAACGTTCTGCTTTCTCTCTCTTCTTTTCTGCCTCTTTTACTATCTGAGTTATCTCAAAAACTTTGTCTTCTACCTCTGAAATTCTTTCTTCTGCATGGTCTAACCTGTTGCTGATACTTTCCATGGCATCTTTAAGTTCCCTGATTGACTGTTTCATTTCCTTCAGCTCTGCTATATCCTTTTTATATTCTTCATATCATTCATCTCTGATTTGATTCTGTTTTTGGATTTCCTTTTGGTTATTTTCCACTTTATTAGCAGTTTCCTTCATTGTTTCCATCATTTCTTTCATTGTTTTCAACATGTGTATTCTAAATTCCCTTTCTGTCATTCCTAACATTTCTGTATAGGTGGAATCCTCTGCAGTAGCTACCTCATGGTCCCTTGGCGGGGTTGTTCTGGACTGGTTCTTCATGTTGCCTGGAGTTTTCTGCTGATTCTTCCTCATGGGTGATTTCTTTTATCTGTTTCCTTGCCCTAATTTTCCTTTCACTTCCTCTTGCTCTTTAAGTTCTCGTGCAGTTGCGGGCGGGTTTAGACGGATTAAACACATACGACCACTTGCCGGGTTTCCACTGTTTTAGTCCTCCTCTTGGGGTCCAGAAGTCTCTCGCTGACTCCCTGTATCCTCTCAGGGGTGATGATAGGCAGATCCCACCAGCCAGAGATGCCTGGAGTCCTATATCCCCAGACTTCACGGTGCCCAGATGCAAGGAAGCTGTTACTCGGCTGCCATCTTGCTCCGCCTCTGGTCAGATCCAGCGGGACGTTCTCCTCGCCGCTGTCATTCCGCCCTGCGCGAAACAGACACACAGCCCCAATTAGGATTCGCTCACAGGCCAGCTGCGGCTGCCCTGGCACCGGCCAGCGCCCCGGCTTGCTCCCCCCACCCAAGGCCAGGGGATGGCAAGTCATAAAAATGATTTTTTAAAGCTCAAGGTTTATATGCAATATTAAAAATGATATACTTCAATGTTAATATTGACTTAATATTCATATATTTGGTGTTTAAAATGTTCGGATTTTATTTGTGTATTTGATTTTATTATCATGATTGTATAATCCAAGGGAAGTTATTTTTTCAAGGCTACGCTCCTCCTCTCAAATTCCTTTCAATATACCACGTTACATAATGCAAATATTATAATTTAATTTTCTATGCATACCATGACATAAAAAATGAGATTTTTAAGGAAATATAACTGCTTCTTTATGTGTGTATCCCAGGGCCTGACCCAATAAATGTTTGTGGAACAAATGAATAAACACATAAGTAAATGAAAGATTTTTCCCCCAAATCCCATAAACTTTAAGATAAAAGTGAAGGGACCAGGGATAGGAAGAAGAGCATTAACTTTGAGATTCTTTGTAGGATCTCTGAAAAAGAACCTCAGTAGATCTTCAGGGACAGGCATGGGCATATTGGGGCTAGGTCTCCTTGCCAGTGTGGAGAGAAATTACTGGAGAGGGAGGGGCTGGGTTTTAAACAATACGACAGCAGGTCTCAAGTTTTAGCAGGCATCACTATCACTTGGAAGGCTTGTTTAAAAGACAGATTTCTGGACTTAATTCCTGGAATTTCTGATTTAGTAGAACTAGGACCTGAGTATTTGCATTTCTAACAGGATGCTAGATGCTGCTAATGTTATTAATCCTGGGACCACATTTTGAAAATTAAATCATTTGATATGATCACTCTTTATCTGTTCCTTGTTTCTTTGTTTCTTCTTTCCTAACTTTCTTTGGATTAAATAAGAACTTTTCACCACTCCATTTATTCACAAACTACACATCTGACCAAGGACTGATATCCAGAACCTACCAAGAACTCAAATAAATCAACAAGAAAAAATCAAATAACATCATCAAAAAGTGAGCAAAAGACACGAAAAGATTGAAAGAGGATAAACAAATGGCCAAGAAACATATGAAAATATCCTCAACATCACTAACTCAGGGAAATGCAAATTTAAACTGCAATTAGATATCAGAATGTCCATTATTAAAAAATAGAAAAGAATTGATGTTGGCATTGATGTGGTGAAAGGGGAATGCTTATCCTGTTGGGACTGTAAATTAGTACAACTGCTATAAGGGAAACAGTAAGGAGATGTCTCAGAGAACTAAAAGTAGAGCTACCACTTGATCCGACAATTCCACAACTAGGTATCTACCCAAAGGAAATGAAGTTGTTTTGCAAAAAAGACATCTGCACCCAAATGTGTATTGCAGCACCATATGCAATTGCAAAAATGTGTGCTAAGGGCCTGGGGAGGGATTTGACTCTCCTAACATGAGAGCTTGCTAGAAGAGAAAATCAGTGATTGGCAGTCTCTACACCTGTGGTGCTAGGAGCCAGGAAATCACTTCTTTAAGAAGCAGCAGAAGGCAGTTGGGGAGCAGGCACATTCTTTCAAGGACCCGCTCACTCTGACTCTTTCACTTCTCCTGCCCACAGAAAGCCTGCATGGCATCTCTCTACGAAGGACTGCTAGGATTCATACTCTTCTAATAAGACTGCTCTCTCCCTCAAACACTGTCTTTCTCTCTCTCTCCCTTCTGCTAAAGCAAATAGCCCTCAGGCACCTAAGAGCAATTGTTCTTGAGGAAGATGTCAGGATACTAGGTAAGCCAGGGCAAGACCTGGCCAGTCTCGGCCCGACATTGTATTCCATTTTTTATTCACTCTCCTTTCAATATTTTCCAAACTTGTTTTTTACAGACTCAGTACTAAACACTTAACATCTCTTTCCCTCAAATTCTGTAAGTAAGCTCAATCTGTAAGGATGGGAAACCATTACAGCCAGACCTTGGGCAGGCAGAATCCTCTAGAAGCTAAGATCCAAAGAACATTCTTTGCCTACACTCAGGAGCCACTCAAATTTTATAGCTCAGAGATGATAGAGTTGGAATAAAGACCACACCCAAATAACCCTGGACTTTGACAGAGGAAAAGCTAAAGGAAAGAGGGTCACATACATAGAAGACAGAGCGGGGCTTCTCCTCGTGGATGGTATGTCTTCTTGAGGCTCTGGCATCACACATTGGCATGAGAAGGGGAATCAGGCATTTCTCAAAGACTCTTGCCCTAGTAGGGCTTAATATACGTGTTAAATTGCTTCTAGGAGTTTTGTTGAAGAGCTTTGCCTTCACAGTAGGCATCCTCAATATGTAACCATATTTTTATTATTTTCCCTTTTTTTATAAGGTGGGGTAGAGAGAGAGAGAATGTACATGCATTGGTGCATTGGGTAAGGACAACAGTAACTCCTAGTTGCAGTTTTATAATTCAATTTAGTAAGTACACACATTCACAAAATGAGAATTGGCATGTGAATTGAGATTTGTTTCCTGGAATTCATACTCATACAGTATCAGAAGTGGAGGAAATTTAGATATTACTTAGGATTCCAGGAAGAGGGAACTAAAGAATTCCATAGGATTCGATTTCTTTATGGGTAGTAATTTCCTTTACACTCTGTATGTTTTTGATTTTTCTTTTGTTCCTGCTATTAAGAATTTAGAGACACCCTTAATTGTGCTGGACACTATGATAGGTAATATAAATCACACAAATATCCAAAAGGAGGTGACGACATAGTTGATGATGTCAGATTAAAGTACATGAATCTAAGAAAAAAGTAAAATAATCTGTAATTAAGTTTTCCTTTTCATTTAGCACTTGGTTTATGTCTTTGAAAAATTGTAAAGAAAATGAACATTGAGATCCATGGGGAACCGTAACTCAAAAGTAGGCCTTGAGTATTTAAAATATCATACATTTGGGTGACGCCTGTGGCTCAGTGGGCAGGGGGCCAGCCCCATATACTGAGGATGGCGGGTTCGAACCCGGCTCCGGCCAAACTGCAACAGGACATTGTGGTGGGCACCTGTAGTCCCAGCTACTCAGGAGGCTGAGGCAAGAGAATCGCCTAAGCTCAGGAGCTAGAGGTTGCTGTGAGCTGTGACACTACAGCACTCTACCGAGGGTGATAAAGCGAGACTCTGTCTCAAAATAAATAAATAAATAAATAATAAAATAAAATCTCATACATTTATTTTCTGACATCTTTCCACACACGGTAAAGATATAAGTACATAGGGTACTAAATAGGACAATTTGGTGAATTGGTAACTAGAAAAAATACATATGCAAAGACTGCTGTTGAGTAAGTTTCATTAGTCTGAGGCCTTACTTCTTAGTGTCATGGATACCATCTTCCAGTGTCCTGTTCAGAATTTTGGGAGTAAGAGTGAGATAGAGAACTGTCAGGCATTGCTTAAATGAGTCAGAAAGTCTCAAACCACCCTGATAAAAACAGGATCCGAGCCAGGAGGTTCTGAACTACCTTGATCAAAACAAGATGGGGACAGGACAAGTTCCAAGCAGTTAGAACCAAGATGGCTGAGAAATCCACCACTTCCTGATGCAGCTTCAGAATTACCCTCATTACCATAGAAGATTCTAAGAAACCTCCCATTCACATCATGCACCTGAGGCCATGACACTTCCAGCTTGACCATATTTAGTCAGAGGGCATCTCTCTAATTCTAGGAAAATGACATAAACATTCATCCCCTTGTTTACCCTATAATTAAGCTGCTGCTTAAATAGAGGGACTAAAGGAACCATGAGGGCTGTTCTCTAAAGAGAGAACTAGACTCCAGGCTGTCTGTGTGGTAGACTTTCTATACTTCCTAAATGAAACTTGCTTTCACTTTACACTGTCAGTTCCCTCCTGGATTCTTTCTTAGGTGAAGCCAAGGACCTACTGAGACTGACTTCAAGTAATTTCCCGAATGGGGAATCACTTTCCTGTGTCAGAGGCAAAGTAAAGAAGGCATTGGCTTGAGGAAGGTCAGACATTCTTTAGAGAAAACCTGCTTTAGCAGGGCTGAATGCAAGTGCTTGTTAAACTGATCCACCTAGAGTTTTGTTAAGGATCTTAGAGGTTCACATTATCAATAACTAATCATATGTTTATTTTAAGGTAACTTTCTCCTTTTTCTGTCCAGATTCTCTCTGTGTTTTAAGTGAGTGAGACATTCATCTCTGTACTGGTGTAAGGTACACCATTTAGTGACTACACAAATCTAATTGACACTTGAATTCAGACTGGTTTCCTAGAATTTATACTTAAACCACATGAGAGCTGGAAGGCACTTAGAGGATTTTAGTATTTGTTTTACCAAGAACTCCAAGAAGAGGAAACTAAAGGTCTCCACAGTGTTTGAGATTTCTGTGTGAAGCAATTTCCTTTTTTCTCCACATGCTTATTTTCTATTTCAAGTATTTTTTAATGTCCTGATATGTGATTGTCACTTTGCTAGGTGTTTTGGAGACTCAGAAGTATGAACCATACAACCTGCCCCTCAAGGAGATGAGGTTATAAGCCAAGGATTCTGTACTAATGTACATGATTCTGAAAACAAATAAAGCAACCTTTAACTACAGTACAGTCTCCCCTTCCTTTCCTCTTTGCTTTCTCATTCAGTTCTTCCTTTGTATCTTCTGTGGCATTTTCAAAAAGATAGACTTAAGGAATAGACGGGAAACCATAATTCAGAAGTAGTTCTGGAAAAAAAATTTTTTTTTTTTTTTTGTAGAGACAGAGTCTCACTGTACCGCCCTCGGGTAGAGTGCCGTGGCGTCACACGGCTCACAGCAACCTCTTAACTCTTGGGCTTACGCGATTCTCCTGCCTCAGCCTCCCCAGCAGCTGGGACTACAGGCGCCCGCCACAACGCCCGGCTATTTTTTGGTTGCAGTTTGGCCGGGGCTGGGTTTGAACCCGCCACCCTCGGCATATGGGGCTGGCGCCCTACTCACTGAGCCACAGGCGCCGCCCCAATTTTTTTTTTTTTGACACAGAGTGCCATGAATCACAGCTCATGGCAACCTCAACTCTTGGGCTCAAGTGATTCTCTTGCCTCAGTCTTCCCAGTAGCTGGGACTGCAGGCACCTGCCACAACTCCCGGCTATTTTTACAGACAGGGTCTGGCTGTTGCTCAGGCTGGACTCCAACTCCTGAGCTCAAGTGACTCATCCACCTTGGCATCCCAGAGTGCTAGGATTATAGGCATAGAAACTTTTCTTTTTTTGATACAGAGTCTCAAGCTGTCACCCTGGGTAGAGTGCTGTGGCATCATAGTTCACAGTAACCCCCATCTCTTGGACTCCAGCAATCCTCTTGCCTCAGTTTTTCTATTTAGTAAAGATGGGGGTCTCGAGGGAAGGAGGGAAGGGGGTGGGGCCTTGGTGTGTGCCACACCTTTTGGGGGCAATACATGAGTGGAAGAGGGACTTTGTCTAACAAATGCAAGCAGTGTAACCTGGTCTATTGTACCCTCAGTGAATCCCCAACAATAAAAAAAAAAAAAGATGGGGGGGGTCTCACTTTTGCTCAGGCTGGTCTCTAACTCGTGAGCTCAAGCAGTCCACCCACCTTGGCCTCCCAGAGTGCTAGGATTACAGGTGTGAAGGCGTAGAAAGTTTTTAAAAAGGAAAATGTTCATTATCTTTTGACAAACTTCATTTTAAGTATAGGAAGAAGAACAATTAATGATGTCATAATGGATTACATATATGTACAAAAAGTGTGCTATTGAATGGTTAATATCAGACTGGTTCATTACTTTGGGGAACTATGGGTCACCTCCATTGGATGTATCCTGGTCAATATCTGGGGAGTGGGACTGAAGAGGAGGGAATAACAAAGACGAAAAGGTGTCATGGGTTTAGAGGAGGGAAGACATGAGTCTCCTTGGGTGAACAGTAAAGGAATAGTGAATTACAACACTGACATAGTCTTTCTATGATAAGTAGTGTTTCAAAATAGGTGTAGAGAAATGAGAAATCATTCTATCTGAAGAAATAATAAACAAATGATAAAAACTGGGTTATATTTCAGAAATTATAAGTAGATGAACTTGACTGGAATAAAGATCTGTACAGGAGTATAGGGAAATCTGTCATTTGATAAATGTTGACCTGAATATTAGAAGATAAGGCAGTAATGTGGAGTACTGAGAATAAATTCACTGTTAGTTAAGAGCCTTTAAGTTGAAAAGAGTTTTTGTTAAGATAAAAAGGGGGAATTTCTATATTGATTCGGGGAAGTATCTGAGAATTGACCTTTGTAGCCCTGAACATATTTGCTAATTCCTTTAAAGTTGGGCAGCCTATTCAAGTGGAAGAAACAAGAGGGTCTTGACATCTGACTCTCCAAAGGCAGGAAGTCTAGTAAGACACCCTCTCAATCTTAAGCTGGGACTCCAAAGAGCTATTTCTGTGAGGTAAGGGTAAAGGAAGAAGTAGACCTATGTCAATTCTCCCACTTCCAGTATTTGCTGTGAATCTCAGCAAAAATAAGTTAAGCTTAACAAGGGTATAGGTCTCCCTGATTTGCTGCTTGGGCTTACATATCTTGGAGGTGCAGAGAATGAATGACTTAGCCATGAACTTTGTTTAGGGTCCTCTTGAGCTGATAGATCTCCAGGTGCCTGGGACAAACAGTCTATGGGTTTAAGAAAACCTACACCTCAAAACCTGACACCTTCACCATATTTGGAAAAACACGGGCTTTTCCTATGGGATCATCTACTTCTGTTTCATACTTCTAAAAATTGAAAGCTTCCCTGGGTGAATCTGATTGGTGGAACCCAGGACACATCCCCCAGGTACAAACTGGGAAAGCAAGTTTTCTAGGACAGACTTACTTATAATATGTGAAATTACCAAATGTAAGGAGAATGTTTAAAATATGTTGGACAGATGTTAATACAACAAATACTTAAAATAGGACTATTCAAAGTTCATGCTCAGGTTTCTGATGTTTTCTCTTTCTTTTCTCATTCTTGAAGAGCTCAGAACTCTTAGACTCGAGTCTCTAACTCAATGCATGACTTTCATCAAAATAATTTAATCTACCCCTGATCTATTAAAATAATCCATGGGACTCTAGAAACAAGCATATTCTGGCTACTTTACATTTCCTATGAGCAGCTGCATCCTCAACTCAAATTCAGCTTACCTAAATCCTGGCACTTCATTCCTCTGCCCTCTCAGATAATCGGAAGTAGTAGACTTCCAAATTTTCTTTCCCTGTGTTAGACTGTGCTGGGTAGGGCAATATGATCTTGCTTCTTCAAGGTACTCTTGAGAATTCTCTCTCTTTCCTCTTTGTTGTATATCATATCTAAGTTCTGCAGAATCTCCCTTCTCTATATCTCTCTCATTCTTTCCTTCCTTTCCAGTCCCATAATGTTACCCTTTTGTTTTGCAGCTTCATGTCTGAGCATCTGCACCGTGGCCAATCTCTGATGTTCCCGACTTGGGTTTCTCCTCCCTTTAGTTCATTCTGCAATCCGTGCTTGGTGAGTTTCCATTTTCCGTTTTAAAAAAGGCTTACTTAAGGCCTATCTCCTGCTACCCTGTCTTTTCACCAACCTTCACTTCCAGGAGGGGGAGAATTTGCCACAGCCAGTGCTACACTGTGGCCCCTTGAATGCGGCACTCTTTCATAATTTTCTTCCTGCAGGGATCACGCTGCCACCAAACTTGTCTAAGCTTTAGCCTCCCTTCATAATGCAGCTCGAGCCCCATGCCCTCCTGAAGGCCCTTTTGGATGACTCATTTGGTGGATCTGGGCACGGCCACTGTTCCTTCACACCTAATACAGCTACTTTTTTGGTTCTCTTTCATAAAAACTAACGTATTTTTGTTCCACAAGTCCATGATAGTGACTTCGGGATAAAGAACGTATCTGGATCCCTAGTTCGTAGTGCAAAACCTAGCATAGAGTTGGACTTCAGTGTTTGTGGAATGAAGGAATGAATTAAACAGCAGTTAACGAATGCTTCCCCTGGCGCTGAGACTCAGACCTGTGAGAAATTTTCTCAATTTTAAGAAACTTGCAAGAGACAGGCTGTTGCAGGGCTGGAGAAGCCCTGAGTAAAGGAGAAACTCGAATGCAGATGTCAGCCGATTCAGCTGAGCCCTATGGTAGGCTCCTTCTTCCTTTATGCTCCGTTTCCGTTCTCCATTTTTACAAGCTAAAGGGGGAGTGGGAAAAATCTTTCTCTGCGTTAGACTGTGTCAGGTTGGGCAGATTTCTCCAGTCTTAATATAGTGGTTGTCTCAACTACTGACTTCCACGTTGCACCTTCCCTGGCAAAACCACAGAGAGCCTGCAGACTGGATAGCCGGGAAATGAAAGGACATCCAAATTTTAATCAGTTTCTACGTCCAGATGCTTAAGTAAAAGCTCAGCAAAAGCTTTCCTTTTCTGACAAAGAAAGACAAATGCTTCCCATCTGGCCCTATAGCTCAGGGGTTAGAGCACTGGTCTTGTAAACCAGGGGTCGCGAGTTCAAATCTCGCTGGGGCCTAAGAATCTTTCGTAACTTTTGAAATTTTGATTCTCATTACTCATAACTAAGCCTGAGGAAATTTGGCGAATTACATCCTCTTGCTGCAGTCCACAGCCCCCAAATAAATACTAGCTGAGCAGAACCTACTTCCATTTAGGTTCCAGTACCAGTTACGCAAGTGCTGCTTTGCTCCCTGGACTGTGGCAGAATCCATTACACAGCGGGTGGGAATCGCTGCCAGGCTCCGCCGACGCCCTGGCTGTGCTGATCCGCTGCAAGAGCTCTGCTGGGAGCTGTTACCCGTACCCGGAAGCTACACCGCCCTAGAGTGAAATGGGGGTGTCCAGGCTAGAGAATAGGCCCCAGCCCTCAAGCAAGGGTGCTGGGCAGATTTGGAGTCGAGAACAAAGTTTCTCTCCCCAAAGGGTTAGAGCCGACTGCAGCAGTTAGGGTTAGGCACCCCGGGAGATGTACGTTGTGCTGCAAGGTTTTGGGTGTCGGTAGGGTTTTGGAAAATTAAGAGCTCGTACTATGGAGGCAAGCTTTGAATCGCTGTGATATTGACTCAAAGAAATTGTGGCCTCCTTTTTGAATAATCAAAAAATATTTTCCTCCAAAGCGAACTCTCCCAGAAACATTGGGTTGACTCACATGCATTCTATTCCCCACCCTCTCCCTCTGCAAATCTGGTGACGTGTACGCGGAACAGAGATGCAGCCCGCAGCCGCAACGCCCCTGGACTGGAAGGCGCGCACAGGAAGTGAGGGAGTCCGCGCAGCCCCGGGACCTCCCTTTGCCCTGCTGGCTAGGGCGCTGTCAGAATTGCGTGCACGTCTCAGCCCCAGTTCTCCGGTGTCCGCCCCGCTCCGTGTACACTCCCATCCATCTATCCATCCATCCATCCATCCATCCGTCCCGGGTGAGCAGAGGATGTTCGGCCTCGGGATACGCGGGCTGTGGGAACGCCAGTGCAGAGTCCTTCCTCAGCGAAACCAGTTCTAGAAGTGTCCACAGAACTGACAATGCAAGACTATCTCACAAATTGGCTTAGCGACTCTAAGGGGTTCTCTTTCCAGAAATTGGGGGTTCTTCGTGGCCCACTTCAGGTTATCTATTTTCCGAATAGGGATTTCTAGAGGAGCTGGCGTCCGTTTCCTTTGATAGCTCAACTGGTAGAGGGGGGGACTGTAGTATCTGTTGTGTAGTCATGATTGGGTCGCTGGTTCGATTCCGGCTTGAAGGAGAAGCCGCTGTTTTTGGATATCACACCCATTTCCTCATTTGTTCTCTATCGTCTGATTTGAAATCTCTGCCAAGTCTTTACTCCTGTCCCAAGGAAATACCTGGTTTACTTCCGAATTGAGCTTCCTTTATCACATCTTGAAAAACTGATCCTGTTGGGGATCCTTTCGAAACAGCTACCTTACTGGCGGGTTTTTTTGGTTGTTGTTGTTTGTTTTTGTTTTTGTTTTTAGCTCTAGTTGCTGTTTGGTTGTTGCCTAAAGTCCAAAGTTCGGAGACCAAAAACTACTCGTTGGTACAGAACATTGTGTATAGCCATGTGTGTGCATGTATGTGCCCTGTGGCCTGAGGGACTCTGATTTGCAGAACAACCCCTTTGAACAAAATGACCTTTGGCCCTGGTGTCTGCCCCCACTCTACACATATCCATTCAGGAAGAGACACTTTTAATTTTTTCAGATATTTATATATTTATATAGTTCTAAAAAAAGATGTTGAATCGAGGCAGGAAGGAGGAATAGGATTTGGTATGAATTGGGATGAGACTGGAAGAGTGAATTCCACAATGGCACATTTCAAAACTATTAGTATAATTGTGACGGATGTGTTACTAAGTTCAATGTAAGCATTTCACATTTCACAATGTAAGCATTTACCCTGAACCCCATAAATGCATCAATGTACAAAGTTACGATTTAATAAAAAATAATTTTTAAAAAAAGGAAGAGTGAATTCCAGACAAAGGAAACAACCTACGGAAAGATGAGGAGATAGAACACTTGATAACTTTTCAGGGAAATTGAGAGGGGTCTACACGCACTAAACTGGTTCATCTCCAACCTGCTTGTTCACCCCCAACCTACTCCGGCTCCCTGCGAGATAACTAACAGCCTAGCGTCTGTCCTTGGGCCCAGCACCAACAGCCTTGTATTGAGCTCGGTTCTGGCCCTTGAACCCTAACTCAGCTCCCTCCAGACTCCAACCGCGCCGCGGGGCTAGACCCGGCAATGATCTGGCTCAGTGAGACTTAATCGTCTGGAATGTGGCCTCCCCTCTTCCACTTCTGCAACTGGACGGGTCCAGCACGTGGATGGGAGAAAATAAAAGTCTTGAGTCAGAGACAGATCTAAACTTTGGTAAAGATGTTAAAAAGAACTGTTACAACAGGAAAATTAAAACCCCGGAGTAGCCCAGCGGCCAACTCGTAGCCGGAAGCTTAAGTCATAGGAAACAAAAGGAACAACCTATCGCCGTGGCTCGTTGGTCTAGGGGTATGATTCTCGCTTTGGGTGCGAGAGGTCCCGGGTTCAAATCCCGGACGAGCCCTGCAGTTTCTAAAATATTTTTTCCCTTTTGTGAATTACTGAAAAAAAGTTCTGTGCAAACTTTCTTGCGTTTGGACTGTCTCGCCTAAGAACCTCACTGAATGAGCATATGGCAGACCGGTCCAGAGACCAGAGTCAGCACGCCAGCTCCCTAGTTCCTTAGGCACCCCGCGAGGGGCGGCCGCGCTCCTGCGAGCCCTGCGGGTTTCTCGCCGCCTGCTCTCCCTGGAGACCGTGTCCTAGCTGCCGCTCACCCTCGCCCTTGGGTTCAGCTGGGGTGGGAGCGCAGCGCCAAGGCGCGTTCTCTGCCTGCGCGGGATGGGTCCGCTGTGCCTTGGGCGGAGGCTGCCGCGGCGCCTGTTCGGGAGGCGGATCCAGATTCTAGGAGCCTCCCGGAAGAAATGGGGCGCGGCCGCAGCTACCCAGAGGCTCGCCCTCGGACGCTCCTCTCCTCGCTGCCATCCCTGTCCCGTCCGCGCGCGCGCACCCACACCCACACATTCACACACACCGCGCATACGCACGCACGCGACCCCAAGCAGATCCAAAGCAAGATTCTAAAGGACATCTACCAACTCCCCATCATCGATCGTGCCAGGGAACAAGAAGCCGGTGAGAAACAAAACTTTCCACGGCTCCGCCTTGTTCCTGCCGCCTAGTTCCGAGGCCGAGGTGAGTCCCCATTCTTACTCTTCTTCCTGCTCTGTAGCTTCTTCCTCTGGAGCGTTTTACCCCGGTAGTCCGGTCCTGGCAGGTGCAGTGTGGGGCCCGCAGGGAGGCGCTTGCGGGACCAGACTGGGGGAGGAGTGGAGAGAGAGGTAAAAGTCCAGTCTCTGTACGAGTTAGTGTTCTGCTTTACTTTCCGCAGCTGGGCAGAGATGCCAGTGGGAATGCCCTACTGGCTCAGTGGGGACCACAGGATCAGAGAACCAAAGGACGGTCCGGGGAAGCCTGCACTTCCCCACAGCTAAGGAGACTTCGCTTGGTACCTAGGCTGATCACCACATTTGTAAAGCAGGCTTTGTCCCATTTTTGCAAGCATAACTAACCTTTGGGGACTGATGTTTTCTGTTTACTCTCCTCTGTCTCCCCACCCTTAATCAGCCAGCCAGTGTTGCGAAATTCTTCGAGACACTTGCCAACGCCCTCTTCTCTAAACCTTCCTGGGAGGTTGGGATCCTCAGTTTTTTCTCTGTTAAGGCGGCACATCAGATGATAACAGCACACGAGTAAGCCCATGCGTAGCTTTCATCTTTATTTAGGAAGACCAGTAAAAACAATTTCATCTGTACTCGGGGGGTTAGGGAAATCTCAGATGAACCAAGACTCTCCCTCTTTGACAGTAAGAACCTTATAATCAAGTCATAAATGTCATAACTAGAAATCCAAGCAACATAATTATCTGAACAGCACACAGCCAACCTCCCAGAGGCACCCTCAGGTACTCAAACAGCTACTAACAGAGCTACTAACTAGTTAGTGAAGAAAGATAAGTCTGTTACAAACACTTCTGAAGGGATGGCTTTGTTAAGGAATTATGTAACAAGGGAAAATAACTCTAATTTGCTGTCTCCAAGATTGACTACAGGGAACATTGAACTTAACGTCGTTCTAAAGCTATTTTTGAGAGTAATCACCTATCTTTTAAGATTTTTTATATCCTGTAAATATGTCTTCACAGCAATTAAAAGCACCTTAGCAGACAAAAGGACTTTTCTTATAGAGGATGTCAATAAAGTTTGCACACGAACTTTATGGTCACCCTGTATTGGCCAGATCACTTTTTCCAGAACTGGAAAATAAGTAAGGAAAACTTATTTTTTAAATTTAAAAAAAATTTTTTTAAATTAAAATTTCTCCAACAACAGAAACAAACAAACAAACAAGACACAAAAAACCCAGTTACCTGTATTGTCAACTGACAATAATCACTAATTTTTTCCCTTTTTTGTGGTCTCCATACAAGTGACAAGCTGCTTGTCCTTAGTGCTGCCACTTTCCCCTGCTTTTTTTCAGTGCTACATCATATCCATTCTTTTCTTTCTCTCTCTTTTTTTATTTTCTTTCTTTTCTTTTTCTTTTTTTTTTCCTGCCTCAGGTTTATTTGTACAAATAGCACAGGAGGACCCCAGACCCATATAGACAGCAGCCTAGAGGTCACACTTTTGTCCTCATGGCAGACAGATGCCTCTGCCTGGAGGCTTCATGGGGGCCTGGGCACCTTTGGGAGCCTGAGCTGGAACTGAAGCTGGAGCTGCAGATGAAGCAGCAAATTGGGCCTTCGTTTGATCCTTGGCCTTGACCTTTGGCCAGCAGAGCCTGAGACCCTTGGCAATGTGTGCAGGAGCACACTTCCCAAGCTTGGGGTGGGCGATGTAGGCAATTTGACTGAGTTTATAGCTGGCACTCTTTGGAATCTTGGTCTTAACCTCCTTGGGCTTTACAAGGGCCTTGATAGCTTCAGCATGTGTACTCACGGCCTTGGCATTCTTGGCCTGCATCTTCTTCAGGCCCTTATTGTTGTGCTTCTTGGCAAAGCACATCTTCCTCAGGAACTTGGGATCTACCCCCTTAAGACATTCATATCTTTGTAATCGGGGTTTTTTGATGCCATTTCTGTGCCACTTTTGAGACTGGTTGTGTGTGGTGTGGTTCTTGGACTGGGCCATGTTCGCACCGCGACTCTCTTTTTTTTCTTTTCTTTCTATCTTTTCTTCCTTTTCCTCTCTCCTCTTTTCTCTCTTCCCCTGTTTCTTTTTAAGAAAACAAAGTAAGTTTTTTACTTCTAACCTAATCTTTGCATAAGGAAATCTTTCTCAGCCTGCATACAAATGCATAGCCTAACAACTTCCCTTTAAGCGACTCTTGTACCAATGAAGGGGGAACAAAATATTTTTGGAATTTGTGGAAATATTCAGTGTGGGTTTCCTTTGAACAGCAACTTTCATTGGCACGTTTAAAATTAGCTTTGATTTTTGAGAAATTACTAGTATTGAATATAAAAGTCGTGTGATGCATTGGAAAGCTTCTATTTCTAGGAACCTGATGTGTGCTTTAGGCAATGCATGTCTCTTTCTCTGTTCCTGAGTTATCTCATCTGTAAAATGAGGGATCCACAGATGGTCTCAGAGGCCCCTTCCCTCTCTTATTCTATGTTCTCATGGAGTCGGGAGAAGTCAGCAACCTGTCTCATATAAAAGAAAGCACTCTAGTAGTGCAGAGAAAAACTATAGTTTGGCAGAAAGGATGGAGAAACACCCAGAAGCAGACGAAGAACCTGACTATGTTCAGAGGCTTCAGGCTACCCTCCTGTAGGACTTTCTAACTCTAAAATCAGAGGCTGTTCTGTTTGTACAAGTTGGTGCTTGAATTGGTGTTTCAGGCCATGAGACACTCTGTGTGTGTGTGTGTGTGTGTGTGTGTGTGTGTGTGTGTGTGTGTGTGTGTGTTAGGGTAAAGTACCTTTTTGCTGCTCTGAGGCAATTTATCAGAGAAGGATCATGTTGATTAAGTCATAATAGGCTGACTATTGTGTCCATCAGGGACTGCTGATGCAATAGGGGTGTTGCAATGAACCTGGCAGGTCTCCTCCCTAACAAATAAGTGGTTAATAACTTTTTAGAACTCAGTTCTTCAGTGTCTGTTTAAAAAGTGATATGTGATTAATTTAAAACAGGTACCACTTGCAAATGATGTATTTGCCCATGAAATGAAATTAAGCCTTTGGGTACTCTATCAGATGCCAGTAGAGTGCCCGCTCTGTGGGCCTCAATTTCATTACTTCTTTTCCTAAAACACTTTGAACAGTGGCATTTGACAGAAGAAACTTTGACATTTGACAGTACTGATCAAAGATGTGCCTGTCCCTTTCTTTCCAGAGACACCTGGTATCGAGTAAAAGCAATTTATGGCAGTTTGCCAACTTTTGTCCTTATAGCTCAGGATTTGGTTGGAGATACAGAGAGAAGGGAAGAGAAAGGAGGAAAAATGAAAGTCAGTCAGGGCTGTGCCACAACAAGGCTAAAAAGTAGATAACGTTTGTCCTTTTCCAGGTTCCCAATGTTGCCTACTCTTCTTCCTCAAGTTCAGTCCCTTCCAGTTACCAAAAGCTGTTCTGCAGACAGGCCTGAAGCATATGCCCAAGGATGTTGAATTCCTGACAGCTGTTTAAAGAATTTACTCTCCTAGGGATTTTTGCTTTGGAGGGGGAACCAATACCTCAAAAATAAAGACATAGCAGTAGCAACTCTTCCAGGGATTGGACAGGATTGAGGAGGGTCTGTTCGGATTCAGAGGAAGCATTGCTCGAACTGAGTCTGAAAGGATGAGTAGATTATCCCCCTGAACATGGAGGGTTTGAAGTCTGACTCCATCACTCATTTGCTGTTTGATCTTGAAGTTTCCTCAGAAGCATAACAGGCTTATATACTTCCTACCTCACACAGTCTGGAGACAGTTAAATGGGATCAAGTACATGAGAGCTTCATGGAATGAAAGGTAACACTGATTATGATATTATGATGATTTCAAGTGCATTTGTTTTAGTAGCAGGAAGCATGTTTTTAGTTGAGGCAGATTCAAATGCAGGCAGATTGAATACTTGGAGGTGGGTGGATGACATCAGAGGGTTGAGGATTTTAAAAAGATCATAGTAACCTAGATCCAACAACCCAGAAGGTGAGTGCTGGGGGAGAGGGTCTGTGAAATAGTTAATATCCCACTTCTGCCTAATATTCCAAACTGTAGAGTCCATAAAAATGATCCTGGTACCCTTTGGCCCACTGTTTCTGTGCAAGCTACAAATCTACTTTGGGAGTGGATGCAATATTAGCAGTGCATTAATGGCAAAGATAATCTCTTTGGCAACTGTGTTACAACGAAAAGAAGATTGAGTGTTCAGGGTTAGTGTCTTGAAGACAGGTAAAGATGAAAGGAAGAAAAAGTCCAGAAAACATGGCAAGGATATTACTGAGAGGTTGAGGTAGGGGCCCAGGGTACTAATAGCTGTCACATAACGTTCTCTCAAAGTGTTTTTTTCGGTCTTGTGAAATCTATGGAACAACTTGCTTAATATCCAAATTATGTGGATAAATAGAAAGTAGAGTGAAAAAAAAGACTGTAGCCTACTCCATCACTTCTTCCAAGGCAGTTCTCAGAGTTGATAAGATCCCAGATGATATCTTATGGATCCAAACTACTGTTGTGAACAATGAAACCTCAGTGCTCTCATTGGCAAGAGTAAGAACCACAGACCTCAGATAAAGATAGCTGTGGGACAAAGGCCATGTTTATCACACTGTTCCTCCCAGAACAAATTCCTAATCCATTCAGGTGGGTTAATATTTAACCCTATCATGGCCAAGGCAAAGGTAAATGGCTCTCCTCTTCGTTTGTTCAAGAGGAATGTCCTTGGTTTTCATGTCTTTGCCAGGTTTGGGTATCCTTAGATCTGTTCTCTCCACCCCTTCATATGAGCGCTATATAATCAGAACAGGAGGGGCCTCCAGGCTCACACAGCTGGGACCCATCTCCAGGAACAAACAGCTGGAACCCATCTTCAGTTGACAGAAACGGCCAGATTTTTGTAAGATTCTTTCTCCTGGGTGATCTACTGTTCTGTTTGTTTATATATGTATTATTTCTAGCCATCCATTCATTTCAACAAAACTATCCTCCCCCCCCCCCCGCCCCTTTAAAGCCTCTGGGCTCAAGCTTGCAACTTAAAAAGAAAACAGATCAGATTCTAAAGTTTAAAATGCAAACAGGTTTCTTTTGGGATAGCCTATACGTGGATAAAGGGAAATTATTAAGACTGGAGGCAAGAGGAGGTTTAGTAGAGATTTCTAAACTGTGATAAAATCCCTAAAGATTTGGTTGAGGAAGCCATTTGCTGAAAGGCATCTGGAGGTCTCCCTGCCCCCATTACTGGCAATTTATATGGCTTAACAAAAGAAAATTTTGTTAAGTATGTTTAATGGAAGTATACTTAACATAAAAACAGAAAGTATGTTTCTTAGCACTGTTTCCTTCTCAACTTCAATCTCTTTTTTTGCAAGTTTTGGATGCTCTTTAAAAACAAAGTAGAACACATCCCCAAATCAAAAAGAAGGCACTCTGGTAGGTTGAAGGGAGAAAAGAAATAGAGGAAGGAATATGAACTGAATGTTCTGCTTTCACTTTGAGAGATTTTGCCCTAGAATGTGTAGAAGCGTGAAGCCATACTTAAGAAAACGATAACCGTACTCATCATAAACTGTCACGTTAACCCCCTGTGGATAAAACTTGATGGATTTGTTAAATACAGAACATTGCCTGTGAGGAGAGGAAGAGAATATTAATTCTTGTGAAGACCAACAGATTAATTTGAGACAGAAGATAAAGTTAATCGAAAGAACAGTTGGGACAAATTTCACTAAAAAAATCTGTCTGACAGTTATGTGTTTGGCTATAGAAGCACATGTCTATATGACTTTTACCACTGGATACGAGGCTTTGTGTCCTTGGCGGATTCTCTTATGCTACAATCTGTCTCTTACTGGTTTTCTCCTGATTCCTTGTTACCTTGCTTTTGGGAAGTTTAGAATTGAATATGTAAGAGAGAAAATTGTGAGTGGGGGAGCAGATGTTAGACATCGATGGTTATGGTGTGTGCTTGCTGGAATTTGGTTTCTGGATGTCTTAGGGAGTCAAGATTACAGTTAACCTGAGAAAATCTTATCTGAGTTGTTACAAAAGGAATGTGCAAATTCTGCAAATCAGATACAAAAGTACCTTTCTACCTCTCCGGATAACTTCCATAATTCCAAGGTCACTGGCCTTTTGCTAGTAAAACTAACAAACTATATTACATTTAATAAAAAAACATGTAATTTCAGACTTTTAGAACCAGCAACCCAGCTCGGCACCTGTATATGGCATCGGCCACATACACCGAGGCTGGCAGGTTTGAACTCAGCCTGGGCCAGCTAAACAACAATGACAACTGCAACAACAACAACAAAAATAGCTGGGTGTTGTGGTGGGCATCTGTAGTCCTAGCTACTTGGGAGGCTGAGACAAGAGAATCGCTTAAGCCCAGGAGTTTGAAGTTGTTGTGAGCTGTGACTCTATGGCACTCTCCCGAGGGTGACAAAGTGAGACTCTGTCTCCAAAAAACAAAAAAAGAACTAGAAACCCTTCATTCTATAGATGAACAAACTTAGGCCTAGAGAAGAAAAATGAAATCAATCATTTAAAAAATATTGAGGGTTTATTATGAAACAAGCACTGTGGTTTGAAGTGAATAATATGGGCCCTACATCAATGGGAAACACTGCCAAGTAGTCCTTTATTTGTCCAAAATCACATGGGTAATGGCATGCTTGAAAATAGCTTCTATGAAACCTGACAACAGGTAAGTATTTTGTGATATCCTCATGAGCAGGTCCTGAGTTTGTGGCTTTTGCTTTGACACTTGTATCTAGTGAGATGGCCTTGGTCTTAATATCTAAATCGGAGAGTTTGGAAAGAGACTCTAAGCAGTCCTACCCGCTCATACTCCCTTCTGTGAACAGCAAAATGCCCACAACCTGTAGCATCAGCACCTCCTACAAGGACCAGCTGGCTGTCTCCTGGACTGCCAAGACCCTGGCAAGATTCCTATCCACCACTGCCACCTAACGACTCTTTTGGGTACTAGCAGCTCCGGTTCTACTTAACTGATTTTTGAAATCTGGGATGCCGGCACTGCAACAACAACAACAAAAATAGCTAGGTGTTGTGGCGGGCACCTGTAGTCCTAGCTACAGAATGGTGTTGACTGTGTACCGAGAACCTGCGATTCTGCAGTTGCCTTTGACATTACAAGTCAATATTTGTTCATTACGAAGCAAGAGACATAATTGATTACCAATCAATAAAATGTTAACAAGACTAAAGAGAGGAAACACATTCAGGAGACTGATAAGCACGATGTAAATGTGAAGAGCTTGGCAAGTGGCTAGCATGGCAACCCAGCAGCTACGTTGGCGCAGCTGCCAGGTGTAAATACTTCTTCCTTTGGAAGTGGTTCTTCCTTGTGCAATCATTTACCACTTTCTTGATAAACTCTCCCAAACAGATTTTCACCATGGAATACCAAATCATATGCTAAAGAATTCTTTTGTCTTTTTACAATACTGAAATAAATAGCAGTTGAAAAAGTTTTCGTTAAGGACATAGATTATGATTGGTAATTGAATCAATGCCAAATGCTGTTTAGAAAGAGAAATCACTTTGTTTACTCAGTCACATGCCTTCTCATTTAACCCGTAGAACCTTGGATTCCCTGGTCTTTCTAGATTCATGATCATATTCTGTTTAGCCACACTACAGCCCTAGAACTAGGACCTTCTCATGGGCTGCAAAAATATTGGATATGAAAATATTCATTGATGGCTTGGCCCCATAGCACAGTGGTTATGGCGCCAGCCACATGCACCAAGGCTGGCAGGCCAGGCCAGCTAAACAATAATGACAACTGCAACAAGAAAATAGCCGGGCACTGTGGTGGGCGCCTGTAGTCCCAGCTATTTTGGAGGCTAAAGCAAGAGAATCGCTGAAGCCCAAGAATTTAAAATTGCTGTGAGCTGTGAAGCTATGGCACTCTACCCAGGGTGACATAGTGAGACTCTGTCTCAAAAAAAAAAAAAAAAAAATTACATTACATTTAAGAGTAGTTTGTGGGTCATATTTTTTTTACTAATCTAAGAATTTCTCTGTATATGTGATGATTACCAAGAAAAATTATATATTTTTCTTTCTTTTGTATTCTTTTTTCTTATAGACAATAATAAATGAGTCATTTATAGACAATTTAAAAATGAAAATTCTAAAAATAAGTTAAAATTTTACAGGGAAAAGACATTTTTATTTTAAAATACAGGGGCATTCACATTTATTTGATAATTATGTGAATTTAGGGGCTAGATCAATGATTGGGGTTTTTTTATAGACAGTACTGGTTTTTAAAAGACTTTGAATGGTTTTTAATATTTTCTCCAAAGAATTAAAGGTACAGTCAGAAACTACCTGCTACAAACATCAAACACGTTTCAATTCTCAGATCTTCAAATTTTATTAAAAAATCTTGAAAGTTCATAAGAAATTTGTTTTATATTTTATTTAGTTCCATTTTCAAGTATCTGTCATTGAGCTAAAATCATGTCCTAGGAAAAAGCAACATATTCATGTAAAGATGTATTTGAATGTCTGAGCTGTACCACCCCTGAGATGTGTGAGAGATGATAGCAGATGGCAGAAATCCTCTTCTTTTTTTTTTTTTTTTTTAAGAGACAGATTCTTGCTCTGTCACCCAGACTAAAGTGCAGTGGCAGGATCAGCTTATTGTAGCTTTGAACTCCTGGGCTCAAGGAATCTCCTGCCTCAGCTGCCTGAGTAGCTGGGACTATAGGTGTGTATCACATACTTAAGTAATTTTTTTATTTTTTGTAGAGATGGGAGTTGCTCTATGTTGCCCAGACTGGCCTCAAACTCCTGGCTTCAAGTTGTCCTTAGCCTCCCAAAGTACTGGGATTACAACTATGAGCCACTTAATATCTTTTGAGGAAGATGTTAAGAGATCATTACAGCAAATCTTAAGGCCTTTGATTTGATGAAAAAGTGTAAGGAGTGTTTTACCATATGGTTAATACCATTTGCCTGTTGCATAACAGTTTATGTATATATGCAGGAGAATCCAGAAAACAGTCTGTAGAGTAATCCAAATTGCTTCCGGTATAAAAAGTTAAAAAAAAAAAAAAGTGAATTCCTTTTTCTTCTCTGTAGGAGTTGACCCCAGATCCACTTTCAAGCATTGCATGGATTCTTCCACGTTGCTCCCTATTCTTTCTAAATAAAACATATCAAGTCCACCTTGGCAATGAACCAGAATTGGTTTTGCCTCCTTTCAATCTAGAGTGTGTTACACCCAAAGCGAGTAGAATAGAGAACACCAGCACACTGAGTCCAAATTAAGCAACGTTCCTTTATTGATCAGCCGGGCCAAGAGCAGGCTCAGACCTCAAAGTCTCTCGAGCCCTAGAAGTAGGGGTGGAAACCTTTTATAAGGGGCTTTGGGTAGGGGAGGAGGAATCCTTAATGCAAGCTGAATTTGACAACAGCCAACACCTGGTAAGGGGAATCCTTACAAGGAAAAGCTGGGGTTTTGCAAAACTCTCTCAGCTGAGCTTCCTGTCTTAAAGGGAGAGTGTTGAAAGCCCTTAGCAAGATGGAGTTGGGGCATAACATTTCCCCCTGGTCTTATGTCCTAGTCAAATCCTTGACTCTTAGTTTGAGTCTTGCTTGCCTACCCCCACTTCATATGGGGGTTGTAGTTGTAGACATAACCAACAATCAAAAGCTAAATCTAGAGATGCATACCATTTAACATACTTAACAGAATAGAAAGCAAAGGTGTTACAGTGGGTTGTTCAATTGTGCAAGTGACCCACTGGTCTTAGGGGGCTCCTGGGTGGCACAATTAACTATATTGGGCCAGCATGTACAGGAAAGAAATCAAGATTCTAACAGTCTTGAGAGGGTTTTCTTCTGGGACTGCTGTCCAGTGGGCTCTGCTGTCTTCTTTGGTCTTTTTCACCTGGGTGTGGTGTATCCGTGCTGACAAACCATCGACTCTCACAGTTGTGGGGGTGCTCAGGATGGCTGTGAAGGGACCCTTCCACTTTAGGATGAGGCCTTCTTTCTGGAATGACTTAACATACACTTGATCTTCAGGCTGAAAGTCACTTTCAGAGTCCTTTTCGGTCCCTCTAGGGTCCCAGTAAATATTTCAAATCTGGGGGTGAATGTCCCTCTGGATCTGGGAGAGTGACTGGAGATACTTTAAAAGAGGTTAGTTATGTCTGCGGAGGGTACACGGGGGAGTAGAAGGGGAGGTCTCCTATACATGATTTCATAAGGACTAAAACTTGCTCTATATGGAGTACACCTTGCTCTGAGAGTTACTAAGGGCAGGAGCTTTGTCTACTTTCCACCAGTCTCATTAATGAGTTTGATTAAAGTCTCTTTTAGGATCTGGTTCATTCTTTTTACTTATCCCAAGCTTTGAGTCTGGTAGGCACAATGGAGGTTCCACTGTATACCTAGCGCTTTACTAATTGTTTGGGTCAAAGTAGAAATGAAAGCTGGCCCATTATCTGAGCTAATTAAAAGAGGTAGCCCATATCTAGAAATAATCTCATTTGATTACTACAACTGGGTGAACTTCAGTCGTGGCTTGTCAAGCACTAAGCTCTGGCATTGGGAGAGTCAAGCATTTGACATCCAGTGACCTGTAGCCCCTAGAAGGAGGGTCTCTACTGCGTGAGGGGCTGTCAAAAATCAAGTCCTGTTCCAGAGTCAATCTGTCCACCTCCCACACCAGCAGGGCTGGGGCTGTGATTGGTTCATAAGCAGCCTAGCCATCCAGCAGCTACTGGGTCAAGGCACTTAGATAAGCCACTGGCCATTTCCATGGTCTGAGAGTCTGCATTAACACTCCTTTGGCAATGCCTCTGGTTTCATGAACAAACAGGTGGAGTGGCTTAGTGATGTCTGGTAAAGCCAAGGCTGGGGCTGTTACAAGGACCTGCTTTTGAGCTTTAAATGCCTGATCCTCTTGGTCTGTCCACAGGAGGGGCCCATCACCAGCAATGGCAGCATACAAGGGCTTTGTGATTTCAGCAAACCCCCAGACCCATAAAGGGCAGTAACTCACCGCCCCAGGAATTCCGGACTTGCTGTTTGTTGTAGGATGATGAGCCAGTCCAGGGGGAGTGGATTCTGCTCATACTCAAGAAAATTCTGCTTGTAGCTGGGCTGATAGTGCAGGAGCTATGGTTTCTGCTTTGGCCAAATTTCCATCAGTATTTAGGAGAAGGTACTCTTCTGATAAAGGAGTGGATAAGACAAATGTAACTGGTTGACAGGGGACTCAGGCTTTGGAGTGGGGCCTGGGTCTAATACTATTCCTTTTCCCTTTGGGGAGAATGAAATAGTGGCCCAGAGTTTCTGGAGCAGGTCTCTGCCCATGAGGGGTTTAGGGCAATCTGGGACTACCAAGAACATATGGGTTACCTGCGTTCAATGTGGAGTTGACTGGACACATCTGGGTGGTCCCGGTGGCTCCTTGGATGGGGATCTTCCCATCAGGTAAAGCTCCCATCGGCTCCTGTAAAACAGGCCACTCCACCTCCCGTGTCCACCAGGAATTTAATTTAGTGCCCCCCACTTTGGCTTGCACCGTGGGCTCTGAGGGGCTGAAAGGGAGAGAGCCTTGGCTCCTTGAAGCAAGCTGTCGTTGCTTCTTTCTGTAGGCAGTGTCAAGATCTTCCATATGAGCTTACTGTCGGCACCAAGCTTTGGGCATTCACTTCTCCAAAGGCCTCTGTTTTCAGTAGGCACACTGGTATCTTTCTAGCTTCTATCGGCTTGGGCAAAGGAATTGCTGGTTTTCTCCTGTCTCTGACTCAAACTCAATTCCTTATACTGCTTGCAATGCAGCCACAATAATTTTGGCTTGTCTGTGTGTGGTTTTCTCTGCCTCAACAGTTTTATACTTTGGCTTTTCAACATCTCTGTTGTCATAAACTTTGGGGGCAATTTCTAGCAGCTGGGAAATATTCATCCTAGCAAGTCCTTCCAGCTTCTGTAATTTCTTCTTGATATCTGGGGCTGACTGAGAGACAAAGGCTAAGTTCACTGCCCTGGCATTTTCTGGAGCCAAGAGATCAACTGAGGTGTGAATTTGGAAGGACTCTCTGAGTCACTCCAAATATACCCCAGTTGACTCCTCTGGGCCCTGGACTACCTCAGTTGTTTTTGATAAATTTATAGGTTTTAGGGCTGCTGCCCATAGGCCAACTAAAAGAGACAGATAAAAAGCTTCTAGAGCCTGGGATCCTGCTAAGGTATTGGAGTCCCAATCTGGCTGTTCCACTGGAAAAACTGTTAAACTCCCTTTGCCCTTCCTCCCCAGTATCCCCAGAACTGGCCAAGAAGCTTTTCTTGCTTCGGTTTGAACACTGTTGAAAAATGGACAGACAAGAAAGGAGCAAACGCCTCTTCCTGCTCCCTCCTTGAGAGCTGCCTCCTGAAGGGGGAGGATCCAGGGCCTCTCCTTTGTGTGAGACCAGAGGTGAGATGCCAGCAGTGAGAGCTGGGGAGCAGAAGGCTCCAGAAGGAGTGCTGAGGGAGTTTCTCCTCTTGAGGAGACTGTGGGAGAAGATAGCCCTCATACGTTGTAGGGAGGCAGCAAATCCTCTTCCCCTGATAGGGCAAGGAAGGACTAGTGGGGTCAGAGACAGATGAGAAGGACTGCAGAATGAGATTCCACAGCATACGCTCATAACCAGGGAGGGGGATTATGGACCCAAATTAACCGCTGGTCTTTATAGGGGAATTGCCTGCATGACCTGGTTTTCCCATGTCCACCTGGTGTACTGCGGTCACCAAGGCTGGGTCTAGGGAGCCTGTTGATGGCCACCCTGCATTAAAGCTTGGCCACTCAATTTCACAGCGGACTTGGAGTCAGTTCTTGGAGAACTGAATTCTGTAGTCATCTGAGAAGCTGGCTGTAAAATTCTTCAGTATACACGGTAGAGGTGTTAAAGACTTACTTTGTCGAGTTCCCATGATTTGATGAATAAACAAAAATAGATATATCACCAACTCCCAAGAAACAACGGTTACTATAAACATATATATAAATCTAAAGTGTGCATCTGAGGCTCCCCTAAGGCTCCTGCCTTAACAAGCAGGCCGGGTCTTACAGGTTTACAGACTACCCCTTTTCACTTGTGCCTCTTCCCAAGGCCAATGTCAGGCCAGGCTCCCCTGAGGCTCCTGCCTTAGGCCAGGTTTCCTAAAGCTCCTGTCCAGTGGCCTTCCCTTGGAGGTCCCTCAAACAAACACCACACACAATTCCAAACCAAAGAAACAAACTCAAATGTGCACCTGAGGCCAAGGATCCCCATAAGCATTCTACTGTGTCTAGGGACAGGTCGCACTGCCAACACACGTATCTCTGAGAGTCCTGACAGACCAGGCTCCCCTGAGGCTCTTGCCTTAACAGACAGGCCGGGTTCCATGAGGATCCTGTCTTACAGGTTTATGGGCCTGTCCTCAGGGCCAACCCCTGAGGCTCCCTTTTCACCTGTGCCTCTGTATCCAAACTTCCCCAAGGCGAAAAGACCAAAGCACCCAAGTCCAGATGGCACTAGTGTCCTAGTGTCTGACACCCCAGGGCCAACTCGAGGCTCCAGTGGTTCTCCCCTTGGAGGTCCCTAAGGGCCCAAAAAACAATTTCAAACAGACATCACAGACTCAAACATCACGGACTCAAACTTCACAGACTCAAACAAACATCACAGACTCAAACATCACAGACTCAGACATCACAGATGCAAACATCACAGATGCAAACATCACAGACTCAAACATCACAGACTCAAACAAACATCACAGAGAATTACCTCTCAAGAGTAAGTTGGAGGACCTGAACTTGGGTAAGGAGTTGAAAGGAGTCCCTCTTAACTCTCAGGGGGAGCTCAGGAAATCATGGGTTTCCTGAACCCATGGAAACCAGGGTTTCCCCATGGGGCACCTCTCCTATAATTCCTGTCCTGTCTAGGGGGCTACACAGGGAGGCTGACCCTCTAGCTGGTGAATCTCTCTGAGGCCTCCAAATGTTAGGTACCCAAAGCGAGTGGAATAGAGGAATGCCAGCACACGGAGTCCGAATTAAGCGAGGTTCCTTTATTGATCAGCCAGACCAAAAGCAGGCTCATGCCTCAGTCTCTCAAGCCATAGAAGCAAGGATGGAAACCTTTTATAAGGGGCTTTTGGTAGGGGAGGTGGCATCCTTAATGTGAGCTGAATTTGACAAGAGCCAACACCTGGTAAGGGGAGTCCTTAAAAGCGGAAGCTGGGGCTTTGCAGTTATTACTAAACTCTTTCAGCTGAGCTTCCTGTCTTAAAGGGAGAGTGTTGAAAGCCCTTAGCAAGATGGATTTGGGGCATAACAAGTGAAGCTACTCTCAACTGCTCTCCTCACAGTGAGCTAATTTGACTACGCAGAATTCTGTCTTAAACAGTCCCTCTGACTGACCCTTCCCTGGGTTTAGGGTTCCCAGAAAGTTTCTCTTCCTAGATTTTACCTCCAATATTACTATCCCAGTAAGTTGGAGTTCCCATCCCTTCCCCATTGATGCCACATCTCCTTTTAGGGAGGCATTTGGTACGCCTTAATGGTCTTTTTGTTTCAGGGCCTAGCACCTAGTCTCTGGTACCAGCAGGGGTTTATGTAATGCTTGTTATTAAATTGCCGAATAAATGAATTGAAGAATGCAAATGGATTTCATAATGCTATGACCAACAGAAAGATAAATACTCAGTGATCCATAGGAAAGAATGGTTGGGGCTGGAAGTTGTGATCAGGAAACTAATAAATAGACTTTCCAAAGGGGCAGATTGAGGTCAGGCATGATGGTTCACACCTGTAATCCCTGCACTTTGGGTGGTTGAGGATCACTTGAGCCCAGGAGTTTGAGACTGGCCTAGGCAATATACATGCAGTGAGACTTTATTTCTACAAAAATTTTTTTGTTTAGCCAGGTGTGGTGTTGTGCACCTATAGTCCCAGCTGCTCTAGAGGCTGAAGCAGGAGCATTGCTTGAGCCCAGGGGTTTGAGGTTGCAGTGAACTGATTGTGTCACTGCACTCTAGTCTGGGCTACAGAATAAGATCCTGTCTCCAAAAAAAGAAAGAAAGGAGGGGATTGATAAGAAGTGTGAGGTTAATAAGGAAGGGAAATGAAAAGTGGTAATTTGATCACTGAAGAGGCCAGATTCATGCTGCCCTGTCAGAGAGAAAAGTCCCTTCCCTTCCAGCCTAACTTGGCAATGCTATTCTATGCTCCTACCACACCTCCTTTTGCCCTTGGCAGGAGCCTCTGTTAGAAGAGATGGCGACGGGCCTGGGCCCCTTGTTGTTGGTCTTCATGCTGGGTCTGGGTCTGACCCCACTGACCCTGGCTCTAGAAGATTCCAAGTACAAACAGTTCCTAGCCCAGCACTATGATGCCACACCAAAGGGCCGGGATGGCAGATACTGTGACAAAATTATGGAGAGACGAGGTCTGACCTGCAAAGACATCAACACCTTTATTCATGGCAGCAAGGGCAAAATCAAGGCCATCTGTGGAAATAAGAATGGAAACCCTCACATAGAAAACTTAAGAATGAGCAGGTATCCTTTCCAGATCACCACTTGCAGACACGTAGGGGGATCCTCCCAGCCACCATGTCGATACCGAGCCACAACAGGAGTCAGATTCATCGTTGTTGCCTGTGAAAACGGCTTACCTGTCCACTTTGATGAGTCCTTCCTCCGCCCGTAACCAGCAGACCCTTGGCCAAGAGCTGGCTCCTCTCTTCTTTCCTTGGGTTTCTCCTCCAGACCCCAGGACAGCGGTGGCAGCATCCACTGCTAGGGGCCAAGAGAATAAGCTACCTGGATCTTTTGTTTTCTGTTTTACAGCATGTTTAATAAATAAAAATATCTCTGAAATCAGTAAGAATCAGTCTTCTCACTGATTTTATTTTCCCAGCATACTCTGTAATTTTTTTTTTTTTTTATCGTTGGGGATTCATTGAGGGTACAAGAAACCAGGTTACACTGATTGCATTTGTTAGGTAAAGTCCCTCTTAGAATCGTGTCTTGCCCCCAAAAGGTGTGGCACACATCAAGGCTCCACCCCCTCCCTCCTTCCCTCTCTCTGCTCTTCCTTTCCCCACCCCTCCCTCCTTCTTTCTCTCTCTGCTCTCCCTTTCCCCCACCATGTCCTTAATTGTCATTAATTTTCCTCATATCAAAATTGAGTACCTAGAATTCATGCTTCTCCAATCTTGTGATGTGATGCTTTACTAAGAATAATGTGTTCCACTAAATACAGGTTAATACAAAGGCTGTAAAGTCTCCATTTTTTTTTAATGGCTGAATATTATTCCATGGTGTGCATATACCACAGCTTGTTAATCCATTCCAGGGTTGATGGGCATTTAGGCTGTTTCCACATTTTGGCAATTGTAAATTGAGCTGCAATAAACAGTCTAGTGCAAGTGTCCTTATGATAAAAGTATTTTTTTCCTTTTGGGTAGATGCCCAGTAATGGGATTGCAGGATCAAAGGGGAGGTCTAGCTTGAGTGCTTTGAGGTTTCTCCATACTTCCTTCCAAAAAGGTTGTATTATTTTGCAGTCCCACCAGCAGTGTAAAAGTGTTCCCTTCTCTCCACAACCACGCCAGCATCTGCAGTTTTGAGATTTTGTGATGTGGGCCATTCTCACTGGGGTTAGATGGTATCTCAAGGTGGTTTTGATTTGCATTTCTCTAATAAATAGGGATGATGAGCATTTTTTCATATGTTTGTTAGCCATTCGTCTGTCTTCTTTAGAGAAGGTTCTATTCATGTCTCTTGCCCATTGGTATATGGGATTGTTGGCTTTCTTCATGTAGAGTAATTTGAGTTGTCTATAGATCCTAGTTATCAAGGTTTTGTCTGATTCAAAATATGCAAATATTCTTTCCCATTGTTTAGGTTGTCTGTTTGCTTTGGTTGTTTTCTCCTTAGCTGTACAGAAGCTTTTCAGTTTTTTTTTTTTTTTAATTTTTTTATTAAATCATAACTGTATTACAATGATATGATTATGGGGCATCATACACTCACTTCATAAACCATTTGACACATTTTTATCACAGTGGTTAACATAGCCTTTCCGGCGTTATCTCAGTTACTGTGCCAAAAGCTTTTCAGTTTAATGAAGTCCCATTTGTTTATTTTTGTTGTTGTTGCACTTGCCACGGCAGTCTTCTTCATGAAGTCTTTCCCCAGGCCAATATCTTCCAGTGTTTTTCCTATGCTTTCTTTGAGGATTTTTATCATTTCATGCCTTAAATTTAAGTCCTTTATCCATCTTGAACCAATTTTTGTGAGTGGAGAAACCGGTTCTTAATATATTGATCTTTTCCCATTATCTCTACTTAGCTGCTCTCTGAGAGGATTGAGTGGAATGGAAATGCCTTTTTCCTTATCAGTCAATTTCTTCTCAGTCATTAAGGAGGTTGAGTGGAACTTTCTGTGAAGATAAGGATGATACATTGATCTACAGAGACACCTGGAAAAATTCCAGGGCTTGTAGTCACTAAGCAGAATTTTCAAGAAAAGAAAATTGTTTTTTCCCTCAAATAATAAGCTAATTTTACTTTTATAAATATGAGACTTTGGGGCAAAGAGAACTGAGTACCAATGTATCAACAGATTAATTATATTCTCTCTCTCACACACATACACGCATGTAATCCACCATGAATACCAAAATTCAAAATTTATTCAGGGTAACCAGCCTTTGTCTTAAGTAGGAGGTAATTTTTCTGTAGATTTTAATGGAATGTTCCCAGGATATTTTCTTGTTGCAGTTACTTTATATAAAATTCAAAAAAATTAGTACATTATTTTCTCTATAATCTTTTTACCTTACCAAATAATGTCCGGCAATCATGATACCTTAGGGAAGTTATAGAAATATTCCAACTTTCTCCCTTATTCTTCTTCAAGACTTGTTTCCAGGTAACTAACTTAGGTTAACAGATACTCTGTAAAATACACTAATCAACCTGCAGGTTCAGTGCTTAGCTTCCTGTTACCTAATTTCTATAAACAGTTGCCTGGATATTTTTTTAGAAAGTAATTGTTAATAAATGACAATCATAAATCCCTAGTTTTGCTGCCTTGTGAAGATGATCATTGTGATCATAGTATTCCCTATGGCGACCTCTCTTGCTGCCTGCATTGCCCTGAAATGGGTCAAAAGCTCTGGTTCCCTAATACCCAGATTATGGACCAGTATCCAGGTACCACTGGGGAGAGCCCAGCCAGCCTCACTGAAAGTGTTATGTTTAGGAAGGGGTTGGAGAAGTAGGCTGCTGGTGTGTACTCAGCATGGGAATCTCTGCACTTTGAGTTAATCTGTTTCAAATTGGAAAATACTGTCATTGCCTAATATGAAAAAAAGTTTTGCAGGCCTCTCTTATTAGCAAATTTGCCTTATTGGTTTGGTGCCCATAGCACAGTGGTTACAGCGCCAGCCACATGCAACAAAGCTGGTGGGTTCGAGCCCAGCCCTGGGCCACCTAAACAACAATGGCAACTGCAACAAAAAAATAGCTGGGCATTGTGGCAGACACCTATAGTCCCAGCTACTTGGGAGGCTAAGGCAAGAGAATAGCTTAAGCCCAAGAGTTTGAGGTTGCTGTGAGCTGTGATGCTACAGCACTCTATGAAGGGCAACATAGTGAGACTCTGTCTCAAAAAAAAAAGAAAGAAAGAAAGAAAAAGAAAAAAGAAAATTTGCCTTATTATAAAATTTCAAAAACCTCTCAGGAAGTGAGAAAGTCCCAGTTTGGGATAAAATATTTGGACCCTTTTCTCAAGCTCTCTAAATAGTATTCTCTGAGGTGAAACAAAGTCACTCAAGATCATTGCCCCACTCAAGGCCCTGATGGAGAAAGTCAAAGGTATGCACCATTATTATACTGATCATCCCATAGGTGTGAAAATTCGAATCTTCTCTAGACATCTGCTTAGAACATTATCATTGCATACCCTGCTCTGGTGTTAGGGGAAATGACTATTTCGTAAGAGACCACACAGCAAGGGAATGGTGGTGCTTCCTGACCTGCTGATGGTGCTGTCAGCTCCGTAGGCAGTCCTAGTTCTTTTTTCTGGGTCTCTTGTTCTATCTCAATCAAAATCTGCTTAGAATAATAAGATAAGTCACAGGCAGGTCATTTTATCTTAAATGAATCATTTGAGGAATTGAAGATCTGGTCAGTTGTAATTATTGACCTTGCAAGGAAAAGAGAAGGAAAAACTCCAAAACACCAAGGTTTTTGAGAAACGTGACATGCAAGGAAGAAAATTCCATGCAATTTGAGAAGGAAAAATTTCTCAAGGGATCCAATAGCTGAGATAGTTTATAGTTTAGAAACAGACTTCTAATTCCTAAGGAATATAATTAACTCTCCTAAATAAAGAGGGGTCAATAATATATACACCTCAGTATAGCCATTCACTATTTTCCCAGATTGAAGGCAGTAGAGGAATGCAAGAAAAATGGAAATGGTAAAAATAATACAGTAAGTGCCAGCATTTACTAAGCACTTACCATGTGCTAGGCCTTGTGATGAACATTTTGCATTGGTATTCTTATTTGTTCTTCATAACATCCATAGAAGTAATTATTATTATACTCATTTTACTTATAAAGAAATATGCTGAGCAAGGTTAAGTAATTTCCCCAGCATTACAGCCTAGGTCTTTGGGACAGTGTCAAAAAAAATTCTTATTGAGAGTCAGAATGGTGTGGTAGAGAAAGCATTTGGGGCAAATCCTGACCCAAAAGTATATGTTGGGATGATTTGGAGATCATGTTTGTCCTGTAGCTAGAGCTTTGAGGCACCAAATAGTGTTGACGTTGGACTGCTGTCCTCAAATATTTTTCTCTCTTGCTTACTCAGTTGGTTAGCATAGCTGAAGTTCTCTCATGAATAATTTGCCTTCTCTGCAGCCAGTTATCTTGCTAAGCCATATTCTTGGTCACAAAGAATCAGAATGAAAGAAAGGAGATAAAACCATGTAAAACTGAAGGTGCTGTTGGAAAATCAACCCCAAAGCACATTGTTCTGCTGAAGCTATAACCCAACTACTATGTGCACCTTCTGTAGTTGTATTCATTGGCCTTGGAGTGAAAACTGAGGAGATGACAGGCACCTCTCCCTGCCACACTGCCTCCTATGGCCCCTTTCTTTCCCTTTCTTCCTAACACCCTATCTCCTATTTACAGCTGCAGGCTCAGGAAAGTGACACAGAGCTTTATGTCTTTCTGTGCAAAGGCAAAAAGTGGCTGGCTGAGAATATAGGAGGTAGCATTTTTTAAAAAACGGTATCTGTGTTTGATACTGCTTTCATCATCACTAACTGAAGGATAGAGTTTAGGTAGAAGGGGGGGCAGGTCCTTCGTAAGCCGTTTCTGCCATTCACACAGTGTAATGTGCCATCCTGAAGCAGGATCTTTGAAAACAAAGGACAGTGATATCCATACACATAAAACCAGTGGTTCAGCGGAGCCAACCCTTTGACTGCACAGAGTCTGTCTGACTCTTAAAATGTTGTCCTTGCTTCCTTTTGAATCAGGGATGGCTTTTCTTGGCTCCAGTGAATCAGCCCTGCCTTGCTGCAAGAGTCAAGTGGATTCACAGTTCATGTAAATCTCAGGAGTGACAGCCAGATGGCAGCATCTGGCTGGTCAGTGTTGGCGAGTGATCCCACCTCTATCCCTGATTAGACTCTGTTGTTGAAGGTTAACAACTCTAAGCACAAATGTCTTTAAGATCCTCAGTATTTGGGGAGTGGATGAGAGAGGCAGTAGAGGATGATAGAAAGAGCACAGGGTTTAGAGTCAGATAGGCCTGGATTCCTGTCTTTAATCAATCAACAAACCAATGAAATGTTTTGAGACTACATGGCAGTACTTTATTGACCTGTTCTCTCTCTCTCTCTCTCTCTCTCTCTCTCTCTCTTTATATATATATACACATACACACTAATGCTATTAAAATTTGGGTTTATTTTCTGCTGCCATGATGCTGAAACTATGGAAGACAGCAAACCATCAACAACTATTGACAAGACAGAAAGAACGTCCGGAACAGATGTATGACAATGCATGGTTTCGCCAGGACCTATACCTTTGGGATGCACATAGAAATAGCAAGAAAAAAAAAAAAAGACAATGCAAGTTCTCTTTTGTGGAGATTGTATTATTTAGATTTATTTTTAAATGTTTCTTAGCTTTTCTTATAAGTCCACAAGCCTGGGAAACCGCTTTACTCCCTATGCCCATCTAATTTCATTCGTTCATTAGTGCATCCATTCCATTTATAAGTTCATTCGAACAATAGTTGAGTACTTGTTATCTGTTATCTTAAAATCACTGTGTCTTTTCTCCTGTCAGGTTCTAATCATCCTAACTGTGCTAACTCCCAAGGGGGCCGGGAGTTTTCACGATGACTCAGTAACCACTTAAATGTTTACAGATTTACAGTTACACATAATGAAAGGCTTTCACATAAATATATTTGTCACAGGCAAATATATCCAATACACAGAGGCAGTAATAAGAGAGGGGGGAATAAATCACAGGGAGTAGCTGGAGAGACCAGCATGCCAGCTGATAAACTTGCAGTCAGTTTTCCTTGAAAAGCCCACGAATGGGGGCAGGGTTGCTGCTCTTCTCCTAGCAAGGTGTCCAGCAGTGGCCACTGCTGATGAAAAAGAAGTCTGGGAGCCCAGCATGGTGGCTCACACTTGTACACCTGTAACCCTAGTACTCTAGGAGGCTGAGGAGGTGGGCAGATGGCCTGAGCTCAGGAGTTCGAGACCAGCCTGAGCTAGAGCAAGACCAAGTCTCTAACAATAGACGGGCAATAAACTGTGGCAGGCAACTGTAGTCCCAGGGTACTTGGGAGGTTGGGGCAAGAGGATCTCTTGAACCCAAGAGTCTGAGGTTGCTATGAGCGATGATGCCACGGCACTCTACTAAGGATGACAAAGTGAGACTCTATCTCAAAAAAAGAAAAAAGTCTGGGAGTTCTCACAGGCAGAGCTTTCTGCAGGTATCTTGGCCATGGTCAGTTCCTTTGCAGTTCTTAAGGTCCTCTGCAGGCATCACAGCCATTATCTCAGCTGCATTTTGGCTTCACTTTCTTGTCCCGTCTGGAGGGTGCCTGGCCACAGGAGGTGTCATCTTCTCACTTCAGTCTACCGTGACCTATCACTCTCAGGGGTCAGCAATTTCACCGTGGGCTGAGTTGCTTGTCTTAAGTGACTCCATTTTGAGACACCTGGGATCACAAACTGTTATATCAGTCTGGGTACTCTGCTTTGTTTGTTTCTTAATAGCATTAAGAGGATTTCCAAAAGGATCTGATTTTACACCATTAGAAGACTAGCCATATGATACCCAAAAAAGGGGAAAAAATAGTAAAAAATTTTTAAAAGAATAGCAGCCACATGAGAGGAAAGGCTAGGCCTAAATGTTACTCTATCCTCTTTTCTCCTGAATCACCTTCCTCGATTCTTAGATGTAAGATATTAAAATCAGTTTGTAAACTTTCTTTGACATGTCCTGAGTCTATCCAAACTGTCTAGAATTGGAGCCTCCAGGAAACTGTTTGGAGGTTCCACCAATGATACAACTAGGGAATTACCTCAAGAGACACACAACTACAACTTCATGTAGATTGAACACACACAGTCCCTGTTCTGCATCATTGCACGGGCTACAGCAACTGCTCTCCTGCTTTTGAAGAAGACCATGTTTGCCAACTGTTCACTCTTAGAGTGGTAAGTGTGGAAGAAATTGTGCACAGAGAAGAGTGGGGAGAGGATACACATAAGAGGAAAGAGCAACCGGGATCAAGGAATTATCTACTTGCTATCCTCACTCCCCCTCTCCTGTGCCTGGATTCTTACCTTGCTTTCTCCTGCCCCTTGCTTTCTTTCTCAGGCACCTCTGACATACTGATGGCTCTGCAGAGGACCCACTCATTGCTTCTGCTCTTGCTGTTGACCCTGCTGGGGCTGGGGCTAATACAGCCCTCCTATGGCCAGCATGGCATGTACCAGCGATTCCTGAGGCAACACGTGGACCCTCAGGTGACAAGTGGTGATGATCGTTACTGCAACGTGATGATGCAAAGACGGAGGATGACTACGCGTCAGTGCAAGTCCTTTAATACCTTCATCCATGAAGACATCGGGAACATTCTTAACATCTGCAACACCTCCAATATCCAGTGCAAGAATGGCCGGATGAACTGTCATGAGGGTGTAGTGAAGGTCACAGACTGCAGGGAGACAGGAGGTTCCAGGGTCCCCAACTGCAGATACCGAGCCAAGGCAAGCACTCGGCGTATTGTCATTGCCTGTGAGGGTGACCCAGAGGTACCTGTGCACATGGACAGATAGATGCCACCCTGCTGGGGTTATGGGAAGCTTTTGGCCCTTTAATTTACTTTTAAATATCAATGAGCGTGCATTTGCACGATCCCAGGCTCTGGCTCCTCTGCTCATTTCTTATTCTTTTTCTCAGTACATCCCATTCTATTAAATATCAGTACATTTCATTAAAGAGACATGGAGAGGTATGTCTAAAATGAGTCTGGGCTTGTAATAAGCTTCCTTTAATGATACTGGTCAGCTTAGCCCTCTCAGATCCTGTCATCTGGAATTTAGTCATTATGTGTATTGATAACAGCATTTCCAGCATTGCAGAGAGCTTTCATTTAAGCTATTTCATTTTTACACCACAGCGCCCTGATGATGCTATTATACATATATAGGAGCTTAAGGTTAAGGAATCTGCTGAAGACCATAAAGTTAGTGGTGACCTGAGAAAAACATCCAGTTAAACTAGCTACTCATGCGGGGATTTTTCTACTTAGTCACGAGGAATGTTTCTAGTGTGTGCCTTTTGTTATGCCCAATAGTCAGCTATTGGGGGAAGCATTAAAAATTTGGAAATATATACCAGCCAAATCAGAACTCTGTGTTATTTGCATTGCTGTTATGTTTGAATGTGATAAGATTAAGAAAGTAATTTTAGGAATTTTCTCTTCCTTTTCCCTTTGAATCACCCTAGTAAGTTAGAGTATTAAAAATGTACTAGGTCTTTAGACTCAATTACTCTTCCTGAATGATTTTTTTATGTTTCTCTTTATTAAAGGACTTAAACTACAGGTTTAAGTAGTAAAACTATGAGAAAACTATGGGGTTATTTCTTTTCCTCCTATCCACTTTTAATTTTTCCCCAGTCCATAAACATGCATGCACTTTCATAACCTCATAAACTCTGGTCAAAAACTAACGCCTATCAGATCCACAACCACAACACAGAAAATTTATCTCATTTACTCCAGAAGAAATGATTCTTCTCAAAGACAATTCTCATACTCCTCTCCTTTCCCTTTGAATATTTGGAAACAAATCAGGGCAAGGAGATAAATGAAGATGCTAGCTTTTAAAGAAGGGAAGTAGGCCAGCCACATGCACCAAGGGTGGCAGGTTTGAACCTGGCCCGGGCCAGCTAAACAATGACAACTGTAACAAACAAACAAATAAAAAATAGCTGGGCATTGTGGCAGGCACCTGGAGTCCCAGCTACTTGGGAGGCTGAGGCAAGAGAATCGCTTAAGCCCAAGAGTTGGAGGTTGCTGTGAGCTATGACACCATGGCACTGTACTGAGTGTGACATAGTGAGACTTTCTAAAAAAATAAGGAAGGGAAGTGTGTGTGTGTGTATGCATGTGTATGTGTGTGCATGCAGGCAGGTACACAAGAACTAAATTGAAATTATTTGAATCACGGTAGATACATGTGTTCGCTTTGGCAGCACAAGTACTGAATTACAGCAGACACAGACAGAAATCCTTTTTGATCTCTCATCTGACTAAAGTAGAGCCTCCTGAAAATACAGCCACCATTAATCCCCCTCCAAGGGAGAAGATCATTCCAATATTCCAAGAATATTGTGTAAGTAAACTTTATCCAAACCTTCCATTCGTCTTCCCCAAAGTCCATTTGTTTTCTTGTAGATGCTTCCTCCTCCCTCTCCCCTATTAAATTGGCAATAAATCCCTGTCTTGAGCTGTTCATGAAGCCTCTTCATCTGAATGTTTCTACAAATTATCAACAAAACTTTTCTTTTCTCCTGTTAACCTGTCTGTTGTTAATTCACAGGTTCCTGGCCACTGAACCTAAATTGGTAGAGGGAACATTTTCTTCCTCACAGCATGTCTCTACATGTATTAATATATTTAGAGTACAGAGGAAAGATAATTTTCTTGGCACCAGCCATGGGAGTTGGTGACTGTAGTATAATTTGAAATATATTTGGGCTTTGCATTGGTTCTGTTACATAACTCCTAAAATTTCTTGAGTGATAGAAGTATCTTTTTTTATTCAAAACAACTCTTTTTTATTACACTAGAGATTTTGCTAATGAGGTGACTTAGGGTGAGGCCTCCAAATGGCCTCCACATAAGGCTGATCAACAGAAAGAGAGCTAGAACTTTCAGCCCTACCATGACCTCCAGAAAGTGGGTAGCATTGGCATCTAAACTAGGGGCAGTCTTGTGGGCCTGATCTCTTATTTTGTGGGATCTAATGCTAACTCCAAGTAGATAGAGTCAGAATTTAATTAAATGGTAGGTCACTTAGCTGGTGTTTAGAGAGTGGGAGAATTGTTTGCTACGAACAAAACATACACACCTGGTGTCAGAAGTGTTGTATGTAGAGTTAGAACATAGAGAAGCAATTTGTAATCCATGCTGGGTACTTCTCACTTGTGGTAGAATTTACCTTTAATTCCTATCTCTATGCCCATATTCTACTGAACTTTTTATCTCTCAATCGTGCCCGAGGCCCTATATTACTGTCCCTCTTTAATGGTCACCCTTTTCGTTGGGTTTGAAGGCAGCAGCCTGTGTCCTAAAATGCCAGGGTTTCAAGCAGCTGCCTGGGTTCTTGGTTCTTGGAGCACTCTTAGTCAAAAAATGACCAGACACCAGCAAAGTAAGGCAAATGTAAAACAAAGTTTATTGAGGAAGAGAAAGATAGGTTTATAGAGTAAAAAAGTTTACAAAGCAAGACACATTTACCATAGAGACTAAATGGGCCCCCATTGTCATGACAAGAAAAGAGCAAAAGGGCAAAGATTATGGCTGTGGTTCTCTTTTATACCACCTCAGTCAGGCCTACACCTCATGGTTCAGAGGTAGCCTTGGAACCAGAATCTTATGGTGCATGCAGACCTCCCAAGAGCCTCTCTGAGAGCCCATTGGGGGTGTGAGTTACAATATAGATGTAAGCTAATGACATGATAATTAGACTTTAGGCTGTTCTAGGTCACCTTTAAGACTCTATTATACCTATTGCTAAGGTAGAGTCTTCTACATCCTTTTGCAGTTGGGATGCTAAGTTCTGATTGGTAGATTGGTAGGGTGCTCCCTCCTCCCCAGGTGTGAGCAAACACTTGGGACAAAATTAAGGTGGGAGACACCAAGATGGAGGCCTGGGAACCCTGTCTTTGTCCTCCTTCCCCAGGAGAGCCAGATTCCTAACTAACTACCTAACGTATTTACTCTCAATTTAATTATAATGTAGCCAAGACTTGTATGTAGTTTGCATCGGTTCTGTTGAAGAACTCCTAAAATTCCTGATTGAATCTAAAAAGGATAGTTGAACATTTTCACTGGGTTCTTTAAGTTCTATTTGTGAGGTTGCTGACTAATGAAGGAATGAAGTGAGAGGTTCTGGCATAGAACCAGGGTGAGGGTCATAAGAAGGGAGGGAGGGGCGGTGCCTTTGGCTCAAGGAGTAGGGCGCCGGTCCCATATGCCGGAGGTGGCAGGTTCAAACCCAGCCCCAGCCAAAAACCACAAAAAAAAAGGAAAAAAAAAAAAGAAGGGAGGGAGGACTGTCCAGGGACAAGGAAAGACTTTAATATGTGGGAAAAGGAGAATGGAGACAGCTCAGCTCCCACACAATTGTAAAAAGCTTTTTCGCTGGTATGGGGCAGTGAGCCCAGATTACTGCCTGGGGCTCTTCTCTTCTGTGTGTCAGGATTAATGGGCGTATTCTTGAGATTATTGGCCAGGATATGGGTAACATGTTTCCAGTAACTCTGGACTTGAAGTACTCCAAGAATCTGGGGGAGGAGATTCCTGGTTTCTAACCTGATTTTATAAAATGGCTGCCCTCCTGTCAAGGTTATGAGAATTCCATTCTCACCACTCTCCATTTTTTATTTTAAGGAATGGGGACACAGAAATTTCTCAAAACTGCTTCCTGCTGGATGGGGGCACTGACTCTTTTAGGGGTTTGGGGGGAGTTTGGGGGACTAGGAAGGTCTTGTTATTGTCTTAAGCAAGCCTTTTTCAGAAGAAGGACTTGAGTGATGTGTTGTTGCATAAAGCTAGGAACTGTGTTCTGAATGAAATGGATTACATTTCATTGGAAATGTATGAGGAGCACACCCAGGGAGACACGAAGTATTAAAAGAAGTAAAGGGAGGGCTTGGTGCAGTGGCTCATGCCTGTAATCCTAGCACATGGTAGGCCAAGCTTACAGGTTCAAGACCAGCCTGAGCCAGAGTGAAACCTCGTCTCTCAAAAATAGGCAGGTGCCTGTAGTGCCAGCTACTTGGGAGGATGAGGCAAGAGAATCACTTGAGCCCAAAAGTTTGAGGTTGCTGTGAGCTATGAATACATAAAGCACTGTACCAAGGGTGACAAAGTGAGACTCTGTCTCAAAAAAAAAAAAAAAAAGATGTGCTTTATGTATGTACATGTATTGTACAAAATTGGCTAATAATTGAGCATTCATAAACTAAATAAATAGACCTGTTTTTTAAGTTCCCTTGAATTTATTAATATTTATAAATAAGTAGGTTTAAAAATATTAGTGGTAAATTAAAAATAAAAATATCTTCAAAATTGTTATCTTCAAATGCACTTTTGCCTGGGGTACTGGTTGGCTTTATATTTGTCTCTGCTAGACATTTTAAAATTTCAGGGTTTGACACAAAGGTTATAAAACTATAAACCCAGCAAGAAACAAAATAATTTTTGTGTGACTTTTGATAAATAAGACTAATTTAATATTTTTGGTATAATAAAAACAGTGGAATCTTCTGAGTTATCAGCAAAAATAGCCATATGTTTAGAGTTCTTTCTTAGATGAACATCTAATATTCATAGGCTATAAAAATGGTCAATAAGAAAATAACTTAAAGCTTGGCTCCTGCAGCACAGTGGGTTAGGGCACTGCCCCCATACACCAAGGCCCAGGCCAGCAATGACAACTGCAACAAAAAATGGCCAGGTGTTGTGGCAGGTGGTCCCAGCTACTTGGGAGGCTGAGGCAAGAGAATCACTTCAGCCCAAGTATTTGAGGTCACTGTAAGATGTGACACCACAGCACTCTACTGAAGGCAACATAGTGACACTCTGTCTCAAAAAAAAAAAAAAAAGAAGAAGAAGTAAAGAAAAGAAAATATATTTTTGGAAAAGAAAAGTTAAAAAGAAAAAATATTTTTTTTGTAAGAGAAAGGATTGCGTATGGAAAATTTTTATCCTAAAGATTCCTGTGCATTCATGTTAAAAAAAATTTTTGTAGGCTTTGCTCTGATTAGTCAATATGCTTTATGTCAGATTTTTAATGAATCTGTAGGAGGCCAAGGGCCTTGGCCCCTATAAGAACAATAATAATTGTTCTCAGAAAAATATTATGAAATGCACAAAACAATAATTTTGTGCTTCCTGCTGGATGGGGGCACTGACTCTTTTAAGGGTTGGGGGGAGTTTGGGGAGGTAGGATATATTGGATTACACAGGAAATCAAGTTTCAAACATTTAAAGTTTGCGATTTAGTAATATACATGTTTATTAATGAATCAAAGAACAAGATCTGAATTTGGGTCTAATTACTACCATAATTTTGAAGTAACAATCAATGTAGAATAACATTTTAAGATATTTGCAATGACCATAAACTGATATAAAAATATCTGTGATTTCTATTTTTCTACATTTAAAAGTGAAGGAATTGCTTAATTTCAGTAGTGGATTAATGAAAATAAAGATGTAATTTTTTCAACACATCAGTTCATGGATCCTATGAATTCCTTGATGGGGCCCTCCAAAGCAGATGAATCTCAGGTTAAGGCACCCTGAAACATTGTTGAAAGGATGGCCTTGATAACAAAATAACAGAAAAATTTTCTAACCCACAGTATCTCAGTAACAGCTAAGATTAATCATATGAGCTCTCTTGCTATCAGGCACACACAAAGGTTCTGTTTTTACAACATCTGAAAAGAGCTAAGCGGACAGAAAGGAAATGCAAATCAGACCCACAGATCAAACTGCTTTTGAGAATTTACTTAAAAAGCCTTAAAGTGATGGCTCAGTGCCTGTTCAGTGGTTAGGGTGCCAGCCACATACATGGGGGCTGGAGGATTTGAACCCAGCCCAGGCTTGCTAAACAACAATCACAACTACAAAAAAAAAAAAAGCTGGGCATTGTGGTGGGCACCTGTAGTCCCAGCTACTTGGGAGACTGAGGCAAGAGAATCACTTAAGCCCAAGAGTTTCAGGTTGCTGTGAGCTGTGACGCCACAGCACTCTACCCAGGGCAACAGCTTGAGACTCCGCCTCAAAAATAAATAAGTAAATAAATAAAATAAAATTTATATTCAAAGAGTAATATCTCTTTAAGGACTCAAATCAGAAGTCACTACCCAAGAAGCTTTTGTTACAGAAGCTGGCAGAAAGAGCTCTAGGAAGTAGACTTAATAAGCAATTTCAAAAAATGATGGTTAACTTACTTTCTGGGCTGCTTTGGTAGTTGCCAATTTCTGCAGATATAAGAGGATACTATTCTGCACAATGTAATTTCAGTTGCTTCCTAAATGGCTTTATATCTAAAAGGCTTAGGATTTTTGGTTTAGATCATAGTAGGTTCATGGATGTATGCTAAAAGTTCACAATAAATTCTTTTCCACATTAAAAGTGAAATATTACTTTTCTGAGAAACACTAGATTAGGTGACATTGGAAATGGCTAAGGTAAAACATGCTAAAATAATATTCTCAACAATTGTTATTAGCAGAACACTTTACTGTTTAAAAATTACTTTCACCTGCGTTGCTTCTTAAAATTCTCAAAATCACTCACTGATGTCCTATTATATACCACAAAATATTGATGTCTTTAAAATATATAGATCCCATTCTTCTTCACAATCGGCTCATTGTGACTTCTCCCTCCCACTTCTCTGTAAATTCATTGGATCACTACTCAAATTTAAGCCTTCAGTAGATAATACAAACTTGCTAGAAAGAGCTCTGGATGTATAAGCATATGGTAGCCAACTTACTTTTCGTCAGAACCACCTCTCAAGTCATCCACATCCAGATGCCTAGAAATCTTTCCTTTTTCCTCTCCCCTGTCACCCAAAGAACTAGTGAGTATGAGTGAACAGATGCTCAGAATGTGCTCTGAGACCACACTCCCATCCCATCTATCAGCACATGAAACTCTATTCTTCAAGGATTGCTTAACATGAGCTGAGATTTAAAAGTAAGTCCTGGATACAAACAGAACATCCTGACATTTTAATAATGAGGTGGCCCAGTGAGAAACTCAAGCAATGTGGCTTAGCTAGGAGCAGCCCTTGATGGTGTTGATAGCAAACACATTCAAGTATCTTGCTGTATCCATAAATTGCACCTTTGACTAGTCACTACCCAAGAAGCTTTTGTTACAGAAGCTGGCAGAAATAGCTCTAGGAAGTAGACTTATTAAGCGGTTTCAAAAAATGATGTCCTATAATATGCCACAAAATATTGATGCCTCAAAAATATATAGATCAATATGTATTTGATCTGAACCAGTGTCACTGAACCGGTATAGGTCACATGTACCAATGGGGCCCTTGGTATGAAACATCCAGTGGAAATTCAAGCTGTGAATTCAAAAGGTCACATATCAGATACTCTCACAACTCGAAGGGTCAATGATTGCAACCAGTTTGGGTGGAGGTCTGCACTGAGCATTGAATTCCCAAAAAACAACTTAGCCAGTATCTTCTGATCTTTATGTCAAAGTGAGATGTTTTCTGTGGAAACATTTAGAAAACTATAGTTAGGCTACGTGACATTTTAAGAGTAATCAGCACAGTGTAAGCAAAGAGCTAAAGGTTACAATTAATAACCATCTAAAGAAATTTCAGATGCCAGTTACCTGATCAGTAATGGCTGGCTGGCCACCAGTTTCACTACCTACTCTTTTGCCTGTCACCAAAGGTCCCAGTTCACAACTTTAAAGGTGGCTTTCCTCCCAGAAGTTCCTATGGAACATAGCCTAGCCATCCAGAGAGTGCCCCAGAAGTTTTTCAGAAAATGAGTTTAAGAGCCAGATCTCTGCTTGTCTCCTGGTAGCTCCAGATAAGCCCTTTCTGGGGTTACCACACATGAGGGCTTTGAAATTTCTTTGTGGCCAGAAGTCAGTCTTTGATGTTTGTGACTTTTGCTTGAGGCTATTATTTGAGTGAATTCAAGTGTTCTAGATGAGAAGATACAGGAACAGGTTCATACCAACCAACTGGAGCACTGTGCCTCCCACTGTGATTCCTTTCTCCACTGCTGCAAGAAAAGGAAGGGGAGGCAGATGCTGCTTTTCAGATCTACATACTGATTTCCCCTACAACGAGCGACTCACATGCTGAATTAAACAGGGTAAGAGGGGCTCATGCTGAGGATACCTGCGGGAAAGGCTTAGGAACACTAGAACGAGGTGGATTAAACTTTTAGATATAAAGAATGGAAAATTAACCCTAAATATGGCCTTTTCTTTGCCTCTCCCTCCCTTCCCAGGTATAATACATTAAAGCAGCCTGAAGCCTGGTCTTTTCACTCTGGTTAGGCCTTTGTGACCAAGACAGGCCTCCATCAATGAGAAGGTGCCTACTCCTTGTTCTGTGTTTATTGTAGAAATTTGGTATCTTTAGAAGTGTTCTCACAGGCATGTATGTCATTAGACTCTCACAGGTCTGAGAGGGAGCTATTATTAAGCCTATTTGAGGACACGGATACTCAGAGTTGTGACTGGAGGTTCCGTAGGGCCAGGTATAATCCTCACAGTGAATGAAGACAGAGGTTTGGTTTAAAGGGGAGACTTTCTTTGAGATAGAGTCTCACTCACCAGGTTTCCCATGCTAGAGTGCCATGGCTTCAGCCTACCTCACAGAAACATATTTTTAAGTTCTCAGGAACTTTATTATCTAATCAGAGTTATCATCCTTTAGTCTGGGACCCAAGTAATAAAATTGTGCCCATGTCTCTGCATTGGCAGAGAAAGAAATTTTAAGGTAGAGCTCAGCTTTCTGAGAAGAGTTTGGATAAATGTATTTTCTCTCTTCCCTGTGGACATGCAGGTGGTTCTGGTGACTGAGATGGCATCCTCCCTAAAGATCTGGGTCATTGTCTTGACCCTGCTTTGCATCCTATGCAGGCTGCTTGTATACAGAAAAGATGTTTCCTGGCGAGAATTCATGAAACAGCACCACTTAAGTCCAAGTCGAGAATTTAATGAGTACAAATGCAATGTCCTCATGAGGGAACAAGAAGCTCTAAAAGACAAGAGCTCTCACGTGTTCATCTATGTCTCAGAGTACAAAATTGGAGGTATATGCATTAATGGCAACTGGAGGGATCGCTACAGAAATACATATGTTTGGCTCCAGAATGCCCTCAAAGTACTCAGGTGCCACCAGGAGAATGACAACAATGGCTACACAGAGAGCAGGAGCTTCGACTATGTTGAATTCCACTGTGGTACAGATGGTCATGTTGATAGCATAGAGGACCTGAAGATGGTGGAGCCTATCAGCGACTAGAAGGTCTATCCACAGCCATAGGCCATGGTAGTGTACTCGGTACTTCCCCAGACTACATCAGTAGCCCCTGCCACTCTGCATTTATGTGTCCGTATTTTCCAACTATTTAGAATTATGTATCACATGGTTTCTTGACACCATAACTTTGCCTAGGTTGTTTTTCTGTCTGGAGTATACTTCTATTCCCGCCCAGCCAGGTTCATCTGTCTGCTGCTCAAGAGTAAGCCAATATCCAGAGACAACAGGGTTCAGATAAAGACTTTATTCTACAAAGTGCTAAGCAGAAAGATGGGAGTAATTTCTCAAATCCACCTTTCTAAGAATTAAGGGGGCAGGGTTTTTAAAGACAATTTGGTAGGCAAAAGATTAGACAACCGGGGATTGTTAACTGGGTCGTTTCAGGGTGGAGCCATCAGTCCTTTGGTATGGGATGCCACCTGGGTGGGCCAGGGACTGGAATGCAGGACCTCGGGTGGACTTTCTAAGACCAGTTGAGTGAGTTCCTTGGTCTGGGTGGACCTGGAAGATACCTCAAAAACAACCTTTAGCTTCCAAACAGGTAATGTTCTTATAAGGACAACTTTGCATGACTGCAGGATACAGAAGCAAACAGAGGGAATATTATTATCAAGCAAATGAGGGGATAAGGGCTAATTATTACCATTATTTTAGTTAAGCCTGCTCCTTCTCAGAATTCTGGGGCCCTTACTCTAGTTCTTGCCTTGCACCCTTTCATCGATTTGTAAGGGTGTTTTCACTTCTGTCTACATTTACCTAATTTATGCCTACGTTTTTTCAGGATTCAGTCATATTCAGTCATATGGCTACCCCAAGAAGATATTGACTCTCCTTTTATCTACCCAAGCTGAATGATCTTCCCTTCCCTAAATAAATTATATTATTCCAATGTGTATCACATTTATATGTGTTTGTGTGCAGAGTATGTATTATGTGATTGGTATATGTAATATTGATTATACTTGGATGTGATTCATGCTGAGCACAGGGTTTAAGGTACATTTTGTGTATGTGCCTAATGTATACAGTATGTTTATGTGCGTGATGAAGGATGTAAAAGTTTATGTGCTAAGCTGGCGACAAGTTGTGATTGTGATGTCAACTTGAAATAATCAAAAGGATGAGAATCCATCTGCCCACTCACAAGCAATCCGCCAGTCTCGGCCTCTCACCATACTAGGATTGCAGGTGTGATCCACTGCACCTGCTCAGAATCCAGTTTTAAAGAGTTTATTCAAGTTAAAACTGAGAATGGCCATTCCTTCACACACACACACACACACACACACACACACATTTGAGAGAAATGGGATCAGTGTTCCAAAGTTAAAAGTTAAATTTTTGCTTATATATGAAAGAAACAAATAAATTTAACAAGATTACAAAATCTTCTATGCAAGGCTAGTTTACAAGTTAAAACAAATTAGATACAGTTTGATTCCCCCTCCCAAACCCTTTATGGTTTGTTTTCTTTATAGCTGGTTTTCATTTCCTTTCCAATTTATTGTAACAGAGCATTTAACATTCCATTTTAAGACAACAAAGTCTCTGTGTGAGAAAGATAAGAGGCAGGTTAATCTTTAATTTAAATCAACAGTGGAGAGGAACGTGGTCTTCCCTGGCATCCTTTAATAATTTACAACATTTTACGAAACAGTGCTGATGAGAAAGAAAGCTTAATCTATAATAAGAAAGACAAAGTTTACAGCTGCCTTGGTTACAGCTAACTGTCACATGACTCAAGCCTCCAAATCGCATTCCTTTTAGGTTCAAAATAAGAGTACAAACAGCTTAGATTTTGAATACTTATTTTTACAGTGGTGACATGTTTAGTTCTAGACATATTTGGCAGCATGGACAGAGCCGACTATGTCAAAAACATGTAGCAAGGTTTCTGACTCATAGTCGATAGTCTATAAACAGTAGCTCTTTTGCTTTCTCATTCTTTGCTTGGTACTTTAATACTGACTTTGAGAAAACAAGAATGATAACTAACCATCAATCATCTGCTCTTCCTATCTCTACACATGGGAAATTCTAATATAAATGTGCAGTAAGCTGTCATCTATGTGGAAGCTATAAATTCCTAGGACCAAAAACCCTCCCTCCTCCATCAACCACAAACCTCTAGATATCCCTACAGGACTTAATTTTTCTAAGAAGACCAATGCACTTTACATGGGTTAAGTCATTACACTTCCTAAGGACTACACAGCAAGTAGAATACATTAGCATAAGTGATTTTATCTGACAATCATTATTTTTACTTGGCAGAGAAATAGAAATAAATTTGGAGGACTTTAAAATGCAATACTGCTCAAGAATAGGGCTTAAGATTTAAATTCTGTTAAAGGGAAGAGGAAATAAATGAGAGAAATACTGGGTTCACAAGCAGGTAGCGTCCACAGAAATTCTGTTTGCTAAGTGTGGGGAAGAGGTACAGAGTAAGAGAAATACTTGTTTTCTATAATTTTGACTAGGGCAGATACAGAGAGGGAAAATACTAAACATTAAAGTACTTTGTGTTCATTAGCCTCGTGCAATGTTGAATGACTCTGGCTTTGAAACAATTAGAGAAAAAACCAAAAATATCAACATTTCATAATAAGTGACTGCACATCATCCTAGAAATCTGTTCTCAATAAGTAGCCGGTGTATTTGGATTGGTCATCATGTCCCAAGGGCAGGTGCTCAGCTTTGCAATTTTTGAGTGTTCCTGGGGATGAGTGGACACCTATACCAACGAAATTTATGAGAGATTAGTATTAAACCATTATGGGAATCAGGTTTGTAGTGTAGTTTAGGCCAGACATTTCTGAAAGGACTTGTTGACCAGAGTCCAAGTTCCTCAAACTCCTCAAGGCTGGCAATAACCTGGTGGTCTACACAGGATGTCGGGCACCTGACAATTTCGGGTCTAGGATTCTGGGGGTCTTATTGACCACAGTCTAAGATCTCACACCCCCATTTTTCCTGGGCCACAGACAGCCCTATTGTTACCTGGTGGCTAAGAACAGAATGCCTAGCAACCAAGATTACTATTGCCTGAGTCCTGCCCAGGCATAGATAAAAATCAGTGAAGCGAGTTAGCAAAGTTTATCCCCAATTTGTAAAGTCTAAATTGTAATCACATGGTGTGCCTGCATGATTTTCCCTTCTTTTGTTTCCTTTTTTATGATTGTTAATGCTTACTTGAGGCACCTTGCTTTGAATAACTTGAATTAAGTTTATGAATTATACTGTCAACTTGATTTATGATTTTTTTTTTTTTTAATAAGAGGAAGGGCTTTATTTACCAGCCGGGAGCTTACGGCATAGAAGAATTCCAAATGACCGCATTCCCTTACTGGCTTAGTCTTTCCCTTTTTATTGACCATCAAAAAGTTCCACCCCATAGGTACCCTTCTCACTGGCCAGTTTGAATCAAGTGGGAGATACTATTCCAGCCCCTACAGAACTACAGGATTTCACAGAACTTGGAAACTTCCAAGTTCCAGGAAGTTAAGTTTATAAATTCCCAAGAGCTGAGTCACCATGGAGAGGACCCTGCAGATGTATCCTTGTGGTCTCCTTGAGAAGACCTGTTCTCCTAGACCTGACCTTTCTCGGGTATCCTCTCTCATTCCCCGCTTTTGAGACTCTAATACATTTTAATTTGGGGTCTCAATATCAGCTTATTTCTGCAGGTGCTGTTATTAATTACTTTTTAGCACAGAGGTTTTAGGGACTGTGACTCTTCTTGGGTTCTCTACTCAGGCCCTAATAATAGCATGGTGGTGGGCTAATATACATATGAGTTTTTACTTTTCCCTGTGACATTTCTCCCCTTCCCCCCATTTTCCCAAAGTCCAAAGTCCAATTAAGACAGGTTCTTTGAGGAGTTTCCTCAGGCTTCAGCTGTTCGTTGTCCAGCCAGCTCCCAGTATGTGGCTGGAGCAGGGCATGTTGACCATCTTAAAAGTTACTTTCCAAGGGGCAGTGAAGCCCTATTCAGCCAGCTCTGATAACTCCAGGTGAGGATTCCTTCCACCTTCACTGCTATGCATGTGGTCAGGATAATGGTGTAAAGTCCTTTCTACCTTGGTTTCAGGGGGACCAGGTTCTGATTCTGGACCTAGACTTGGTCCCCTTGATCCTCCAGAGAGAAAGGATGTACAGACACAAAAGGCTAAACAGAACATGGTTAATTACCCCAATGGAGATTTTCCTTGCTACTCTTTCTAGGGTTTTTGTCTATTCAGTTCAGTGTTTCCCAGTTCTTTTAGGAGTTCCTGCTAAATTATGAAGGTTTCACAGAGGCCTCTTTGAACAGCACCAGTGGCAAGGCCTGTATCCAATTAAGCTTTGCTTCCTTGCAGAGTTTACCAATTTCTGTTCTTATGGTCCTGTTCATGTACTTTACCTTGCCTAAGCTTTTTTTTTTTTTTTTGTAGAGACAGAGTCTCACTGTACCGCCCTCGGGTAGAGTGCCGTGGCGTCACATGGCTCACAGCAACCTCTAACTCCTGGGCTTCCGCGATTCTCTTGCCTCAGCCTACCTAGTAGCTGGGACTACAGGCGCCCGCCACAACGCCCGGCTATTTTTTTTTTGTTGTTGCAGTTTGACCGGGGCTGGGTTTGAACCCGCCACCCTCGGCATGTGGGGCCGGCGCCCTACTCGCTGAGCCACAGGCGCCACCATCCTTGCCTAAGCTTTGAGGTCTGTAAGTTATTCAAAGCTTTAGCTTATTATTTGCACTAGTTCTGTTATGAAGGCTAGGCCATTGTCAAATTTAAACCAGAGTGGTACCCTAAACCATGGGACAATTTCTCTGGGCAACACTTTTACTATTTCAGGAGTCCTTTTTATCCCAGTTGGGAAGGCTTTTCCCTATCTCAAGTCTGATATACCATCACCAGCAAGTACTTGTTCCCTCTAAACCTGGGCATTTCAATAAAGTCTACCTGGAAGTCCTCGAAGGGCATTGCTCCATACAACTGGATTCCTGGGGGCGCTGTCAGTCCTTGGTGCGTGTTGAACTGGCTGCAGGTGACACACTGTAGACTGACAGTTTTGGCCAGGGCTGCCAGGTGGGAGATGTAGAGGTACCAGCCCAGCAACTTCATCAAATGCTCCTGTCACCATGGTGGCTCCTAGAACCTGGGGGACTGCTACTCATCCATCTGGCATCTTTATCCATTCTCCTTCCATTTCCTGGCTCCTCTCCACTGCCAATTGTTCCTTCTCTTCCCAGGAAGTAGATAGGTGAGAGCTCCAGAACCCATGGGATGAGGAGCCACTCACGACACCTGGTCTGGTTTAGATGCAGCCCTTTTTGCCTCAGTACTGACCCTAGTGTTCCCTTTAGTGATGGCAGAAGCATCTCCTTGATGTCCACGACAGTACATCACTGCCATCTTCCAGGGTTTCCATACTGCCTCTAGCAACTGAAGTATCTCCTCTGATACTTAATGTCCTTTTCTCCAGAATTTAATAGTCCCTTCTTGTACAATGCCCCGCATACTTGGAGAGTCAGAAAAGCATTCACATTTTTCCCTTGACTTAGTTCTAAGGCTCGAGGAAAGGCAATTAACTCAGCCTTCTGAGCCAAGGTTCCTTGGGGTAGGGGCTTAGCCTGTACAGTCTCTGTTAAGGTAACCACTGCGTACCCAGCCCACCACTCACCTTGTGCTGTCATGTAACTGCTTCAGTCTACATACAAGTCCCAGTTTGCAACTGTCCGAGGCTGGTCATGCAAGTCAGGTCTGCTAGAATACACATTATCTATAACTTGCGTACAGTCATGCGCAGTCTCTCTTCCACTGACTGGAAGGAGCATGGCTGGGTTCAGGGTGTTCTTGCATTAGAGAGTCAAAAATGTTCCTTTGTATTCATTAGAGTGACCACAGGGTGGGGTACTTTCACTCTGAGATCCTTCCCTAGAGTCAGTTTACCAGCTTCTTGCACAGGAGAGCAGTAGCAGCTAGAGCCCGTAGTGGCCATCCTTTTGCTACTCCATCCAGCTGCTTAGAGAAGTAAGCTAAAGAACTTGGCCAGGACCCAACCAGCTGGGTTAATGCACCTACAGACATCTTTCCTCTCTCTGAGATATACAGAGTGAAGGGCTTGGCCAAGTCTGGCAGTCCCAATGCAGGTGCATTTATCAGCCTCATCTTTAGCTGGGAGAAGGCATGTTCCTGTTCTTCTCCCCATTCTCTAGGGCTGGCCTTCCTCTCCTTTAGTTGCCTCATATGAGGGCTTAGCCAAGACAGCAAAGTTGGGGATCCAAAGACAACAAAAGCCGACTGTACCTAAAGCCAACCGTGCCTAAGAATCCCAAACCTGCGTTCAGCTCATGGGGGTGGGGAGGTGATTAATGACCTGCCTTCATTTCATGCCTAGATACCTCTACCCCTGCTGGATAGTAAATCCTAGATAAGGTACTTGCCACTGGCAAATCTGGGCCTTTTGTTTGGACACTTTATAGTCACATACCTCTAGATGTCATAAAAGACAGTCCATGCCTTAGGCACAGCCCTCCTGGGTAGGGTGCCCTAAAAGGAGGTCATCAACATATTGGAGCAGCACACATTCTAATTCCTCAGCCAGGAATTTCTGAAGGTCACGAGCCAGTGCTTCTCCAAAAATTGTGGGTGTTTTGAACGCCTGTGGCCACCTGGTGCATGTGTACTGGATCACAGTTTCCATGTCTGGTTTGTCCCACTGGGAAGCAAACAGCCTCTGACTTCCCAGAGCCAGCCTTATACTGAAAAAGGCATCTTTGAAGTCCAGGCAAGTGGGCCACTTGGCTTCTGATGGCAGCAGACTCAACAGAGTATATGGATTAGGCACAGTAGTAAGCAGTGTTATAGTTACACCATTTACTGGGGAATTCTCATTTTAGGTTTTAATTTTTCCTGAGGTATCTATATAGACACAGTAGATAACATTTAATACTACACAAATTTTTTCCAATGTAGCCAACAGGCAATCTTTGCTGGGTCTTAAGGCTTCAGAGTAAATATAATTACTGTATGTAATTCTATACTCTTTCGCCAGTCTCTTAGTCCCATTTAACAGATCAATTTAGTAAAACAGTTATGTCTTATTTTATGAGTTGACAGTACAGACAAGGCTGGGATTTAATACAGGTGGGCCACAGCCTCTTTTCTCTTTGAATCATTTTTCTCTTTCCAATTTCTCTCTTTACTAAAGACAAAGTATAGCAGAACTTAGTTGCCAAAATAAACTGTACCTTCAGTATACTGGGTCTGATTATTTGCATAAAGTGCAGTAAGAATAATTAATTATTAGCCATCTAGGCTCTTCTTTCCTTTAAAATTGGCTTTGCTGGAACCTTTTATAAGGAATCTCAGGCTGGGCATTCTTTTTTTTTTTTTTTTTTTTGCAGTTTTTGGCCAGGGCCAGGTTTGAACCTGCCACCTCCAGTATATGGGGCTGGTACCCTACTCCTTTGAGCAGCAGGAGCCACCCAGGCTGGATATTCATGTAAGCCTTTCATGAGCCCAGGTTTCATCTGTGCCATTAGATACCTGTATGCATTGGGTAAATTCCTCTTCTCTCGAGGTCCCCAAGCATATTTTGATTCCCAGACCCATCAGCAAGTGACCTTCATTACTTACCACAGATCAGGAAATGTTACTGATTGGGTATCTGGCCAGTTTTCCAAAGGGCTTTTTTTATTGGTCTTATAAAGTCAACCTGAATTCCTTAATGCAGTCTGGACACCTCTGGAAATGCTATTCCAGCCAAAGCCTTGGTAAAATAACCAGTGCCCTCATCATGTCCTATAGAACAAAACAGATTCTTATTGAACTTATGCAAATAACTGTACTGTCAGAAATTAAGAATACTTACAACAAATGGCTTTCCAATTCCAGAGAAATCAGGAGAGAGAAAAAAATTCATGTTTCAAATTCTGCTCATAAGTACATACCATGCTTGAAAAGCTATAAATAGCTCAAAAGACAGAAGATGGTTTTCTTGACTTCTGAAAAACAGAACATAGACAGAATGAATAATATTTCAAACAAAAAGCCATAACAAACTAGCCCAGTTCCACATAACTGATTTCTGTTTTGTTTGAAGTTAGGTTAGCAATATTCATAGACATGTTAACTTTCCAATGAAAGTTCTAAAAATCTGCTTTTAGTCTGAAGGTATGCAATTTCCAAAGACATCAGGAATTTGAATTTGAGAAAATTTGTCAGCCTCTCTTAATATTTCTTTTTCTTTTTAGGATAAACTTTGAACTCACCCAGTTACATAAAAAACACTTTCTTTTTTTTAGATGAATTAAAATTATTACTGACAATATATATTAGGATAGACCAATGTCTTATACGTTAGGACAGACCAATGCTTTATAAGTGAGGACAGACCAATGCTTTATACATTAGGACAGACAAATGCTTTACAATATTGGAACATAAATATAACGATAACCTACACAAAATTAATCAACATTTCATATTTGACAATGTTTCCAACACATTTTTAATAAATTGAATAAGTTTAATTTGATTTTTTTATGACTTTCAGTGGTCTTAATATTTCAAGAAGACCAAATTTAGAGTTTTTTGTTTTAGTTTTTGTTTTTTTGTTGGCCCAGGCCAAGTTCAAACCACCAGTCTCAGTGCATGTGGCTAGTGCTACAACCACTACGCTACAGGCACCAAGCCCCAAATTTAGAGTTTTGATTTGAGAAGGTTTGTCAGATATCAAAGACCTAAAACATTGGTTCAAATAAGATTACAAGCCAAAAGATTTTAAAGGAAATACACAGTAAACTGGATCACATGTGAATTCTTTCACAAATTCTCTTTTATGAGCTTCATTTAACCTGCACAGACAATCTACAAACATTCTAAACTTTCTTTAACTTTTGCCCTGCCTTTCACAACCATTCTGTTTCAGGACAAAATTTATCACACAACATTCTTTTTTTACACAATGCCATTCTCCTTTCTGTCTAATTTCTCTTACTCTCAAAAACTCACTTCCCAAAAAACAGGATGCTGATTTACTATGAAGTCACCCATTCACTCAGCCAAACTGATAATTAGAAGGTTTAAAAGGCAAGAATCTTATCCTTTGACAAAGACTCAGTTTCCCCAACAATTTAAACAACCAAATTATTACATTTTACAAATAAGAGACATTTTATGAGATGTAACATTGATACAGGATTTCCCCACTCAGGGCTGGACAGGGAACCCCCATTTTTCAGGCTCAGGTGAGCTCAGACATCATACTCCCATCTCTAGGTACAAACCCTCTGAGCCCCAGCAAGGTCATGAACAAAGCCTGATTTATGATTTTTGATTGACTAAAGAGACCTAAGGGAGAATGGCCCAGTGCTGCACCCAAATGAAATGCTCCCAGATTTATGAAGCTGACCTTAATTGGTCCAAGCAAAGTAATGTCCTATAACACCATAATAGCTGGGGACTCTAACACTCTGTGACAGAACTGAACAAATCTTCTAAATAGAAACTAAACATCTAAGATACAAAGGACTTAAATATAACCACAGAACAATTGAGCTTAGTAGACATATACAGAACATACCATCCCAAAGCTAAGGAATATATGTTCTTCTCATCAGTTCATGGAACATACTCCAAACTAGATCATATCCTAGGACAGAAATCAAACCTCAACAAAATTAAAATAATTGAAATTATACCCTGTATCTTTTCAGACTACAAGGCAATAAAGGTGGAACTCAACTCCAAAAAAAATATTCTTCCCCATACAAAGGCATAGAAACTGAACAAACTTATGCTGAATGACAGCTGGGTCAAAGAGGAAATTATTAAATTACTCAAATATAACAACAATGAAGCTGCAAGCTACCAAAACCTGTGGGACACAGCAAAAATAGTTCTGTGAGGGAAATTTATCACACTAGATGCCTACATCTAAAAAACAGAAGGAGAGCACATCAACACATGAATCACCTCTAGGAAGTGTGAAAGGAAAAGCAATCCAATCCCAAACCTAGCATAAGAAAAGAAATAACCAAAATTAAATCAGATATAAATGAAATCAAAAACAAAAAAATTTTCAGAAAATTAATGAAACAAAAAGTTGGTTCTTTGAAAAGATAAATTTGATAAAGCCCTTGCTAGATTAACTAGAAACAGAAAAGAAAATCTCTAATAATCTCAATCAGAAAAGGAAAAGGGAAATAACAACAGATATCAGACAGATACAAGAGATTGTACAACAGACACACAGATACAGACCTCTGACTACTACAAGAAACTCTATGCCCAGAAATTTGACAATGTGGAGGAAATGGACATATCTGGAAGCACACCACCTCCCTAGCATTAGCCACAAAAAATAGATCTCTGGAACAGATCAATATCAAGCACTGAGATTGAAGAAACAATTTAAAAAACTTACAACAACAACAACAAAAACTCTGGACCAGATGGCTTCACACCAGTTTATCAAACCTTCAATGAAGAGCTTGTACCTATACTGCAGAACCTATTCCAAAACATGGAGAAGGAAGGAACCTTCCCCAACACATTCTATGAAGCAAACATCACCCTGACACCAAAATGAGGAAAGTTCCCAATGAAATAGAACTACAGACCAATTTCACTAATGAATATCAATGCAAACTACTCATAAAAATCTTAGCTAATAGATTACAGCTACACATTAAAAAAAATTATTCATCACAATCAAGTAGTCTTTATCCCAGGGATACAAGGTTGGTTTAACATGCATAAATCCATAAATGCAATTCACCATATCAATAGAACCAAAAACAAAGACCATATGATACTCTCAATAGATGCAGAAAGAACATTTAATAAAATTCAGCATCCTTTTTTAACAAGAGCACTTAAGAAAATAGGAGGCACATTTTTTTTTTCTTTCTTTCTTTCTTTCTTTCTTTCTTTTTATTTTTAGAAACAGCATCTCACTTTATCACCTTCAGTAGAGTGCTGTGACGTCACAGCTCACAGCAACCTCCAGCTCCCAGGCTTAGCCAATTCTCTTGCCTCAGCCTCCTGAGTAGCTGGGACTACAGGCACCCACCACAATGCCCAGCTATTTTTTCTTTTTGGTGCAGTTTGACCAGGGCCACGTTCAAATCCATCACTCTTGGTATATGGGGCCGGTGCTGAGCCACAGGTGCTGCCCAGGAGGTACATTTTTTAAACTGATTGAAGCCATCTGTGAGAAATTGACAGCTAATATTCTTTTTTTTCTTTTTTTGAGACAAAGTCTCACTATGTTGCCCTCTATAGAGTGCTATGGTGTCACAGCTCACAGCAACCTCCAACTCTTAGATTTAAATGATTCTTTTGCCTCAGCCTCCCAAGTAGCTGGGACTACAAGTGCCTGCCACAATGCCTAGCTTTTTTTTGTTTGCAGCTGTCTTTGTTAATTAGCTGGCCTGGGCTGGGTTTGAACCCGCCAACCTCGGTTTATGTGGCTGACACGGTAACCACTGTGCTATGGGCACCAAGCCCACAGCTAATATTCTGAATGGAATAAAAGTGAAAGCTTTTCCGCTTAGAAATGGAACTGAAGAAGGATGTCCTTTATCACCACTGCTATTCAACATAGTTCCAGAAGTTCTAGCCAATACAATCAGGCAAGAGAAGGATATAAAGGGCATCCAAATAGGGGCAGACGAGGTCAAACTCTTACTCTTTACTGATGGTATGATCTTATACTTAGTAAACCCCAGAGATTCAACCACAAGATTCCTAGAAGTGATCAAAAAATACAGTCTCAGGGTATAAAATCAATATCCACAAATCAGTAGCCTTTGTATATGCCAATAAGAGCCAAGTTGAGAAGCAGATCAAGTGCACAGTTTCCTTCATAGTAGCCTCAAAGAAAATAAAATATCTAGGAATATACATAACAAAAGAGGTGAAGCATCTTGACAAAGAGAATTAGAGAACCCTAAGAAAAGAAATAGCAGAAGACATTAATAAATAGAAGAGCATACCATGTTCCTGCCCAGGAAGAATCAACATTGCCAAAATGTCTGTACTACCCAAAGCAATCACAGATTCAATGCAATCCCCATGAAATATAGCATCATACTTTAAAGATTTAGAAAAAAATAGTTCTTCATTTTGTATGGAAAAAAAAAAAAAAACACGTATAGCCAAGGCAATTCTTCATAATGAAAACAAAGCCGGAGGCATCAGTCTACCAGAAATTAGGTTATGTTGCTGTACACAATGATCAAAACAGCATGGTATTGGCACAAAAATAGAGACATAGACATATGGAACCAAAAGAAAATCATGAGATGAAACCCAGTCTCTGATTGCCATCTGATCTTTGATAAACTCAACAAAAGCATACACTAGGGAAAAAAATCCCTATTCAATAAATGGTGCTGAGAGAACTGGATAATCACATGTAACACACTGAAACTGGACCCATACCTTTCACCACTTACTAAAAATTGATCCAAGATGGATAAAAGATTTAAATCTAGGACATGAAATGATAAAAATTCTAGAAGCATGGGAAAAACGCTTGATGATGTCAGCCTGAGGAAAGATTTTATGAAGACGACTTCAATGGCAATCACAACAACAACAAAAATAACAAATGGGACTTAATTAAACTGAAAAGCTTCTGCACAGCTAAGGACACAACAATTAAAGTAAATAGACAACCTTCAGAATGGGAAAACATATTTGTATGTTAAAAATCTGACAAAGGATTGATAACTAGAATCTGCAGAGAATTCAAATTTAATCAACAACGTGCAATCTCGTCTATCGCTGGACAAGAGACATGAACAGAACCTTCTCTGAGGAAGACAGACAAATGTCTAACAAACCCATGAAAAAGTTTTCATTGTTCCTAATCATCAGAGAAATGCAAATCAAACCCTGAGATATCACATCACCCTAGTGAGAATAGCCCACATCACCAAGTCCCAATACTTCAGATGCTGGCACGGATGTGGAGAGAAGGGAACACTTTTACAGTTTGTGGGATGGCAAACTAACACAGCCTCTTTGGAAAGAAGTGTGGAGAATCCTCAAAGAACTAAAATTAGATCCCCCATTTGATCCTACAATCCTACTACTAGGCATCTATCCAGAAGAAACAAAATCATTTTACCCTAAGGACATTTGTACTAGATTGTTTATTGCAACTCAATTTATAATTGCCAAGATGTGCAAACAACTTAAATGCCCATCAACGTAGGAATGGATTAACTAATTGTGGCATGTGTATACCATGGAATACTATTCAGCCATAAAAAGATACAGACTTTACATCCTTTGTATTAACCTGTATGGAGTTGAAACACATTCTTCTTAGTAAAGTATCACAAGAATGTAAAAGAAAGTATCCAATGTACTCAATACTAATATGAAGCCAGTAGATGATCTAATACACACCCACATAAGAGAAAAACTCAATTCAATTCCAGTTGAGGGGAGGGCAATGAAGGAGAAGAGATTAGGGAGGTGGGAGGGGATTGGTGTGCTCCCACTTAATGGGCACAATGTAAGGGTTTATGGCACACTTTTGGGTACAGGACACAACTACAAGAAGGACTCTACCTAACAAGCGAAACATTGCAATGTAGTTGTTTGTACATTAACTTGAAATTTTAAAAAATTCCTTTTTTCCTTGGCAATCTTTACTATCTCAATAATTAGATCTTTGTGCAGCGAGCACTGGACCTAGACCAAATATCCCTTGTGGTATTGACAACAAGGGGATTCAGAAAAACCTTAAAACTGAGTTCCTGGTCATGAAGGGACAGAAGGTCAAACACACGTTGGACAATAAAATAGTGAAGGACCTAAGACCTTGCATAGCAAAGCTTAAATCATCTGCAAGCAATTGAAACTGCCTATATTAAAGTAATGTAGGGGCTGAGTTGTGGTGGTTCATGCCTGTAATCCTAGCACTTTGGAAGGCCCAGACATGTATTCCTTGAGGCCAGGAGTTTGAGATCAGTCTGAGCAACATAATGAAACATCATCTCTAAAGAGAAAAATAGAAAAATTCGCCAGACATAGTGGTACATGCTTATAGTCCAGGTACTCAGGAGGCTAAGACAGGAGGATTGCTTGAGCTCAGGAGTTTGAGGTTGTAGTGAGCTATGATGATACCACTACACTCTAGCCTAGGCAACAGAACAAGACCCTGTCTCAAAAACAAACAACAAACAAAAAAAGTAACGTAGAGCCATTAGGCAAGAACTGTGGTAGAAGTCTGATTTCTACAGAAGTATATAGGCATAGCTAAAATTTAACCAGCATTTTTTCATCACTTGCTTTCCCGTAGTTTCTTATTGCTTAGGAGTCATGTGTCCCTGACGGTCATAAGATGTGTAACTTCCCTAATTGCTTCTATAGATAACATCACTATTGTAAAACTAGTCTCTGAGATATTTTCCAGACCCTGCATTTGGAGGAACCAACTGACCACCAGACCAGTGGCCATACGTGACAACTGACTCAAGAGGGGGTCCTGCTGCTCTCTACCCAGGGGCTGCCTCAGCATAAGAAGACAATTTCTGCTCTCTAACTCTGAGTTCATCATCAGCAAATCAACAGACCCAATTCCCTAGCCCGCCTGTGGCTCAAGGAGTAGGGTGCCGGTCCCATATGCCAGAGGTGGCGGGTTCAAACCCAGCCCCGGCCAATAAAAAAAAAAAAAAACCCAGGCCCCCAAATTCTTGGGAAAATAGATTTGAGAAATTCCTCCCATCTCCTCACTCAGCACCCTATAAATGCTTTCTCCACTGTAACCTCTGCGTCTCAGTGTTTTGCCTTCCTTCTGTGCAGTGGGCAGTAGAAATCAGTTGCAGGGTAACACCATCAATTTCCTTAACAGATTATTTGAATGGTATAATGTGGCTCTGATTAATAGACTTCTTTGTTTTAATTTAAAACATTCCAAAGCCTTAACTTTTATTTTTTTTAATTTTTAAAGATAGGGGCTCACTCTTGTCACTCAGGCTGGAGTACAGTGATGCAATCATAGACCACTGAAGCTGCAAACTCCTGGGTTCAAGTGATTGCTCTGCCTCAGCCTCTTCAGTAGCAAGGATTACAGACACATGATAGCATGGCCAGTTTTAAAAAATAAAAATTTTTTTGTAGTGACATTATCTTGCTATGTCACTCAGGCTGGACTCAAACTTCCACCTCAAATTACCCTCCTGCCTGCCTCCTGAAGTGCTGGGATTACAGACATGAGCCACAATACCTAGCCTTCAAGCTTTTAAATAAGGCATTGTTACAGCCTATAAATAAAAGAATCTTTGAACCTGCCCTTAACCTATAAGCCCCCACTTGAGATGTCTTGCCTTTTCAGGCCAAACCAACAAACACCTTCCAGGTATCGATTTATAAATTTTACCTGAAAATACTGGTCTCTTTAAAATGTACAAAACCAAATAGTAACCCAATCAACTCTGGGCCACTTGCTCAAGAATTCTTGGGTGAGGCTTCCTGGGCCACAGTCACACAAATTAGCTCAAAGTAAACCTCTTTAAATTATTTTACAGAGGTTTTTTTTTTCCCCATTAACAAAATCATGGGTAGGTTTAGGGATTCTTTAGTTGGCAATTGGTTGAAAGAGTTAAGATTTGTCTAAAACCACAGAGTCACTAGAAAGGGGATCTGTCAAGTGGTTTAAAAATAAGCCACAATATACTGGGTCTAAAACACCTGTTTAACAAGATTTTATGGCTTGTAAAGCATGATCCCCATGCCCTTTAGAATTTGAACAAAGAAAAAATGTCAGAGCTCATTCTTTACGATAGAGGAGAAAAATGGATTTAAGGGCAATTAGCATGATAGCTTCGTGTTGTTGCTTTGGCTTTCCCAGTGTCCACTCCTTTTTCAGATATCTGTGTATTGTTTTCCCTTAGGGACCTTCCTCTTTTATGTACAGTACGAGTGCAGCTGTCCATAAAGGTTCTCACCCGGCTCCGCTGAGCCAAGGGGTGGTTATGAGATCCAAGCTAATCAAATTCTCTTGAGGGAGACCAGAATACATCACCCTAAAATATGCCTCCAGAAACAGTCACACCAGCAACTAATCAGCATTCTTTCTGCTCTTCATCTTCATCAGCTTTGGCGATGTCAGGTTCTTTTTTGGCCATTCTAATAAGTGTGTAGTAGTATCTCGTTATTTTAATTTGTAATTCTCTAATAATACATCGAAGGGTTTAACAACCCACCAAAGTCATATGAAAATTAGTTTAAACTAAAAATGTCTGAATAGCACTGAAGAAAGAAACACTATGTAAACTTAAGTAGAGCCTCCTGAGAATTCAGCTGCTATCCCCCTCCAAGAGATTTTCCTGTTTGAAAGAAGACTACCCCTTAGCATGGGGAAGTGTGAATTCAGCTGCTGTAAATCTGGATACAGGGAAACATCCATCCAGGAAGTCAGACTTTTCATTCTCATTATCATCCAAAAGCCCAATAAAACCTTCCATAGTTTTCCATTGAAGCCATTAAAAATAATAAAAAAAAAACCCTTCAGCTAAGTTGGTTTATAATCTTTACCCTGGACTATTCAGTGAATTACTCCTTATATAATATTTCTCTCTGTGTGTGTGAATAAACTTTGTCTTTTCTCCTGTTAATTTTTTTTTCAGTTAATTCTCAAGCTCCCTTCTTACTGCCAGTCAAACCAAAATGACAGAGAAAATGTTTTCCTCCCACCAATATGATGCTGAGCACCTTTTCATGTGCTTATTTGCCATCTGTGTATCTTCTTTGGTGAAATGTCTATTGTTGGGATATAAGAATGATATCACAAAGTAGGATGCTTTGGCATGCTGAGCATTTTTTGAATGAAAGAAAATTGGAAATTCTTAGAAGCTGCCTCAGAACCCAGGACTTTCTAATTTCTTATTTCTCTCCCCCACATCCAAGCACAGAGAATGGCTTTCTCTAGAAGTTCCCTTTTCTCATTGAGGAAAACTTCCAAGAAATGCAATTTTATTAAGACACTCCTCCCCCTAAGGAATCTCATCAAATAACCAGGTAATATTAACTACCAGAAAAGAGACTAAAAGTTCACACCATACCCAGACAGACTTTTCATCTATTCTTCTGCAAGCCACTCTGTGAGATTAGCTAAGAGACTTTATCTCTGTAATAAGACAACCTTTGTACATAGATCTTTTGTTCTACCTTTTACCTTCCCATTATTTGTCACTTTTCCATTTCAAAAAGAATCATTTACAAACTATTATCTGCTCTTTTGGTCCCATTCCCCTGAAAAACATTTACAACTCCTCAAAATTGCCTACACTTCCCCCTCCATCCTTTCTTTTCTTCTAAGAGCTTCAATCACTGGCCTTTATTATTATTATTATTATTATTATTATTATTATTATTCAGATAGGATCTCACTCTGGCTCTGCCATTCAGGTTGGAGTGCAGTGGCATGTTCATAGCTCACTGCAGTTTCAAACTCCTGGGCTCAAGGGATCCTCCTGCCTCAGTCTCCTGAGTTGTTGAGATTATGGGTGTCTGTCATCATGCCTGGTTAATTATTTTAAAAATATTTTTAGGGGGCGGCGCCTGTGGCTCAAGGAGTAGGGCGCCGGTCCCATATGCCAGAGATGGCAGGTTCATACCCAGCCCCGGCCAAAAACCACAAACCATATATATATATTTTTTTTTTTTTTTTTTTTTGAGATGGGGCCTCACTATATTGCCCAGGCTGGTCTCAAACTCCTGGGCTCAAGAGATCCTCTTGGTTCAGCCTCCTGAATTGCTGATTCTAGCCCTGAGCCACCATACCCAGCCATCTGACCTTTCTTTGAGTCTCATAATTTATTTGGCTTCCATATATGCACATTAATAAATTTGTATGCCTTTTTTCCTTTTAATCTATCACTGCATTTCAGCAGATGTGAACCTTCAGAGGAGAGGGAAAATTCTCTTTGCTGTTTGGATACCTTGCTCATTTTCTTTTCTTTCTTTCTTTCTTCTTCTTCTTTTTTTTTTTTTAGGATAAAATAAGTTTTTATTTATAGTCTTACAGTAAAGGGGGAAGCCTTAACTAGGAAGATGATTCTTTGGCAGTATGTACAACATACTTTTTGTTTCTATGGAATGGAATCAAACACGGGCTGAGACTACAGTGTATACACCAGAAATCAGCAAATACTGGGAATGGAGTAGGAAAACAACAAGAAATGAGGCCTAAACATGCAAGAACCTTCACTGGAATCCGTTGACCAGAACCAGGGCTAGATCACACATTGGAGTCACGTTCTAGGGCAGCAAGAAAGGAAGTGAGGTGAGGGCAGGGCAGGGTCCGCACTGGGGTACGGGTTTAGTCCCTGGGAAATCGCTCTTGGTATTTACATTCAAAATCAGTTGGCTCTAATTCTTAGAAATATACATGAAAAGAAAGGAAGATTTAATCATTACTTTATGAATCTTGCTTTTCAATATTGTCATCATCTGAAATAGAGACAATTCACTCAGATTCAAAGTTCAGTAGCAGGACATTGATATCAAAACATCATCACTGGCCCTGGATACAAAACCTCTACCCCACCCCACCGCACGCTCCCTCCCTGGAGGCTGCCCGGCACTACGGCCCCCTCCCATGCACACCCCAGAGTGTCACGCAGTCCTCTGCCAGGCTGGCACTGCAGGCTTCAACAGCTGGCTGAGAGAAGCAAGAGGGAAGCACACAGAAGACTCGGCTCTGCAAATCTGCCCCCACTGTCCTTATATACCACAAACTTCTTTAAGGATCCGGTCTTTTAACAGGAATGATAAATAGCTGGAGGAGGTGGTGGGGTGGGCAGGACACTCGGTGCTCAGAGGTACAGCCGCAGTCTGTCCTCCACAGAAAACGCTGCCACATTGGGATGTTTTGGTTTAAAAATTCCTGATGGGGACAGGGAATCCCTGAAGGGGAAGAAGAAGAAGGAAGAAGAAGGAAGAAGAAGAGGAATTGGGGAAGAAGAGCGAGAGTTGTGGTCCAAGAGCTTCTACGTAAAAATAATTTTTTTTTTGTAGAGACAGAGTCTCACTGTACCTCCCTCGGTAGAGTGCCGTGGCGTCACACGGCTCACAGCAACCTCCAGCTCTTGGGCTTACGCGATTCTCCTGCCTCAGCCTCCCAAGCAGCTGGGACTACAGGCGCCCGCCACAACGCCCGGCTATTTTTTTGTTGCAGTTTGGCCGGGGCCGGGCTTGAACCCGCCACCCTCGGTATATGGGGCCGGTGCCCTACTCACTGAGCCACAGGCGCCGCCAAAATAAAATTTTTTTAATAGGGAGAAAGAGAAAAATAAAGAGTCTCTTAAATGGTTCTGACTGTTCTAGCGATGAACTAAAAGGAGGATGAGACCATGGACAGTTTTATTGCTGGCCTGCCGGGTAGCTGAGCTGCCTCCCTCCGGAGTTTCTTTTGGGGCTCTTCAGGCTCCGACGCCGAGCTGGAGTCAGAGCCCCCATCGAAGGCAGAGGCGGTGCTGCCCCTGGCCTTGGTGTAGAGCAGGGGTCCTCAGACTACGGCCCTCCGGAGGACACGATCCGGCCCCCGGGTGTTTTTGCCACCGCTGCCTGTCTTGCTACAGCGCACGTGTGCGGAATGTGCGCGGCACTCTCCAAGTCCCCTCCTCTCTGTCTCTCGACTCCTCTCAGTCGCGGGACTAACTGATGCACACTTGCATCACTTGTTACCACTAGCTGTGAGAAATATGGAACCAGACATTGACCATCTCATTAGCCAAAAGCAGGCCCATAGTTCCCATTGAAATACTGGTAAGTTTGTTGATTTAACTTCAGTTGTTCTTCATTTTAAATATTGTATTTGTTCCCGTTTTGTTTTTTTAATTCAAAATAAGATACGTGCAATATGCATAGGAATTTGTTCATAGTTGTTTTTTTTAAACTATAGTACGGCCCTCCAATGGTCTGAGGGACAGTGAACTGGCCCCCTGTTTAAAAAGTTTGAGGACCCCTGGTGTAGAGGCTGCTATCTGAGGAGGGGTAGTTGGTCTGCTTTGTGCACTTGACCTCGCCCTCTCCAGGGCACAGACCTGCTGCTCCAGAAGAGCATTCTGCCGCCCGAGGTTGTCAGTATCTTGCTGGTGTGTGTGGATATCCAGCATGTCCTTCGCATATGCTGGATATACTCTGCAGCTTTTCTAGGATTTGAGCCCGGGATGCCTTCTTTCCTCGGAGTGATGGGACCTAGTCCCGCAAACTGTGGAAGATGTCTTGACTGTGGTCCCTACGTTTTCGTTCCAGTGCATTATGATGAGCCCGTTTGTCAGCGTCGCTCTCCACCTGGATGTCATCATTGTCGCTGTTTCCTGCGGCCCAGGGAGCGGCCACTGCAGCGGGGAGGGGAAGGAGTGGAGGGGAGGGGATGAAACGGACAACAGCAAGCTGAGTACCCCCCCACACACACACACACACACTCACTCTCACTCATACACTCACACACAACACGGGTAAGAACCACCTCCTCCCTCGCTTTTGCTCATTTTCTAACTGGTTTATTTGTCTTCTTATGGTTGAGTTTTTAAAGAGTTCTTTGTATATTTTGGATAACAGTTCTTTATCAGGTATATTTTTCTAAATACAGTAGAACCTCTGCAATGTGACCATCTGCGGGACTGTAACAAACTGGTCAACATACAGAGGTGGTCAACATAAGAAACTAAGCCTACTGTACTGATAGTACATGAAGTGCATGTCAGGTCCACGAAAATTAGGTCAATTTAGGGAGATAGTCAACTATGGGGGTTACTGTATTTTCTCCCAGTCTTAGGCTTGTCTTATTCTCTTAACAGTGTCTGCTGCAGAGCAGAAGGGGTTTTTTTTGTTTGTTTTTTCTTTCTTTTTTTTTTATTGTTGGGGATTCATTGAGGGTACAAAAAGCCAGGTTACATTGATTGCAATTGTTAGGCAAAGTCCCTCTTAGAGCAGAAGGTTTTAATTTTAATAAAGTCTAACTTATCAATTTATTTCTTTCTATGAATTGTGCTTAAAGTGTTATATCTTAAAAAGTCATTGCCAAACCCAAGGTTGCCTAAATTTTCTCCTACATTAGCTTCTAGAATTTTTATAGTTTTACATTTAAGTGTATGGTCCATTCTGAATTAATTTTTGTGAAAGACATAAAGTATAGGTCTCTGAAAGGTATACAGTCTAGGTCTAGAAATAAACGTTTTTTTTGCATACATATGTCCACTTCTATTATTTGTTGAAAAGACCTTTTTTTTTTTCTCAGTTGTATTACCTTTGATCCTTTGCCAAAAACTGGTGGTTCTCTGTATCTGTGTGGGTCTACCTCTGGACTTTGTGTTCTGTTCCATTAACGTATTTGTCTATTTTTCACCTTTTTTTTTGGAGACTTGAGTCTCACTCTGTGGCCCTAGGTTGAGTGCTATGACATCATAGCTCATAGCAACCTCAAACCCTTGGGCTCAACTGAACCTCTTGCTTCAGCCTTCTGAGTAGCTGGGACTACAGGTGCTTGCTGTAGCTTTATAATAAATCTTGAATTCAAGTAGTCTGCTCAAACCAGTCCTCTGAATTTGATCTTCCTTTTCAGGATTGTATTGAATATTCTGGATCTTTTACCTTTATATAAACTTCAAAATCAGTTTGTCATTATCCACAGAATAATGTACTGGGATATTGATGGAATTGTATTGAATCTGTAGATCAAATTGGGAGGAACTGGCATCTTAACATATTGAGTTTTCTTACCCATGTACGTGGAATACTTATACATTTATTTAGTTCTTCAATTTCTTTCATTAGAGTTCTATATTTGTCCTCATATAAATCTTTATATAATTCATTAGATTTATAGCTATTTAATTTTTCTTTGGTGCAGTGTAAATGGTATTCCATTTTAAATTTCAAACTCCATTGTTCATTGCCAGTATATAAGAAAACAATTGACTTATGTAATATATAAATTGTATGTCTTGCAATCTTGTTATAAACAGACATTATGTTTACCCTGTAGCTATTCGGAGCCATTAAAAGCATGGGGCAAGAGTGTTGTACTATTATATGTTCAAGGAAGACCAAACCGGAAGTAATACATAGAATGGATTGGAAAGAAAATAAACTAGAGGTAGAGAATCCACGTGGAAGGCTTCTATGTGAGCCCTTGATGGCACAGTAAGGTTCTGAATAAGGGTATTACAGCATCAAAAGAAAGGTAAGAACAGATTCAAGAGGCAAATACCCTAAATTTGCCCTTCTACTTCATGCTTATGAGTCTTTTCACATGCAATTCCCTTTTGGGGAGGCCCTCACAATTCCCTTCACCTAACTTTTAATTGTTCCTCAAAATTAGGTTCAGATGCTATGGCCTCCAATAACCCTTCCCCTCTACTCTCTCCCCACAGTCTCCTGTTGTGTCTGCCACCACACTGTGAGTGCTATTTATGTTTATTAACATATAATGTATTTGTCTATTTACTTACCTGTGTCTTGTTGCTTTCATTAAATCATGAGCTCCTGAATTTGTGTAGCCCAGTACCTGGCCCCATAAACGTACACATAAATGAATAATTCATTCCCATCAGTTGCTGGAACTCACAACATTACCAAGTATGTGGCAGCTATTATATCAGATTTACAAGGTATCTTTTCTTTTAAGGAACTAAAATCATACAGCCTCAAAAAAACTGAAGTCACAGATCAGGAAGGAAGCAGGCAGCCCCTATCAGGAAGCGATCAGTTCCTTAAAACTGCGTTTTGTGTCATCCTGTTTCTTTAAGTGAGCTTGCCCTTTCTGTATATACAATGATAATAATACCGTTTTTAAAACAGCAGGTTTAAAAGTCAAAGAGTCTAATCCCCACTTTGCACAAGAAGTTCATCTGCTGAGCCCTAGGTCTCTTTGTTGAGTTCAGGACGTTTCTTCCCTTGCCCTGCCCAGGCAGCGCTGGAAGGCTTGGAGATAAAAAGGGCAGACAAAAGCCTCTGAGCCTGAAACTAACCACAGCCTCCTCCATTCTCAGTGGGACCTCCAACACTGAGACCAGGTAAGAACTCCAAGGGCTGAGGCAATAAGGCAGTGAAGATGGCTGGGAGATAGTGGTCAAATAGATAAAAGATAAATATTTTAGGAAAGCTTAGGGAAAAACCAAGTTTCTGACATGAGGGTCATCAGATGCATGAATACTGGTCAAAGAGGATGGGATCTGCCAATCAAAGAAAAATTCTACTTAACCTCATTTTTCTCTTTACTGGCCTTCAGGTTCTTCATAGAATTGTAAGACCGTATGTGTGAAAGGAGATGGTTGGTTGGCTTTTTTGTTTGTTTTAAGAGCTATGAAATCTTAAAAGGCAGAACAAAAATCTAAATAGTTACAATTAATAATTTTGCTCTTATTGTTTCTTCTACTACAATTATCTTCCCTGTTTCCATACAGAAAAGATGGTGCTATGTTTTCCTCTCCTATTCCTGTTGGAGCTCTGGGGACCCATAACCCCACTTTGTGCTCTGCCTAAGCATCTCACCAAGGCTCAGTGGTTTGAAATTCAGCATATACAGCTAAATCCTCTCCAGTGCAACAGGGCAATGAATGGCGTCAATAATTACACAGGGCACTGTAAACCTCAAAACACCTTTCTGCACGACTCTTTCCAGAACGTGGCTGCTACCTGCGATTTGCCCAACATCGTCTGCAAAAACGGTCAGAACAACTGCCACGAGAGCCCCAAGCCTGTCAACATGACTTTCTGCAGACTCACTTCAGGAAAGTATCCTCAGTGCCGCTACAGGGACTCTACCCAATACAAATTCTTCATTGTTGCCTGTGACCCCCCTCAGAAGATTGACCCTCCCTATCATTTGGTTCCTGTACACTTAGATAGTACTGTCTAAGGTCGCCATCAGTTTTCCTCTCATTTGACACCAGCTTGTCTTACAATTTCTTCTGCTTCTTTTTTTCTTTTGTTAATTTCCTTATTCTCAAGAAGAAAGAGACAATGAAAGTGCACAGGATACTGGACCAGAGTTGGGACAAAAGTACAATTCTCTTCTGCTTTGGAGTTCCGTGTGTTTTGAGGGAAGGCAACAGGGAAGAGGACAAAGAAGAATTCAGACCTCCAGATCTCTTAACCTTGCAACTTTTGCCAGGCTTTACTGCTCTGTATTCACAGCAATAAAACCACTTCCTGCTGCATTCCAGTGAGTGTGAGTGTATTTGAGATCCCCTTTCAAATCACTGCCTATTATTTTTCAAAGGAGGACTACTCTGGCCTTAGTCCCTCCCTGGGGCCTCTACCACTTCCTTACTGGGAGGAAAGGGGAGTGTTTGGGACTTTGGAGCATGCCTTCCAAATCAGTTCATGACTTTATGTATTTCCCTGGAAGCCATTGTCTTTATTTGGTGGTAGTAGGATACTCAGACAGCTGGTGATACTTTCACACATAGATTCCAATATTGGCAACTGAGGGTCCTGGATCTTTCCTATTTGATTTTGTTTTTAAGCAGATAATGTCATAGTAGTAGGGATAATAATCCACTGAATCTTAGAGTTAGTTCTCCCATTATCTATTGGGTATTTTATGAACAAATAAATGAATTTATGGGGGTGAGGCCTGGGCACTACTGGATATTTTTGGTTTGTGAGTGCAGTGGTGTCATCATAGCTCTCTGCAACCTTCAACTCCTGGGCTCAAGTGGTCCTTCTGCCCCAGCCTCATGAGTAGCTGGGAGTACGCATGCCACTATGCCTAAAACTGGATGTTTTTAAAAGGATTTCCATGTAATTGTAAGGGGCAGCAAAGACTGAGAACCCAGGAAAGGTGAAACAGCTCACGGGGACGGGAATTCTAGAGCTCTTTAACCTTCTTGGATTTTGTACAGTCTTTTCCTTGCCCTCTCTCATGGGCTCATTTCCTTTTTAATGGGATTAATTACTTTTTAGAAATTAAATAGTGCAGGTAAATACAAAGCACTTTATACCACTCAAATAAATATTACGTTTTCACTTGTTTAATATTTTCAAATAATTATAAACATATATTCAAATAGTAGGATAGCTCAAAGCACACCAGTGTTTTTAAGACAGTTGTAAGTTTTATATACTTATAATTTAATAATTTATTCATCACTCGTGTATTCACTCAAAAATTTACCGAGTGACAGTTTTGTGCCAGATTGCATTGGGTGCTGCTGATGTAATTATGGACAAAAAGTTATGGTCTCTATTTTCATGGAATTTAGGGTCTAATGGGGGAAATAGATATTAATCAAAATAAGCACTGTATTTAAATCAGGAAGAAAAAATATACAGAGTCTGAGACTGTTAAGAAGGACTCTAGGAACTGAGATCAGTTTGTGAGTATTTATGCAGAATCCCTCTTGTAACCAAAATAATTTCACTGAAATCAAACGTAGTTTACTTAACATCACATTTACAAAATACTGTGTATGTTTTCCCAGCAAACAAATCATTCAGCACCCACAAATTTGATGTTTTTGCTAACTTTTTCATCAAAAGCTGTTTCAGAGAAGATGTGAGATTAGCAAATGATTAGTTGAAACTTTCTGTTTTAGTGTAATCAAATAGTTCACATTTCTGGATTGCATTTTTTAAAATAGACTAGTATTATTTCTTACTCAGCCCAGCTGTTTTTGACAGACGGAATAGTGCAATTTGGGAAGTGGCAAAAGAAGCTTATAAACTGACTACAGAGATAGAAATTTACCTCTAGTGCTAAATACCAAGGGAATCTACAAGATAAGGGTAAACAAACACCACAATTCACAATAATGTCATGTGTACAACATCTGGACGTGGGGGAATACTTGAGTATTTTCTGTGGCTGTATCACATAGTACATTGCAACTAATTTTTGCACTTAGAAATTGGAAGTCCAGGGTATTAAAAGAATTTAAATGTAATTCTGACATCATCAGCTATAATTTGTATCTCCTTGTTCCATAATTTCTGTTAACATTTTCATTTTTATTTCCTAATCTGAACATTATGATAATTATTTTATATGTTCTAGTCTAAATTATTATTTACAAAAATGATTAGACATGAATATTATTGCTATATTATCAGTTTTATTTAAAAAAATAAGAAAGAAGGACTCTGAATAAGTTTGGAGGGTCAGGGATGACTTCTCTGAAGAAATGTTGCTGTTTGCTGTGAGATGAGAGGCATCATTGCTGTTGCGGGACAGTTATTACTGTCAGTTCATAGATAAGGGGAGACTATTGTATTTTGTATGACTTGTATCCCTTTAACACATTGACTGCCACCCTAGAAGAAAAAATTTTTCTTTAAGGCCACAGTATTTTATTACAAAAATAGAATAAAAACTTTGAAAGCAAAATGATCCTTTCTAATTTAATGAAAAAAAAATTTTTTTAATTGTTTTCTGTGCATGAGTTATATGCAACTCATGGCACTAGAATAAATTTTGACACTCTACACCATGTGAGTTGTACGTGACTCATGACATAATTATTAAATTTATTTCTGAGAATTGAGCCTTTTGTCATTCCATAAGTATTTAGTTGTGTCCAGAGTGGGTCTTGGTGGTCCTGGATAATGACCTTATTTCTCTGGAAAATTCTATCAGGTTTTGTGTTGAGCATTTTGAAGCACTGTTATTAGGTATCATTTTGAGATGGCAAAAACACAAACTCAGTTTTTTTTATTCTCTCACTCATAACACCAACAATAATTAATCATCAACATGAAAGACTTCTATGACCAAATGTGGGATCTCGCTCCACCAACAACCATTCTATAATATTAGGATTATTCTATAATCCTAATAGAATATTTAGGATTGTTATGTTCTCTTAATAAATTGTCCCCTTTATGAATATGAAATGACACTGTTTAATCCTTGATAATAGTCCCTGACATCTACTTTGCCTGATACTAATATAGTCACATCCTATCTCCTAACTCTCAAAATTGTTTGCCTAGATCCCAGTTTCCACACCGCTCTCAGTAGTTTTCTTTCTTTCTTTCTTTCTTTCTTTCTTTCTTTCTTTCTTTCTTTCTTTCTTTCTTTCTTTCTTTTCTTTCTTTCTTTCTTTTCTTTCTTTCTTTCCTTCTTTCTTTCTTTCTTTCTTTCTCTCTCTTTCTTTTTCTTTCTTTCTCTTTCTTTCTTTCTTTCTTTCTTTCTTTCTTTCTTTCTTTCTTTCTTTCTTTCTTTCTTTCCTTCCTTCCTTCCTTCCTTCCTTCTTTCTTTCTTTCTCTCTTTCTCGCTTTCTTTCTCTCTTTCTTTTTCTTTCTTTCTCTCTTTTTCCTTAAGAATATATTTAACCATACTTCTTTCAGGGGTCAATACAAAGATATCAACCAAGATAGTTTAATTACCATCCCATAAAATGTCATCATCTACTTCTCTGTCAGATTCTCCCCCCGAGACTGATTGGTTGCTCATCTCCAATTGTTCAGCTATTTGTCCTGCACTGACCCAATCATCTGAGCTTCAGCATCCTGGTGGTGCTCTCCACTTGCCAGCCCATCCTCCTCATTCATACTCAGTCATATGCTGGATAATTATGTTTCTGTCCATGACAAGCTACATGTACAACAGTGGTCCCGTAAGACAATAAAGAAGCTGAAAAATTCCTGTTACACCGCAACTAAGGTAACATAGCCCAATGATGGTGTAAATAACCCACTGTACTACCAGTCCTATCGAAGCCTAGGATATATGACTGTGTACAGTAGAATAGTGCATAATACTTTATAATAATTATAAATGACTATGTTACTGGTTTGTTTATTTACTGTACTACAGTTCTTATCATTAGAGCATATTTCTCTCTCTCTCTCTCTCACACACACACACACACATAAAAGTTAACTGTAAAATAGCCTTAGATAGGTCCTCTAGGAGGTATTCCAGAAGAAGGCACTGTTATCCTGATCTCCATGTGTTATTGCTCCTGAAGGCCTTACGGTGGGACGAGATGTAGAGGTTGAAGAAATTGATATTGATTATTCTGACTATGTGTAGGCCTAGGCTAATATGTGTGTTTGTGTCTTAGTTTTTCTGAATAGAGATAGGGTCTTGATCTGCCACCTAGGTTGAAGTGCAGTGGCTCGAACTCCTGGGCTCATGTAATATTTCTGCCTCAACTGCCAAAGTAGCTGTACACAGGTGTGCACCACCATGCCTGGCTAATATTTTAAGTTTTTTTGTAGAGATGGGATCACCTTATGTTGCCCAGGTGGGTCTTGAACCCCTAGCCTCAAGCAACCCTCTTGGCTCAGCTGCCCAAAACACTGGGCTTATTAGGCATGAACAACTATGCCTGGCCTATACCTTAGTTTTTAACAAAAAAAAAGTATAAAAAGAAAAATCAAATAAAAAATATTAAAAATAGAAAAAAACTGACAGAATAAGGATAGAAAGTGAGAAAATATTGTCATATAACTATAACATGTGTTTTAAGCTAAGTGTTATTATTTACGGCTCAAAAAGTTAAAAGTATGTGAACTAGAAAAAGTTACAATCAAGTAAGTTAATTTACTGTTGAAGAAAGAACATTTTGAAAATTAGTTCGCTATAATCTAAGTGCATAGTTTTTGTAAAGACTAGGGTAGGAGATGGTAATGTCCCAGGCCTTCATAGACATCGTTAATGTGGAAACCTCAGTAGGCGTTCCACATGGGATGAGAAAAGAATTTCTCTAGACCAAGATTAAGATATAAAAGTATAAGTTTATTCTATGTTTTATAAGGACAGAGGGAGTGGGAAAGGGAAAGAGAGTGTGGGCAGAGGGAGAGAAAAGAGAGGCAGGAGATGGTATGGCATCCCAGAGAAAGAAGGGAAGAATGCTACTACCACCCTGCAGTCAAGTGGTGAATTTAAGGGGGATGAAGAGAAAAAGGTAATTGCAGCCAGACTCACAAGGCGTTGTGAATGTGGATGCTCTGTTTTTTCCTCCACTAAGGCTAAAGATAGAATGTAATTCGTGTTTCTGATCTTGAGGCCTGATGTTCACATCTCATTGTCTGTCTAGGAGATTTTCAGGAACCACTTGAGACAATAGAAACAAATTTTAAAGAGCATATTTAGTAAATAGGTCTAGCAATTATAAAGAAAATTTACATTCGCTTCTATGCTATTGGGCTCCTCAATGGCTTCAGCTTTGGAACAGTAAATCCACGTCCACATGGGGCGGGGGGCGGGTTAATAAGTATGATAGGCAGAGAAAGAAAGCAAGTAGAGAAAGAGATTGATTTTAGTCCTTACTAAAAACCACAAGTTAATAATTTTTCTATTATTTCACTATAAAGACTGATCATCCTTACAGTCACTCACCATTTGCTCACTGACTCACCCAGAGCAACTTCTTACACTTCATGCTTTATTTCGTGGTTTGGTACCCTGTAAATATGGACCTTCTTTTCATTTTTTTTTTTTTTGTTTGTTTGTTTGTTTTGAAATAGGGTCTTGGTACAGTGCCCAAGCTAGTCTTCAGGTGGGATCCTCTAACCACCCTCCTAGGTAGCTGAGACTATAGGCACATGCCACTGTACCTGGCTCCATTTTTTATCTTTTACACCCTATTTTTATTGTACCTTTCCTATGCTTAGGTGCACAAATATTTACCTTTATGTCACAGTTGGCTATGGTATTCAGTACAGTAACATGCTGTAGAGCAGGCGTCTTCAAACTTTTTAAACAGGGGACCAATTCACTGTCCCTCAGACCATTGAAGGGCCAGACTATAGTTAAAAAAAAAAAAAAAAAAAAACTATGAACAAATTTCTATGCACACTGCACATATCTTATTTTGAAGTAAAAAAACAAAACCGGAACAAACACAATCACACGGCCTCATGTGGCCCGCAGGCCGCAGTTTGAGGATCCCTGCTGTAGAGGTTTATAGCCCAGGAGCAATAGGCTGCACCACATAGCCTGGGTGTGCAATAGGCTGTGCGTGTATTATCTAGGTTTGTGTAAGTGCACTCTCCACATAATGTTGACATGTTGTTGTTAAGTGATTCATGACTGCACTTGGTCTATCCTCTGACTTTATACTCACTCTTTTGAGAGTCTGTTCTTGAAATCAAGCATAGGCCTCTCTACAGTCTCTGCATGATCACCTATGCTATCTAGATCTCTAATTATGCCCTCTCTTGGGCTGACCGAACTCATATTTCTTTAGTTCTGTTTCTAATGTTCCTGGCCCCTCCCTTATGTGTGGCCCTCAGGAGAACTAAGATAATACATTGGACCTTGAATAACAAACACTGAGAAGTTCAGTGACGCATTGTCAATTTTGCTCCCTTTATAATCTGGACTGGACATACAAGTGAAAGAATGGGATATGTGACTCTTGATTCTAAGAATAGTAGCTAGCTTTTACTATGTATCACACATTGTACTACATATTTTATTTATTTATTTATTTATTGAAATGGAGTCTCACTATGTTACCCTTGGTAGAGTGCGATGGCATCATAGCTCACAGCAACCTCAACTTCCTGGGGCTCAAGTGATCCTCTTGTCTCAGTTTCCCACGTAGCTAGGACTACAGGCACCTGTCACAATGCCCAGCTATTTTTAGAGAAGGGGTCTCTCTCAGGCTGGTTGTGAACTTCTGAGCTCAAGCAATCCACTGGGATAAGACTGCTGGGATTACAGGCGTGAGCCACCGTGCCCAGCCTTTGTCCTACATATTTTATATATATGACTTCAACTAATCCTCAAGAAGTCCCTGGAGCTAGTACCATTGAGATAGGATACCTGGGAAAAGTGAGGTCTGAAAGAACAAAATCCTCCCCGTGATGACTTAGCTCTTAGGAATTTGTAGAAACTTAACTTCCTGGGATGTTGAAACTAACGCTTGCTTTCACTTCTGTAAAAGCCTGCCCTTCGTAAAAGCCTGTGCAGCCTTCTCCAGCTTGATTCAAACTGACCAATGAGAACGGTACCGTGGACCAAGAACATTTGGCTGGAGATAAAAGGGCAAACACAGAGCCAGCTGGGGAGCATGGCCATTTTTGGTCTCTAGTCTGCCATGGCTCCGCCGGCTGAGATAAAGCCCCCTCTCTTTCTCTTGTCTTCCTGTGACACCATGATTGTCAGCATTTTTTATATCAGGAACCTAACGTTAAGAAAGTTAAGCTGCCTGCCTGAAGTCACACTACTTGTAGTGGCAGGTGCGGAGTGTGAACCAAGTGTGTTTTGCATCAGAGTCAAGGCTCTTAATCACTAGGCCACAGGACCTTTGTAACAGCAGCTAACTTTCTCTGAGTGTCTACCAAATACTGAACACTGCACTTTACCTGAATGTTATATGCACCACGGGACTTTTAGTTAAGTGCTATGATTATTACCACTTTATAGAAGGACAACAGATACTTAGAGCTGTTGCCCTTTCTCAGGTTTTTGAGTCCAGACTATACTCATAAAGAATAATCCACTCATTGTAGCTCCATATTCACTCACCCCTTCCTTCTTTCACAAATGCTAGATAAACGTTCCTTCAACTTAAGAATTTGTATGTTCAGGCATTCCCCGGATTGAAAAGAGGCAGATGTTTTTTGGTAGAACAATACATTATTCTCTCTATGTTCTTTAATAATGCATTGAGAATTTCTGCATTATGTCATATTTTAAGCATGTGACTGAGAACACAAACACATCAGAATTCAGCTGTTGGGGGGAAGTTGCAGAGGAAGAATGAGGACTGTTGGATGCTGCAGCTAGCTGGAATACATATGTATTTATGTATTTCAATAAATACCTAATGCACAGAGCACACACACAACTTGGTCAAGCACACACTAAGAGTGACTTCACATCTCACCAAGGTCTTTCATGCCTTTCCTTTTCCTTCCCCCCCACCCCCCTTCCACAACCTCAGAAGGGAGGCAGGACCAGTTTTCTTAGACCTGTTTATCATTTCTAAAGTTCCCCATCTGTTCAGCTGTCCCAGGGAGTGGCACCTGCCCATCTGTCCACACTGATTCTCCTATTCACCCAGAACCTCCCTGTCCCCATTACTGGGCTATTTTAAAGCCCAAGATATTTTTCAGATTCTGCATTTTGGCAGGACCCTCTGACATCAGTTGGACCCATGGATAGGTGTGGGAACAGATCCAACAGCTTGAGACTCTCTACGGAGGAAATCTTCCAATGGAGAAGATATAATAATTTCTGCATCCCAACCCTATGAGTTCATCCCTTGCCGGTCAGCAGACCCAATTCATCAAACTACTTTGAAAAACTTTAGCCCCCAAATTCTTAGGAAGACGAATTTGAGAAATTACTCCCATCTCCTCACCTGGTTCCTTCAACAATGAAACTCTTTCTCCACCATAACACCTGCTATCTCAGTATTTTGCCCTTCAGTGGGCAGTGGGCAAGGGACCCATTTGGGCTATAACACTGTTACCAGCTGTAGTCTCTTGAATTAAAATTTAGTAGAGAAGGAATGTCCATAATACAACATGGGACAGCTGAATGTTTACATAGGATTTCTCTTGGTTGTCTAAAGTCTCAAAATTGGCAGAAGGGGAAACATTCATGTAAACCACCCTAGAAATGGCAGTGGCAACAGAAGAAGAAAAATTAATAGTCTTAAAACCTTTTAAATGATGGAGCTAAGACCTTCATTGCAGGGAATCTGGGGAGATTTAGCTCAACAGTACTCAGTGGGTGCTCAGAGAACTGGGCCTCCTTCATTTCCAGAGCCTGATAACCTGGATTGATTTCTTCCTTCCATTCTCATGGGAGGTTTCCACAATTCCACTCTGAAGGCCATAAACTGGAAGTAAGCCTCATCGATTTGTTTCCATTCCTGGGATGAAGCAGGAAAGGATAGAGCCTTCCTTCGGTCCTCACTAACAGCAAGCTCCAATTCTCTAGTGCAAGGGGTATGATAAGCTGATGGTGGGTTATTTAGAGGATGAGAGGGACCGAGAGGGTGAGGCACAGAGAAAGGTCCAAGAAAGAAGATTAAATCCAAGGAACTAGGGAACTGGAAAGATTTGTTAGAGGATATAGTAACTACTACGGTTGTAACCAGATCCGTGATTTCACTGACTTTTGTTTTGTTTTGTTTTTTTAATAATCCCTTAACTACTTACTTGACCTTGGTTTCATGCCTAGATGTGTCTACCTTTGAGGTGAAGGTTTTAGAGTCATTTCACAAAAGGCCTTTCCTACACCGGGGTTCCTTAATCCCACAGATCTGTAGACACAGTCATATGTAAACCTGGTCATGTGCATACACGCTAATGTTCAAATGCAAACAGATTTTCCCCTGTGTTACAACAGCCTTTATTCCAGAGCCCACCCTTTAAATAAATGTTTGGTGATGTCTGTGGAAAGGGAATGGGGGATGAAGAAGAAAGTCTGTCAGACATACTGGCCTGAAGCATGGCCCAGCCCTCCACTTAATTAGACGTGTGTCCAGTGAAGGCTGGGAAATTCCTGACCCCACTCCCGTGTTCTCCTTGTGGCCCTCATCTCGCCCCGCATCAGCCTCCCTACTCTGTGGGCTCTGAGCCAAGCTAAAACTCCCACAGGTACTCAGGGCCCAGAAAGCCCAACGAGCCATGAGGGGACTAGTTTCCAGCTTTGACTCTCACAGGCTGTCTAAAATGGCCTGAGAGGAAAGTCTGCCTTTCAAGAGCATCTGAATTCTGCTAGGATGATCCAGACCCTAAAAGTGGGTTGTGTTGACAGGATATCTCTGAACTAAGTCAGATCTCAGGAACTTGACTTTGCTAGAGATGCCTACCACTATCTGTCTAGAAACTGCATGCCACTGGTCAGTGCTGCTATAAAGAGAGTGGACACGTATCTAGAAAGCCATAAATGTAAGGTGACTTTGAGATTACCAAGATTCTCCCCTTGGCTTTACATATTAGGAAACTGGGGTGGGGGAGAGAGAGAGAGAGACAGACAGACAGACATACTTGCCCTGGGGCACAGAGCCCTGAAAGCAGGGCTAGAACTAAACCAGGATGCTCTGGTCTGATTACACACCCAAATGCTTACTCAGGGAAGGAAACTGACCCTGATTGTAGGTCTTGCCCAGACTTGTAGTAAGAAGAAAGAAGGGAATGACAAATGGGAGTGGCGAGCTTCAAAATACAGTCACCATGCTCCCTAGTAAAACATGCCCAATGACTCTTTATCCATTCAAATTACTTCTTTTTTAATAATTAAGAAGATAATAATTTCTGTGAACCTAAAACTGTTTTAAAAAATAAGGTTTATTGGCTCAGTGCCTATAGCTCAGTGGCTAGGGCACCAGCCACATACACCAGGGCTGGCAGGTTCAAACCTGGCCCCGGGCCTGCCAAACAACAACAACAACAACAACAACAAATAGCTGGGTATTGTGGTGGGCGCCTGTAGTCCCAGCTACTTGGGAGGCTGAGGCAAGAGAATCACTTAAGCCCAAGAGTTTGAGGTTGCTGTGAGCTGTGACACCACAGCACTCTACTGAGAGCGACATAGTGAGACTCTATTTCAAAAAATAAAATAAAATAAAATAGGGTAGGGTCTCGTTGTGTGACACACCTTTTGGGGGCAAGACACAATTGTAAGGGGGACTTTACCTAACAAATGCGATCAGTGTAACCTGGTTTCTTGTGCCCTCAATGAATCCCCAATAACAACAATAATAGTAATAATAAAATTAAGTTTATTTTTAAAAATAAGTAGATGGAAAAAAAGGAATAGGAAGGAAGATGAGCATGGAGGGAGGACACTGAGAGGACGTCTTCCCACCCAGGGTTACTGCAAGCCACAGAAGAACCCCCAGTACATATAATGCATTGAATAACTTGCAGAGGTACTCTGTGATTTGTCTCCTAGAGAGTGGCTACTGGGAAACAGTTTCAAGATATTCCAGGTATACCATGCTCATCTTAAAGAGGCACATTTTCATTTTGTGCCCTCTGTCTAGGACCTCCACCATGCACTATGAATTGTGCATGTGGAGGCCTGTGCTACCTTCATGATCACTCCCCAAAGCAGAATTGAAGTCTGCTATCCAGGAGCATTCATTCCTGCTTGCTCCATGAGGTCTAAGTCAGCCTTAGGGAAAAACAGTGGGGATTGAGAGCAACATTTTCTTTCATAATTAGAGAGAAAACTCAAAAATACTGATTGAGGCAGTGTATGGAAAGAAAGAACCTGATGTGATGATCACTTAGTCTTTTATTTATTTTAGAGATAGGGTCTTTCTCTGTTGCCCAGGCTGGAGTACAGTGGCTTGATCATAGCTCATTGTAACCTTGGATTCTTAGGCACAAACAATCCCCCTGCTTCATTCTCCCAAGTAGGCATGCCACCACACCCAGCTAATTAGAAAAAAAATTTTTTTGTGGAGTTGGGGGTTGTGGGGGTGGGGGGTCTCATTATGTTGCCCAGGCTGGTCTCGAGTTCCTGGGCTCAAATCACCTTCCCACCTCAGTCGATCTTCCCACCTTAGTCTCCCAAGCTGCTAGGATTACAGGTATGAGCCACTATGACAGGCCTCATTTGCTCTTTTAATTGGACTCATTTCAGTTGTAGATGACTGGCCTGTTTTGATGTCAGATAGTGCTAGGCTGGGGTCCTATTGGTTGCTGGAAGGAAAGGGAGAATTTACTGTAGGGAAAGGATGAAGAGGAGGGAGGAACAGCAGGTCAAAGAAACCTGAGACAATTTAATTTTGTCAGTACACTTACCGTAGCTGGGGTAAGGAGGAGCTGGGCCCCTGTGCCGTGTTTATCTGTCCACTGAGAATGCAGAATTCCTGAAACTTGTTTGTTCTAAAAAATGTTTTGAAAGCTAACATCACTCTTCTTAGAAGAATCATGGATATAGTCATTCTTCTTTTATGCAAACACCTGTCTTAACATATTAACACCTCTATTTTAAGATTAATTGCCTGGATTTATCTCCTGGATAGGGTTAGCATTCCTTTATTTGTAGGGCAACAATAGTCTCCCCAGAGGACAGAAGTGTCTTATCTGTCCCCAAATAACCAGGAGACTTCTCTCTCTGATTATGCCTGGTTCCTTCCTGGATAAGTCTTGGTCTTTCCTCTCCTTGTTCCCTCCTAGTCAGGGCATTTTCCATCCCCCATATTCTTTCTCTTCACTTATTGCTTTATTTCTCAGATGGAGCCCCCAGAGGTCCTGTATCAGGGAAGGTGTGGTAAGCCAGGAGCCAGCGTTTGTGAGTGTGCACAAGGGGGCACAGCAAAACTCCAAGTGGCTGTTCTTAAATGCTCCACTAAAGTTCCGGGAAAGATGAGAAGGTTTGGGGCTGGGAACAAGGGTGAGATAAACTTCAGGAAAAATTTGATTAAAGAAGACATATTTAAAAACTTGAAGATTCCCCCTTTTCTCCTCCATTCTCACTTTTAGTAAGGAGTGAGATCCCCATTGCCCCAGAAATGTGGGGATGGTCCCTTCTTCCCTGCAGGTCTTCCTCATGCAGAGTCCCAGGGCCAAGGATTCCCTCTTCATAAGAAAATCACAGTCACTCCCAACATCTATAAATGGAGTATGTAAAGATGGTGACAAAACAGGCCACACTGGTTGGAAGTAGGGCCTTTCTCTAGTTCTATGACCTTGTGTAGAGCCAGCTGCAACCATAAACAGGGGATTAAATGTAATGATGAAGTGATGACAGAGGCCGAGTCTAGTCTTTCAGTGCCTCTCAGGTAGGGTAGCCAAGAACTGAGCCACTTTGTAGGACAAGGACATTGAGAATCCCTAAGAGTGCACTGGAAAGCCTGGGAGAGATACCACTCCACAGCACTCAGCGAAGGAAAAGGAATTTTTCTCCCTGAGTTAGACTCTAGTGACAAAAAGAACACTGACAGGAAACCTGGAGACCTGGATTCTAGCCTCACCTGCACCGCTAACTAGCAGCAGGCCATGTGCAAGTCACTGAAAAGGCAGTGCTTACATTAGGTCAGGGATGGCAAATGTGTGGCACACACACCTGGGCCCCTCATGCCTTCACAGAGGCTGTTGTTCAACCACATCACTGTTCAGAATTTTTTTCTAGAAGTGCCTGCATTCTAGGCAGGCACTTCTAATGAGAGTTGGTACTCAAACTAAAATCTACTTACTATCTTTCAATATGATCTCTACAGTCGCTTCCGGCTCTAAAATTTACGTTTCTGACTTAAAAAGCTTACTCCGAAAGAAAGGAAAATGGAAATTTAGGATCATAATTTCTTAGACTCCTCCTCCCCACCCCAAGACTAAGCAGGGTCTTCCCGAGGTTGTGCTTGCTTTCCTGCCGTGCCAGAGAATCTTTGTATTTGAGCTCTACCCTTTGTCCGTTCACCCCAAATGGCAGTGTCCAAAGGTGTAGTTCTTTTGTCCCAAACAGCCCACACTTAACAGTTTTATATTTGGCATCAAGGAATCCACAAAGAAAGGACTTTTGTTAAGCCACTAAAATCCACAATTCAGAGGCAAGGTTTTTTTTTTTTTTTTGAGACAGAGCCTCAAGCTGTCGCCCTAGGTAGAGTGCTGTGGCATCACAGCTCACAGCAACCTCCAACTCCTTGGGCTCAAGCGATTCTCTTGCCTCCACCTCCCAAGTAGCTGGGACTACAGGCACCCGCCACAATGCCTGGCTATTTTTTCTTGCAGCCATCATTGTTGTTTGGTGGCCCTGGCTGGATTCGAACCCGCCGGCTCAGGAGTGTGGCTAGCGCCTTAGGTACTTGAACCACAGGCGCTGAGCCAGAGGCAAGGTATTTTAATTACTCTACTCACCACTCACTGGGGCTAATGAGACACAGAGTTCTTACCCCTTGCTGGAGAGTAAATAAAGAAACAGTACCTGGATGGAACAGCTTCAGCAGGTGTTTGCAACTGTTTTATTGAAAGAAGCAGTGAAAGGGTTAACCTGAGGCCCACCTCACAGCCCACTCCTCACCCCCGCCCCCAGACCGTGCAGGAGCAAGACTCAGGAGAAGGAAGCTTGTGTGTGCTGAATGGGAGCTCCAACTAGAGTTATTTCTTTCAGGGTAAGGAAGGAATTGGGGAGAGGCAGGTGTTGAACTGATGGGGGGGAGACATGCATCATGCTGACCTTAGGAGGAGTCCCCCACAGAAGCATCGAAATGGACTGGCACATACGGGGTCCCCTCACAGGCCACAATGATGTGTCTCTTTTTCTGGCTGGTCCGGTAGGAGCAGTTGGGGTACTTGGAGCCGTTCGTCAGGCGGCAGTCTGTGATGTCCATGCTGGAGCTGCTCTTGTAGCAATTGGTCTGTCCATTCTTGCAGTTGACCCTTTCCTGGAAGCAGACTGCCTGAACATCTTCCAGGGGCTCGTGCACAAAGGTGTTCACTGGCTTGCACCGGCCCTTGGTCATGTTCCGGCGCTGCATCATCTGGTTGCAGTAAGTGTGGTTGCTGATGGAGGAGGTGCCACCGGAGTCCATATGCTGCCGCTGGAACTTCATGGCTGGGGTTTCCTTGCCCAGGGAAGGCCGGACATACTCCAGCATCAGCAGAACCACAACTAGCAGCGGGAACGGGACCAGGGACTTCTCCAGAGCCATGGTGATCTCACTTTCCTGGAAAAGCCTAACAGGAAAAGGAACAGAAAGAAAAAGCATCCCCTTAGAAAGAGAATCGCAGTTCCCATCTGTGGCCTCCATGGTTTATAGTCTCCCTTTCAGCCAGAAGGATGTCTCTCTTTCTGACATTTTTCAAGTAATGAGATACTCACGTGTACCCTTCTCCAAGAGCGTTTGACTTCCTCTCCTAGAGGGGAGAGAGACCTTCCTCCCTAGTAGGTGGTGATTTTAGTCACCTAAAATCCTGGCAGTACTGTCCTTGAATACTGGAGTTTCTTTAGTCTAAATTACACTCATACCCTGTGCTCAAATGGCTCATCAAAGATCATTTTGAATAAACCATGAGCCAAGTTATATTCCTGACATCTAGGACCGAGCTGACAGGACTTATTGTCTCACAACATAAGGGAAAGTCAGTCCAGTGCCTGACACTGGCATCATAAATGATTCCATTGTATTCCAAAGTGAGATACCAGCCTCCTCCCATTTGAGGGTCCTTCTCCAGCCCCATGGGTTCTCTGCAGCCTGCACATCCCATCCCTGACCCATGCTCTCAGCTAATGTTTGCCTGGCCCAAATTTTTCTCGTATTTGTGTTGGTCCAAGCTATCTCAGCATTAGCCTCCTCTCCTTGGCTCCCTTGACCCCCATCCCACTCCAACCTGCCAGTGGAAGCAGCTCCTGAGACCACCTGTTGGGCTGCTAACCTGGGTCTCCAGCTTGGTGTCCAGGAGAGACAGAAGGCCAGTTTCTGTCGTCACTCAGTCTCTGGGGTGTGGACCTTATACAGATTCCAAAGGGGGTTGGCTTCCCAGGGGAAAAGGTGGGAGGAGCATCTTGGGCTCAGCCCAGATATGAACAGTGGCATTGCCAGGGAGGAGTGGGGAATCACCCAGGCCACCTCCTTCAGAAGGACACTGAGGAAGAAAGAGTGAGTTTTTGCCTGTGGGACTCTTTCTTACCATGTGGACCACGTCTGCAGGTTCACAGAGAGGAGCAGAGAGAGCCACTCAGTGCTGGCTTGCAAACCTGGTTCCTCTTTGTGGGCCATTTTCACACAGTAGACTTGGAGGTTAACAAAGGACACAGAAGGCAATCATAGCAGGGGGAGGCCCTCTCTCCCCAGCAGTCTGAGAACAGCTTTGGCCAGAATTCCAGATCTCACAGATAGTACGTCTGGCAGGAGGGGGTTCCTGCTACCCACAGCTGAAAGGCTTCCAAGACCTGAAGAGAGGGGAAGAGTACCTGAACAGGGAAGAGGAGGAGACCTCTTGGGTGACTTTACCCAGCTCTGGCCAATTCTTGCCCATCCTCTATCCTTGCTCTGAAGACACTGAGGGTGCAGGGCAGTTCTTATCTACATTAACCACTGCTCTGGTCAGAGTTGAGTAAAGAAACTAAAAATAAACTAAAACCCCCAATCCTTTGTGGAGAAAAAAATGCAAAGAACATCGTAGTTCCCAGCAGCAAAATGTCCTCCTGGAAAGAGACCTGCTTTTGCTGGATGATAATTTTGATAACTCAGAAGCAAGAATTATCAAAACATCACTCCATGTTCTAGATTCAGACCGTTTTAGTTCAAATTCTGATTTAACACGTTAATACCTTAAGAGTTGAGCAAATTATAGAATTTAATTTCCATGTTCCTCAGTTTTCTCACCTCTAAAATGGGAATAATAATATGTACTTCTTAGATTTGTTGTTAGGGTGAAATGAGGTAAGATGTTTGGAGGGCTTAGAGGAGTGGTTGGCATAAAGAAATCATCAGTGGATGTCAGCTCTTGAGATAGTTCACCTAGGGTGGGGTTGAGATCCCTCCAAGGAGTATCTTCAAACAATACTGGGGTGGTCTTAGAATTGGTTTTTATATTGGTGGAATCAGGTGACTGCTAAAAAGCTGAGTTGAACATAGCAGTTTTGAAATCCCGGAGAGGAATGAAAGGGGAAGATGAGAGAAAAGAGGGAATTTAGTAGAAAGGACAAAATTCTTTAAAGGACAATTTTAATATCATTTTTCAATATTGTGTTCAAATAAAATCAAAAACATTCTCATATAGTGAGAATAAGATGAGTCTGTCAGGCTAGGGCAGACATAACACAGCTGGTCTGGACAGTTTAAGTCCTGCAGGACCTTTACTCCCTGTCTTCCATTCTTACTGTTTTATAAATTGAGCTCCCACCCTACAGATGCCTATCTTGAGTAGTTTATATGGATTGATTTAGGAGGTTAACTTTTGAATTGAAATGTTATAATAGATCCCTGAGTTATGCTGGTTATTATTTAAAATAAGGGTTGGTGTGGTCTTTGCTTTAAACTTTTATGTATAAAACTGTAATTTTGAAAATGGAAAAACAGAACAGTCTTACAGAGGCTACTCTCACTGTTCTCCAGAATCCTGGCCTTCTGACAAATAAAGACCTAACCCCATCTTTGACAGGTGGCTGGACCCCCTTTGTCTAGTAATAAAATCACATTATTTGCTAATGTGTATGGATTTGGATGTGGACGTAGGGGTAAGGAAGACATGATGTGGCATGAGTTTTCAGTTTCATGTTTCCTCAGTTATGTCGGAGCTCAGAAAATGATATCCTAAGATGAAGGCCTTAGAAGAAGCTCAGAAGCAAGTTTCGCTTGGCCTTTCTCCTCCTCTCCTGTCTCTGGCCCTTCATTGTTCCCTGAGGTTAACCATAGAAACTAGAATCCTTCTTTCCCAAAAGGCAGGTCATAGAAAGCAGAACCCCTTTTCTACAAGGCTAGCCATTATAGGCAAAAAGCCTATATGCCTCTGTGCCCACCATTCTGAGAGTGAGCAGAGACAAATTCTTACTTTGCACAGTCAGGCCGAAACTGGGGCTGAACTCTAACTAGGCCGTTAAGCCTGAGTGCTTTGGAGGTGAAAGTCCAGTGCTCATGGGGCTAAGGCGTGCAAACACATGCAAGCTGGCCATGGGGGTAGGGCATACAAACACACCATTGGTAAGTCCTAGGAATCTCCGGGCTATGGTTTTGTAAGATAAGGTCTCGGCCTAGGTGATTTGGGCCTCCAGAGAGCAGGAGAACAATCAACCTTTTCCCCACCGTGGTCTTGTGCTTAACGGTTTATGGGAAAAATGGCTAATGGTGTGTTTTTCTGGGACTACTAATTTTAAATATAATAGAAAGAATGAATATCAATTGGTCAGTAGATTAGTAGATTCCAGGAAAAGTTTAATTTGTTTTTACAATATACCTATGAGTGATTGGGTAATTATTGATTAACAGTGCCTACGTGCAGAACTGGCTACTTAAGGTGGTCAGATATAAAGAAGTTTGCTACATGCCACCAGAGCTTGTAGTCATCTTTGCCTCATACTATTTCAATAAGCAGGTCTAACCTTCGTGTCATCCACCACCTGAATGGCCTTCACACAACAAGCCATAAAACTGTGAACTAAAATAAAAATTTAAGCCTCCCAGCTGACTAAATGTACTCCCTATTGGCCCAGAAGACCACAGAAATACCCTAATGCTGAGTCACTGTCCATGAGAAGAGAGGTCAGACGTGCCTCATCATGCCCCCCACCCACCAGAAATACTCTTTGTAACTCATTAATAGGCTGAAGGCTATGCAAGGCAAAGCTTAAACCACATCTATAGGTCATTATTTCACTTAAGGGATCACTTGTAGCTTTTTCCAAAAGTCAAAGAAAGGACGCCATAAGGTCTCTTCTAGTGGGTGGTAACTGGAACGTAATAAAAGGGTGAACAAAAGAGCTTTGTTCCCCACAGAAATGAGAAACTGGAAAACACAGGGGGTTTGTATTTTATCTTTCACTCCAGTGATGGAGATAGGAGAGGGAAAGAAACAAAGGGTTCTGAAAATTCAGGAAGAGCAGAGCAAGTGGCCAGTATCTACTAAATTAATTTGTTTACCTGTGTCAGGGAGATAGTCGCCTATGGCTGGGCCATTCCAGGGTGACAAAGTTGAGCTTATCCTGAAGTCAGGGTCTGTCCATCGGACTGAAGCCATCCATGAAGATCTATGGGTATAGAGGGAGCTGGCCTGGGGGTAGGAGAGACCCTCAGATCTGGGACCTAAGTCTCTTGTCTTCAGCACATATTTCACTTCCAGTGTCTTTCTCTGTTGTAGAGTGGACACAGCTCAGGGGTCCAGCAGAGGTTGCTTCCTGGTGCATTTTACTCCAGGATCCTAGAGTCTTAGTGGAGGCAGGGCTCAGTTCCTGCAAAAGAGTGTGGTTTTCTCTTCTTGGATTTTTGAGTAACTCTGTGGAGTCAATTCCTGAGTTTGTGTTTCACAGCTAAAGAAGTGATTCAGAATTCCACCCAATTGGAAGGGAACTCCAATTGTGTCTGTGACAAGCTTATGCATCTTGTGATAGTTAGATCAAGGACACAGGCAAGGTAAAAGAAGCCATATATTGCCTTAAGGAAAATCTATTTGGGTATCTAAAGTTGACCCTCATGGCCCATGGTATGTTTTCTTGGCCTGAGTTAAGCAATTCAGTTCTTGGTTTCAAAGCTTCTCAGAGGCACTGTCAATTGCTCTTGTTCTTATGACGGTGGTTATGATGCTTGGTCTGTTGAATTTTACCTAGTTTTAAATGTTTCTGTGCAGCCATCTCTCATCAGATGATTGAAAGATACAGAACAACAGAAAGATCAAGAAGATCTTGCAATACAGTTGACTTTGAAATGACTGAACAATTTCTGAGTGGTAAAGATCCAATTGTAGCTTTCCTTGAGTCAGGGAACTTCTCAGAAGTCAGAGAATGACCAAAAGGAGGACTGACTACATAAATGAATAATGACCCACCATATATAAAAACAGAACTCTGATCCATAATCTCCAACAGCAAGTCCAAGAAGCCAACCGACTAAACACAGCAAATAATCTAAGAAGTCAAACAACTCTTGTAGCAACTGGCCCCAAACAGCTAGGACTTGGTTAATAACTAAAACCTCCCTAATATTTCTTCCCTCTTCCCCAAATTAGGACCAACTAGACAAAGCTAAATACACATCCCTAATCACTACACAGGATGCCCTGCTTCAAGTTAACCTGCCTACAGCTCCCCATGCCACAGCCTCCCATCAAGGCATCCTGAAGCCTTCCCTGTGTCTACCATAAAGCTCCCCCACTCCCTTATCTCTGCCAAACCTAAATGATGGTGAATGCTTCTTTCTATAGCTGACTCTGAATGAATAGCCTTTGCTTATTCTCATTTGTGTGCTTTTATTCATTTCCACAAGATCTCTAAAAGAACAAGGAAGAGTGTATGTAGAAGGTAAGGATTTTTTTTGGGGGGGGAGGGGATTCATTAAGGGTACAAAGAACCAGGTCCCCAATCTGAATTCTGAAGGGAGGATTCCCTTCAGGCAGCCTCCTGAGACCAGTGAACATCATAAAGGCTTGCTCTTAGGCTTGGGGGGAAACATGAAAGGAAGTACATTTTTGCCCACTTCACAGAGTGCCTAGAAATTAATCCCTAAAATCCTCCTAAAACCCAAATCAGCCAGCCCTAGAAGAATAACTACACCACACCCAAGAACTCTGGGCCTCATTGAGCCTCTTAAGAGATAGGCTGTGGGGTAACACACCTACCCCTCTCCCAATCTACACAGTTTTCCTGACTTAACTTCATGGAGATAAAGGTCAATTTGGATTTCAGTAACTTGGAAGATTGTATCATCCTATGAAGCTAAGGAGGCTCTTAGGAGACAGAGTGTCCCCTCAAGCCTAACCCAAAGCTCAACTAAGGCCTCAACTAAGAAACCCTATGTCCAGTGAGACATTACACAATCATCTCCCAATTTCAGCCACCTGTCCACATGCCAACATTTTTCCTCACGTGAATAACCAACTATAAAAGGGCAAAAGCTTTCAAGGCCATGTGTTTACTATTGCTCACCATTCCCATTTTACGAGACTTTCCATCTCTCACACCAAAGCGTGAACTGGGTGAGGAGGTTTCGACACCTGAGTCTTTGGCTGAAACCCAGGAGGCACAGGTTCTACTTTCCCAGAGGGTGGCCCTCACCAGCCTGTGAGCCCACCAGGTGTAGTCAATAGTCTGGTCTCCAGAACACACAGAGGGAGCCCCACCTCCCTTGGCACCACCATCCCAGCTTCCCGACACCATCAGTTTTCCACTGCCCCAAGCACAGGATTCCTTCTCCATATGTCCTTTCATACTCCACGTACTAGCACTGGGTTTTCTAAAATGAAGATCATGTATTTCCCAGGGTGTCTAAAGAAACATAGACTTGTTTGTGGTTCCTGATTACAGAAGGCCTACTTACCCTTCAGCTTAGGTTTTTCAGTGGTGTATTGATTTCACCCATTTTAGGAGAATCTTCCCTATTCCCCTCCCCCAACTCCACCCCCACCATTCCCCTCAGGCAGGCAGTGGTGCCTCTCCTTCTTTACCCAAGGGACAGCCCACTTGCCACAGCTCCTCTGAGAGCTTATCACTAGGATATTATTGACCAGGACTCCTGTGTGAAACAAAACAGCTGTTAAGAGAGGACACAGGATATGCGAAACTTAGTAAATGTAGAATGTAAATGTCTTAACACAATAACGGAAGAAAATGCCAGGAAGACTATGTTAACCAGTGTGATGAAAATGTGTCAAACGGTCTATAAAACCAGTGTATGGTGCCCCATGATCTCATTAATGTACACAGCTATGATTTAATAATAAAAATAAATTAATTAATTACTTAAAAAAAAGAGAGAGAGAGAGAGATGACACAGGACATCTGAGGGATCTGGAAGCCTGAACCCATAGCCATAGACTGTGTCTCCCTCCTGAGAGGCAATTAGATCAAGGACTTTGTGTAACAGCCACTAAGTGTTGAGAATTCTGCAAGGAGGAACAGTTCAATGATTGTAATGTAGACCAGACTTTGGTCAGAGCTGTAGCAGAGGTGAGGACAGCCTTATTAGGAAGCATGGTCAATGATGGGAGGACTCAATTCAAACTCTTCCCCTCATTCTGACAACCCCTCTCAGAAGAAGCATAGAGGCCTTTATTATTAGCAAAAGAGAAGGAGCAAGGTTTTGTGTTTATCCTATGGAATGGAAGCTAGAAAAGAATTTTCTTCATGTTATTTTTGTGGGTCTTTGTACGGTGAAGGTAAATGGTTTCACCTTTCAATCAGCATTTGAAAGCTTCTTTCTGGGAAGACTCTTGTGACCTGATGGGATCATAAATTCCATTCAGAACTGTGTGTAATGTTCAGCTTCACTACCCAGTGTGACATCAAGATTGCACTGACACTGAATAGCAAACATGAGAGGGAAAGGAATTCCAGTTCCCAAAGGAGATCATAAAATGTTTCCAGAATATTTCCTACAGTTTATCAGGAGTTATGGGAAAAACACTTGAGCATAAAGAATAAAGTAAACTTAAATGGAACTCATTACAGAGTTAAAGTAAATTTAAATGGAACACTCATTACAGTGTTCTAACATGAATTATAAATATCTAAGAGCCAACTCCATAGAAGGTTTCCTAGACTTCTTTGAATAAATCCTGTGGAGGAACCACACTTTCTCCTCAAAAGAGCATCCAGTATGACGAGTGCTGCTGCAAAACTGGTCCTCTAAGATACAAGAAGATTAGAAACCCTTCTAATGAAAAATGAAACCGAAATAAAAACTATTAGAAAAATGAAACAGAAATAAAAACAAGAGATGGCTTTATTTACTTTTACCACTTGTGAATAGTTTAGTTTGCTTGTTTGTTTTTGAGACACAGTCTCCCTATGTCACCCCCAGTAGAGTGCTGTGGCGTCACAGCTCACAGCAACCTCTAACTCTTGGGCTTAAGCAATTCTCTTGCTTCTGCCTCCCAAGTAGCTGGGACTACAGATGCCCACCGCAATGCCTGGGTATTTTTGTTGTTGTTGTTGTTGTAATTGTCATTGTTGTTTGGCAGGCCTGGGCTAGGTTCGAACCCACCAGCTCCAGTGTATGTGGCTGGCACTCTAACCGCTGAGCTACAGGTGCTGAGGCTCTTATGAATAGTTTTAATAACTATTTTAATTATTCTTTTAAATCTCCTAATTGACTAAAGCAGCAGTTCTCAACTTGTGGTTCATGACCCCTTTGTAACAATGAAAATACATCGTGGCATTAGGAAGGTTGAGAATTACTAGACTAAAGTGAATCAATAAACTTACTTGACCTCTTTCTCCCCTTTACAGGGCTTTGTGGGATTAGAAGTCCTGCAATATTGATCTTCTGACATTGAGATTTGCTATTCAGGAGAGGAAAAGAAGTATAAACCAAATGAGAGATGTTTCCATTTTCACTTTCCTGGATGGTCCTAGTGACTTTTCAGATTTGTCCTAGTGTCCTTTGTAAAGCCTTCTTAACTACAGTGGCTGTACATCAGTATGGATTAGAATCAAACATTCCATTACACCACCAGTTTCCAGAGGATTCATTAGGATACAAAAGGTACATGCATTTTCTGTGCTGCCTCTGCAGGTCCCTGGTTGACTTTTGGTTACACAGAAACCCCTGAGATAGGACACTGAGTGAAAGCAGCAGCCAGTTGTTGGTAGGATTGACCAAAGGAGGGCAGCCAACAGACCAAAGAAAAATGTCCAATTCATTTGAAATGATATTAGAATTTTAGAAGAACCAACCCAGTAGGGCAGTAGGTGCCTCAGAGGGGTTTCAAGCACTGGCTGATGCTATAAGTCATCTGGGAGCTATGGTCATGTTTCAGTGAACAGTCCATTGAGAGAAGGGCCTTGTCAACAGCTGGAGGTCATGGGAAACAGGCCTCAGGCCCCACAGGAGAGCACCAGTGACAGATTAGATCTGTAGGATCTGGTCATAGTGTCAGGTTAGTTCCAAAGGACAACTAGAGTTCAACACAGGAAACCTACACAGATGATCATTGAGACATAGAAGGTAGTATAATCCTAATTCATGCATTTGATAACTTTTAGCAAACTCAAGCATACCAGTTATCACATGACCTCCATTCATTGACCAATCAATTACTGAGGACAGACTCTAGGCAACACAAAGTACTGGGGATGCAAAGACACACCCAAGACCCAGGGAGCCTCCCATCCAGTGGATTCAGTAGACGTGAACATTCATCTGCCTCCTTGCACCGCTGTATCCCAGCCAAGCATTAGCGCAGTAAGAAAGTGTCTGCCATCTTCTGGAGCTTTTATTTGTGTCTCCTTCTATTCTTCCTCCCTTCCTCCTTCTTTCTTTTCTTTTCTTTTCTTTGTTTTTCTCCATTTCTTCCTTTTATGAAGTTCTTAATCCCTGGCCTATTTCACTCCACGGCTTACATTTTGTTGCAGCATTCGTGTGTCTCTGTCTGTAACACAGTATAGTGACCTGGATATCCTAGAGACAATAATTTGGCAATAATCTGGCTTGGATGTTATTAGTGGGCCTTCGTATGCTTTTGTCCTTTGACCTAACAGACTTTCAGATTACTAGAGAATGCTAATACAGGGAATCTTAGTTTATGTTCAAGTTTGTAGACCTATACTTCAGGGATAACGGGAGTGTTTGTGAATTCATGATCATACATAGTAGAGCAAAAACCATGGTTTAAGGGTATTTATTTTTTAAATGATTCTAGTAGAAATACTCCATTTTTTATAGAATTATCTTGTTCCTGACAAACAAAAATCTGTACAACAATAACTTCTAACTGTTTGGCAATGAATAGAAAAAGTAGCTCACAGAAAGTTTACTGCACAGAGGGCGGGCTGCAGTCCCGGAGGCCCTGAGCAAATAAAGGGGGTTACGGACTGGAGGTGTATGACCTGAGGGGAAGGAAGGGCGGGAGGCCGGCAGACTGAAGAGGAAAAACCAGAAAGAGCCCTTCTAGAAGTAAGGTGGAGAAAAAGTCGTGAAATTTTCTGAAGCCAACATTGGTCACAATTTAAACAGAAAACCCCTGCTGCAGCTAAAACAAACAAACAAACAAAAAAAACACACTTCCAGGGAGGCGGAGCAAGATGGCAGCCAAGTAACAGCTTCCTTGCATATGGGCACCGTGAGTCTGGGGAGATAGGACTCCAGGCATCTCTGGCTGGTGGGATCTGCCTATCATCACCCCTGAGAGGATACAGGGAGTCAGCGAGAGACTTCTGGACCCCAAGAGGAGGACTAAAACAGTGGAAAACTGACAAGTGGTCGCGTATGTTCAACCCGTCTAAACCCACTTGCAACTGTAAGTTCAGTAGCAGCGAGACTGCAAACCAGAAAGGCCTCACCTGTGAACTGTTTTGGTGTCTTTGGACTTGGAACTCAGCTGAACTGCCTTGGGGAGAGCCTGAGCGGGAGTGCGGAGAATGTTGGCCTTTGTCTAGGGCCCCAGTCTGAGCCACTGAGCCAGACGGAGCTAATAGTGTTTGGCTCTGGGTCACAGGCAGCCATTGTGAGTGATCTGCCCCAGCAAGCTCCACCCTCAGGGTCGCAGAGCTAGAATTGGGTGGGAGCTGGTAACCCAGTGACCAAGTAGCCTAAGGGCGGGGTCTGAGCCACCTTGCAGCCCTAACCCTCAGGGGCAGAGAGAGACCAATTTTGGCACACAGGGTAAGTGGATAGCCACTTCAGCAGTGATTCCAGTGACAAGCACTTCCCTGGGAAAGCTTCTGTTCAGCAAGTGAACAAGTTCAAAGTGCCTTTTAAGTGGGCTGAAGAGAGATTTAGGGTGTCTACCTACTGGGGTTTGAGAAACTAGCAGCCTCCAGTCATATCAGAACTGTGATTAACATCTCATACCCCAGAAGACCACGTGTTGCCCAGACAATATTCAATAACATATACATACTGCTTTGTTTTTGGCTGTGTTTTTTTTTTTTTTTTTTTTGGTTTGGTTGTTTTTTTTGTTTATTTTGATGTTGTAGATTGTTGTTTTGTTTTTTAAGTTCAACCTTTTCCATACAGATCCTTTTTCTTTCTCAATTTTTCTAGTTTAATTATAATTTCCCATTGCTGCCTATTTCAATAATTAGAACTTCATTTTTGTTAGTGTTTCTACCGCTATTATTTGGTATTTCCAGCCAATTTTATCCCGTAAAGTTTTCTGTTTGCTTGTTTTGGTTTGATTTATAGCATTTTTGTCTTTCCTCTCTACTTGGTGGAGGTGGGGTACTGTGTCTGATCAACTTAGCAAAGAGCTGCTGACCTCAAGGGAACCACCCAACTGGGCACCCCAGAAGGTGGTTTTTTTTTCTAAGGTTGTATCAAAGTACCCTACTGTACACTTATATTGCTCTGTCTCCCTCTTTCTGTGCCTTTCTTCTTTTTGTCAATATTCCTTTTACCCACCCCCTATCCTTTCTCTATTTTTCCTTTTTTTTCTTATCACTCGGTCCTCCTTTCTTCCATCCTTTTTTTGCTCTTTAACCTTCTCACCCTTCTGGTCCTGTAATCCTTAGTCCACAGGCATGAGAAGTTAAAGAGCAAGAGGAAGTGAAAGGAAAATTAGGGCAAAGAAACAGATAAAAGAAATCACTCATGAGGAAGAATCAGCAGAAAACTCCAGGCAACATGAAGAACCAGTCCAGAACAACCCCGCCAAGGGACCATGAGGTAGCTACTGTAGAGGATTCCACCTATACAGAAATGTTAGGAATGACAGAAAGGGAATTTAGAATACACATGTTGAAAACAATGAAAGAAATGATGGAAACAATGAAGGAAACTGCTATTAAAGTGGAAATTAACCAAAAGGAAATTCAAAAACAGAATCAAATAAGAGATGAACGATATGAAGAATATAAAAAGGATATAGCAGACCTGAAGGAAATGAAGCAGTCAATCAGGGAACTTAAAGATGCAATGGAAAGTATCAGCAACAGGTTAGACCATGCAGAAGAAAGAATTTCAGAGGTAGAAGACAAAGTTTTTGAGATAACTCAGATAGTAAAAGAGGCAGAAAAGAAGAGAGAGAAAGCAGAACGTTCACTGTCAGAATTATGGGACTTTATGAAGCATTCCAACATACGAGTTATAGGAATTCCAGAAGGGGAAGAAGAATGCCCCAGAGGAATGGAAGCCATACTAGAGAATATTATAAAAGAAAATTTCCCAAATATCACCAAAGATTCTGACACACTGCTTTCAGACGGCTATCAGACCCCAGGTCACCTCAACTCTAACCGAGCTTCTCCAAGACACATTGTGATGAACCTGTCCAAAGTCAAGACAAAAGAAAAGATTCTGCAAACTGCCAGGAGTAAGCGGCAGTTGACCTACAGGGGCAAATCCATCAGAGTGACCGCAGACTTCTCTAATGAAACTTTCCAAGCAAGAAGACAATGGTCATCTACCTTTAATCTACTTAAACAGAATAATTTCCAGCCCAGAATTCTGTACCCTGCTAAGCTAAGCTTCAAAATTGACGGAGAAATCAAATCATTTACGGATATACAAACATTGAGGAAATTCGCCACAACAAGACCAGCTCTACAGGAAATACTTCAACCTGTTCTGCACACTGACCACCACAATGGATCAGCAGCAAAGTAAGAACTCAGAAATTAAAGGACAAAACCAAACCCCCACACTGATGCAAAAGATAAAACTAAGCAATGGACTCTCACAAAATAAGATGAATAGAATACTACCACACTTATCAATTATCTCAATAAATGTTAATGGCTTGAATTCCCCACTGAAGAGACATAGACTGGTTGACTGGATTAAAAAACACAAGCCATCTATTTGCTGTCTGCAAGAAACACACCTGGCTTCAAAAGACAAATTAAAGCTCCGAGTCAAGGGTTGGAAGACAATTTTTCAGGCAAATGGAATTCAGAAGAAAAGAGGAGTTGCAATCTTATTTTCAGATACATGTGGATTTAAAGCAACTAAAGTCAAAAAGAAGGCAAAGATGGTCACTTTATATTGGTCAAGGGAAAAATACAACAAGAAGACATCTCAATTCTAAATATCTATGCACCCAATTTAAATGCTCCCAGATTCTTGAAGCAGACCTTACTCAGTCTGAGCAATATGATGTCTGATAATACCATAAAAACAGGGGACTTTAACACTCCTCTTACAGAGCTGGACAGATCCTCTAAACAGAAATTAAACAAGGATATAAGAGATTTAAATGAGACCCTAGAACAACTGTGCTTGATAGACGCATATAGAACACTCCATCCCAAAGATAAAGAATATACATTCTTCTCATCACCCCATGGAACATTCTCCAAAATTGATCATATCCTGGGACACAAAACAAATATCAACAGAATCAAAAGAATTGAAATTTTACCTTGTATCTTCTCAGACCATAAGGCACTAAAGGTGGAACTCAACTCTAACAAAAACGCTCGACCCCACACAAAGGCATGGAAATTAAACAATCTTCTGTTGAATAAAAGATGGGTGGAGGAAGAAATAAGACAGGAAATCATTAACTTCCTTGAGCATAACAACAATGAAGACACAAGCTACCAAACCTATGGGATACTGCAAAAGCAGTTTTGAGAGGAAAATTCATCGCTTTAGATGCCTACATTCGAAAAACAGAAAGAGAGCACATCAACAATCTCACAAGAGATCTTATGGAATTGGAAAAAGAAGAACAATCTAAGCCTAAACTCAGTAGAAGAAAAGAAATATCCAAAATCAAATCAGAGATCAATGAAATTGAAAACAAAAGAATCATTCAGAAAATTAATGAAACAAGGAGTTGGTTTTTTAAAAAAATAAATAAAATAGATAAACCATTGCCCAGACTAATGAGGAAAAGAAAAGTAAAATCTCTAGTAACCTCAATCAGAAATGATAAAGTGGAAATAACAACTGATCCCACAGAGATACAAGAGATCATCTCTGAATACTACCAGAAACTCTATGCCCAGAAATTTGACAATGTGAAAGAAATGGATCAATGTTTGGAATCACACCCTCTCCCTAGGCTCAGCCAGGAAGAAATAGAGCTCCTGAACAGACCAATTTCAAGCACTGCGATCAAAGAAACAATAAAAAATCTTCCAACCGGGCAGCGCCTGTGGCTCAGTGAGTAGGGCGCCGGCCCCATATACCGAGGGTGGTGGGTTCAAACCCAGCCCCGGCCAAACTGCAACAAAGAAATAGCCGGGCATTGTGGCAGGCGCCTGTAGTCCCAGCTGCTTGGGAGGCTGAGGGAGGAGAATCGCGTAAGCCCAAGAGCTGGAGGTTGCTGTGAGCCGTGTGACGCCATAGCACTCTACCGAGGGTGGTACAATGAGACTCTGTCTCTACAAAAAAAAAAAAAGAAAAAAGAAATACAAAAAATCTTCCAACCAAAAAATGCCCTGGTCCAGATGGCTTCACTCCAGGATTCTATCAAACCTTCAAGGAAGAGCTTATTCCTGTACTGCAGAAATTATTCCAAAAAATTGAGGAAGAAGGAATCTTCCCCAACACATTCTATGAAGCAAACATCACCCTGATACCAAAACCAGGAAAAGACCCAAACAAAAAGGAGAATTTCAGACCAATCTCACTCATGAATATAGACGCAAAAATTCTCAACAAAATCCTAGCCAATAGATTACAGTTTATCATCAAAAAAGTCATTCATCATGATCAAGTAGGCTTCATCCCAGGGATGCAAGGCTGGTTTAACATACGCAAGTCTATAAACGTTATCCACCACATTAACAGAGGCAAAAATAAAGATCACATGATCCTCTCAATAGATGCAGAAAAAGCATTTGATAAAATCCAGCATCCTTTTCTAATTAGAACACTGAAGAGTATAGGCATAGGTGGCACATTTCTAAAACTGATTGAAGCTATCTATGACAAACCCACAGCCAATATTTTACTGAATGGAGTAAAACTGAAAGCTTTTCCTCTTAGAACTGGAACCAGACAAGGTGGTCCTCTGTCACCTTTACTATTCAACGTAGTGCTGGAAGTTCTAGCCAATACAATTAGGCAAGACAAGGAAATAAAGGGAATCCAAATGGGAGCAGAGGAGGTCAAACTCTCCCTCTTTGCTGACGACATGATCTTATACTTAGAGAACCCCAAAGACTCAACTACAAGACTCCTAGAAGTCATCAAAAAATACAGTAATGTTTCAGGATATAAAATCAATGTCCACAAGTCAGTAGCCTTTGTGTACACCAATAACAGTCAAGATGAGAAGCTAATTAAGGACACAACTCCCTTCACCATAGTTTCAAAGAAAATGAAATACCTAGGAGTATACCTAACGAAGGAGGTAAAGGACCTCTATAAAGAAAACTATGAAATCCTCAGAAAGGAAATAGCAGAGGATATTAACAAATGGAAGAACATACCATGCTCATGGATGGGAAGAATCAACATTGTTAAAATGTTTATACTTCCCAAAGCAATCTACCTATTCAATGCCATTCCTATCAAAATACCAACATCATACTTTCAAGATTTGGAAAAAATGATTCTGCATTTTGTATGGAACCAGAAAAAACCCCGTATAGCTAAGGCAGTTCTTAGTAACAAAAATAAAGCTGGGGGCATCAGCATACCAGATTTTAGTCTGTACTACAAAGCCATAGTGCTCAAGACAGCATGGTACTGGCACAAAAACAGAGACATAGACACTTGGAATCGAATTGAAAACCAAGAAATCAAACTAACATCTTACAGCCACCTAATCTTTGATAAACCAAACAAGAACTTACCTTGGGGGAAAGACTCCCTATTCAATAAATGGTGTTGGGAGAAGTGGATGTCTACATGTAAAAGACTGAAACTGGACCCACACCTTTCCCCACTCACAAAAATTCATTCAAGATGGATAAAGGACTTAAATTTAAGGCATGAAACAATAAAAATCCTCCAAGAAAGCATAGGAAAAACACTGGAAGATATTGGCCTGGGGAAAGACTTCATGAAGAAGACTGCCATGGCAATTGCAACAACAACAAAAATAAACAAATGGGACTTCATTAAACTGAAAAGCTTCTGTACAGCTAAGGAGACAATAACCAAAGCAAAGAGACAACCTACACAATGGGAAAGGATATTTGCATATTTTCAATCAGACAAAAGCTTGATAACTAGGATCTATAGAGAACTCAAATTAATCCACATGAAAAAAGCCAACAATCCCATATATCAATGGGCAAGAGACATAAACAGAACTTTCTCTAAAGACAACAGACGAATGGCTAACAAACACATGAAAAAATGTTCATCATCTCTATATATTAGAGAAATGCAAATCAAAACAACCCTGAGATATCATCTAACCCCAGTGAGAATGGCCCACATCACAAAATCTCAAAACTGCAGATGCTGGCGTGGATGTGGAGAGAAGGGAACACTTTTACACTGCTGGTGGGACTGCAAACTAGTACAACCTTTTTGGAAGGAAGTATGGAGAAACCTCAAAGTACTCAAGCTAGACCTCCCATTTGATCCTGCAATCCCATTACTGGGCATCTACCCAGAAGGAAAAAAATCCTTTTATCATAAGGACACTTGTACTAGACTGTTTATTGCAGCTCAATTTACAATCGCCAAAATGTGGAAAGAGCCTAAATGCCCACCAACCCAGGAATGGATTAACAAACTGTGGTATATGTATAGCATGGAATACTATTCAGCCATTAAAAAAAATGGAGACTTTACATCCTTCGTATTAACCTGGATGGACGTGGAAGACATTATTCTTAGTAAAGCATCACAAGAATGGAGAAGCATGAATCCTATGTACTCAATTTTGATATGAGGACAATTAATGACAATTATGGTTATGGGGGGGGAGAAGAAAGAGGGATGGAGGGAGGGGGGTGGGGCCCTGGTGTGTGTCACACTTTATGGGGTCAAGACATGATTGCAAGAGGGACTTTACCTAACAATTGGAATCAGTGAAACCTGGCTTATTGTACCCTCAATGAATCCCCAACAATAAGAAAAAAAAAAAAAAGAAAGTTTACTGCACAATAAGACTTCTCCAACCCCATTTCTTTGAGACTAAGAAATACTTATTATGCAAACTATTCTCTCTCTCTCTCTCTCTCTCTCTCTCTCTTGCCTGCTCGCTCTCTTCAAAGCCCTCCTTTCTGGAAAGAACAGCTGAGAAGCCCAGCTGAGAAGCCCAGCCCAGGGACTCCTTTACCTTTGCAGAAACTGCCTTTGTTAAGTCTCCACAACTGGATCTAACACTGAGGTTCAAGGTAAATTTGATATTATACCCATTCAGTTATGATAACTTCATATTCTTCCCCTATTTTTTGGTTCCTGGGTTGGAAAAAGCATGGAGGCACTGCTCAGAAAATTTCCAGTAAGAAAACTACAAGATTTATGTGAAGCAGACTATTTTGCCGAGATATTAATATTTCTTTCTTGTATTTTCCCTATGCCCCTAGTTCTAAGCAGAGAGGCAGGTCCTCTAATTCAGTTCACAGATGCTGCAGAGCAGAAAGCAGAAAGTGCTTGCATTCAAACTTAATCCCACTGTTTTCTGACATTCTGAAATTTGGTGAAAAGAAAGTTTAAAAGGGTGGAAACAATGAGACTGGAGGGAGACTCTGAGGGCAAAGCTGGAGGTGAGGAAAGGCGCCGAGGAGAGGCAGCTTCGCAACAGCTTCGCAACCTCAGCCGGCTTCAGATATGGGTGACACCGGCGGCCGTGAAAATCCCCATGCTCTCAAGAATGAAAGAGAAGCAGCCCGGTTAAGGTTTACGGCGTCTTCTAAACCGAAGAGTGGGAGCCAGGGACAGGTCCAGCAGGAGGAACAACTGGGTCAAGGCCAGAAATGGGCCTCGCCCTTTCCTGCTCAGAGCCAGAGAAACGAAGACAAAGAAACACAAGCTGTCCGACGGCAGGGGACGCTCTCCTACCATCGCATTTTCTTTTTTGTGCCGTGAGGTTGCAAAAATTCTCCTCAAAGATACAAATTCAAGTGGAGTTGCTTTTTTTTTCTTAATCCTCATCTCCATAACTACAGACCACCCCTCGTGAACTCGTGCTCGTTGGAGGCTCCACCCTCTGCATTCGCTTTTTCACTTCAGGTTTCTTTCAGGCGTCTCTTCCTTTAAGAACGACGCCCTCTCTGGCACTTGGTGGCACCGGCACGTCTGCGTGCCTTAGAGATGACAAGAACTGTGCTAAATGCTGTATATTAATATATGGTGATAAACTAAACGGACATGTGCCTGCATTTTAGAAAATTTTGCCTCTGTATACCTTGCTGGTGATAATCATTATAAAGCACATGCCAAATACTGAGCTATACATCTATAGAATTAATAAGGTTGTTGCCTATTTACCACAAATGATAACTAATGATACGAGTATCTGTCGGTTTTGGAAATGAAGATTGGACATGTCCCAGGCTATCTCAGAGGGATACAGTTTAACTAAAAGAAAACCATTTCCTTACTGCAGCAGTTAGGTAGCCCAGTGAATGCCCACTCACAACACAACAATAGCCAGGAACACTGTAAGGAGAAGAACGATCTTACCTTTGGGCACCAAGACATTGGTATTTCCCATGTGGTCTGCATCACTGGATCATATATGAACAAACCATTTATCAAATCTGAGAAAGATAAAAGGGAAATGTAAGATGAAAATAAAAGTAATGCAAATAATCTCTACTGGCTTCCTAAGTAAAATCAAGATCCCAGAGGGTGATAACCAAAGAAAATTGGTAAACGACCACACTCCATTTAATCAGAAACTCAGAAGACATTCCCCAACTGTTGAAGTTTTCTTCAATAATATCATCTTCCTCTGGAAGAAACTAGAGGACTAACAGAAAGAATCTATTGCTCAGAGAGAGAGAAGGGGAAGGAAAAAAGAGCAAGGAAGAAAGGAGAGAGGGAAGAAGAATGGAAGGAGGGAAGGGTGAGACTTTCTTTTTTTCCCCAAGAAAATCCTGTTTTTAATAACTAAAAATAAAGACACAATGAGAAAATATACTGACAGGATTGCTATCCAGTACTTGCAGCAAAACTAAATAGAGGACATATGTATCCACAAACTCAGGTACAAAGCTGCAAAACTCATCCTTGCTGGAATGCTGTGTGTCACATTTTCCCACTAGGGGTCGCCCAAGGTCAAGAAGCAAATTAGGGACAGAGCCCTCAGAACTCCTGGCCCCAGGGCGCTTTCCCAGGGGCTGGCTGCCTCTTCATGACCTGTGAGGTCCATCCAGCTCTAAGATGCTAGGAGGCTATCTCATGGGACGAGCGGCCCCAGGCCCATGGAACCCTCGAATGCCTAAATCAAGGGACATGTGAGACTTTCTAAAAACACAGCTGAAGCAGCAATTCAGAGGCAACATTCTGAAAGCATAGGACATCTTTCTTCAGGATACAGTGCATTTATTAAAATTAGAGAACTCTAAATATACTGTGTCTCCAGGAGGAAGAATACATAGATCCACCAACCAAGAGTAGCTCCACTTACCATCACCTCAGTGACTCCCTCGGAAATATTGTGCTTTCATTTCTGTAACTCTGGGCTCTGCAGGGTCAATGATCCAGATGCCCAAAGAGGATGCACTCTTCCCAGATGACATGGCAAAGGTCCCCTGGAATTACAGCTATAGCTGGTGCCAAGATAGTTTGTATTTCTTGTGCCTAAGAACCAGAGATGAGAAGAAGAGAGACCGTTGCTGTCAAGGCCAAGTAACCCTGATATTACCAGGAAGAGGTAGGGCTCCTTCCGCTAATGGGAGCAGAGGAAAAACGGAATCCAAATTATCCATGTGGTGTGTTTCCTGACATTCCCATGTTCCATTGTAGCTGTGTGTGTATGTGCAGACCAACCTCAGACTCAGAAAAATATGATTACCGGGGATTTAATCTCTCAGAATGAAGGTTTGGGTCATGCCACCAGGTAAGCCACTAAGACCTGAGGGCGAGAGGAAATTAGAATGCACAGTAAAGAAAGGGGTTGGGTGCTACAAGCAGGACTGGGGTCTACTGCAGTGACGGTATCTATAATTTGTTCACTCCCACTAATCTCCCTCTTCTAAATTTCCCTTCAGAAACAGAGGCTTGTAGAAATCTTGCAGAAGTTGTGCTTCTTTTCTTGCTTCTTCTTTTTTTTTGAGACAAAGTCTTACTCTGTCACCTGGAGTGCAGTGGTGTCATCACAGCTCACTGCAACATCAAACTCTTGAACTCCAATGATTCTCCTACCTCAGCCTCCCAAGTATCTGGAACTACAGGTATTCACCACAATGCCTGACAAATTTTTCTACTTTTTGTATATATATATATATATATATTTTTTTTTTTTTTTTTGATCTTACTTTGTTGTCCTTGGTAAAGTTCCATGGCATCACAGCTCACAGCAACCTCAAACTCCTGGGCTCAAGCGATTCTCTTGCCTCAGTCTCCCGAGTAGCTGAGACTATAGGCACCAGCCACAACACCCAGCTACTTTTAGAGACAGGGTCTAACTCTTGCTCCGGATGGTCTCAAACCTGTGAACTCAGGCAATCCCCCTGCCTCAGCCTCCCAGAGTGCTAGGATTACAGGTGTAAGCCACTGCACCTGGCCTATTTCTTTTCGAGATAAGGCCTTGCCATATTGCTCAGGCTGGTCTCCAATTCTGGCCTCAAGTGATTCTCTTGCCTTAGCCTCCCAAAGTGCTAGGATTACAAGCTTGAGCCACTATGCCCAGCCCAGCTATTCCTACTTGATCACATAATGACACATGATAAAACTTAGGAGGCATGTCTCTCTTATTAGATTTATTAGACAAAGACTCTTAGACACACAATAGCGAATACTTATACACTGATGTAGGAACTTTTCAAAACTTGTTCCCATTTGAGTCACATAGGTGTAATTCTACAAAGCTTTGGGAAACAACTTCAGGTAGGACATGGTGTCTGCTTCATGGGCCTGGCTAATTATTCCATGGATGGTGCCCTGGAGTCAAGTGCCTTCCTTTGGTTCAAAGTATCACCATTTTTGTGGAGTCCCAGGGTAGAGAACATAGTCACCTAATGGCTATTCCCTCTTATGGATAAAAGCACTGTCTTCAGAAGGAGGTTGGGGATATAATAGGGTCCAAGAAATAAACAAGCACTTTTCCAGTGCAGCTAAACTGCAAAGCTCATAACACAAGTAGGTGTGTTACCAAAAGTTCAGCGCTTATCCCGAAGGCTGCATTAGAAGAATGAGGAGAAGAAAAAGGAGATTTATTAATTTTCTGTCAAATGGGGAAATGTCAGGCTCCCATATTAAAGTACCAATTTTTCTAACTAAAAGCAGAAATACAGAGCTTTTAAGGGGAGAAGTGTTCATCTTTAGGCTATTTGCTGTTTAAAATTGACAATTCTGTTCCTTTCCATTTCTGGGGAAATCAGTCCCACAACTTCCACCCAGACAGTTCTGTTGAGCCATTTCCTGTGGTATAAAGAACAAAGGACACTCCCATGCCCCTGTGACCACTGGCCTGAGGCAGTGATATAGGCTTCAATTTCCAAAAAGAGTGGGGGAAGTTTTTAAAAACATAGCTCATAAGACATTTTTCCTTTTTTCCAGGCCATTTCCTTGGTTACATGCTCCCCCCTGTCAGTTTTACCCTTCCATATCTCTGGGAGGAGGAGACATAGTCATCCAACTACTTCCTGCTAAATTGGGGTGATGTTTTAAATGGAAAGTTTATAATTATTTACATCATTGCAAAGCTTCAGCAATAGATTTATAAAAACAAACAATGCAACAGATTACCAGGATATCTGATAAAAGAGGTACATGTGGAATATAAGACCATGGGGCCTTACATGGGCTCTATGGAGTATATAAGACATCAATGGGACTGTAAGTCCTTGCTATCATCCTGTATATAATGTCTGATATGGGGCTGGTTTATGAAGAAACATGGGGCCTCCGAGTATGGAGCTATTAGTCATGCCCAGTAGGTGATCCAAGAGACTGGCTTCTGCAAATTCGGAAATCATATACAGGAATTCTTGCACTAAACAAGGTCTAGGATGACAAACCCAGCAGCAAAACAGACCAACAGAAGAGGTAATAGCCTGGGTAAATTTTCACCAAGGAGTTGTTTGTCCATCCCATAGACAGAATGAATATCCAAAGAAAGACTAGTGAAAATAGCAACATTTTCATTTTCTCCTTTTTCTTAAACAGATACTTTAGATCACCCAAAGGTTGGCCCTTCCACTGGGTTTTTTGGGTCCTCTTCTTCCATGGGATACCTCTTTACTTTGGTGTGATGGACCCAAGGTTTCACTTCTGAAAATTTCAATGAGATATAAGTTGTTAGAGGCACGTCACAGGGTCCCTTCCACTTCTCTGCTTCCAACTAGGGCAGGGACCTGCAAGAGGCAAACTCATACAAAATGGTTAGTATCTCACCAAATCATTTGATTTATTGCTTTATTCTGCTTTCTTTATTCATGGTTACATTACCATACTTACCTCAAAGTGTTCGAAGGGTCTCTCATAAACTATTTCTTAGGGGATTAACTTGAACCTGCCTTTAGGAGCTACTTTTATCCAGAAGAGGGCAAGCAGCAACACCCTATTCCACTTGAGATGGGTATTCTGTGTCAATTCCAAGATGTGTCTAATTTCCTTTTAAATGTAGGACTTTGCTTACTTTTTGGGTTCACCAAGTCCAGCTCCTTGAAGCAGAGAAGTGGAATTCATCAGGTTCCACTAGGGATCCACTCAAAGAAGCTCATAGACAACCACAGGACATTATGCACATATCCAAAGACAGATAGCGGGAAGCAAAGTCACCCACACACGCACACATACCAATGGACACCATCTTGGAGTAGTCAAAATCCCCAGGGCTTTGTGCCAGCTTTCAAGTCTCTTCTACAGCTCAGCTGTGCTGCTTGCTTGGCCTCTTTCCCTGGACTGCTGATGTCCATCATACCATTATCCTCCAAGGCTTTTTATTGTTCTTTGCCAGCATACATGCACAGGAACTCAGCAAAGTCCCTATCCCAGGCCAGCAGGTCCTGGCAGGAGCTCATCTAAAAGTGAGCTCCTTCCGAAGGATTCTGGTCACCTCAGATGTTCTCTCCATTTGGGTAGGACAGACCTCTACCCAGCCTAGGTATCCAAGTGAAACTGCTGGTCAGTTTGGGCTCCCTGTGCAGCTGGTTGCCTGTCCTTGGACCACCCCAAGAACATAAATAGTTTATTGCAAATAGGGTCCTCCCAAATGAGGTCCAGCAAAATCCATTAAGGCATCACACCCTTAATGTGTGCATTCATGTAGAAACCTCACAAGAGGTTGAACCAAAGCTTCAGGTAGGAGAACAAGTCCATGAGAATTCTGTCTCTATTTAGCTATGCCATCCCAAAGGCCAGAGCCCCAGTCTTTACTTTCAAAAGGGGTTCTAAATTTAACTGAGGTATCAAGTCCCCAAGGAAATAGATCACCTCCAGCAGCCTTTTTTCTTTTTGCAACATAAGTGTCTCCCCTTTTTGGAGACCAGAATAGTGCATGCTGGCCACCCACTGAGGCTCAGCCAGAGCCTCATTTCAAAGGCATACTTAATAGCCTTATTTCCTGCTACCAGGAGACTCCAATCCTTCCAAGTGGCACCCGGGGCATGCACAATCATAAAAACATATTGAGTTACCTTTTTACCTCTGGATAACTGAAGAGTTCTGACTAAAGCAATCAGCTCAACTTCTGGGCTAAAGTCCCAGGTGTCAGTGCCACCGCCATGATCACCACATAACCAGCCCTTCATTGTCCAGAAAGCTGCTCCCATCAGTGAAAAGTTCTCAATTTGGCTCTGGCATCAGCTAATCTGAGCCTCTAGAGCCTCTACTGCAAAGGCTCGTTCTTTTGTCTGGGAATAGGGTGGCAGGATTAAGAATAGACACAGTCCTTAATAGGCTGCTATTGCCCAGAGGCAAGAAGGCCATCTCCTCACAATATTGTTTGGTGGGTGGATTTCTTCCCAGCCAGGTTGGAAATCTTACCCCATTTCAATTGCACAAACTGGGCCTTCGTTTTCCTTTCGTCTCATACCTCAGAATAATTGTTCATGTTTGGCTCCATAACCTTTCATTTGGCACCAAACCCGGGATGGGGAGAAGCCCCTTTGGTAGGCCAAAGTGTACGCCATTGGACCCAGCTAAATAGACCCTTCTTCCGGCGAGACGAAATAAAATGGGAAACCTCTTCGACCCTACCTAACTTCATCCATCTAATGGTGAGCTTTTTCATCTAGAACACTCTTTTCTAAACATTTTTAAACTCCTCATCCTTTACTCTTAACTTCCTCTTTCCTTCTCCCTCCATCTCTGAGTCTCTTACTTCCTTCTCTGGCATTTTTCTTCCAACTGGTTTCACATGTGGGGACCTGTCCCCGATTTCAGCTCCAGACTTTCCTCTTTCTTCTCCTTTTTTTTTTGGAGACAGAGTCTCACTATGTTGCCCTGGGTAGAGTGCCATGGTGTCCCAGCTCACAGCAACCTCAAACTCTTGGGCTTAAGCAATTCTCTTGCCTCAGCCTCTCAAGTAGCTGGGACTACAGGTACCCACAACATCCAGCTATTTTTGTTGCAGTTCTTATTGTTGTTTGGCAGGCCTGGCTGGGTTTGAACACTCCAGACCTGGTGTATGTGGCCAGCACCCTAGCCACTGAGCTACAGGTGATGAGCCTCCTATATTTTCTGGCTGGTTTCATGCGTGGAGGCCTTGCCTTCCTAATCTCAGCCCCAGCCACCCCAGTGAGCCAGGCTCACCTGCCTGCCCAGTGCCTCATGTTTGAGGACACCCTCTTGTAGGCCTGGTCTCCAGTGGGTTCCCCAGCCTCCCCCCTTTGTTGCCCTACTGTGGGCCTAGACCCCTCTGGCTGGTTCATGTCATGTGCAGAGGCCAGGACCTCTTATGACCAAAGTCATACTCGGAGAGTCCAGGTAATCTCCTGATGCCAGCCCGATGAGCCAGGCTCGTCCATTGCCCCACTGTGGGCTAGATCATTTTCAGTAGTTCTGTGAGGCAAGCTCACCCATCCTGGGCTCTTCTGGAGGCCTGGATCACCATTTTTTCCTGCGGGTCTGATTTTCTTCTTCCCTCTCCTACATTCTCCTTTTAATCTCATTTCTTTTCCTACCTCCAGTTTTCAATATGGGCACTGCTCAGTCACAAATTTCCCCTTATTTACCTCTAAGCTGCCTTTTACCTGCAGAGTCACACATTCCCCCTTCTTCACCTCTACATTGCCTTTTGACTAATCTCAAGCCTCTAAAGCTCTATCCTCATCTCAAACCAAAATGTCTCATTTTTTTCTGGCATATTGCTTGGCCTATGTAAAAGCTTGACAGTGGCTCGCAGTGGCCTCAACGTGGCACCTTCCATCTCTCAATTCTCACTGATCTCAATGATTACTGTCAAAAATTAGGCAAATGGTCAAAGATCCCTTATATCCAGGCATTTCTTATACTCCGAAACATTCCTTCCCTGTGTTTGTCCTGTGAACCCTCTCAGAGTCTCCTGGCTCCTGTAATACCAGCTTCTCCTAATACCTTTCCTCAGCCCCTGCTACTCCTCTCCAACCCCTCTCCTACAATCCTTCCATTCTCTCAATCAGAAAACCTGGAAAGTTTCTCTGGGTGGGATGGATACCTGCCTTCCCTCTATAGCCTCCCATCAGCCACCCATTCTCATTGCCCTCCAATCCCCATATCCATATCCTTCCCTTAAACAATACCCCATCCCCACCACCACCACCACCACCCAGCTACCCTCTGCCACATGTGGTAGAAAAAAATGGTGGAATTTCCCCCAGGGGCCTCAGACCTCCCACTGAGATCTCACTTTTGTCTATGACTACTGGTAAGCTAGGTGTAGACATTTTCTGCCAGATATTTTAAGTTCATAAAACTGTTGCTTCTTTAGTACATTTCATACTTGCTTAACTTGTCTGTAAACTCAGATCTTTGAATTTGAGCCTTAAGGCCCTAGTGAGGCCCAGAGACAACACTGGCCTGTCCTTCCCAACCTACCTGTGCCTCTTGGCCATCCTGGAAAAGATTAAATTCTCCAGGCGTTGTCTTTTGTCCTACACTTTGTATTTGAGACATAATTAAAATTGCTGACTTTCTAGTTAGTAAGAGTTAACATTGTAATTAATGTAGATAATTAAAACTACTAGATACAAGAGAAAAAATTATGTACACAAAATGTATAAGAAAAATAATATATCCTTTTAACAAACAATGTTAAAAGAAGGCATAGAAATATATGATTTTTGTTAAAGGGAAAGTAATTTTGCCTAGTTTAAAGGTTTTTAGGACTGTTTTAAGTTGAAGAAATAAAAAGAATGATAGGTATAACTGAATGGATATAAAAAACTGAGAAGGAAAGATAGTGGAAAATATTACAAAATGTTATAAGAGGTTTATGGATCTTACCTTGCAGTCCAAGTTGATTGAGAATTCAATGGAATTGTTTATAAAGTCTTCTTAAAATGAACTTCACCATTAATAATATACTAATGTAAAAATAAAATTTGGTTTTATCTTTTAAACAAGAAGTAGTAAAAGATTTTTGTTTACCTTCTGAGTTAACCTCAATAAAGGGTGGGGAGAAAAAGGAAAGAGACAGATTTTGCTTGCTTTATGGTGCCTTTATTAGGTCTTGTTCATTGGGAGACTGAGTCTCCCCTCTGGCAAAGAATGAGGTGTTTGCTTTTGGAAATCTTTGAATTATCACTTTGTCTACATGAATGACTATTATGTTACAGTGACCTATGATACTCTTTTGTGATATCAAGTATATTAAACTTCTGATATTTGACAAATTTTCCAAACATCAAATTTTGAAGCTCAAAATTTGGTCTCACTTTTAACCTCAAATTAGCTTTTTAAATATCAGGGCCCTGAAAGTCCAAAGCAGACATATTCAGGTGTATTTGATTTGTTAAAATATGGAAAACATTGTCAGCTATGAAATGGTATTTAACTTTCTTTGGGTTATATTTGTATAAATGTGTTATGAATATGTGTTCCAAACTTGTATGAAATTCCTAAAAATTCCTGTATGTCTTGATATACAAGGTCTGGAATAAATAATACCCCCACCCTTTTTTTTTTTTACCAATTTGCAGGAAGAAAATTCTACAGAAGCTACTAACAATGCCAAAACATCATATAGTTATAATGGTTGAAATGGTAGGGTTTTTGTCTTTTTGTATTTCTCCACCAATGTCTGTTTTATGTTTATTTATAAAATATTCCTTTAAAAAGGGCATTACTTCTGCCAGACCCTCAGTAATAATTATGATTAGCATGTTAAATTGTTGTGTGCCACAGAAATAACTGAATTCTCTTCTCAAGTGTTTCTTTAATCATGGCTATCCTAAGACTTGAGTCATCCACAGAAAATGATTGCTTTACTTTGATTCTTCTCAAAAAGCAGTCTATGATTGACTGCAGTGTAAAACTTGCTTCTTCTTTAAGTAAACTTAAGGAAAGGACTCCAACAATGACTAGTGAATATAGGATTTCTGATAACTTTGGTAACCATACTATTGACTAAAAAACATAAACTTCCAAGGCTTTAATTAAAAAAGCTAATCCATTGTGAGGCTTACTACCCTAACCTCAAACAGAACAAAAATGAATTATAGGGAACTGAACTAATACAGGACGGAAATAAATGTTTTAACTTTTTGTTTGAAACACTACTCATTCCTTTTGTTTTATTTTTCAGAAGTTAAGAAAACTTTTTTAAAGCTATTTATACCTTACAACAAATCGGGCAAAGTATATTTTTCTGAGCAAAATTTAAAGCATTTATTTTTCTCTTTACTTGATTTCTCTAGAATTTAAAAACTATTTATGAGTATTCTTAATTTATAGCAATACAGTTATTTACATAAGTTCAATAAGAATCTATTTTCTTTTTTTTTTTGGTTTTTGGCCAGGGCTGGGTTTGAACCCGCCATCTCTGGCATATGGGACCGGCGTCCTACTCCTTGAGCCACAGGCACCGCCCTCTATTTTCTTTAATAAGGACATAATTGGAACAGTGGTTATTTTACAAACACTTTAACTGGAATGGAATGTTTTCAGGTATGCCCAGACTTATACTGGCCTAGTACCTTGTCTATAAAAAATTTCCTGACCTATAGGTAAATAATGTCACTCTATGACAGGCCCAAGAACCCCAAGTTATTTTGGGACCTCAAGAAGAGAGAAATTTGCCCAATTCATATAGATTATGAAGACAAGCTATATGGCCAAGAACTATTCTTGCTACACCTTACTCAAATAATGAGGCCAAGTATGATAAGATGAAAACATATTGTGCAAATAAATTGATCCTACTATGATTCATAGAAGTGGGAAACTGGAGAGAAAAATATTATGTTTCCAAAGAAACTATAGTATACCTGTTATTGAATTCTAGCCTTATTCACTGTTTTTGACTTTTTATTATCTGCCTATGATTTAGGCTGAATCCTAAATTATTTTCTAGCTACAAGTCTCCAAACCAATCTTTCCATTTTTTTTTTATTTTTTATTACTTGAAATCATTGAAACTGAAATTGCTTTTTCTTGGGTGGTGACTGTGGCTCAGTGAGTAAAGTGCCAGCCCCATATACCGAGGGTGGCGGCTTCGAACCAGCCACAAAAAATAGCCAGGCATTGTGGTGGGCGCCTATAATCCCAGCTACTTGGGAGGCTGAGGCAAGAGAATCACCTAAGCCCAAGAGCTGGAGGTTGCTGTGAGCTGTGATGCTATAGCACTCTACCAAGGGTGACAAAGTGAAACTCTGTCTCTAAAAAAAAAATAAATAATAATAAAATAAAATTGCTTTTTGTTGATGCCCTGTAAGGTAAAGTTAGGCAACTTGATATAAACTTTGGAAAAATCACTACGGCAATTTAATATATGAGCAATCTTCATACTTGTTGATATATAGACAACTTGGAAAGGTCACGTGAACACCTACCTGAAACAAACTGAAAACCATGAAAAATCAGTTTGATTGCTACTATCTGCTCTCACTTTATCTGAAGATGTTTCAAACACACCATCTAAAAATCTCCTTGACTGGCTGCCCTCTGGACCCTCTGGACCTAAAATCTTAGTTCATAGTTTAACCAGTAACCTTTGTTTTTCTTTTATTGCCATAGAAATGCCTCTAACTAACTATCTGCTCATGTCATATAGAAGCCCATAGCAACACCACTGCATGAAATGAGAACTATTTAACGGAACTGGCCTGTTCTTAGGACTGAGAGACTGGGTTTGATGGTTTATAAGACAATCCATTAATTCAATTTCTAGACTGGGTAATTTTCATACCAGTGAGTGATGGGGCTCCAAAAACAGTAACTTCCTGGGAAAGTTTCAAACCAGTAAGTGATGGGGCTCAAAAAACAGTACCCCAAAATGAAAGCCTCAGAAGCAAAATTACTCTATAAAAAACTTGCCATAAAGAAATTATCTAACTTACCAGTACCTTGTTTGACCATAGGCAGGGGTGTCCAAACTTCTTTTCTCTGCTGTACATTGGAAAAGTAAGAGTTGTCTTGGGCCACACATTGAAAACACAAGCACTAACTAACAAAAGCTGATTAGCAAAGAAAGAGATCCATGCATACTTTTCATGATATCTGACACAACAGATAAGCAAAAAATGTCCTCACAAAATCAGCATGAGGTCTGTGTGGCTGAAGGTTGGACACCCCTGCTAAGCCATAAGACTCCCATTCCAGAGAGCACCCTCATCCTCACCCAAAAGGAAGGAATTCATGCTCAGAAAGGCCAAGAAGAATCTCAACAGTATGCCTTACTGGCTTTCCCCCACTCAATCTATTAACGTTAGATCATACCCTTTTTGTCCAGTTACATTTCTACATGGCTGCCCAGAATTTGTTCAATCTAAGCATAAAAAGGACAAATTTCTTCTTGCACATGAGTCTTCATTCTGAAGGGCTCCCATGTATGCACATGGAGATTAAATACAGATTAAATAAATCTGTATGTTCTTTTCTCCTATTAATCAACCTATCTCACGTCAGTGATTTTTCAGCAAACCTTTGAGGAGCTAAGGGCCTTGGTATCTACAATATGTAAGAACTTTATGGAGAAAAGTAGAAAACTTCAATATGAAACATCAAAGAATACCTAAGTAAATAGAGAAGCATGTTTACAGAATAAAGACTCACCATTTTAGATGTATCTGCAAATTGATTTATAGATTCAATATAATCCCAGTCAAAAAGGGGAGGCCTCACATTACTAGACCTTGCATTATACTGCAGTGCTGTAGTAACCCAAACAGTACCGTATGGGTATAAAGGTAAACGCAGATACCAATGAAACAGAACAGAGATACCAGAAATAAAATCATGTAGCTATGAACAACTGATTTTCGAGAAAGCAGACAAAAATGTACACAGAAGGAAGGATGTCCTATTCAATAAATGGTGTGGAGAAAACTGGATAGTCACATGCAGAAGAATGAAGCCCCATCCCTATCCCTTGCCATCTACAAAAATTAACTCAAGATGGATAAAAGGCTTAAATGTAGGACCTGAAACTACAAAAATTCTAGAAGAAAATATAGGAAAAACTCATCTAGACATTGGTCTAAGGAAAGAATTTATGAGTAAAACCCCCAAAACAAACACAGCAACAACAAAGATAAATAAATGGAAATTAATTAAATTAACAAGTTTCTTCACAGCAAAGGAAATAATCAACAGAGGAAACAGACCACCTACAGAATGGGAGAAATAGTCACAAACTACACATCCTACAAACACCTAATATTCAGGATCTACAAAGAACTCAAATAAATCAGGAAGAAAAAACAAATAATATCATAAAAAATGGGGAAAAGGCACAAACAGATTTTTCTCAAAAGAAGCTGGACAGATGGCTAACAAACATAAGAAAAAATGCTCAATAGCACTAATAAGCATGGAAATGCAAATTAGAACCACAATGAGATACCACATTACTACTGTCAGAATTGCCATTAAAAAGTTATAAAAACATACATGTTAGCACATTTGCAGTAAAAAGGACCACTTCTACACTGTCAATGGGAAGGTAAACTAGTACACCACTATCAACAACAGTAAGAAGATTCCTCAAAGAACTAAAAGTAGACCTACCACACAATACAGCCATCCCTCTATTGGGTATCTACCCAAAGGAAAAGAAGTTATTTTATATAAAAGGCATTTGCATCCCAGTGTTAATTGCAGCACAATTCACAATTGCAAAGATATGAAACTAAGGTAAGTGCCCTTTAACTGATGAATGGATAAGAAAAATATGATGTATAGTTAGCATAGAGTATTACTCAGCCATAAAAAGAATGAAGTAATTAATGTCTTTTGCAGCAACCTGGGTGGAGACCAGTATCCTAAGTGAAGTATTCAGAAAGCAAACAAATACCACATGTTCTTACTGATAAGTGGGCGCTAAATGAAGGATATGTATGGTCATAAAGCACTGTAATGGACATTAGAAACTAAGAAGAGAGGACAGTGAGAGGGGGAGAGGGATAAAAATCTACCTGTCAAGTACAATGTACACTAGCCTGGTGACAGGTACACTGAAAGCTCTGACTTCCAAATGATACAATTCATCCATGTAACAAAAAAACACCTATACCTCCTAAATTTTTTGGAACTTGCTAATTCTAAAAGATATACAGAAATACAAGAATAGCCAAGAATCCCTTCAACAAAACAAAAGAAAAACTAAAAACAACTCGGAGAAACTGTGTTCTACCAGGGTAAATAGGGCATAGAAAACAGGCTGGGCTCAGTGACTCACACCTGAATCCTAACACTCTGGGAGGCCAAGGTGGGTGGATCCCTTGATGTCAGGAGTTCAAGACCAGCCTGAGCAAAAGCAAGACCCCATCTCTACTAAAAACATAGGAAAATTAGCCGGATGGTGTGGCAGACACCTGTAGTCCCAGCTATTTGAGAGGCTGAGGAAAGAGGATCTCTTGAGCTCAGAAGTTTGAGGATGCTGTGAGCTATGATATCATTGCACTCTAGCCTGGTGAAATACAATGAGACTGTCTCAACAACAACAACAACAACAAAAAATAGAAATCAGTATCTTGCTTGCATGAGGTCCAGTATCTCCTTGTTGGCAGGCACTCTTGTTCTGTGTATTTATTCTGGAACACAGACTGCTTTTGTCTCCTGATTCTGTCATTCTCTAGTCCACTACATCTAGCTGGCGAACAGAAGAAAAAATGGACAAGCACATTTCATAACTGCCTTGGCTATTTTTCACTGGCTTGGTTCTCAAGTGTCATATGTCATGTCCACTCTCATTCCATAGAGAACACTTCAATCACATGTCCTGCCCCAATGTATTCAAGGGGTTGGGTTGGGCCCAGGAATTGCACTCCCTGGCTGAGCTGTCAATTCTCGGCAACAACTCTACACTTTGCAAGGGGAACACAAGCCTGAAGATGGCTAGGGATTACTCTCACGGCAATAAACATGGGGTGGCCAACTTTATCTTTGTCATGGATAGGACAAGACTAGATGCAAGAAAGTTGAAATATGAAAGTAGAAAGGGATCTAACAGACTTTCCAAAAATGAATTACATTTTTGTGCTCTTATCGTGATTGGTAACAGTGTCAACAAACATACAAAAGCAAAGTAAAACAAAACTAGACCTAAAATAGTTGTCTTCTTATTAGAAAACAAAATACTGTATTTAGAGGTACAGACCAGAAAAGTGGAATATGGAAATTAGGTGTGGTCCTAGAAGGCCTGTGATAATTGGTTTTCAGTTGTTCAAGAGAGGCCAAGTACCAGAAGTAGAGCCATCAAGAAGGACCACCTAAAAAATACCATATAACAGATTTATGGATGGCTGCCCTGCGCTAGAATGTACCTGGGTGATGGGATGAAAAGATAACCAACATATAGCTCCTTTCTCTCGGGAATTTTCAGTCTAATGGTCTTAGCTCCAAGAAGGGGCTGTGTCTCATTTCTCATCTTGAGATGGGCACTTTACCCAATCACAGACACTTTCTGGGAGATGAAGGCAGGTGCTATTTTCTTTCTTTCTTTCTTTTTTTTAATTTCAGCTTGCTTATTCATTCTTCTTCGTTTGAAGTACTCTTTTTTGTTGTTGTTGTTCATTTTCTTCTTCCTCTGGCGATGCTCTTTCCCATTTGCCTCCCCAGTAGCTGGGATTACAGATGCCCACCACAACGTCCGGCTGTTTTTGATGTTGTTAGTAGAGATGGGGTCTTACTCTGGCTCACTGCTGCTCATACTGGTGTTGAACCTCTGAGCTCAGGCACTCCACCTGCCTTAGCCTCCCCCAGCGCTGGGACTACAGGCAGCAGTTGCTATTTTCTGATGGACTTAACACCGAAAGAATAGAAGGGCTGGAATTACTGCTGTCATCTTAGAAATATATGAGTAACATCTGCCTGGTGGTGGAGCTATGATGAAGGAGAAAGAAACAGGAAAATAGAAAGAAACCGGTACTGTTTTCATCATCTGGGTTCTGATAAGCTGCTCATCAAGCCATACAATCCGTTATTGCTTAAGGCAGTTTAACTACGTTCACATTCTTAGGACATAAGAAAGACCAAGTACTTAGGAAGAAGGAGCTTCAGTGGCAGTACTAAGGTGGCAGGAAGAAGACTGTAGCTCTTGGGTGTGGAACACAACTATAAGAAGGACTGTACCTAACAAATGCAAACATTGTAACCTAGTTGTTTCTACCCTCACATTAACCTGAAATAAAAAAAAAAAAGAAGGAATGAAGAAGATTGTAGGGAATTTTGGATTAGAAATCCATGCAGTGAGGTTTATTCATTTCCACTTAGGTAGCATTTTAAGATAAAGTAGAATACTCTCTTGGGGAGACGACCTGGAAAAAATCAATACATAAATAAACATATATATTTATATATAGTAGTATAGTATATGTATTTATATATATAGTAGTCAAAGTAGGTCTCCTTCAGAAAATGACTTTTAAGCAAAGAGTTATAGTAGGAGAGGCTTCTGAAAAGCAAGTGGTTTGGGAAGATAGATTATATACGAGCACATGAGATTTTATAAGGATTTTATTCCAAGAGACATTTAGAAACACTGGAAGATTTTGAGCAGAGTTTCATCATCTATGTTTTCATGATCTAAGAACAGCCAAAGGACCCTCTGGCTGTTCTTAGGGCATCAAGGGCAGAAGCATGAAGCGCAGTGAAAGGTGATGGTGGCTCAGACTAGGTGGTGGTAGTAGAGGCAGGGACAGGTGGTCAGATTCTGCATGTGATTTGAAGGTAGAAACAACAGACTTCCCTGATACATTGGATAGGGGACATTGGAAAAAGGAATATTATTCGAGAATTAGAGAGAATGGAGTTACCTTCACTGGAGATGAGGAATACTTAGGGAAGAACAGTTTGGGAGGAAGACTAGGAGAGATGGTCAGTATTTACTGTAGACATGTTACTTTTGATATACCTATTAGATGTGGAAAAGGAAATATTGAATAGAAAGTTGCTGTATAAGTATAGGATTCAGGAAAAAGAGCTGGGCTGAAGATTTGGACATTGTTAGAAAATTGATGGTATTTCAACTGTAGGGGCAGAAAAGGTACAAAACCTTTCCTCACCCATCATAAGGATCTCGTATAATAAAAGGCAGGTTAACTAGAGAAAGGCATAACAAATTTACTTAAGCAACGTTTTAAATAGCTTTAGAAATGAAAAACCAAAGACAAAGGGAAAACTGTCCATTTGTACGGTTTTGATGAAGAATGGATAGCCACGTAGAAATGGCTGTTTTGGCCATGAACAAAAAGGGTAGGATCTGATAGTAATAAACTGAGAGGGAAACCCAGCAAGGACTGATTCTTCAGATTTTTCTTGTCCTCTCCGTGTAGCAATCCTTCCTCCTGGGTATAGAGAGGGACATCTCTAGAATAAGAGTTTTATGACCTATCACCTAATCAGGTGAAGAAAATCAGATAATTTTTCATGGCCAGCTTCCACATTGAACGGCAGGGGAAAGTTAGAGTAATATTTCTAGGTTTTATGGCTGGGTTGGAGAAGAGGAAAATAAGAGATGGCAGGGCAGGAGAAGGCAGAGAGACCTTGGTCTGGGGGCTACCTTGGAGGCCTTCTAATCTCCTTCATGCCAAAGTGCCATGCTCTGGGGAGTAGAGCTGTGGGCCCCAAGAAAAGACATGAGATTAGCTAAGATTATGAAAGGAGTGCACATAGGTATAGAAAAGAAAGTACACTAGCCCCTGGGAAGCTCCAACACCAAGAGGCCAAAGAGAAGAAAGAAGCACTGATGAAAGAGACTGAGAACATTAATGCAGTGATGTAGGGAAATAATGATGTAGCCCTTGCTGCACACCAGCACACGCCCTCCCATGACAGCCTGCCTGAGGGGGCCAGGACTGATCTCATGATACTTTCCATCCTGTTTCTGTAGAAAGAAGCTCATTCTCAGGTCAGCCTCATCAAGGAGCAAGGAGCAGTCACCTCTGTCGAATGTTGCTGAGCATGGAAAATCAACCTTGTCAGGGGAGGATGCCTTATCCCAAATGCAAGAGCTTCCCCATGACCACTGCAGATGGGGAAGGGGGGTATGGCGATCTGATTGAAGAGATGTCCACTTCACTGAGTCTAGAAAAAGGCAGTCTTGTCCAGGAAGTGAATGGGAAACGGGTTCACATCTGAGTCATATTTCCATCTAGAGAGGCGAAAGAAGAGTAGAGCGTCTGTGTCTCACTTGTTCTCTCTTTAACCATACCCGACCTCGGTACTTCCCTGCACCCATATCCATCTCTCCTGACTCCTCTGAATACCCTTCTAAGCAACTCGCTTCCTCATATGCCCATCTCCACCCCCTCTCTTTTTCCTCTCTTCCCATCTCACTACTTTGGCCCAGCAGGTTTTCCGGAAAATTTATACAGATTATAGAGAGACTTGTCTCATTTTTTAACAGCTTTATTGAGGTATGATTGACAAGTAAAACTTGTATATATTTAAGGTATACAACTTGATGTTTTGATAGACATAAACACTGTGAAATAATCATCACAATCAAGCTATTGATATATCTATCACCTCACACAGCTACCATTTTCTTTTGTCTTTTTTGGCAGGACACATTAGTTCTAGCCTGTTAGCAAATTTAAGTGCAATACAGTGTGGTTGACTGTAGCCATATTGCTGTGTTTTAGATCTCCAGACCCAGCTCAGCTTTGACTTGTCACATAGTACTAATAGAATTCTCAGTACAAAAAGATGTTTTCTGATAACCAAGTTCTATCATTAAGTTTCTCAGTGAGCTTGACAGATCATCCTATCCTTAACTCTTCCTCAGCAGGAAAGTGAGGAGTTTGGCGTAAGTGCCTTTAGGAGTTTTTTTTGAGCAGACAATTTAGAAATGCGATTAAGGAACATAGGTGTGCATGGGGGTGGGGGGAACAGTGTACAGGAAGTTTGGTTTACAGTAATCATTTTGTCTAGGTAAATCTTATTTGTTAAATCATTATGAATTTAGGGAGAAAAAGCATGATTATCTCAAATAAAAATTATTTTATGTATGTATTGCATCATTATTCTAAGACTATGCAAAAAAACTTATTTTTTTTTTTGAGAAGATATGAAGTCTGTTGTTTAGAACTGTCAATTAATGGAGCAAAAGAAAAGATCAGCCCATAAGACTATGGAAGATTTCAAGCCTCTGAGACCATCTAGATTAGAGGACTGGCTGATACACTAGAAGACACCTCTCAGTCACCAAATGATAATGTAAATAGTTCCCATACTTGACTGTCTCTAATAAGGTCCCTTCCCTATACCTATCATTCTTCTGATAGAGGATCAAGGGACCCAAAACTCCATATACCCAAGAGGAAGATTAGTTTGACAGGTGCTATATAGTCTAAAATATCTCAGCATCACTCACCACATATATGCATTGGAATTTGAGTATGGGAAATAAAGAAGGAACTCAATACCACATGGGTGTATCTGTTTCACTCAAGGCATTTTCACTAAACTTCACAATAGCACTGCCCTGGGGTAACCCTCAACTTCACTATTCTAGAGACGTTATGGATTTTCACTTGTGCTCAGGATGCAAGGTTACCCACCATCATACTCATTAGTTTTGTGTATTCTCAAAGACCTTGAATGCTTCCTTGGTAGAGAAGGAAAGACCAATGCTTTGTCTGAGATCATGTGTTGGTGAATAGCAGAGCTGGAAGTCAAACTCTGATCAATCTTTTATGTGTGTGTGTGTGTGTGTGTGTGTGTGTGTGTGTGTAGAGACAGAGTCTCACTTTATCACCCTCAGTAGAGTGCCATGGCGTCACACAGCTCACAGCAACCTCCAACTCCTGGGCCTAGGTGATTCTCTTGCCTCAGCCTCCTGAGCAGCTGGGATTACAGGCGCCAAGCCACAAGGCCCGGCTATTTTTTTGTTGCAGTTTGGCCGGGGCTGGGTTTGAACCCACCACCCTTGGTATATGGGGCCAGCTCCCTACCCACTGAGCCACAGGTGCTGTCTCTTATCAATCTTTTTAAAAGTCCATGCACTTTGGGCGGCGCCTGTGGCTCAAGGAGTAGGGCGCCGGTCCCATATGCCGGAGGTGACGGGTTCAAACCCAGCCCCGGCCAAAAAAAAAAAAAAAAAAATAGTGAAAAAAAAAAAAGTCCATGCACTTTGGATAGACAACCAAGCTTGTTCCTCTTAAGGAAAGAATGTGAGGCAAGTAGGAGATAAAAATGGATAGAGTAAGGGATGTTTCTCCATGCAGGAAAATATCCTGATTTTTCAAGGAAGACCATATCTTAACAGAGTAAGAGGCCAAAGATCTCACTGAAGGAAAAGTACCATTTACTAAAAATATCAACACTAATGGCTATTGTTAAGAAATAAATGAATTAGGCTGGGCGTGGTAGCTCACGCCTGTAATCCTGGCACTCTTGGAGGCCAAAGCAGGTGGATTGCTTGAGGTCATGAGTTCAAGACAAGCCTGAGCAAAAGCAAGACCCCCGTCTCTACTAAAAATAGAAGAACTGAGGCAAAAGGATCACTTGAGCCCAAGAGTTGAAGGTTGCTTTGAGCTATGACGCCACAGCACTCTACCTAGGGCGACAGCTTGAGACTTATCTCAAAAAAAAAAAAAAAAAAAAAGTATATATATATATATATATGAATTAGTACAAACTGAGAGATTCAGGCAAGAAGGATATTGACTTAAGCAAGCCTGACTCTTTATCTCAGGGTTTCCTAAACATGAGGCATTCCTAGACCAGAGCCCCATTCCACCTGTATTATTACTTAATATTATCAGTTTGATCAACTAATGCATTTACACAACATGGTCCTAAGCAATAACATGAGGTCTGACAATCAAGTTCATGAACTCATCCTGCAAAATGTGCTACATATGGGCGGCCCCTGTGGCTCAAGGAGTAGGGCGCCGGTCCCATATGCCGGAGGTGGCGGGTTCAAACCCAGCCCCGGCCAAAAAACCACAAAAAAAAAAAAAAAATTAAACCAACATTGGGCGGCGCCTGTGGCTCAAAGGGGTAGAGCACTGGTCCCATATGCCGAAGGTGGCAAGTTCAAACCCAGCCCCGGCCAAAAAAAAAAAAAAAAAAATGTGCCACATACTTCATTACTGAATATGACAACAGTCATCTTCGAAGTACTCCCCTTGGGAAGTTATGCATCAATGCCAGCACTTAGGCCACCCTTTAAAGCAATTTTGAGACTCTTTTTCTGAAATGGCCATCAAAGCTGTCATCATGTTACCTTTGATGTCCTGAATGTCATCAAAAGGTCTTCCTTTCAATATTTCCTTTCTCTTCAGGTAAAGAAAAAAGTGATCGGGGGTCATATCAGGTGAGTAGGGAAGGTGTTCCAATACAGGTATTTGTGTACTGGCTAAAAACTCCTTCACAGACAGTGCCATGAGACCTGGTGCATTGTCATGATGCAAGACCCTTAAGTTACTGGCCAAAATTTTCATTTAAGATTTTCCTACTTGGGCGGCGCCTGTGGCTCAGTGAGCAGGGCACCGGCCCCATATACCGAGGGTGGCGGGTTCAAACCCAGCCCCGGCCAAACTGCAACAAAAAAATAGCCGGGCATTATGGCGGGTGCCTGTAGTCCCAGCTGCTCGGGAGGCTGAGGCAAGAGAATCACGTAAGCCCAAGAGTTAGAGGTTGCTGTGAGCCGAGTGACGCCACGGCACTCTACCCGAGGGCAGTACAGTGAGACTCTGTCTCTACAAAAAAAAAAAGATTTTCCTACTTGTCTTTGTCCATGTTTATTTGGTCTTCTGAGCTTCTCACAGGCAGCCAACAATTTTGATGCACAATTCAATGAATTTTCTGTTTTGTTTTTCAATGTTTTCATCAGTTCCACTGGTGTACACTGCCGTTTTCTTCCTGGCATTATCCCCATAAACTTGAACTAACATGTCCTTGATTTCACTTCCACTCTCGCCAAATTTAACAAAATATTTATGAATGTTTGTTGCTCCAATTCAAGCTCCAACATTCTCGAGATGGCACACAAAAACGTACAATAGTGAACACCACTTAGCAACACATTGCCATACATCAACATGAGCACAAGCGTGAGACACTAATATACCAAAGTCATCAAACCTTACAGAGTTGTTTATACAGTGCTGCCAACTTAAGCACATGGTGGCAAGTTCTTGAACTAAATTGTCAGATCTCCTATTTAATATTATGGATGGATGTATTAATTACTCATTCCCATTAGAATAAATGCATAATGATGAATTCATTTAAATATGTATCTGTGTACTTTCTAGCATCTGTCATCTCACTTCCCACCTGTTGTACACCATTCATATTTTATCTAGAGCTGTAACTTAATTCTACCTTGAGAAATATTTTCACAAAAGACTAAAGGACAATGGGGAAAAAAATGTAGCTCAAAGTCAATGATTTGGCCAAGATTTCAAATTCTGTACAAAAGAGAAACTAAATGCAGGTAACTACATTTTTAACATTATAAAAGTGTACTCTCACACTAAGATAGTTCCTCAAATTCATTACCAAATTGATGGAAGGTGCAATTCTTATGATCCTCTATTTCTTTTTGTTCCGATTTCAACAGTAAATGCAAAATTTTAAAAGATGATTTCTTCCGGTGGCGCCTATGGCTCAAAGGAGTAGGGCGCTGGCCCCACATACCAGAGATGGCGGGTTCAAACCTGGTCTGGGTCAAAAACTGCAAAAAAAAAAGATGATTTCTTCTATGTCAGTCTGATAAATAAGGGTTCTCTCAAAATGCATTGTTACCTAACAAAGCAGGAATTGGTCAAAAAATGATAAAACCCTGAGTTCTAGTTCTAATGCCTTCACCTTTGCGCAGAAAAAGAAACAAGAAGACTGGGTGCAGTGGCTCACACCTGTAATCCTAGCACTCCGGGAGGCTGAGGCAGGTGGATCACCTGAGATCACAGGTTCAAGACCAGCCTGAGCAAGAGTGAGACCCCATATATAAAAATAGCCAGGTGTTGTGCAGGTGCCTGCCTGTAGTCCCAGCTACTTGGGCAGCTGAGGCAAGAGAATCACTTGAGCTCAAGAGTTACAGATTGCTGTGAGCTTTGATGCCACAGTGAGGGCAACAGAGTGAGACGCTGTCTCAAAAAAAAAAAAGAATCAATCATATTCCGGCTTCTTGCCAATATCACGGAGGGGTAGACCAGTACAGGATACCACAGTGACACCCTGATGCATATGACTGATCATTCTTATTAAGATCATGTTCTACCTTTTGCAAAGCTTTATGCTACATATTTCATACACACACACATTACCACATTAAGTTTCTCCTACAACCTACCAATTATGTAGGTGGTGTTGTTGCCTTTATTTTATAGATTAGAAAACATAGGCATGGAGAGGATAATTGGCCAACTATTATAGTGACAGCCTCTAATGGAAGAAATCAGGACTGGTACCTGGAAAAGACTGTACAAAATCTATACTCCACATCACTATGACACAAAACTTATATAATAACTTCATTTAAAGAGATGCTAACCTGCAGGATAATACTTCACTCCCTCTGAGTCCTGATAGCTCAGTGAATGCCTTTACATGATCAGTATGCACCAGGGAGGAGGAGAGGTTGATTAATGGGTACGTATATGTGGTTTGATAGAACAAATAAGACCTAGTGTTTGACGGATTGGGAGAGTAACTCTAGTTAAAGATTATTATACACTTCAAAATAGTTAGAAGAGAATAATTTGAATGTTTCCAGCATAAATAAAAGGCAAACATTTAAGAAGACGGATGCCCTACTTTCCCCGATGGGATCTGTACATGTTATATGCGTGCATTACATTGTCACACGTACCCTGAACTTGCATACACCTCCTAGGTATCAATAAAAATAAATTTTAGAAACGAGCAATGAGTATATTTCACATGCCTACAATTTTCTACTTTCTTAGAAAAATATTTTATTTCATCCCTTCTCAGACCTTTCTATAATTCCTTCTGAGCTTTATTTCCACTCAAAAACTTGTCAGAGTTGAATAAAAGAGATAAAGCTCACTACCCTCCTATTTCATGCCAGAAACTCGGTCAGAGGTGTCAGCTTTGCTTTTATTCAGTGATCTTCGGAGGAGAAAGGTAGGAGGCCCTACATAAGAAGGTAAGCCGAGGACGTCCTTGCTGCATCCGAGAGACCAGGAAGAGCTCAGCCTACCAAATATCCTTTGAACTTAAGTTAAATCTCCCTTAACTGGGTGCAATTAAATTAACTTGCACCACATTACTGTAGCAACTCCGCACATAGTATGCATTGTCTTTCCCACAGACAGCCACTGCAGTAGAGAAAGTCGTGTACACGAAGATGTTGACAGTTGGCATCTGCCCGTCAGCAGATTATGAGCAGCATCGCAAGGGGGCCCCGGGGCTGAAGAAACCGTGAGCATTGGACAATGGACCTTATACAATGGAGATATTAATCACTCCAGAGGCCAGAACACTCAACGGTCATTTTTACCACAAATGCAGAAGATTTTTTTTCTGGTATAATATCTTACACTGTTCACCAATTTCAAAAAATATGACTTCATAAAATATTAGGGGGTACTTCTGGCTATTCCTCTCATTGGTGTGGACCGGGTCTGGAAATGCGCCGCGAAATTGGGCTGCAACAGAAGTTATGCTAAAAAAAAAAAACAAAGAACCCAGGAGAAGGTGACTTTTGTCTGTTAAAGATATAATCATGCTGAAGTTACGGTGTTTAACATAGCCTTATATATTTCATCCTGCTTCATAGAAAAGGATCCTCTCCCAAAAGGCTTAAATATCAAACTAGATCATTTATTTGCGCTACTTCCTGAGGTGAATGAGGGTATGTGGAAATGCACAGGGGTAACCTACACAAAGAACAATCAGAAAAGTCTTACAGGCATGTTCTGAATACAATTTTAAAGGAGGAACATGGTTGAGAATTGAGCAGGTTACAGTCGGAGTCATTTCTTAAGACACTGTGACCAGTCTGATGGGTCAAAGGCACAAATGTCTCCAGGAGCCAGGCAAGTGTCATTGTGAAGGGAACAGACAGAAGGAATCGGGGGCTACAAGTGGAGTCATACAAGAGCCCGGAGCTAATGCCCCTTCCACAGGGGCAGCTGCCACTCAGCTGTGATAGAAAATTGACGACGCTAACGTAACAGAAGCTGAGTGCTCCAACCAACATCATACAATTTTCTGAAGATGAGACAGGAATGCAAATTCTCTGTGTGAACTATTCCAATTTTGAATTTTAGCTTCCAAACCAAACTTCCCAAATAGTGCTGACTATACTGAAAAGATGACAGGTTTTATGGATGGTCTGCTTGTTTTCTTCATTTGTTTGTTTTGTTCTTTTTCTGAGACAGAGTCTCCTCACCCTCTGAGAGTGCTGTAATGTCATAGCTCACAGCAACCTCTTACACTTTGGGCTCAGGTGATCCTCTTGCTTCAGTTTTTCTATTTTTAGTAGAGATGGAGTCTCACTCTTGTTCAGGCTGGTCTCAAACCTGTGAGCTCAAGCGATCCACCTGCCTCAGCCTCCCTGAGTGCTGGGATTACAGGCGTGAGCCACCATGCCCAAACTCTGGTTTGCTTGTTTTTGACATGAAGTCTCACTCTGTGTCCCAATTAGAGTGCAGTGGCATCATCATAGCTCACAGCAACCTCAAACTCCTAGGCTCAGGAGACCCTCCTGCCTTAGCTTCCCAAGTAGCTAGGATTTCAGGCATGTACCACCACACCTGGCTAATTTTCCTATTTTTTTGTAGAGATAGGGCCTCACTCTTGCTCAGGCTAATAGGATGTAATTGAGCCAGGACTGTGAGATATGTTTTTTTGGTTTCATGTTATAGACACTTGAGCATGGATTTTTATAGCCAGTGTGGCTGTCAGCATCACACAAAGTTGTATCTCATTCAACTTTACATTCTCATGATCTAAACCACACAACATACCTTACAAAAATACTTCCTTCCTGATGAAGGACAACCATGAATGTCAACCAGAAGAGGAATTCAAGGCAGACCATCATTAGCTCTGGATTGAGTCCTTATCAGGTCACCATTGTGTCCACATTTACACGTACAAAAGACATTGATGGTAAAATTACTGAATTTCCAGATAACAGGAAGATAGAATGGGAGTTGAAAATTTACGTGCATTTGTTTCGTTGGAGATTGTCTGATCCCATGTAGGATCTCATTCCAGTTTTTTAACCAAGAGCATGGACCAGAGATTTCACTCAAGTCTTGCCTCATGCAATTCACTTCCACCTCTGTACAATTTTCTATGCCAACCCCTATGTGGAGAATGTTCATCTCTTCCAGAAAGTCCTTGCAAACCCATGCTTATCCATTAGGGCCAATTCTAGTGGCCCTTTCTTCTGGAAGCCTTCTATGTACCACCAGGTAACTTCCTTCATCCTCAATGTCTATAAAACCACCCTCACACAAGGGGTGTCACCTCTGTCACACTGTAATGAAATTAGTTGTTCATAATTATTTTTCTGTTTTCTCTGGGGACAACACAGACTGTTTCAAGTATCAAAGTATACACTGTGACTTGTGCCTTTACAAATCCAGTTCCCCGTCCTTCACTCTTCATTTTATAAATACAGAATCATTTTCCTGTTAACATCACAAAATGAAATTCCCTAGGAATGTGAATGACAACTCCAGAACACACTGTTTTCTAGAAAATGCCCAGGTTGAAAAGAACAATGTAAACTTAGTGCTAAGTTAGAATCCTTTATGACAGCAAATGTTCCTTCTCTGCCAGACTTCACAGGTGACCTTTCTCTAAACTTCTTCAGGTTGTGACTTTACACCAAGTGGAAGCAATAGCCTAGGTAAGAACTGAAAGAAGAGAAAGTGAATCCAATGTAAGAGGAGTAAAGAAAAAGGACCTGTGGCTGGGCACAGTGGCTCATGCCTGTCATCCCAGCATTCTGGGAGGCCAAGGCTGGTGGATTGCCCAAGCTCACAAGTTTGAGACCAGCCTGAGCAAGAGGGAGACCTTGTCTCTAAAAAAAAAAAAAAATCTGGGCATTGTGGTGGGCACCTGTAGTCCCAGCTACTTGGGAGGCTAAGGCAGGAGAATTGCATAGGCCCAAGAGTTTGAGGTTGCTGTGAGCTATGATGCCACAGCACTCCACCAAAGGTGACAAAGTGAGACTCTGTCTCAAACAAAATAAGGACCTGTGAGATATGTCTAGTATACTGTTTTAATTACCTGCAGAATCATGAACATGAAGAAATTCATAGCTCACGTTTCTAGCAGAGTGGAGATGAGGTGGAACTGGGGAGAACATTGTGTGACAGGGAACTGGGGACTCTATGAAACTTGAGAGGCAAGCTGAGTTCTGCCTGGGCCAGTGGCTCTATTTGTTCTTGGTATGAGGTGCACCTTTACATACACATTGTCTTTAGTACCTGCCAAAGCACAGTTACAAAACCTGTGCCGATTCTGTGGGAGGTGTGCAGTTTTCATCCAAAGTCCAGACACAACCAGCAAAACTGTCCTATGCAGGATGAATTGACATTAGATTCCTTGTCACAGAAGCAGGAGCACTGTCCTTGGGCTTATGTTGCCGAGTGATCGGACAAAAGGGCCAATTGCAAAAGTGGACCATGTGCTAATCTGTGGCTTTCTGCATGTCCAAGATTCAGACCCTCCTGGCCTGCTGGCTCCACCCACCCAGGTTACTCTATATTTATGGTTGGAGGTTAGGAGGGACCAGCTGCCCCTGATCCCCAGGACAGCCGGCTGGATCGCCTCTCATAGGAGCCACAGCACAGAGACTGGGTGAGTAGTGACCCCTTGAGCTGGGACAGGAGGAACAGTAATGGGGCAGCAAGTGAGGCAGGGGTGGGCTGAAGTGAATGCCTAGGAGAAGCGACATACTTTGGGGACAGGAAGAAAAAGGAAATGGGACCCCAGCCTGACAGCAGAGGGGCCTGCAGACACTGAGGCAGGTGTCATAACTGAGACAGATGCAGGAGCCATTGTTTCTCTTCTTTCCTCACAGGAAACATGGTTCCAAAGCTGCTCGATTCCCGACTTTGTCTGCTTCTGCTGCTGGGGCTCATGGCGATGGTGGGCCCCTACCATGCCAAACCTGCTAATTTTACCTGGGCTCAGTGGTTTCAATTCCAGCACATAAATAGGAACCCCCACTGCAATTATGCAATGCAGGCAATTAACCGTTACTATCCACGATGCAAAAACAAGAATACTTTTCTTCATACAACCTTTGGTGCTGTAGCTGGTGTTTGTGGTACCCCAAATGAACCCTGCGTTACAAACAGCAGTAGAACAAATTGTCATAATAGTTCAGTCCCAGTGACTTTCACCTATTGTAACCTCACAAGTCGACCGACTCCTGTCAGAAACTGCAGATATGCACAGACAAGGACACGTGGTCTCTACGTAGTTGCTTGTGACAATAGAAGTGCACAGGACTCTCCCCTGTATCCAGTGGTTCCAGTTCACTTGGATGCAGCCTAATCTCCCACGTCAGTACTTCACGTCGTGGATCATCGGTCAAGCTCCGCAGTCACAGCCCAGGCGCCATCCCTGCACGCACCGGCCTCAGCAGCTGTCCTCCTCACCCGGCTGCAGACTCCTTCAAGCTGCCCTGAGCTGATGGGCCTTTCTAACCTTGCAATAAAAGTCCTTGCAGAATCATCTAGGAGTCTCTATGTCTATTTTGGCCACTTTTCTGTCATTTAGTCACAACCTGTCCTGGAGATGTTCCCTTCCTCTACCCTGATATTTGTGGAAAACAGAGAGATGTGGAGTTGAGAAACCACAGCATGAAGCCCAGACTTATCCCCCCATCCCCCAGGGCAGGCCAAGAGCCGAGGCCTCAGCTGCTCTCTACGAACTGACAAACCCTCTCCTTGACCGCTCTTCAGTCACGCTCCTCTGAACCCCCCTCCACAACTAGGTCCTCACCATGGGCTTCAGGGTCCTTCCTCTTAGAGTCTGGTTTTAACACGAATCCTCCTAACTCAGCCTATAGTGAATTTCCCCCCTCCATAGCTGACCACATTCCTCATCCCCTGCCGTCCCCCATGGGATATCTGATCACCATGACCTGCCTTCAAACAAACACATACACACAAATCCAATTGAGTCCATTTAGCCAGGATCCCACCAGCCTTGATATGGCCTATGGTAACTTTCCATCCACCAACCCCACCCCACACAGCAACCTGGAACTCGTACGTAGATCCCTACCTGTTCTGGTCGTATTTCAGTGCTGAGCCCAGTTTGACAACAAAGTCTCATTTACCGTATTGTTGTAGTTCCTGAGTCAGTGTGGTCCTGAGGCTTTAACTGCCATGGAGCTCTGGCTTTCTTTGATGTTATTTCCATCCCAGGAGATATAGAGGCCCCAGAGAAAAAAAACAGAAAATGAACATGTTTGATTCTGTCTGATCTATGAATCATAAATATTGTTATAGAATTGAACTTTAGGTTACATAATGTTTTCAAAAAGGAAAAAAATAGGAATACTATACATATAGTGAAGCTGAAAGAAAAAAGGAAAAGTTTAGCTTCAGAGATATTTATTTTAAATAAGTGCATCAAATTTCCATTAATTAGTAATTTTTAGTAGGGTTGGATCCAGAATTTGAGTCAAATGTGAAATGAGGTAAATAGTTCAGGCTGCAATATGGGCAGATTTCAGCACTGCTTAGGGAAGAAGTGGCCGTCTTCCCCCACATTTCCATGTCCTGGGGCAGGTGGCCACCTGGTGGGAACAGGAAGGAGGAAGACACGGAAGGGGGAGCTCTCACCAAGGCCAGTGGGCTCCTGCCCACTCTGCCTTCACATCTGCCCCCCACGGTGAGCCATCCATTCATTCAACACCTTCAGGAAGGCCACAGGCTCTAGGGCCAGGAATTTGTAGACACAGCAGTAAGAGATGGATGGTGAGAGCCCCTGGCCTGCCTGCATTACAGGGCTGCACTCAGGAATCCACAGGGGACGGGAAGAGAAAGCCCCTTGCAAGCTGTGGACAGGTGCAGCATTCAAATGAATGTTCTGGTGTCAGAGTGGGTCTTTGTGGAGTGCCTCACTCCTGACAAGTCAGAGGTGGCAGGTCGTCCCATCTGCACCTTTGCTCTTCAGTCTGAGATTCCTGACTTCTCCTTTTCTGCCACCCTTTCAGGTCCTCAGAAACAGCACTTGCCATTCCTCCCACCAACCCCTAATGTCGATAAATTCTTGCTTTTTTAAATTACAAACAGCAGATACATCTAAGCCGCTCCTCTGAAGGACCATGGCAGATGTTGCTTCTGCCGGGGGGGGGGGATTGTCTGTGGACTCCAGGGTTTACATAGAAACACCGGTTTGGGGAGCAACAGTGCTGAACAGAATCCCCTTAATGTAGCTAAAATAGGAAGCGGCATGAAGTGAGCTCACTCTTCCAACGAGCTTGCAGGAACAGAAGGAAGAGATGAGACAATGCAACGCTGGAGAGAGATGGGGTGAACCTTCCCTTTTATTTCTGTCCTGTGAAGAAAGATGGCGTGAACCCCCATCACCTGAGTTAGCAGATCATGAGTCTCCTCCCAGTCAGAGATCCCACATCCCTAAGACCTTAGGATAGAGGGGTCACCCACCTTCCTCACATCCTCTGCACAATGAAGATAGTGTCCTAATTCCCCCTGCTATCATTCATTCATTTCACTCATTCATTGCTCCAGCAGACATCCACTGAGCAGACACTGTGTTGCTGGCACAGTTTTAGGACGGTGATGGGGCTACGGAACTAAGAATCTCCACATTCTGCTGGGATAAGAATAAATGTACAAAATTGTTGTAAGCATAGAAAATTGTGTTAATGTCAGGGGGACAATGACACATCCCAGCACACAGAAAATTACACAGAGAAGTACAGTTTGGAGGTGCTGGGTGAGATGTGTCACGAGAACAACGTGGCAGCGTGTAACCAGAAAGTCTCAGCTCAGGGAATAAAGTCTCAACAAGACGAGCAACAGCTGGTCATGCAGACACCAGGGGAGACCTGTCCCAGCACAGACAGACACAGAGACAGACTTCAAAGGTCCTAAAATTACTCTGAAAATCTCAGAGAGCTCAGCACACAAGGTGGGGAGCTCCACATAGAGCGGAACCTAAAGGCAACTTCCAGATACAGCATGAAAATAGCCAGGGAGATGGGCGGGGCGGGTACCTACCCCTGGTTACTGGCTGTGCGGAGGGGGACGCAGCCGTCTCCTTCACATCCCAATTTTCTGACACCACAGTGTTCAACGTAAACTGAGGAACAATAAAACTTTAAAGCACTTACATGAGCAAGAAGCAATTTATGAATTGGGAAACACAAACCAAAAGAGGTTTAAAGTTCTCATGACTATCAACAGAGGCAAGTATCTACTGGGAAAATGTGGAAGCTAAAAAGTTGATTGATTGCAAATCAAAATTGTCCTTTTTAGTTCATCTTTTCAGAAAGTCTCTAGTTACATAATCATATATGACTAGGTTGATTATGATTGGCTGAGGTTAAGTTTCATTTCCTTACCAGAATTGACCTAAGTTAAGTTTCATATAACTTTGCCATTTAAGCAAATATGAATCTATTTTTAACACCTAGTTGACTTAATCTGCTCAGGAATTTTTCAAGCCTGGACTCTCGCTTGAACGCTACTGATAGGGTCACCATTGCTTCTCTAATTATATGTGGATCCTCATGAAGGTATTGAGATACACAAAAATCAAAAAATATGAATTCCATCTGGAAAGAAACAAGTGAAGCCCTCCCAGCAACACCAATAAGCTGAGCAGGTTGAAACTTGCACAGGTGAATCAGAAGGGACACTGCTGACTGAGTTCCTTAGTCTGTCTGAAAATACTGGCAGTAACCTACGTATATAAGGACATTAACATTTAAATTATTGCATTTCCAATTGACAGGAAGAGAGAAAGTAGTAAAAAGTTGTGTGGATTAATTTTGTTAGAAGTTTGTATAATATCATTGAAGGGTCTCATTCCAGTATCTAGCCTAAAAGTTAACCCAGAGATGTAACACCTCCTAGCAGATAGGCCCTGCCCCCTGAAATTTACTTTCCACTTCTATACGATTTTATACACCATCTCCTATGCCTAGAATGTTCATCTCTTGCCTAGTCCCTAAACACCCCTGCTTATCCTTAGGGCCAGTTCTTGTGGCTCTTCTGGAAGCCTGTTTTGTCCACTGGGCCAAGAGACTTCCTTCATCCTTAGTGCCCATAAAACCACGTTCACACAAGCAGTATCACTTCTGTCACACTGTAATAAAATTAAGTGTCTACACTTATTTTCTGTTTTCTCTGGGGACCAACACAGAGTGTGTTCCATGTATCAATGTATACATTATGACTCGGTGCCCATGGCTCACTGAGTAAGGCACCAGCCACATAAACTGAAGGTGGTAGATTGGAGCCTGGCCCAGGCCTGCTAGACAACAATGACAACTGCAACAAAAAAAAGCCGAGTGTTGTAGGCGGGAACCTGTAGTCCCAGCTGCTTGGGAGGCTGAGGCAAGAGAATCGCTTAAGCCCATGAGTTTGAGGTTGCTGTGAGCTGTGATGCCACAGCACTCTACTGAGGGCGACATAGTAAGACTCTGACTCAAAAAAAAAAAAAGTATAAATCACAACCTTTATACTTTCAAAAATACAATGCCCTGTCCTTAAATTTTGGTTTTATAAATACAGACTCGTTTTCCTGTTAACATCACAAAATGACATTTACTAGGAAGCTGAATGGCAGCTCCACAACACAATTTTTTGCAGAAAATAGCACAAGCAGGAAAGAAGCAAGAAAACGCAGGGTTGCATTGCATACTTTATGACAGCAAATGTTCATCCTCTGCCAGAGATTACAGAGTGACTTTCCTCTGAATTTCTTCAGATTATGTGACTTTATGCCATGTGAAAGCAATAACAAGGACAAGAATTAAAAGAGAAGAAAGTGAATCCAATGTAAGACCAGTAAAGAAAAGAAACCTCAAATATATGTAATAAACTATTGTCATGACTGGCAGAATTTTGAGCAGCAAGTAATTCATAGCCCAAGTTCACTGCCTAAGAGGTGGTGATGACATGGAGAACATTTGTGTGAGAAGGAGCCATGGGTAATACTATAAACAGAAGGGGGCCCAGGACTTGTGCTGTGCAAACAGCCCTTCCTGGCTCATGCTCTGTATATCTGCTCTAGGCCTGCCATTATGGGTCACTATCCAGTGGAAGCAGAGCTATAATATCTGTGTCCCTTCTGCAGTCAGTAATACAGATTTTTCATCAACAGAGTCCAGGTGCCCTGACAAACTTCTTGCCTGCACAGGATGCCTTAGATCTGCTATGACAGAAGCAGCAGCAGTGTTGTCATGGGGGTTTCCTTAATCATTCAAGTAAAAGCAAAAAGTCTCATTGCAGGCTCAGTGCCTTTGCTCAGTGGTTAGGGCACTGGCAACATGCACTGGGCTGGTGGTTCAAACCTGCCCAGGGCCTGCTAAACAACAATGACAACAATAATAAAAAACATATCCAGGCATTTTGGCAGACATCTGTAGTCCCAGCTACTTGGGAGACTAGGCAAGAGAATCACTAAAGCCCAAGAGTTGAGGTTGCTGTGAGCTGTGACACCACAGCATTCTACCAAGGGTGACATAGTGAGACTCTGTCTCAAAAAAAAAAGTCTCATTGCACAGGGAGGCCAATTAGGACACTCAGACTATCCTTGTTGTACCAGTCACACCCATCAGGCTGCTCAATAAAATAAAATAAAATAAACTCTTATTAAGGGAGAATCTGTCTGGGATTCGCATTTTTTTCATTTTTTATTTTATTTATTTATTTTTTTGTAGAGACAGAGTCTCACTTTATGGCCCTCGGTAGAGTGCCGTGGCCTCACACAGCTCACAGCAACCTCCAACTCCTGGGCTTAAGCGATTCTCTTGCCTCAGCCTCCCAAGCAGCTGGGACTACAGGCACCTGCCACAACACCCAGCTATTTTTTGGTTGCAGTTTGGCCGGGGCGGGTTTGAACCCGCCACCCTGGGTACATTCTGTTCCAGACATCTACTTCTCTGTTTTTGTTCCAATACCATGCTGTTTTGATCACTATTGATTTGTAGTATAGTCTGAGGTCTGGTAGCGTAATTCCTCCTGCTTTGTTTTTATTTCTGAGTAATGTCTTGGCTATTCAAGGTTTTTTCTGATTCCATATAAAATGAAGTATTGTTTTTTCAAGATCTTTAAAGTATGACAGTGGAGCTTTAATAGGGATAGCATTGAAATTATATATTGCTTTGGGTAGTATAGACATTTTAACAATATTGATTCTTCCCAGCCATGAGCATGGTATGTTTTTCCATTTGTTAATATTTTCAGCTATTTCTTTTCTTAGAGTTTCATAGTTCTCTTTATACAGATCTTTCACGTCCTTTGTTAGATAAATTCCCAAATATTTCATCTTCTTTGGCACTACTGTGAATGGGATAGAGTCCTTAACTGATTTTTCAACTTGACTGTTGTTGGTATATATATAAAGGCTACCGATTTATGAATGTTGATTTTGTAACCTGAGACGCTGCTGTATTCCTTGATCACTTCTAAAAGTTTTGTAGTAGAGTCCCTAGTGTTTTCCAGATATACTATCATATCATCTGCGAAGAGCAAAAGTTTGATCTCTTCTGACCCTATATGGATACCCTTGATCGGCAACCTATAGAAGACTGAAAGTGGACCCACACCTTTCACAATTAACTAAGATAGACTCTCACTGGATCAAAGATTTGAACTTAAGACATGAAACTATAAAAATACTAGAAGAGAGTGCAGGGAAAACCCTTGAAGAAATCGGGCTGGGCAAGTATTTTATGAGGAGGACCCCCCGGGCAATTGAAGCAACTTCAAAAATACACTACTGGGACTTGATCAAACTAAAAAGCTTCTGCACAGCCAAGAACACAGTAAGTAAAGCAAGCAAACAGCCCTCAGAATGGGAGAAGATATTTGCAGGTTATGTCTCTGACAAAGGTTTAATAACGAGAATCCACAGAGAACTCAAACGCATTAGCAAGAATAGAACAAGGGATCCCATCGCAGGCTAGGCAAGGGATTTGAAGAGAAACTTCTCTGAAGAAGACAGGCGCGCGGCCTTCAGACATATGAAAAAATGCTCATCATCTTTAATCATCGGAGAAATGCAAATCAAAACTACTTTGAGATACCATCTAACTCCAGTGAGACTAGCCTATATCACAAAATCCCAAGACCAGAGATGTTGGCGTGGATGTGGAGAAAAGGGAACACTTTTGCACTGCTGGTGGGAATGCAAATTAATACATTCCTTTTGGAAAGATATATATGGATATACTTAGAGATCTAAAAATAGATCTGCCATTCAATCCTCTACTGGCCCAGAAGACCAAAAAGCACATCATAACAAAGATATTTGTACCAGAATATTTATTGCAGCTCAATTCATAATTGCTAAGTCATGGAAGAAGCCCAAGTGCCCATCGATCCATGAATGGATTAATAAATTGTGGTATATGTACACCATGGAATATTATGCAGCCTTAAAGAAAGATGGAGACTTTACCTCTTTCATGTTTACATGGATGGAGCTGGAACATATTCTTCTTAGTAAAGTATCTCAAGAATGGAAGAAAAAGTACCCAATGTACTCAGACCTACTATGAAACTAATTTAGGGTTTGCACATGAAAGCTATAACCCAGTTATAACCTAAGAATAGGGGGAAGGGGGAAAGGGAGGGGAGGGAGGGGGTAGGGGGGTAGAGGGAAGGGGATTGGTGGGATTACACCAGCAGTGCATCTTACAAGGGTATATGTGAAACTTGGTAAACGGTCTGTAAAGCTAGTGAATGATGCCCCATGATCATATCAATGTACACAGCTATGATTTAATAAAAAAAAATAAAATAAAATAAAAAAAGAAAAGAAGATCAAGGGTATTCAAATGACAGAAAAGGTCAAACTCTCACTTTGTGGGCCTCAAAATCCCTGGAGACTCAACTACAAAGCTCTTAGAAGTGATCAAGGAATGTAGTAGCATCTCAGGATGCAAAATCAATGTTCACAAATCAGTAGCCTTGATATATGCCAATAACAGTCAAGCTGAGAATAAAATCAAAAACATAATACCTTTTACAGGAGCTCCAAAGAAGATGAAATTCCCAGGAATATATCTAACAAAGGGTGTGAAGTAGCTCTATGAAAAGAATTATGAAACCTTGAGAAAAAAATAGCAGAAGACATTAACAAATGGAACAACATACCATGCTCATGGCTGGGAAGAATCAACATCATTAAAATGTCCATTCTACAGAGTTAATGCAAAGCCATTTACAGATTTAATGCAATCTCCATTAAAGTACCAGCATCATACTTTCAAGGACTTGGAAAGATAGTACTTCATTGCATATGGAACCAAATAAACCCTGAACAGCCAATACAATTTTTACAAATAAAAACAAATCTAGAGGAATCACGTGATCAGACTTCAGGTTATAATACAAGTCTATAGTGATCAAAACAGCATGATACTGGCATAGAGATGTAGATCTATAGAATAGAATAGAGAATCTAGAGATGAACCCAGCCACATATAATCATTTGGTCTTTGATAAACCAGACGGAAGCATGCACCAGGGAAAGAATCCCTATTTAATAAATGGTGCTGGGAGAACTTGTAAGCCACATGTAGAAGACTGAAATTGGACCTGCATCCCTCACCATTGACAAAAATTGATTCTTGTTGAATAAAAGATTTAAATTTAAGACATGGAACAATAAAAATTCTGGAGGAGAGCATGAAGAAAACACTTGACAAATTAGCCTGGGTCTTTTATGAAGACCTCCCTGGCAAGCAGAGCAACACCAATAATACATAAATGAGACTTGATCAAGCTAAATAGTTCTGCATAGCTAAGGGTACCACAACTGAAGCAGACAGCCTTCGAAATGGGAGAAAATTTTGCCTGTTACAAATCTGACGAAGGTCTGGAACCTACAGATAACTCAAATTAATCAACAAGAAAAGAGCAAACAGCCCCACTTATAGGTGGGCAAGAAACTTGAACAGAACCTTTTCTGAAGATGACAGACAAATGGCCAACAAACACATGAAAAAAATACTCATCGTCTTTAATCATCAGAGAAATGTAAATCAAAACCATTCTGAGATATCATCTAACTCCAGTGAGATTAGCCCACATCACAAAGTCTCAATCTGCAGATGCTGGCATGGATGTGGAAAGAAGGGAATACTTTTACACTGCTGGTGGGATTGCAAACTAAGACAACATTTATGCAAAGAAGAATACTTTTACACTGCTGGTGGGATTGCAAACTAAGACAACATTTATGCAAAGAAGAATACTTTTACACTGCTGGTGGGATTGCAAACTAAGACATTTATGGAAAGAAATATGGAGAATTCTATAAAGAACTGAAAGGTGACCTTCCATTAGATCCTTCAATCCCAGTACTAGGTATCTAACCAGGAGAACAAAAATCATTTTACCATAGGACATTTCCACCAGAATAGTTATTGCAGTTCAGTTCACGATCACAAAGTCATGGAAGCAACCCAAATACTATCAACCTTTGAATAGATTAACAAACTGTGGTATATGTATACCATAGAATACTATTCAGCCATAAGAAAAAATGGAGAGGGCGGAGGCAAGATGGCTGACTGGAGCCAGCTTTCCACAGAGGCTCCCATCCAGAAGGCGACTTAAAGGACAGAAATTTATCAAGTAAGCCAATGGTTTGGAGCTGAGCCAAGAGAGGCTGAAGAATGCACATCAACCCTGCTGAGACAAGCTGTGACCACAAGGAAACAAACAATAGGTACAAAATCCATTGCCAAGCAGATGGGAGTCCCCTCCCCCATGAGAATGGCTCGCAGTATACTCTATACAAACAAGCAAGCAGAGTTCAGATCCCCTCCTATTTTCCCATGGGAGAGACCTTCTAAAAACCAGAACTCCTTCCCTAGAGAGAACTTACAAATGTTCCATGGCACTCTCCCACCAGGCATAAAACTGTATATATTCTCTACTTGTAATTCTGAACTCCCAGCACTCCCCTCCACTCTCACCCCAAGGTCTGGAAGCCTGTCCCCCATGGAGTCCAAATTCTTGGGCATTTTCTTGAGAGGTGTGGATAGGGCCTGGGCTGTTGCTGGTTTGTGTTGATCCTGCAGCACAGGAGTAATGAGAAGACAGTGAAATGGGAGTAATGAGACGACAGTGAAATGAGGCTGAGGGAACCCTAAGGGAGAAGGAGAGGTGATGCCCCATGGCATATAGCAGCAGCAGTGGCTGTGGGAACAATAGGTCTCACACCCCTGGGGATATTTTGAAGAGACATTCCCTGACTCTCTGGGCAACCAGAGGATGCTGGGCATTTTCTCTGGTGGCAGCCACTGGTGGAACAGATCTGGGATGGAAACGCAGTCCCCATGAGTAAAGGATGTGCCTGAGGTCATACCTGCCTGTGGAGGGCATGGGGGACGTTCGCAGAGACAGCATACTCCCAGGGCAGAGCTGAGTCAGGACTGCTTTAGTGAGCCTAAGACACACCCGGCCCTCAGGGGATCATAGCTGATACAAAGGCAGGTGGGAAACCAAAAGCTGAGTGCGAGCTCTAACTCACTGCAACACAGACTGCAGCCGAGACAGACACGACAGCTCTGGGCAGCGGCATAGACGGGGCTGAGTCACAGTTTCTGTGAACTCAAACAGCGTCTGATCTGCAGGGGAATATAGCTGGGACAGAAACAAATTCTGCAAAATTGTTCTGTTCTGTCAGCAACATCAATCAGGGGCAGGGCTAGAACTGAGTGAACCGCCCCAGCCTCCATTAAGCACCTGAGATTATCAGGCCTCAGCTCCCCCTGCCAGATGGTGGCAGAGAGCTGCAGCCTGGCTGAGGAGACATAGATCTCCCTCTGACTCAGGCAGGTGGAAACCACTGGAAGATCTGCTCCTTGGAGGGAACTGGGTCACAGCCCTGTGGGGTTACCAGTGACTGGGTGTAACAGAGGTGCAAGGTGGGAAAGGAGGCATCAACCTTCCCAGACTAATTCATTTACTGGGTTGGTCCTTCTGACCTCATGGAGCACCGGAGCAAGTCATACTTGAGCTGCCAGCAGACCCCTGCTATCTAGTCTCCCACCTGAGACCAGTACTGTCTGGGACAATTGATTTGGACCTCTTGAACTGGGCCAATCACCCAAAGACTATCCAAAGTAGTGCCCTGGGTGTGTGGTTGTGGAAAGGTTTGATTTTCCTTTTCTAGTTGTTGCCCATGAGGGCAGGGTGACTTGATTGCTGGTATTTCTCCACAGCTGAGACTTCAACGCAGAGTAACTGATTCACTAGGGTTGAACAGAGACCACCTGAAAACAAGACAGAGCCACTTAGCCCCACCACACCAGCAGGTCCCCAGTGTCTCAGGCTGTAGCACTGTACGGGTCCTTTGCAAAGTTCTAGGGGAAAAAGTACAGACACCAGTCCAAGCTCTTTGGCAAAAGGCTGGTTAATCACTACTCCAGGAGCCCCCAACCCAACTTCACTTTATCTGCTCATCTAGCCAAATGGTGAAAAATAATCATGGGGCGGCATCAGTGGAAAAGCTTCGGTAACATGAATAACAAGAATAGATCAGCTCCCCCAAGGAAAGATATGGTGGACATGACTGAAGATTCCATTTATAAACAAATGGCTGAGACATCTGAAATCAAATTCAGCATTTGGATTGCAAATAAGATTAATAGAATGGAGGCAAAGCTGGAATTAGCAATTCAAGGAGCATTTCAAAAGTTGTCTCAAGAATTCAATGAATTCAAAGACAAAAATCACCAAAGATTTTGACACACTGAGACAAGAATTTGCAGCCCTCAAAGATCTGAGAAATACAGTAGAATCCCTGAGTAACAGAATGGAGCAGGCAAAAGAAAGGATTTCTGACATTGAAGACAAAGCTTTTGAACACTCCCAAACTCTCAAAGAAGAAGAGAACTAGAGAGCAAAAACAGATCAATCTCTCAGAGAGCTCTGGGATAATTTGAAGGCTAATATTCACCTTATAGGAATTCCTGAAGGTGATGAAGTTGCTTCACAAGGCACAGAGGCTCTTCTTCATGAAATTATGAAGGAGAACTTTCCAGACATGCCAAAAGATTCTGAAATTCCGATAGCCGACAATTTCAGAACCCCAGCACAACTCAACCCGAATAAGACATCCCCCAGGCACATCATAATTAAATTCACTAAAGTTAATATGAAGGAGAAAATTCTGAAAGCAGCCAGATGTAAGAAAACCATAACCTACAAGGGGAAGAATATTAGAATAACTACACCTCTCTCTGCTGAAACATTTCAAGCTAGAAGAGGGTGGTCATTGACTTTAATCTCCTAAAACAAAATAACTTTCAACCCAGGATCCTGTATCCAGCTAAACTGAGTTTCATTTATGATGAAGAAATTAAATACTTTAATGACAGTCACATATTGAAGAAATGTGCCATAAGTAAACCAGCTCTCCAGGATATTCTCAGACCTATCCTCCATAATGATCAGCACAATCCTCCACCACAAAAGTAAACTCACTCAGAAACTTTTGATCAAACTCCAACTTCCACAGTGGCGAAAGGATTAAGAATGTCCTTTCAAAAAACTCGATACTCAAAATTCTACCAGGCTTATCAATATTCCCAAGTAATGTGAATGGCTTAAATTGCCCTCTAAAGAGGCATAGATTGGCTGGATACAAAACTCAGGATACAAAAACTGGATACAAAAACTCAGGCCACATATCTGTTATATACAAGAATTTCATCTTACCTTAAAAGATAAATATAAACTCAGGGTGAAGGGATGGTCATCTATATCTCAGGCAAATGGAAAGAAGAAAAAGCAGGTGTTGCAATTTTATTCACAGATACAATAGGCTTTAAACCAACAAAAGTAAGGGATAATGATGGTCCCTTCATATTTGTTAAGGGTAACACCCAACATCATGAGATTTCAATTATTAACATTTATGCACCCAACCAGAATGTGCCTCAATTTATAAGACAGACTCTAACAGACATGAAGCAACTTGAGTTCCTTCAGGTCCATAATAGTTGGAGATTTTAACACTCCTTTGGCAGTGTTGGATAGATCCTCCAATAAGAAACTAAGCAAAGAAATTTTAGGCTTAAACTTAACCATTTAGCATATGGATTTAAGAGACATCTATAGAACATTTCATCTTAACAAAACTGAATACATATTCTTCTCATCAGCCCATGGAACATACTCCAAAATTGATCATCTTAGGTCACAAGTCTAACCACAGCAGATTTAAAAGAATAGAAATTATTCCTTGCATCTTCTTAGACCATCATGGAATAAAAGTTGAACTCAGTAACAAAAGGAATCTGCATACTCATACAAAAACATGGAAGCTAAATAACTTTATGCTGAATGATAGCTGGGTCAGAGATGAGATTAAGAAAGAAATTACCAAATTTTTGGAACAAAAGGATAATGAAGACACGAATTATCAGAACCTCTGGGATCCCGCAAAGGCAGTCCTAAGAGGGAAATTTATAGCACTGCCAACCTTCCTTAAGAGAATGGAAAGAGAGGAAATTAACAACTTAATGAGACATCTCAAGCAACTGAAAAAGGAAGAACATTCCAATCCCAAATGCAGCAAAGGAAAAGAAATAACCAAAATTAGAGCAGAATTAAATGAAACTGAAAACAAAAGGATTATACAATAGATTAATAAATCAAACAGTTGCTTTTTTGAAAAGGTCAATAAAATAGATAAACCTTTGGCTAACCTAACCAGGAGAAAAAGAGTAAAATCCCTAATTTCATCAATCAGAAATGACAAAGATGAATTAACAACAGACTCCTCGGAAATTCAAAAAATCCTTAATGAATATTACAAGAAACTTTATTCTCAGAAATATGAAAATCTGAAGGAAATTGACCAACACTTGGAAGCATGTCACATTCCAAGACTTAGCCAGAATCAAGTGGAAATGTTGAACAGGCCCATATCAAGTTCTGAAATAGCATCAACCATACAAAATCTCCCTAAAAAAAAAAAGCCCGGAACCAGATGGCTTCACATCAGAATTCTACCAAACTTTTAAAGAGGAATTAGTACCTATACTACTCAACCTGTTCCAAAATATAGAAAAAGAAGGAAGACTACCCAACACGTTCTATGAAGCAAACATCACCCTGATCCCCAAACCAGGAAAAGACCCAACAAGAAAAGAAAAATTATAGACCAATATCACTAATAAATATTGATGCAAAAATATTCAAGATCCTAACAAACAGAATCCAGGAACACATCAAACAAATTATACATCATGACCAAGTCGGTTTCATCCCAGGGTCTCAAGGCTGATTCAACATACGTAAATCTATAAGTATAATTTAGCACATAAACAAATTAAAAAACAAAGCCCATATGATTCTCTCAATTGATGCAGAAAAAGCTTTTGATAGTATCCAGGATCCATTTATGATCAGAACACTTAAGAAAATTGGTATAGAAGGGACATTTCTTAAACTGATAGAGGCCATCTACAGCAAACCCACAGCCAATATCATATTGAATGGAGTTAAATTGAAATCATTTCCACTCAGATCAGGAATCAGACAAGGCTGCCCATTGTCTCCACTGCTCTTTAACATTGTAATGGAAGTTTTAGCCACCGCAATTAGGGAAGAAAAGGCAATCAAGGGTATCCATATAGGGTCAGAAGAGATGAAACTTTCGCTCTTCGCAGATGATATGATTGTATATCTGGAAAACACCAGGGATTCTACTACAAAACACTTAGAAGTGATCAAGGAATACAGCAGTGTCTCAGGTTACAAAATCAACATTCATAAATCGGTAGCCTTTATATATACCAACAATAGTCAAGGTGAAAAAACAGTTAAGGACTCTATTCCATTCACAGTAGTGCCAAAGAAGATGAAATACTTGGGAGTTTATCTAACAAAGGACATGAAAGATCTCTATAAAGAGAACTATGAAACTCTAAGAAAAGAAATAGCTGAAAATGTTAACAAATGGAAAAACATACCATGCTCATGGCTGGGAAGAATCAACATTGTTAAAATGTCTGTAGTACCCAAAGCAATGTACAATTTTAATGCAATCCCTATTAAAGCTCCACTGTCATACTTTAAAGATCTTGAAAAAATACTTCATTTTATATGGAATCAGAAAAAAACCTCGAATAGCCAAGATATTACTCAGAAATAAAAACAAAGCAGGAGGAATCACACTACTAGACCTCAGACTATACTATAAATCGATAGTGATCAAAACAGCATGGTACTGGCACAAAAACAGAGAGGCAGATGTATGGAACAGAATAGAGAACCAAGAGATGAACCCAGCTACTTACTGTTATTTGATCTTTGACAAGCCAGTTAAAAACATTCAATGGGGAAAAGATTCCCTATTTAACAAATGGTGCTGGGTGAACTGGCTGGCAACCTGTAGAAGACTGAAACTGGACCCACACTTTTCACCATTAACTAAGATAGACTCTCACTGGATTAAAGATTTAAACTTAAGACATGAAACTATAACAATATTAGAAGAAAGTCCAGGGAAAACACTTGAAGAAATGGCCTGGGAGAATATTTTATGAGGAGGACCCCCTGGGCAATTGAAGCAACACCAAAAATACATTACTGGGACCTGATCAAACTAAAAATCTTCTGCACAGCCAAGAACACAGTAAGTAAAGCAAGCAAACAGCCCACAGAATGGGAGAAGATATTTGCAGGTTATGTCTCCGACAAAGGTTTAATGACCAGAATCCATAGAGAACTCAAACATATTAGCAAGAAAAGAACAAGTCATCCCATCTCAAGCTGGGCAAGGGACTTGAAGAGAAACTTCTCTGAAGAAAAGAGGTGCATGGCCTACAGACATATGAAAAAATGCTCATCATCCTCAAGCATCAGAGAAATGCAAATCAAAACTACTTTGAGATATCATCTAACTCCAGTAAAATTAGTCCACATCACAAAATCCCAAAACCAGAGATGTTGGTGTGGATGTGGAGAAAGGGGAATACTTCTACACTGCTGGTGGGAATGTAAACTAATAAGTTCCTTTTGGAAAGATGTTTGGAGAATGCTTAGAGATCTAAAAATAGACCTGCCATTTGGTCCTACAATTCCTCTACTAGGTATATATCCAGAAGACCAAAAATCACATTATAACAAAGATATTTGTACCAGAATGTTTATTGCAGCCCAATTCATAATTGCTAAGTCATGGAAGAAGCCCAAGTGCCCATCGATCCACGAATGGATTAATAAATTGTGGTATATGTACACCATGGAATATTATTCAGCCTTAAAGAAAGATGGAGACTTTACCTCTTTCATGTTTACATGGATGGAGCTGGAACATATTCCTTTTAGCAAAGTATCTCAAGAATGGAATAAAAAGTATCCAATGTACTCATCCCTACTATGAAACTAATTTATGGCTTTCATATGAAAGCTATAACTCAGTTATAACCTAAGAATATGGGGAAGGGGAGAGGGAAGGAAGGGAGGGGGAGGATGGGCGGAGGGAGGGTGATTGGTGGGATTACACCTATGGTGCATCTTACAAGGGTACATGTGAAACTTAGTAAATGTGGAATGTAAATGTCTTAACACAATAACTAAGAAAATACCAGGAAGGCTATATTAACCAGTGTGATAAAAATATGTCAAATGGTCTATAAAACCAGTGTATGGTGTCCCATGATCGCATTAATGTACACAGCTTGATTTAATAAAAAAAAAAAAGAATGGAATAAAAAGTATTCAATGTACTCAGCCCTGCTATGAAACTAATGTATAGCTTTCATATGAAAGCTATAACCCAATTATAATCCAAGAATATGGGGTAAGAGAGGGGAGCGAAGGGTGGAGGATGGGTGGAGGGAGGGTTAAAAAAAAAATCTCCTTGACTGGCTGCCCTCTGGACCCAAAATCTTAGTTCATAGTTTACCTAACCAGTAACCTTTGTTTTTTCCATAGAAATGCCTCTCATTAACTATCTGCTCAGGTTGTATAGAAGCCCATATGCAACACCACTACATGAAATGAGAACTATTTAACTGAACTGGCCTGTTCTGAGACTGAGAGACTGGGTTCAATGGTTTATAAGATAATCCATTAACCCAATTGCTGGACTGGAAAAGTTTCATACCAGTGAGTGAGGGGTTTCCAAAAACAGTAACTTCCTGGGCAAGTTTTAAACCAGTGAGTGATGGGGCTCAAAAAAAACAGTACCCCAAAATGAAAGCCTCAGAAGCACAATTACTGTGTAAAAAACTCGCCATAAAGAAATTACCTGACTTACCAGTACCTTGTTTGAGCATAGGCAAAGGGTGTCCAAATGTTTTTTCCTCTGCTGTACATTGGAAGAGTAAGAGTTGTCTTGGGCCACACATTGAAAACACAAGCACTAACTAACAAAAGCTGATTAGCAAAAAAGAGATCCATGCATGTGGAAGGCTGACACCACAGCATCTACTTTGTAGGCCAAGTGCTATTTCCAGTACTAACAGACTTAAGTTTCTATTTCCCTGCAAATGCTAGGCCTAAGTTTCTATTTCCCTGCTAACGCCAGGCCTCTTCTCATAAATCACGTGAGCGAAACTTTGAAGCTTGCCGTTGGAACTTATCTCCACCAAAGCCAGGAACTTATCTATACCAAGGCCAGGTTGCTTGGATACCTGGTGACGTAAACCTCCTCCTTCACCTACCCTTATAGACCCTGGAAGAACTTTGCAATAAACGAGACTTGATCAGACTCCTGTCTTGTCTCCATTCTTCGCGCCCCTTGCCCCTTTTTCATTCTCACCCCCTCCCCCAGGTATCCCTGTCGACAGACCCGCGGGCCGGGTCACATGCATACTTTTCATGATATATGATACAACAGATAAACAAAAAATGTTCTCACAAAATCAGCATGAGGTCTGTGTGGCTGAAGGTTGGACACCCCTGCTAAACCATAAGACTCTCATTTCAGAGAGTGCCCTTCCCCTCACCCACAAGGAAGGAATTCATGCTCAGAAAGGCCAAGAAGAATATCAAAAGAAATGCTTTACTGGCTTTCCTCCACTCAGTCTATTAACATTAAATCATACCCTTTTTGTCCAGTTATATTTCCACATGGCTGCCCATGCTTTGTTCAATCTAAGCATAAAAATGACCAATTTCTTCTTGCACATTTCAGTCTTCATTCTGAAGGGCTCCCATGTATGCACATTAAATAAATCTGTATGTTCTTTTCTCCTATTAATCAACCTGTCTCATGTCAGTGATTTTTCAGCAAACCTTTGAGGAGCTAAGGGCCTTGGTATCTACAATATGTAAGAACTTTATGGAGAAAAGTAGAAAACTTCAGTATGAAACATCAAAGAATACCTAAGTAAATAGAGAAGTATATCATGTTTACAGAATAAAGACTCACCATTTTAGATGTATCTGCAAATTGATTTATAGATTCAATATAATCCCAGTCAAAAAACGTAGGCATCACATTACTAGACCTTGCATTATTATACTGCAGTGCTGTAGTAACCCAAACAGTACCGTATGAGTAAAAGATAAACGCAGATACCAATGAAACAGAACAGAGATACCAGAAATAAAATCATGTAGCTATGAACAACTGATTTTCGAGAAAGCAGACAAAAACATACACAGAAGGAAGGATGTCCTATTCAATAAATGGTGTGGAGAAAACTGGATAGTCACATGCAAAAGAATGAAGCCCCATCCCTATCCCTTGCCATCCCTTGAGTTAAAAATTAACTCAAGATGGATAAAAGGCTTAAATGTAGGACCTGAAACTATAAAAATTCTAGAATGAAATCTAGGAAAAACTCATCTAGACATTGACCTAAGGAAAGAATTTATGAGTAAAACACCCAAAACAAATACAGCAACAGCAAAGATAAATAAATGGAAATTAATTGAACTAACAAGTTTCTTCACAGCAAAGGAAATAATCAACAGAGGAAACAGACCACCTACAGAATGGGAGAAATATTCACAAACTCCACATCCTACAAACACCTAATATTCAGGATCTACAAAGAACTCAAATCAGGAAGAAAAACAAATAATCTCATAAAAAGTGGGGAAAAGGCACAAACAGATTTTTCTCAAAAGAAGCTAGACAAATGGCTAACAAACATAAGAAAAAATGCTCAATAGCACTAATAAGCATGGAAATGCAAATTAGAACCACAATGAGATACCACATTACTACTGTCAGAATTGCCATTAAAAAGTTATAAAAACATACATGTTAGCACATTTGCAGTAAAAAGGACCACTTCTACACTGCCAATGGGAAGGTAAACTAGTACACCACTATCAACAACAGTAAGAAGATTCCTCAAAGAACTAAAAGTAGACCTACCACACAATACAGCCATCCCTCTATTGGGTATCTACCCAAAGGAAAAGAAGTTATTTTATATAAAAGGCATTTGCATCCCAGTGTTAATTGCAGCACAATTCACAATTGCAAAGACATGAAACAAAGGTAAGTGCCCTTTAACTGATGAATGGATAAGAAAAATATGATGTATAGTTAGCATAGAGTATTACTCAGCCATAAAAAGAATGTCTTTTGCAGCAACCTGGGTGGAGACCAGTATCCTAAGTGAAGTATTCAGAAAGCAAACAAATACCACATGTTCTTACTGATAAGTGGGCGCTAAATGAAGGATATGTATGGTCATAAAAAGCTGTAATGGACATTAGAAACTAAGAAGAGAGGAGAGTGAGAGGGGGAGAGGGATAAAAATCTACCTGTCAAGTACAATGTACACTAGCCTGGTGACAGGTACACTGAAAGCTCTGACTTCCAAATGATACAATTCATCCATGTAACAAAAAACACCTATACCTCCTAAATTTTTTGGAACTTGCTAATTCTAAAAGATATACAGAAATACAAGAATAGCCAAGAATCCCTCCAACAAAACAAAAGAAAAACTAAAAACAACTCGGAGAAATTGTGTTCTACCAGGGTAAATATGGCATAGAAAACAGGCTGGGCTCAGTGACTCACACCTGAATCCTAACACTCTGGGAGGCCAAGGTGGGTGGATCCCTTGAGGTCAGGAGGTCAAGACCAGCCTGAGTAAAAGCAAGACCCCATCTCTACTAAAAACATAGGAAAATTAGCCGGATGGTGTGGCAGACACCTGTAGTCCCAGCTATTCGAGAGGCTGAGGAAGAGGATCTCCTGAGCTCAGAAGTTTGAGGATGCTGTGAGCTATGATATCATTGCACTCTATCCTGGTGCAATACAGTGAGACTGTCTCAACAACAACAACAAAAAAAAAAAAAACAGAATAGAAATCAGTATCTTGCTTGCATGAGGTCCGGTATCTCCTTGTTGGCAGGCACTCTTGTTCCGTGTATTTATTCTGGGGCGCAGACTGCTTCCATCTCCTGACTCTGTCATTCCCTAGTCCACTACATGTAGCTGGTGAACAGAAGAAAAAGTGGAGAAGCACATTTCATAACTACCTTGGCCTTGTTCACTGGCTTGGTTCTCAAGTGTCATATGTCACGTCCACTCTTATTCCATAGAGAACACTTCAATCACATGTCCTGCCCCAATATATTCAAGGGGTTGGGTTGGGCCCGAAATTGCACTCCCTGGCTAAGCTGTCAATTCTCAGCAACAACTCTACACTTTGCAAGGGGAACACAAGCCTGAAGATGGCTAGGGATTACTCTCACGGCAATAAACATGGGGTGGCCAACTTCATCTTTGTCATGGATAGGACAAGACTAGATGCAAGAAAGTTGAAATACGAAAGTAGAAAGGGATCTAACAGACTTTCCAAAAATGAATTAGATTTTTGTGCTCTTATTGTGATTGGTAATAGTGTCAACAAACATACAAAAGCAAAGTAAAACAAAACTAGACCTAAAATAAGTGTCTTCTTATTAGAAAACAAAATACCGTATTTAGAAGTGGACCAGAAAAGTGGAATATAGAAATTAGGCTTGAGTCCTAGAGGGCCTGTGAATAATTGGTTCTCAGTTGTTCGAGAGAGGCCAAGTACCAGAAGTATAGGGTAGGTCCATCAAGAAGGACCATGTAAAAATGCCATATAAGCACAGATTTATGGATGGCTGCCCTGTGCTAGAATGTAGCTGGGAGATGGGATGAAAAGATAACCAAGATATAGCTCCTTTCTCTCAGGAACTTTCAGTCTAATGGTCTTGGCTCCAAGAAGGGGCTAATCAAAGCTGTGTCTCATTTCTCAGACTTCAGTGGTGGGTTCTTGAGAAGGACACTTGACCCAATCACCGACACTTTCTGGGAGATGAAGGCATGTGCTATTTTCTGCTGGATTTAACCCCGAAAAAATAGAAGGGCTGGAATTACTGCTGTCATCTTACAAATATATGAGTAACATCTGCCTAGTGGTGGAACTATGATGAAGGAGAAAGAAACAGGAAAATAGAAAGAAACCGGTACTGTTTTCATCATCTGGGTTCTGATAAGCTGCTCATTAAGCCATACAAATCCGTTATTGCTTAAGGCAGTTTAACTACGTTCACATTCTTAGGACATAAGAAAGACCAAGTACTTGGGAAGAAGGGGCTTCAGTGGCAGTACTAAGGTGGCAGAAAGAAGACTGTAGCTCTTGGGTGTGGAACACAACTATAAGAAGGACTGTACCTAACAAATGCAAACATTGTAACCTAGTTGTTTCTACCCTCACATTAACCTGAAATAAAAAAAAAAAAGGAAGGAAGAAGATTGTAGGGAATTTTGGATTAGAAATCCATGCAGTGAGGTTTATTCATTTCCACTTAGGTAGCATTTTAAGATAAAGTAGAATACTCTCTTGGGGAGACGACCTGGAAAAAATCAATACATAAATAAACATATATATTTATATATAGTAGTATAGTATATGTATTTATATATAGTAGTCAAAGTAGGTCTCCTTCAGAAAATGACTTTTAAGCAAAGAGTTATAGTAGGAGAGGCTTCTGAAAAGCAAGTGGTTTGGGAAAATAGACTATATACGAGCACATGAGATTTTATAAGGATTTTATTCCAAGTGACATTTAGAAACACTGGAAGATTTTGAGCAGAGTTTCATCATCTATGTTTTCATGATCTAACAACAGCCAAAGGACCCTCTGGCTGTTCTTGGGGCATCAAGGGCAGAAGCATGAAGCCCAGTGAAAGGTGATGGTGGCTCAGACTAGGTGGTGGTAGTAGAGGTGGTCAGATTCTGTTTGTGATTTTAAGGTAGAAATAACAGACTTCCCTGATACGTTGGATAGGGAACATTGGAAAAAGGAATATCATTCAGGAATTAGAGAGAATGGAGTTACCTTCACTGGAGATGAGGAATACTTTGGGAAGAATAGTTTGGGAAGAAGACTAGGAGAGATGGTCAGTATTTACTGGAGACATGTTAGTTTTGATATACCTATTAGATGTGGAAGAGGAATATTGAATAGAAAGTTGCTGTATAAGTATAGGATTCAGGAGAAAGAGCTGGGCTGAAGATTTGGACATTGTTAGAAAATTGATGGTATTTCAAGTGTAGGGGCAGAAAAGGCTCAAAACCTTTCCTCACTCATCAAAAGAGTCTCATATGACAAAAGACAGGTTAACCAGAGAAAAGCATAACAAATTTACTTAAGCAACATTTTAAATAGCTTGGGAGGGTTTAGAAATGAAAAACCAAAGGCAAAGGGAAAACTGTCCATTTGTACGAGTTTTGATGAAGAATGGATAGCCACGTAGAAATGGCTGTTTTGGCCATGAACAAAAAGGGTAGGATCTGATAGTAATAAACTGAGAGGGAAACCCAGCAAGGACTGATTCTTCAGATTTTTCTTGTCCTCACCGTGTAGCAGTCCTTCCTCCTGGGTATAGAGAGGGACATCTCTAGAATAAGAGTTTTATGACCTATCACCTAATCAGGTGAAGAAAATCAGATAATTTTTCATGGCCAGCTTCCACATTGAACGGCAGGGGAAAGTTAGAGTAATATTTCTAGGTTTTATGGCAGGGCAGGAGAAGGCAGAGAGACCTTGATCTGGGGGCTACCTTGGAGGCCTTCTAATCTCCTTCATGCCAAAGTGCCATGCTCTGGGGAGTAGAGCTGTGGGCCCCAAGAAAAGACATGAGATTAGCTAAGATTATGACAGGAGTGCACATAGGTATAGAAAAGAAAGTACACTAGCCCCTGGGAAGCTCCAACACCAAGAGGCCAAGGAGAAGAAAGAAGCACTGATGAAGGAGACTGAGAACATGAATGCAGTGATGTAGGGAAATAATGATGTAGCCCTTGCTGCACACCAGCACACGCCCTCCCATGACAGTCTGCCTGAGGGGGCCAGGACTGATCTCATGATACTTTCCATCCTGTTTCTGTAGAAAGAAGCTCATTCTCAGGTCAGCCTCATCAAGGAGCAAGGAGCAGTCACCTCTGTCGAATGTTGCTGAGCATGGAAAATCAACCTTGTCAGGGGAGGATGCCTTATCCCAAATGCAAGAGCTTCCCCATGACCACTGCAGATGGGGAAGGGGGGTATGGGGATCTGATTGAAGAGGTGTCCACTTCTCTGGGTCTAGAAAAAGGCAGTCTTGTCCAGGAAGTGAATGGGAAACGGGTCCACATCTGAGTCATATTTCCGTCTAGAGAGGCGAAAGAAGAGTAGAGCGTCTGTGTCTCACTTGTTCTCTCTTTAACCATACCCGACCTCGGTACTTCCCTGCACCCGTATCCATCTCTCCTGACTCCTCTGAATACCCTTCTAAGCAACTCGCTTCCTCACATGCCCAGCTCCACCCCTCTCTCTTTTTCCTCTCTTCCCATCTCACTACTTTGGCCCAGCAGGTTTTCTGGAAAATTTATACAGATTATAGAGAGACTTGTCTCATTTTTTAACAGCTTTATTGAAATATGATTGACAAGTAAAACTTGTATATATTTAAGGTGTACAACTTGATGTTTTGATAGACGTAAACACTGTGAAATAATCATCACAATCAAGCTATTGATATATCTGTCACCTCACACAGCTACCATTTTCTTTTGTCTTTTTTGGCAGGACACATTGGTTCTAGCCTGTTAGCAAATTTAAGTGCAATACAGTGTGGTTGACTGTAGCCATATTGCTGTGTCTTAGATCTCCAGACCCAGCTCAGCTTTGACTTGTCACATAGTACTAATAAAATTCTCAGTACAAAAAGATGTTTTCTGATAACCAAGTTCTATCATTAACTTTCTCAGTGAGCTTGACAGATCATCCTATCCTTAACTCTTCCTCAGCAGGAAAGTGAGGAGTTTGGTGTAAATGCCTTTAGGAGTTTTTTTTAGCACAGACAATTTAGAAATCCACTACTTCTATTAAGGAATATAGGTGTGCATGGGGGGGAGGGGAACAGTGCACAGGAAGTTTGGTTGATAGTAATCTCTTTGTCTAGGTAAATCTTATTTTGTTAAATCATTATGAATTTAGGGAGAAAAGGCATGATTATCTGAAATAAAATTATTTTATGTGTGTATTGCATCATTATTCTAAGACTATGCAAAAAACTTTTTTTTTTTTTAGAAGATGTGAAATTCTGTTGTTTAGGACTGTCATTTAATGGAGCAAAAGAAAAGGTCAGCCCATAAGACTATGGAAGATTTCAAGCCTCTGAGACCATCTAGATTAGAGGACTGGCTGATACGCTGGGAGACACGTCTCAGTCACCGAACAATAATATAAATAGTTCCCAAGCTTGACTGTCTCTAATAAGGTCCCTTCCCTATACCTATCATTCTTCTGATAGGGGATCAAGGGACCCAAAACTCCATATACCCGAGAGGAAGATTAGTTTGACAGGTGCTATATAGTCTAAAATATCTCAGCATCACTCACCACATATACGCATTAGAATTTTCCATTGAGTATAGGAAATAAAGAAGGAACTCAATACCACATGGGTGTATCTGTTTCGTGCAAGGCATTTTCACTGAACTTCACAATAGCACTGCCCTGGGGTAACCCTCAACTTCACTATTCTAGAGACGTTATGGATTTTCACTTGAGCTCAGGATACAAGGTGACCCACCATCATACTCATTAGGTTTGTGTATTCTCAAAGACCTTGAATGCTTCCTTGGTAGAAAAGGAAAGACCAATGCTTCGTCTGAGATCATGTGTTGGTGAATAGCAGAGCTGAAAGTCAAACTCTGATCAATCTTTTTAAAAGTCCATGCACTTTGGATAGAGAACCAAGCTTGTTCCTCTTAAGGGAAAGATGTGAGGCAAGTAGGAGATAAAAATGGATAGAGTAAGGGATGATTTTCCATGCAGGAAAATATCCTGATTTCCAAGGAAGACCATACCTTAATAGAGTAAAAGGCCAAAGATCTCACTGAAGGAAAGGTACCATTTACTAAAAATATGAGTACTAATGGCTATTGTTAAATGAATAAATAAATGAATTAGGCCAGGTGCGGTGGCTCACACCTGTAATCCTAGCACTCTGAGAGTCCAGGGGAGGTAGATTGCTTGAGGTCACAAGTTCAAGATGAGCCTAAGCAAAAGTAAGACCGCCATCTCTACTAAAAATGGAAAAACTGAGGCAAGAGGATCACTTGAACCCAAGAGTTGAAGTTTGCTGTGAGCTATGATGCCACAGCACTCTACCTAGGGTGACAGCTTGAGACTCTACCTCAAAAAAAAAAAAAAGAAAGAAAGAAAGAAGAAAGAAAAAGAAATGAATTAGTACAAACTGAGATATTCAGGCAAGAGGGATATTGACTTAAGCAAGCCTGACTCTTTATCTCAGGGTTTCCTAAACGTGAGGCATTCTAGACCAGAGCCCATTCCACCTGTATTTATTACTTAATATTATCAGTTGATCGACTAATGCATTTACACAACATGGTCCTAAGCAATAACATGAGGTCTAACAATCAAGTTCATGAACTCATTCTACAAAAAGTGCTACATACTTCATTACTGAATATCACAACAGTCACCTTCAAAGTACTGTTCTTAGGAAGTTATGCATCAATGCCAGCACTTAGGCCATCCTTTAAAGCAATTTTGAGACTCTTTTTCTGAAATGGCCATCAAAGCTGTCGTCATGTTACCTTTGATGTCCTGAATGTGATCCAAATGTCTTCCTTACAATATTTCCTTTCTCTTCAGGTAAAGAAAAAAGTGATCGGGGGTCAGATCAGGTGAGTAGGGAGGGTGTTCCAATACAGGTATTTGTGTACGGACTAAAAACTCCTTCACAGACAGTGCCATGAGACCTGGTGCATTGTCATGATGCAAGACCCTTAAGTTACTGGCCAAGATATTCAGTTAAGATTTTCCTATTTGTCTCTGTCCATGTTTATTTGGTCTTCTGAGCTTCTCACAGGCAGCCAACAATTTTGATGCACAATTCAATGAATTTTCTGTTTTGTTTTTCAATGTTTTCATCAGTTCCTCTGGTGTACACTGCTGTTTTCTTCATAGCATTGTCCCCATAAACTTTAACTAACATGTGCTTGATTCCACTTCCACTCTCACCAAATTTAACAAGATATTTATGAATGTTGCTCTGATTCAAGCTTCAAAAGTCTCAAGATGGCACACAAAAACATATAATAGTGAACACAACTTAGCAACACATTGCCACACATCAACATGAGCACAAGTGTGAGACACTAATATACCAAAGTTATCAAATCTTACAGAGTTGTTTATACAGTGCTGCCAACTTAAGCACATGGTGGCAAGTTCTTGAACTAAATTGTCAGATCTTCTATTTAATATTATGGATGGATGTATTAATTACTCATTCCCATTAGAATAAATGCATAATGATGAATTTATTTAAATGTATGTCTGTGTACTTTCTAGCATCTGTCATCTCACTTCCCACCTGTTGTACACCATTCATATTTTATCTAGAGCTATAACTTAATTCTACATTGAGAAATACATTCGCAGAAGACTAAAGGACAATGGAAAATAAAAGTGAAGCTCAAAGTCAATGATTTGGCCAAGATTTCAAATTCTGTACAAAAGGGAAACTAAATGTTAAAAAGTTAACATTTAGTTAACTAAATGTTTTAACTAAATGTTAAAAACTAAATTTTTAACATTATGAAAGTGTACTCTAATCTCTAAGACAGTTCCTCAAATTCACTACCAAATTGATAGAAGATATAATTCTCATGATCCTCTATTTCTTTTTGTTCTGATTTCAAAAGTAAATGCAAGATTTTAAAACATGATTTCTTCTATGTCAGTCTGGGTGTGGGACCCTGAGAAATAAGGGTTCTCTCAAAATGCATTGTTACCTAACAAAGCAGGAATTGGTCAAAAAAGATAAAACACTGAGTTCTAGTTCTAATGCCCTCACCTTTGGGAATAAGGAAAAGAAACAAGCAGACTCGGTGCAGTGGCTCACACCTGTAATACTAGCACTCTGGGAGGCTGAGGCATGTGGATCACCTGAGCTCACAGGTTCAAGACCAGCCTGAGCAAAAGTGAAACCCCACCTCTAAAAATAGCCAGGTGTTGTGCAGGCGCCTGTAGCCCCAGCTACTTGGGCAGCTGAGGCAAGAGAATCACTTGAGCCCAAGCATTGGCAATTGCTTTGAGCTATGACGCCACCACACTCTACTGAGGGCAACAAAGTGAGACGCTGTCTCAAAAAAAAAAAGAAACAAGCATATTCTGGCTCGTTGCCAACATCACAGAGGGGTAGACCAGTACGGGATACCACAGTGACACCCTGATGCATATGACTGATCATTCTTATTAAGATCATGTTCTACCTTTTGCAAAGCTTTATGCTACATATTTCATACACACACACATTACCACATTAAGTTTCTCCTACAACCTACCAATTACGTAGGTGTTGTTGTTGCCATTATTTTACAGATTAGAAAACACAGTCATAGAGAGGATAACTGGCCAACTGTTATAGTGACAGCCTCAAATGGAAGGAATCAGGACTGGTACCTGGAAAAAGACTGTACAAAATCTATACTCCACATCACTATGACACAAAACTTATGTAATAACTTCATTTAAAGAGCTGCTAACCTACAGGGTAATACTTCACTCCCTCTGAGTCCTGATAGCTCAGTGAATGCCTTTACATGATCAGTATGCACCAGGGAGGAGGAGAGGTTGATTAATGGGTACGTATATGTGGTTTGATAGAACAAATAAGACCTAGTGTTTGATGGATTGGGAGAGTAACTCTAGTTAAAAATTATTATACACTTCAAAATAGTTAGAAGAGAATAATTTAAATGTTTCCAGCATAAATAAAATGCAAACATTTAAGAAGACGGATGCCCTACTTTCCCTGATGGGATCTGTACACGTTGCATGCGTGCATTACATTGTCACACGTACCCTGAACTTGCATACATCTCCTAGGTATCAATAAAAATAAATTTTAAAAATGAGCAATGAGTATATTTCACATGCCTACAATTTTCTACTTTCTTAGAAAAATATTTTATTTCATCCCTTCTCAGACCTTTCTATAATTCCTTCTGAGCTTTATTTCCACTCAAAAACTTGTCAGAGTTGAATAAAAGAGATAAAGCTCACTACCCTCCTATTTCATGCCAGAAACTCGGTCAGAGGTGTCAGCTTTGCTTTTATTCAGTGATCTTTGGAGGAGAAAGGTAGGAGGCCCTACATAAGAAGGTAAGCCGAGGACGTCCTTGCTGCATCCGAGAGACCAGGAAGAGCTCAGCCTACCAAATATCCTTTGAACTTAAGTTAAATCTCCCTTAACTGGGTACAATTAAATTAACTTGCACCACATTACTGTAGCAACTCCGCACATAGTATGCATTGTCTTTCCCACAAACAGCCACTGCAGTAGAGAAAGTCGTGTACACGAAGATGTTGACAGTTGGCATCTGCCCGTCAGCAGATTATGAGCAGCATCGCAAGGGGGCCCCGGGGCTGAAGAAACCGTGAGCATTGGACAATGGACCTTATACAATGGAGATACTAATCACTCCAGAGGCCAGAACACTCAACGGTCATTTTTACCACAAATGCAGAAGATTTTTTTTCTGGTATAATATCTTACACTGTTCACCAATTTCAAAAAATATGACTTCATAAAATATTAGGGGGTACTTCTGGCTATTCCTCTCATTGGTGTGGACCGGGTCTGGAAATGCGCCGCGAAATTGGGCTGCAACAGAAGTTATGCTAAAAAAAAAAAACAAAGAACCCAGGAGAAGGTGACTTTTGTCTGTTAAAGATATAATCATGCTGAAGTTACGGTGTTTAACATAGCCTTATATATTTCATCCTGCTTCATAGAAAAGGATCCTCTCCCAAAAGGCTTAAATATCAAACTAGATCATTTATTTGCGCTACTTCCTGAGGTGAATGAGGGTATGTGGAAATGCACAGGGGTAACCTACACAAAGAACAATCAGAAAAGTCTTACAGGCATGTTCTGAATACAATTTTAAAGGAGGAACATGGTTGAGAATTGAGCAGGTTACAGTCGGAGTCATTTCTTAAGACACTGTGACCAGTCTGATGGGTCAAAGGCACAAATGTCTCCAGGAGCCAGGCAAGTGTCATTGTGAAGGGAACAGACAGAAGGAATCGGGGGGTACAAGTGGAGTCATACAAGAGCCCGGAGCTAATGCCCCTTCCACAGGGGCAGCTGCCACTCAGCTGTGATAGAAAATTGACGACGCTAACGTAACAGAAGCTGAGTGCTCCAACCAACATCATACAATTTTCTGAAGATGAGACAGGAATGCAAATTCTCTGTGTGAACTATTCCAATTTTGAATTTTAGCTTCCAAACCAAACTTCCCAAATAGTGCTGAATATACTGAAAAGATGACAGGTTTTATGGTCTGCTTGTATTTTTCCTTTGTTTGTTTTGTTCTTCTGTTTTTTGGAGAGAGAGTCTCATCACCCTCCATAGAGTGATATAGCGTCATAGCTCACAGCAACCTGCTACTCTTTGGGCTCAAGTGTTCCTCTTGCCTCAGTTTTTCTATTTTTAGTAGAGATGGGGTTTCACTTGCTCAGGCTGGTCTCAAACCTGTGAGCTCAAGCAATACACCTGCCTCAGCCTCCCTGGTTTGCTTGTTTTTGACATGAGGTCTCACTCTGTGTCCCAATGGCATCATCATAACTCACAGCAACCTCAAACTCCTAGGCTCAGGAGATCCTCCTGCCTTAGCCTCCCAAGTAGCTAGGATTTCAGGCATGTACCACCACACCTGGCTAATTTTCCTATTTTTTTGTAGAGATAGGGCCTCACTCTTGCTCAGGCTAACAGGAGGTTATTGAGCCAGGACTGTGAGATATGTTTTTTTGGTTTCATGTTATAGACACTTGAGCATGAATTTTTCTAGCCAGTGTGGCTGTCAGCATCACACAAAGTTGTATCTCATTCAACTTTACATTCTCATGATCTAAACCGCACAACATACCTTACAAAAATACTTCCTTCCTAATGAAGGACAACCATGAATGTCAACCAGAAGAGGAATTCAAGGCAGACCATCATTAGCTCTGGATTGAGTCCTTATCAGGTCACCATTGTGTCCACATTTACACGTACAAAAGACATTGATGGTAAAATTACTGAATTTCCAGATAACAGGAAGATAGAATGGGAGTTGAAAATTTATGTGCATTTGTTTTGTTGGAGATTGTCTGATCCCATGTAGGATCTCATTCCAGTTTTTTAACCAAGAACATGGACCAGAGATTTAACTCAAGTCTTGCCTCATGCAATTCACTTCCACCTCTGTACAATTTCCTACACCAACTCCTATGTGGAGAATGTTCATCTCTTCCAGAAAGTCCTTGCAAACCCCTACTTATCCTTTAGGGCCAATTCCAGTGGCCCTTTCTTCTGGAAGCCTTCTATGTACCACCAGGTAACTTCCTTCATCCTCAATGTCTATAAAACCACCCTCACACAAGGGGTGTCACCTCTGTCACACCGTAATGAAATTAGTTGTTCATAATTATTTTCTTTTTTCTCTGGGGACAACACAGACTGTTTCAAGTATCAAAGTATACACTGTGACTTGTGCCTTTACAAATCCAGTTCCCCGTCCTTCAGTTTTCATTTTACAAATACAGAATCATTTTCCTGTTAACATCACAAAATGAAATTCCCTAGGAATGTGAATGACAACTCCAGAACACACTGTTTTCTAGAAAATGCCCAGGTTGAAAAGAACAATGTAAACTTAGTGCTAAGTTAGAATCCTTTATGACAGCAAATGTTCCTTCTCTGCCAGACTTCACAGGTGACCTTTCTCTAAACTTCTTCAGGTTATGACTTTACACCAAGTGGAAGCAATAGCCTAGGTAAGAATTGAAAGAAGAGAAAGTAAGAAGAGTAAATGTAAGAAGAGTAAAGAAATAGATCCTGTAGCTGGGCATGACTCACACCTCTAATCCCAACACTCTGGGAGGCCAAGGCCAGTAGATTGCCTGAGCTCACAGGTTCGAGACCAGCCTGACCAAGAAGGAGACCTCATCTCTAAAAAAAAAAAAAAAAAGAAAAAAAAAGAAAAAGCTGGGTATTGTGGCGTGCACCTGTAGTCCCAGCTACTTGGGAGGCTGAGGTAGGAGAAACGCTTAAGCCCAGGAGTTTGAGGTTGCTGTGAGCTATGATGCCACAGCACTCTACCAAAGGTGACAAAGTGAGACTCTGTCTCAAAAAAAAAGACCTGTCAGATATGTCTAGTATACTGTTTTAATTACCTGCAGAATCATGAACATGAAGAAATTCATAGCTCACGTTTCTAGCAGAGTGGAGATGAGGTGGAACTGGGGAGAACATTGTGTGACAGGGAACTGGGGACTCTATGAAACTTGAGAGGCAAGCTGAGTTCTGCCTGGGCCAGTGGCTCTATTTGTTCTTGGTATGAGGTGCACCTTTACATACACATTGTCTTTAGTACCTGCCAAAGCACAGTTACAAAACCTGTGCCGATTCTGTGGGAGGTGTGCAGTTTTCATCCAAAGTCCAGACACAACCAGCAAAACTGTCCTACGCAGGATGAATTGACATTAGATTCCTTGTCACAGAAGCAGGAGCACTGTCCTTGGGCTTATGTTGCCGAGTGATCGGACAAAAGGGCCAATTGCAAAAGTGGACCATGTGCCAATCTGTGGCTTTCTGCATGTCCAAGATTCAGACCCTCCTGGCCTGCTGGCTCCACCCACCCAGGTTACTCTATATTTATGGTTGGAGGTTAGGAGGGACCAGCTGCCCCTGATCCCCAGACAGCCGGCTGGATCGCCTCTCATAGGAGCCACAGCACAGAGACTGGGTGAGTAGTGACCCCTTGAGCTGGGACAGGAGGAACAGTAATGGGGCAGCAAGTGAGGCAGGGGTGGGCTGAAGTGAATGCCTAGGAGAAGCGACATACTTTGGGGACAGGAAGAAAAAGGAAATGGGACCCCAGCCTGACAGCAGAGGGGCCTGCAGACACTGAGGCAGGTGTCATAACTGAGACAGATGCAGGAGCCATTGTTTCTCTTCTTTCCTCACAGGAAACATGGTTCCAAAGCTGCTCGATTCCCGACTTTGTCTGCTTCTGCTGCTGGGGCTCATGGCGATGGTGGGCCCCTTCCATGCCAAACCTGCTAATTTTACCTGGGCTCAGTGGTTTCAATTCCAGCACATAAATAGGAACCCCCACTGCAATTATGCAATGCAGGCAATTAACCGTTACTATCCACGATGCAAAAACAAGAATACTTTTCTTCATACAACCTTTGGTGCTGTAGCTGGTGTTTGTGGTACCCCAAATGAACCCTGCGTTACAAACAGCAGTAGAACAAATTGTCATAATAGTTCAGTCCCAGTGACTTTCACCTATTGTGACCTCACAAGTCGACCGACTCCTGTCAGAAATTGCAGATATGCACAGACAAGGACACGTGGTCTCTACGTAGTTGCTTGTGACAATAGAAGTGCACAGGACTCTCCCCTGTATCCAGTGGTTCCAGTTCACTTGGATGCAGCCTAATCTCCCACGTCGGCACTTCACGTCATGGATTATCGGTCAAGCTCCCAGGCGCCATCCCTGCACGCACCGGCCTCAGCAGCTGTCCTCCTCACCCGGCTGCAGACTCCTTCAAGCTGCCCTGAGCTGATGGGCCTTTCTAACCTTGCAATAAAAGTCCTTGCAGAATCATCTAGGAGTCTCTGTGTCTATTTTTGCCACTCTTCTGTCATTTAGTCACAACCTGTCCTGGAGATGTTCCCTTCCTCTACCCTGATATTTGTGGAAAACAGAGAGATGTGGAGTTGAGAAACCGCAGCATGAAGCACAGACTTATCCCCCCACCCCTGAGGGCAGGCCAAGAGCCGAGGCCTCAGCTACTCTCTACGAACTGACAAACCCTCTCCTTGACCGCTCTTCAGTCACGCTCCTCTGAACCCCTCTCCTCAACTAGGTCCTCACCGTGGGCTTCAGGGTCCTTCCTCTTAGAGTCTGGTTTTAACACGAATCCTCCTAACTCAGCCTATAGTGAATTTCCCCCCTCCATAGCTGACCACATTCCTCATCCCCTGCCGTCCCCCATGGGATATCTGATCACCATGACCTGCCTTCAAACAAACACACACACACAAATCCAATTGAGTCCATTTAGCCAGGATCCCACCAGCCTTGATATGGCCCTATGGTAACTTTCCATCCACCAACCCCACCCCACACACCAACCTGGAACTCGTACGTAGATCCCTACCTGTTCTGGTCGTATTTCAGTGCTGAGCCCAGTTTGACACAGAAGTCTCATTTACCGTATGTAGTAGTTCGAGTCAGTCTGCTCCTAAGGCTTTAACTGCCACGGAGCTCTGGCTTTCTTTGATGTTATTTCCATCCCAGGAGATATAGGGGCCCCAGAGAAAAGGTAGAAAATAAATCATATTTGATTCTGTCTGATCTATGAATCATAAATATTGTTATAGAATTGAACTTTAGGTTACATAATGTTTTCAAAAAGGAAAAAAAATAGGAATGCCATACATACAGTGAAGCTAAAAGAAAAAAAGGAAAAGTTTAGCTTCAGAGATATTTATTTTAAATGAGTGCATTAAATTTCCATTAATTAGTAATTTTCCTAGGGTTGGATACAGAATTTGAGTCAAATGTGAAATGAGGTAAATAGTTCAGGCTACAATATGGGCAGATTTCAGCACTGATTAGGGAAGAAGTGGCCGTCTTTCCCCACATCTTCCATGTCCTGGGGCAGGTGGCCACCTGGTGGGAACAGGAAGGAGGAAGACACGGAAGGGGGAGCTCTCACCAAGGACAGTGGGCTCCTGCCCACTCTGCCTTCACATCTGCCCCCCACGGTGAGCCATCCATTCATTCAACACCTGTCAGGAAGGCCACAGGCTCTAGGGCCTTTCTAACCTTGCAATAAAAGTCCTTGCAGAATCATCTAGGAGTCTCTATGTCTATTTTTGCCACTCTTCTGTCATTCAGTCACAACCTGTCCTAGAGATGTTCCCTTCCTCTACCCTGATATTTATGGAAAACATACCAAGAATTTTTAAACACAAGTAGTAACAGATGAATGATGAGAGCCCCTGGCCTGCCTGCATTACAGGGCTGCACTCAGGAATCCACAGGGGACAGGAAGAGAAAGCCCCTTGCAAGCTGTGGACAGGTGCAGCATTCAAATGAATGTTCTGGTGTCAGAGTGGGTCTTTGTGGAGTGCCTCACTCCTGACAAGTCAGAGGTGGCAGGTCGTCCCATCTGCACCTTTGCTCTTCAGTCTGAGATTCCTGACTTCTCCTTTTCTGCCACCCTTTCAGGTCCTCAGAAACAGCACTTGCCATTCCTCCCACCAACCCCTAATGTCGATAAATTCTTGCTTTTTTAAATTACAAACAGCAGATACATCTAAGCCGCTCCTCTGAAGGACCATGGCAGATGTTGCTTCTGCCGGGGGGGGGGGATTGTCTGTGGACTCCAGGGTTTACATAGAAACACCGGTTTGGGGAGCAACAGTGCTGAACAGAATCCCCTTAATGTAGCTAAAATAGGAAGCGGCATGAAGTGAGCTCACTCTTCCAACGAGCTTGCAGGAACAGAAGGAAGAGATGAGACAATGCAACGCTGGAGAGAGATGGGGTGAACCTTCCCTTTTATTTCTGTCCTGTGAAGAAAGATGGCGTGAACCCCCATCACCTGAGTTAGCAGATCATGAGTCTCCTCCCAGTCAGAGATCCCACATCCCTAAGACCTTAGGATAGAGGGGTCACCCACCTTCCTCACATCCTCTGCACAATGAAGATAGTGTCCTAATTCCCCCTGCTATCATTCATTCATTTCACTCATTCATTGCTCCAGCAGACATCCACTGAGCAGACACTGTGTTGCTGGCACAGTTTTAGGACGGTGATGGGGCTACGGAACTAAGAATCCCCACATTCTACTGGGATAAGAATAAATGTATTGTTGTAAGCATAGAAATGTATTGTTGTAAACATAGAAAATTGTGTTAATGTCAGGAGGACAATGACACATCCCAGCACACAGAAAATTACACAGAGAAGTACAGTTTGGAGGTGCTGGGTGAGATGTGTCACAAGAACAATGTGGCAGCGTGTAACCAGAAAGTCCCAGCTCAGGGAATAAAGTCTCAACAAGATGAGCAACAGCTGGTCATGCAGACACCAGGGGAGACCCGTCCCAGCACAGACAGACACAGAGACAGACTTCAAAGGTCCTAAAATTACTCTGAAAATCTCAGAGAGCTCAGCACACAAGGTGGGGAGCTCCACATAGAGCGGAACCTAAAGGCAACTTCCAGATACAGCATGAAAACAGCCAGGGAGATGGGCGGGGTGGGTACCTACCCCCGGTTACTGGCTGTGCGGAGGGGGACGCAGCCGTCTCCTTCACATCCCAATTTTCTGACACCACAGTGTTCAACGTAAACTGAGGAACAATAAAACTTTAAAGCACTTATATGAGCAAGAAGCAATTTATGAATTGGGAAACACAAACCAAAAGAGGTTAAATGTTCTCATGACTAGCAACAGAGGCAAGTATCTACTGGGAAAATGTGGAAGCTAAAAACGTTGATTGATTGCAAATCAAAATTGTCCTTTTTAGTTCATCTTTTCAGAAAGTCTCTAGTTACATAATCATATATGACTAGGTTGATTATGATTGGCTGAGGTTAAGTTTCATTTCCTTATCAGAATTGACCTAAGTTAAGTTTCATATAACTTTACCATTTAAGCAAATATGAGTCTATTTTTAACACCTAGTTGACTTAATCTGCTCAGGAATTTTTCAAGCCTGGACTCTCGCTTGAATGCTACTGATAGGGTCACCATTGTTTCTCTAATTATATGTGGGTCCTCATGAAGGTATTGAGATACACAAAAATCAAAAAATATGAATTCCATCTGGAAGGAAACAAGTGAAAATGTAGAAGCTAAAAAAGTTGATTGATTGCAAATCAAATTTGTTTTAGTCCATCTTGTCAGAAAGTGTCCAGTTACATTGTCATATGTTAGTTGGCTGATTATGATTGGCTCCAGTTAAGGTTTATTTCTGTCTATCGTAAACATTTACCAGAATTGACCCAGGTCAAGTTTTGCTTATCTTTGCAGTTTAAGCAAGTCTAAATCTATTTTTAATGCCTAGTTGACTTCGTCAGCTCCGGAATTTTTCAAGCCAGGGCCTATTTTAATGTGGCTTGAGCACCGCTCATCAGGTCCTCAATGTCTCAATAATTATACAAGGACATCAACACTAAAATGATCCTATTTCCAGATGATGGGAAGAGAGAAAGGAATAAAACATTGTGTGGATTCGCTTTGTTAAAAGGTTGCATGCTATTGTTTAAGAATTTCATTCTAGTTTTTTTTAAACTAGAAGTTGTACCAGAGATTTAATGCCTAGCACACAGGTTTTGCCCCTTCACTTCCCAACTCTGTACAATTTTCTGACACCATCCCCTCTTCCTGAAAGTCCCTGCAATCCCCTGCTTATCCTTCAGGGCCAGTTCTAATGGCCCTTTCTTCTGGAAGCCTTCTGTGTACCATCAGGCCAAGTAACTTCCTTCATCCTCTGCCCACAATATCATATTCACACACGTGGTATCACCTCCATCTCACTGTAATGAAATTAGGTGTTCATAATTATTTTCTCTTTTTTCTCTGTGGACCAATACAGACTGTGTTCCAGGTATCAAAGTATACACTGTAACTTTTATACCATTACAAATCCAGTCCTCAGTCCTTCAATGTTCATTTTATAAACACAGAATCATTTTCCTGTTAACATCACAAAACGAAATGTATTAGGTCAATGGCACCTCCGGAACACATTTTTGTAGAAAAGGCACAGGCTGAAAAGCAGGGAAATTGGATGCTAAGTTAGAATCCTTTATGATAGCAAATGTTCATTCTCTGCCAGAGATCACAGAATGACATTCCCCTGAACTTCTTCAGGTTATGTGACTTTATGCCAAGTAAAAGCAATAACAAGGGCAAGAATTAAAAAAGAAGAAAGTGAATCCAATGTAAGACCAGTAAAGAAAAAAAAACTTGCAAACTTGCAAAAATATGTGTAATAAACTATTGTTAACAACTGGAAGAATGTTGAGCAGCAAGAAATTCATAGCCCAAGTTTACTGCATGGGGGTGGGGTGGGGTGATGACATGGAGAACATTTGTGTGAGAAGGAGCCAGGGTAATACTATGAACAAAATGGGGGCCTGGGCTTGTGCTGTGCAAACAGCCCTTCCTGGCTCATGCTCTGAATATCTGCTCCAGGCCTGCCTTTGTGGGTCACCATCCAGTGGAAGCAGAGCTACAAATCTGTGTCCCTTCTACAGCCAGTATATGTTTTTCATTAACAGAGTCCAGGTGTCCTGGCAAACCTCTCACCCACACAGGATGCCTCAAATCTGCTATGACAGAAGCAGCAACTGTGTTGTCCTGGGGTTTTCCTTAGTCATTCAAGTGACAAGCAAAAAGTCTCATTGCACAAAGAGACCAATCAGGACACTCAGACCTTCCTGGCTGTACAGTCACACCCACCAGCCTGCTTTATATTTACAAGTGGGGAGGGACCAGCAGTTCTGAGCCCCAGGACAGCCAGCTGGATCACTTCTCACAGGAGTCACAGCACAGAAACTGAGTGAGTCAGTGATCCCTTGAGCTGGGGCAGGAGGGGCTGTGACAGGGCAACAATTGTGGACTGGAGGGGCAGTGATGGGGCAACAATTGAGGCAGGGGTGCCTTGTAGACATGGACACATTGGGGATAGGAAGGGAAAGGAAAAGGGACCCTGGCCTGACAGCAGAGGGGCCTGCAGACACTGAAGCAGGTGTCATAACTGAGACAGATACAGAAGCTGTTACTTTTCTTTCCTCACAGGAGACATGGTTCCAAAGCTGCTCGATTCCGGACTTTGTCTACTTCTATGGCTGGGGCTCGTGGCAATGGTGGGCTCCTTCCATGCCCCACCTGGTAATTTCACCCCAACTCAGTGGTTTCAAATCCAGCATGTAAATATGACCAACCCCCAATGCACTATTGCAATGAGGATAGTTAACAGTTACAGCCAACGATGCAAAAACCGGAATACTTTTCTTAATACAACCTATCCTGATGTAGTCAAGGTTTGTGGTACCCCAAATATAACCTGCCCTACAAGCCCCATGAGAAAAAATTGTCATAATAGTTCAGACCCAGTGTCTTTAACCTATTGTAACCTCACAAGTCAACCAACTCCTGTTGCAAACTGTAGATATTCACAGACGTCGTCAGAGATGTTCTACGTAGTTGCCTGTGACAACAGAAATCCACGGGACTCGCCCCTGTATCCGGTGGTTCCAGTTCACCTGGATGCCATAGTGCCACCGATCCTGGATCAGCATGATGTGCCAAGCCTCGCGCACCAAGCGCCCCATCTAGGAGTCTCTGTGTGTCTACTTTTGCCGCTCTTCTGTCATTTAGTTACGATCTGTTCTAGAGACTTTTTCCTTCCCTGCCCTGAGATTTATGGAAAATAGAGAGATGTGGAGATGAGAGACCGCAGCATGAAACACAGACTTATCCCGCCCCCTGCTTTAGGCCAAGAGCCGAGGCCTCGGCTGCTCTCTAGCAACTGACAAACCCTCTCCTTGACCGCTCTTCAGTCACGCTCCTCTGAACCCCCCTCCACAACTAGGTCCTCGCCGTGGGCTTCAGGGTCCTTCCTCTTAGAGTCTGGTTTTAACACGAATCCTCCTAACTCAGCCTGTAATGAATCTCCCCACCACCCCCGCCCACCATAGCTGACCAAATTCCTCATCCCCTGCCGTCCCCCATGGGATATCAAATCACCATGACCTGCCGCCAAACAAGCACACACAAAAAAATCTCCCTGAGTCCATTTAGCCAGGATCCCACCAGCCCTGATATGGCTCTATGGTAACTTTCCATCCACCAACCCAACCCCACACACCAACCTGGACTGTTCTGGTCGTATTTCAGTGCTGAGCCCAGTTTGACACCAAAGTCTCATTTACTGTATTGCAGTAATTCCTGAGTCAATCTTGTCCTGAGGCTTTATCTGCCACCGAGCTCTGGTTTTCTGTGATGTTATTTCCATCCCAGGAGGTATAGGGGCCCCACAGAAAAAGCAGAAAATGAACATATGTGGTGCTGGGAGAACTAGATATCCACATGTAAAAAAATGAAACTGGATCCACACCTTTCTCCACTCACAAAAATTGATTCAAGATGGATAAAACACCTAAATCTAAGGCATGAAACAATAAAAATCCTCAAAGAAAGTGTGAGGAAAACACTTGAAGCTATTGGCCTGGGGAGAGACTTTATGAAGAGGACTTCGGTGGCAATTGGAACAACAACAAAAATAAACAAATGGGACTTAATTAAACTGAAAAGCTTCTGTACAGTTAAGGAGACAGCAATTAAAGCAAATAGACAACCTACACAATGGGAAAGGATATTTGCATATTTTGAATCAGACAAAATCTTGATAACTAGGACCTACAGAGAATTCAAATTAATCAACATAAAAAGAGCCAACAATCCCTTAAATCAATGAGCAAGAGACGTGAATAGAACCTTCTCTAAAGAAGACAGATAAATGACTAGCACACATATGAAAAAAAGCTCATCGTCCCTAATTATTAGAGAAATGCAAATCAAAATCACCCTGAGATATCATCTAACCCCAGCAACAATGGCCCACATCACAAAATCTCAACACTGCGGATGCTGGTGTGGATGTGGAGAGAAGGGAAAACTTTTACACTGCTGGTGGGACTGCAAACTAATACAAACTTTTTGTAAGAAAGTATGGAGAACCCTCAAAGAACTCAAGCTAGACCTCCCATTTGATCCTGTAATCGCATTACTGGCATCTACCCAGAAGGACATTTACCATAAGGACACATGTACTAGACTGTTTATTGCAGCTCAATTTACAACCCCCAAAATGTGAAAACAGCCTATGTACCCAATTCTGATATGAGGATAATTACTGACCTAGTACACGATGGGGGTTGGGGGAAGGGGAGAACAGACAGAGGGAAGGAAGGAGAGGGTGGGGGGCACAGTGTGTGGTACCTTTTGAGGGGAGGACACAATTATAAGAGGGTCTTTATCTAACAAATGCAATCAATATAACCTGGTTCTTTGTACCCTCAATGAATCCCCAACAATTAAAAAAAATTAACTTTTTAAGAGTAAAAGAAAAAAGAACATATTTGATTATGTCTGATTTATGAATCATAAATATTGTTATAGACTTGACCTTTAAGTTACATAATGTTTTTAAAAAGGAAAAAAAATAGGAATGCTATACATATAGTGAAGCCAAAAGAAAAAAAGGAAAAGTTTAGCTTCAGAGATATTTATTTAAATGAGTGAAACAAATTTCCATTTATTAGTAATTTTTATTAGGGATGGATCCAGAATTTGAGTCAAATGTAAAATGAGGTAAATAATTCAGGCTGCAATATGGGCAGATTTTAGCACTACTGGGGAAGAAGTGGCCGTCTTTCCCCACATCTTCCATGTCCTGGGGCAGGTGGCCACCTGGTGGGAACAGGAGGGAAGAGGACACGGAAGTGGGAGCGCTCACCAAGGCCAGTGGGCTTCTGCCCACTCTGCCTTTATAGCTGTCCCCAGTGGTAAGCCATCCATTCATTCATCACCTGTCAGGAAGGTCACAGACTCCAGGATAAAGGATTTGTAGACAACTGATGGATGATGAGGGCCCCTGCTCTGCCTCCATTACAGGACTAAACTTAGGAATCCCTGAGAAACAGGAAGACAAAGCCCCTTGCCAGCTGTGGACAGATGCAGCATGCAAATGAATGTTCTGGTGACAGAGTGGGTCTTTCTGGAGTGCCTCACTCATAATATAATAGGGGGAGGTGCCAGTTCATCACATCTGCACCCTTTGAATCTCCACATTCTACTGGGATAATGACACAGCCCAGCACACAGAAATCAGTCTGAGATTCCTGATTTCCATTTTTCTGTTCCTCTTCCAGGTCCTCAGAAACAGCAATTTCCTTTCTTCCCACCACTCCATAATGTCAACTGATACGTCTTGCTCTTGTTAGTACCACAAACAGCAGTTATATTTCAGCCTCTCCTTCAGAGGAGCCATTGGAGATTTTGTCTCTCCTGGGCACAAGGTGGTAGGAGATTGAAGATTCATGAGCTTTCATGGGGCCCAGGCTATTGTGGCTCATGCCTATAATCCCAGCACTTGGAAGGCCGAGGCAGGTTGATTGACTGAGCTCACAGGGTAGAGACCAGCCTGAGCCAGAGCGAGACCTCATCTCTAAAAACAGCCAGGTGTTGTGACAGGCACCTGTAGTCTCAGCTACTTGGGAGGCTGAGGCAAGACAATCACTTAAGCCCAGGAGTTTGACATTGCTGTGAGCTATGATGCCACGGCACTGTACTGAGGGTGACGAAATGAGACTCTGTCTCAAAAACAAAACAAAACAAAAAAGAAAAAAAAGAGCTTTCACAGGAACACCAGATTTAGGGAATTCCCGTGCTCAATTGTATTAACTAACTTTAGGTAAAATAGGAAGCAGCATGAAGTGAGCTCACTCTTCCAACGAGCTTGCAGGAACAGAAGGAAGAGATGAGACAATGCAACGCTGGAGAGAGGTGACCCCCTCTCTTTTATTTCTGTCTTGTGAAGAAAGATGGAGTGAACCCCCATCACCTGAGTTACCTGATCATGAGTTTCCTCCCAGTCAGGGATCCCACATCCCTAACACCTTAGGATAGAGGGGTCAACCACCGTCCCTGCATCCTCTCCACATTGAAGATAATATCCTAATTCCCCCTGCTATCATTCATTCATTTCACTCATTCATTCCTCCAGCAGACATCCCCTGAGCAGACACTGTGTTCCTGGTGCAATTTTAAGAGGGTGACGGGGCTACGGAACTAAGAATCTCCACATTCTGCTGGGATAAGAGTAAAAGTACAAAATTGTGTTAATGTCAGGAGGACAATGACACATCCCAGCACACAGAAAATTACACAGAGCAGTACAGTTTGGAGGTGCTGGGTGGGGTGTGTCATGAGAACGACATGGCAGCGTGTAACCAGAAAGTCCCAGTGTAGGGAACAAAGTCTCAACAAGATGAGCAGCAGCTTGTCATGCAGACACCAGGGGAGACTCATCCCAGCACAGACAGACACAGAGACAGACTTCAAAGGTCCTAAAATTACTCAGAGAGCTTAGCACGCAAGGTGGGGAGCTCCACATAGAGCGGAACCTCCTGGCCACTTGTAGATGCAGCATGAAAACAGCCAGGGAGATGGGCGGGGCGGGTACCTACACCTAGTTACTGGCTGTGCGGAGGGGGACGCAGCCGTCTCCTTCACATCCCAATTTTCTGACACCACAGTGTTCAACGTAAACTGAGGAACAATAAAACTTTAAAGCATTTATATGAGCAAGAAGCAATTTATGAATTGGGAAACACAAACCAAAAGAGGTTTAATGTTCTCATGACTAGCAACAGAGGCAAGTATCCACTGGGAAAACATGGAAGCCAAAAAGTTGATTGATTGCAAAATCAAAATTGCCTTTTTTAGTTCATCATGTCAGAAAGTCTCTAGTTACATAATCATGTATTAGTAGCTGGTTATGATTGGCTGAGGTTAAGTTTCATTTCTTTACCAAAACTGATCCAAGTTAAGTTTCGTATAACTTTGCAATTTAAGCAAGTATGAGTCTTTTTTTTTTTTTTTTTTTTGCTCAGGAATTTTTCAAGCCTGGACTCTTGCTTGAACACTAATGATCAGGTCACCCTTGTCTCTCTAATTATACGTGGGTCACTATGAAGCTACTGAGATACAAAAATCAAAGAACATAAAATCCACCTGAAAGGAAGCAAATGCAGCCCTCCCAGCAACACCAATAAGCTGAGCACGTTGAAACTTGCACAGGTGAATCAGAAAGGACACTGTTAAGTGAGTTCCTTAGTAGTCTGTCTGAAAATATTGTCAATAGCCTACGTATATAAGGACATTAACATTAAAATTGTTGCATTTCCAGATGACAGGAAGAGGGAAAGGTAGTAAAAAGTTGTGTGGATTCATTTTGTTAGAAGTTTGTATAATATCATTTAGGGTCTAATTCTACTTTCTAGCCTAGAAGTTAACCAGAGATTTCACCCCTCCTAGCAGATAGGCCCTGCCCCCTGAAATTTACTTTCCACTTCTGTACGATTTTATACACCATCTCCTATGCCTAGAATGTTCACCTCCTGCCTAGTCCCTGAACACCCCTGCTTATCCTTAGGGCCGGTTCCCGTGGCTCTTCCTTCTGGAAGCCTGTTTTGTCCCACTGAGCCAAGTGACTTCCTTCATCCTCAGTGCTCATAAAACCACGTTCACACAAGCAGTATCACCTCTGTCACACTGTAATAAAATTAAGTGTCTACACTTATTTTCTGTTTTCTCTAGGGACCAACACAGAGTGTGTTCCATGTATCAAATTGTACATCATGACCTTTATACTTTCAAAAGTACAATGCCCTGTCCTTAATTTGTTTGTTTGTTTTGTTTTGTTTTTAGAATTAAAGGTGGGAGCTCAGGGATCCATTGCCCATTTGCAGGATTTTGGCAATGGCCCAGAGTGTTTGCTCCACTCTGATTTTATTGAAGTCTATTTGCCCAGACGGTAAAATGAGGGAGGGAACAAAGACGCTAACAGTTTCTCTGATTGGTTATTATTATGGACTTTAAGGATAGCCTTTAGAAATCTGAAATCTGAGCCTGTATTGGGAGAGCCTCCTGCTTGAGCTCACACTCACAGACCTAGGGAGGTGTTAAACTCCACTAGTTCTCTGTGGAGTAACCACCACCGGCATTAATCTCCTCTGAGGAATCAGTGGGAGAGAGGCATTTTCCTCCCATCACCACCACAGAGGATTTTTCTTTGCAATAAGGAATATAAGTTCTTCTGCCAATATCTCAGGGCTCGAGCTACTCTCTTGGTCTCTGTCCCCAGCAAATGAGTATCTGCTTTGCCTGTTTAATGGGCAGGAAACGTCCTAGAAGATGTATCTTTTGCTAGGACTTGCCATAGTCTCTTCTATGGGCATTATTTTCCTTAGAGAGCTCACAGACCCAGCAGGGTGTTTGTAAGCTGTATCCCCAACAGGCTAGAATTTCAGAAAAGGCCAGAAGCTTGCTAGCAATGGCTAGCTTAAATGTAAACTAACTGACTTTTCTTTGTTCTGACTCACTCAGCTTACTTTTTAATTTTCCTCTTTTTCTGGGGGTGCTTTCCCTTGTCAAGAATGGGGTCTTTGGTCCCCATTCCCTCTGCATCTCCCCTTTTTTATTTTTATTTTTCAAAATAACAAGGGCCATCCTTGATCCATCGTGATGGTTAGTTTCTCCTCGGAGGCTTCTGATGAGAGTATGCCAGCCTTTTTCTTTTTCTTGGCAGTCTTCTGCTCTTTGTGATTCAGGTTCATGATTGAACTTAATAAATCTTGATGGAACCCAGACAAAATCAGAGTTATCTCCTGTGGAAATACAAACAAAGCCTCTTCCCCATAAAACAATTTCACCTTTTTTCCATTGCTGAGTTCTCACGTCTTTCTACCATACCAAAGATTTTTCCTTTGGCGTCATTTGTTTCCCCATGAAATGCTGCTCTGCAGCTGTATATGGCTGTGTTTGGGGGTAATTTAAGAAATTTAAAGTAAAAAGTACTTTATTTAATTGTATTTGTAGGGAGTTACATAATTCTTCATTCCTATCTCCCCCTTTTTTTGTTTTGTTTAGCTGGCCTGAGCCAGGTTGGAATCCACCACCCTTGGTGTATGTGGCTGGCACTATAACCACTGTGCTACCAAGCACTGAGCCTCTCCCCCTTTTTTTGTTTGTTTTTTTTGTTTTTGTAACTGATCTTTTAGGGTTCTATTAGCTCTAATTGGTGGGAATACCTAAGGATGGATGAATCCAATTTATATCACCTAATAATTTTGTTTTTTTATTATTTTTTTTTTTTGTAGAGACAGAGTCTCACTTTATGGCCCTTGGTAGAGTGCCGTGGCATCACACAGCTCACAGCAACCTCCAACTCCTGGGCTTAAGCGATTCTCTTGCCTCAGCCTCCCGAGTAGCTGGGACTACAGGCGCCCGCCACAAAGCCCGGCTATTTTTTGGTTGCAGTTTGGCAGGGGCCGGGTTTGAACCCGCCACCCTCGGTATATGGGGCTGGCACCTTACGGACTGAGCCACAGGCACCGCCCATCACCTAATAATTTTTGAAAATCATTAAGAGTGTTAAGTTTGGGGCAGCACCTGTTGCTCAGTGAATAGGGCATTGGCCCCATATACTGAGGGTGGTGGGTTCAAACCCGGCCCCAGCCAAACTGCAACAAAAAAAAATAGCCAGGTGTTGTGGCGGGCACCTGTAGTCCCAGCTACTCAGGAGGCTGAGGCAAGAGACTCACCTAAGCCCAAGAGCTGTGACACCACAGCACTCTACCGAGGATGATAAAGTGAGACTATGTCTCTAAATAAATAAATAGAGTGTTAAGTTTGTTTTTCCTAATTTCTACTTTTTGAGGCTTTATAAAATCATCTTTAAGCCTCATTCCAAGATATTGATACAGAGAGGCAGTCTGAATTTTATCACTAACACTAATTAATCCTGCCTGGGTGATGGCTGTGTGTTAAGTCCTCAAAACATCCAATTAACTTAGAGCAAGTAGGTGCAGCACAAAGGATGTCATCCATATAGTGAATAATATAATATAACACTGCTGTCTGATAGGGGCAAGAATGTGACCCACATATAGTTGACAAATAGTAGGGCTACTGAGCATCCCCTGGGGGAGTAATTTCCACTGATACCTTACTGCTGGTTCCCGATTATTTATTTTGGGAATAGTGAAAGCAAACTTTTCACAATCAGAAGTAGCCAAAGGAATAATAAAGAAACAATCTTTTAAACTTATTATTATTAAAGGCCAGTGTTTAGGTATCATTGCCAGAGAAGGTAATACAGGTTGTAATGCCCTCATGGGTTGAATAATAGCATTAATGGCTTTCAAGTCTATAAGCATACTGCCATTTGCCTGATTTCTTTTGAATGACAAAAACAGGTGTGTTCCATGGAGACAAAGAAGATTTAATATGACCAGCTTCAAGCTGTTCTTTTACCAAGATTTCCAAAGCCTCCAGCTTAAGTTTTGGTAGCAGCCACTGCTCCACCCAAATAGGGATCTTGGTTTTCCAATTCAAAGGAATGGGTGCAAGAGGCTTAGCAGTGATCACTCCTATAAAGGGTACCCCAAACCTCTTTAGTTAATGTTACTTTGGGGAGTACTTCCTAAACCTTTTCCTGGTATAAATCCCTTTTTTTTTTTTTTGCATTATGTGTTGACTCTGAGGACTGTAATTTGCAGGAGGAAAGGAAATTTCTGTGCCCAATTATTAAAGTAAGTCTCAGCCCCATAAGTTAATTGGAATGGGCACAATCATAGGCTTAATGGTAACTTTCTGTCCTTCAAGGCCTTCACAATTTAAAATCATGGCACTTTGAGAGACTTTGTCAGGCGTGCCGACTCCTGTTAATCCAATTTGAGGAGTTTGGATGGGCCAGTGTAAAGGCCATTGTTTATCTGAGATAACAGAAATGTCTGCTCCAGTATCTATAATGCCTGAGAAAGGCTTTCCATTGATAGTGATTATACATAAAGGTCTTCCTTCTGTAATTTGTTCTGTCCAGTAAGTGGCCTTACTGGTTGGGTCGGTACTTCCAAACCCACCAGATGGCTTCTGATTAGAAGTTCTGGTTTTCTAAGGGAGGAGTAATAATTGAGCTATGTGGTCTCCTGCCTTAGCTTGTCAGGGAACATTTGAACTGATTATAATCTGAATCTCTCCCTCATACTCTCAGTCAATAACTCCTGTATGAATTTGAACACCTTTCAATGTAAGGCTTGATCTTCCTAATAAAAGTCCTACAACCCCAGAAGGAAGGGGCCCAGAAACCCCTCTTGGTACTTTAAGGGGAGGTCCCACTGGTAATAAAGAAATGTCTATAGTGCTGCATAAGTCAATGCCAGGACTGCCTATTGTGACAGGGGACAGCTGTGATACTGTGACCTGCTGATTTGTTGATTGATATCTGGGAATATTATCATTGGAGGGTTTTGTTGAAGGACAAAACTCTGGAGCAGAAATGGCCCATTTTGTGTCAGGGCTTGAGCCTGGCCCCACATTCAGTTTCCCTGAACCGGAATGAGAGGATTGCCTTCAATATCAAATTTGGACTGACATAAATTTTTCCAAAGTTTTCCCTTCTTACATCTAGACCACACGATAGATGGTTCTTTCTGCTTAGCTGAATCAACTCCCTTTTCCTTGAAAGAGGAATGTTGACAGAAAGTCTGTCTCTTCTTGGAGGAACTTTATTTTTATTGGCCTTATGGTGGCCTGGCATTCAGCATTCACAGTTTTGTATGCCATGAGTTCCACAATCATCTTCCTTCCTGCCTCATCGTGCATGGCCTTTTTCAGCCGCATCTTGTAGACATGCTATGATATCTGGGTAAGGCTCATTGATCTTCTGTCTCACTGTTGTAAAGGACAGACAGGTTTCTTTCTCACTTTGGATCTTGCTCCAGGCTTCTAAGCAACACTGGCGTAGTTGCTTAATGGCCTCAAAGGTCATTTCAGCTTGATGGTTAACATTAAATTCTCCAGTTCCTAATAGTTCATCCTCTGTAATTGGGATATTTCTCTGTCTGTTATTATGAGCTGTGATTTGCACAGCATCTGACCACAAAGTACGGAATTCTAGAAATTGAGATTTGCTCAAGTTAGTTCTTGCCAAAGTTTCCCAATCATAAGGTATGAGTCTTTGATCTTTGGTTATAGATTTTAAAGAATTCTGAACAAAAGGAGAGTTGGCACCATATTGTGACACTGCAGCTTTAAGATCTTTTAAAAATTTAAAGGAGAAGGAGAAGGCTTCCCACTGTGCCCATGGGGAGGGCACTTCTGGTCCCTCCTGATCATCAGACACTGGGTCAGGGGGTATTAAAATAACTGCATAATTTCATGCTTCCTCTTCTCCTCAAGTCCTTGCTTCCATTATGCCATGGATAATGCAAGTATCCATGAGTGGGTGGGTTCTTGACTTGGGCTGAGAAAGTTGTTTAGTGGCATGAGGATCCTTTCTGGACTTACTATTATGTTTAGTAGAGATGTCTCCAGGGACTGGCTAGTACTGAGTGCCTGGAGACCAGTGCCTTGAAGATATAGCAAACTTCATTGTTTGCAGCTTTGCAGGCTGTGGCTGCCGTGGCGATGCAAAGTCTTCTGAAAGGGAGGGGCAGATGGTCCTGTAGTATCAAAATCTATGAGTGACTCTGCAGACAGGAGAACTGACTCCTGTAAACTTTCTCCAACATCCTGGACTGAAATATCACTAAAAGAATCTTCTGAGGTTTCTAGATTTTCATGAGATCTATTTAATGATTCTGGCAAGGTGAGCAATTCCTCAGTACAAGATGATGGCAGGAACAGTGCATGAATAACAGCCTAAACTGACCAAGTTGGGAGAAAATAACGCAATTTATGAGTTTTAAGGAGCTCTCTGCCTACCCTTTCCCAATCAGGAAAACTGATGTTTAAAACTCCCTCTGTTATAAACCAGGGACAGAAATTTGAGAGCATGTCAAACAGAGAATACAAAGTCTCCAAACTGACAGAGACTCCCTCCCTCCTTTCTTCAAAATCCAGCATACTAGTTCCAAATTAGGGGAGAAGAAAGACCCAGAATTTCCCATTATTACCTTGAAAATGCTTCTGTATGCTTTGGGGGACTTACCAAAACTAAGAAGATTCTCTTCAGGAATCGACTGCTGAAAATAAATTTTCCCCACAAATGTCGCTCAGGCAAACTTCAGAATCCACAGGAACCTGTTGAACACCAAACGTCATTGGGCTCCAAGTGTCGAGGTCCCACCCTGACAGCAGGGTCCGCTAAGACCCGTGGAAACCAGCAGCAATCAGCAAAGATAAGAAAATTCATCTCTGGGAGTCGATCGCTGTGAACAAATTTTCCTCGCCTAGACGAAGACAGAAAAGTGTCAGGTCTAGGTTATAATAGAAAGGTACCAGTTAACTCCTGGCTTATTTCTGGACTGTAAGCTTTCCAAAAAATGAAGTAAATCTAGTTCACTCCCAAGATAGATGGGAAAGTACAAATTGATTTCTTGCTTCTAGTTCACTCCCACCTTCTTGCTTGGCTGACTCCCTGAGAAACGAACCAGGAGGTAGGTACAAAATGTCCCCCTTGACTGACCCTTAAACCAGGTGGGGAAAGTATTGAAACTAAGATGTATAAAGGAAAATATTAAAACAAAGATACTTGGCTAACTAACTGCAAAATTCTCCTTCTGAACAATGCTTGCTTGCTACCAACCTGGGTGCACCTGGGAAACCTGTGTGCCAACAAGGATGCAGACCAAACCTTAAAAACCTGACCCCTTAAAGACTTGGTACTGGGCAAGATGGCAGCCAAGTAACAGCTTTCTTGCATCTGGGAACCGTGACTCTGGGGAGATAGAACTCCGGGCATCTCTGGCTGGTGGGATCTGCCTATCATCACCCCTGCGAGGATACAGGGAGTCAGCGAGAGACTTCTGGACCCCAAGAGGAGGACTAAAACAGTGGAAAGCCGGCAAGTGGTCACGTGTGTTCAATCGGTCTAAACCCGCCTGCAACTGTAAGTTCAGTAGCAGTGAGACTGCAAACCAGAAAGGCCTTACCTGTGAACTGTTTTGGTGTCTTTGGACTTGGCACTCAGTTGAACTGCCTTGGGGAGAGCCTGAGCGGGAGTGTGGAGAACTTTGGCCATTGTCTAGGGCCCCAGTCTGAGCCACTAAGCCAGACGGAGCTAATGGTGTTTGGCGGTGGGTCACAGGGAGCCATTGTGAGCGATCTGCCCCAGCAAGCTCTGCCCTCAGGGTCGCAGAGCTAGAATTGGGTGGGAGCTGGTAACCCAGCGACCAAGTAGCCTAAGGGCGGGGTCTGAGACGCCTTGCAGCCCTAACCCTCAGGGGCAGAGTGAGACCAGTTTTGGCACACTGGGTTAGTGGATAGCCACTTCAGCAGTGATTCCAGCAACAAGCACTTTCCTGGGAAAGCTTCTGCTCAGCAAGTGAACAAGTTCAAAGTGCCTTTCAAGTGGGCTGAAGAGAGATTTAGGGTGTCTAAATCTCAAACCTGCTGGGGTTTGAGAAATCAGCACCCTCCAGTTGTATCAGAACTGTGATTAACATCTCATACCCCAGAAGACCACGTGTTGCCCAGACAATATTCAATAACATATACATACTGCTTTGTTTTTGGTTGTGTTTTTTTTTTTTTTTTGGTTTGGTTTTTTTTTTTTGTTTATTTTGATGTTGTTGATGTTGTTTTGTTCTATAGTTCAACCTTTTCCATATAGATCCTTTTTCTTTCTCAATTTTTCTAGTTGAATTAAAATTTCCCATTGCTGTCTTTTTCAATAATTAGAACTTCATTTTTGCTAGTGTTTCTACTGCTATTATTCAGTTTTTCACCCAATTTTTATCCCATAAAGTTTTCTGTTTGCTTGTTTTGGTTTGATTTATAGCATTTTTGTCTTTCCTCTCTACTGGGTGGAGGTGGGGTACTGTGTCTGATCAGGTTAGCAAAGAGCTGCTGACCTCAAGGGAACCACCCAACTGGGCACCCCCAGAAGGTGGGTTTTTTTAAGGTTGTGTCAAAGTACCCTACTGTATACCTATATTGTTCTGTCTCCCTCTTTCTGTGCCTCTCTTCTTTTTGTCAATATTCCTTTTACCCACCCCCTCTCCTTCTCTATTTTTCTTTTTTCTTTTTTTTTTTTTTTTTTTGTAGAGAAAGAGTCTCACTGTACCGCCCTCGGTAGAGTGCCGTGGCGTCACACGGCTCACAGCAACCTCTAACTCTTGGGCTTACGCGATTCTCTTGCCTCAGCCTCCCGAGCAGCTGGGACTACAGGCGCCCGCCACAACGCCCGGCTATTTTTTGGTTGCAGTTTGGCCGGGGCTGGGTTTGAACCCGCCACCCTCGGCATATGGGGCCGGCGCCCTACTCACTGAGCCACAGGCGCCGCCCTTTTCTTTTTTTTCTTATCACTCGGTCCTCCTTTCTTTCATCCCTTTTTTGCTCTTCAACATTCTCACCCCTCTGGTCCTGTAACCCTTAGTCCACAGGCACAAGAACTTGAAGAGCAAGAGGAAGCGAAAGGAAAATTAGGTCAAGGAAACAGATGAAAGAAATCACTCATGAGGAACAAACAGCAGAAAACTCCAGGCAACATGAAGAACCAGTCCAGAACAACCCTGCCAAGGGACCATGAGGTAGCTACTGCAGAGGATTCCACCTATAAAGAAAAGTTAGGAATGACAGAAAGGGAATTTAGAATACACATGATGAAAGCAATGAAGGAAATAATTGAAACAATGAAGGAAACTGCTAATAAAGTGGAAAATAACCAAAAGGAAATCCAAAAACAGAATCAAATAAGAGATGAATGATATGAAGAATATAAAAAAGATATAGCAGAGCTGAAGGAACTGAAACAGTCAATTAGGGAACTTAAAGATGCAATGGAAAGTATCAGCAACAGGTTAGACCATGTAGAAGAGAGAATTTCAGAGGTAGAAGACAAAGTTCTTGAGATAACTCAGATAGTAAAAGAGGCAGAAAAGAAGAGAGAGAAAGTAGAACGTTCACTGTCAGAATGATGGGACTTTATGAAGCGGTCCAACATACGAGTTATAGGAATTCCAGAAGGGGAAGAAGAATGCCCCAGAGGAATGAAAGCAATACTAGAGAATATTATTAAAGAAAATTTCCCAAATAACACCAAAGATTCTGACACACTGCTTTCAGAGGGCTATCGGACCCCAGGTCGCCTCAACTCTAACCGAGCTTCTCCAAGACACATTGTGATGAACCTGTCCAAAGTCAAGACAAAAGAAAAGATTCTGCAAGTTGCCAGGAGTAAGCGCCAGTTGACCTACAGGGGCAAATCCATCAGAGTGACCACAGACTTCTCTAATGAAACTTTCCAAGCAAGAAGACAATGGTCATCTACCTTTAATCTACTTAAACAGAACAATTTCCAGCCCAGAATTCTGTACCCTGCTAAGCTAAGCTTCAAAATTGACGGAGAAATCAAATCATTTACGGATATACAAACATTGAGGAAATTCGCCACAACAAGACCAGCTCTACAGGAAATACTTCAACCTGTTCTGCACACTGACCACCACAATGGATCAGCATCAAAGCAAGAACTCAGAAATTAAAGGACAGAACCTAACCTCCACACTGATGCAAAAGATAAAACTAAGCAGTGGACTCTCACCAAATAAGACGAATAGAATACTACCACACTTATCAATTATCTCAATAAATGTTAATGGCTTGAATTCCCCACTGAAGAGACATAGATTGGCTGACTGGATTAGAAAACACAAGCCATCTATTTGCTGTCTGCAAGAAACACATCTGGCTGCAAAAGACAAAGCTCCGAGTCAAGGGTTGGAAGACAATTTTTCAGGCAAATGGAATTCAGAAGAAAAGAGGAGTTGCAATCTTATTTTCAGATACATGTGGATTTAAAGCAACTAAAGTCAAAAAAGACAAAGATGGTCACTTTATATTGGTCAAGGGAAAAATACAACAAGAAGACATTTCAATTCTAAATATCTATGCACCCAATTTAAATGCTCCCAGATTCTTGAAACAGACCTTACTCAGTCTGAGCAATATGATATCTGATAATACCATCATAACAGGGGACTTTAACACTCCTCTTACAGAGCTGGACAGATCCTCTAAACAGAAAATAAACAAAGATATAAGAGATTTAAATGAGACCCTAGAACAACTGTGCTTGACAGACGCATATAGAACACTCCACCCCAAAGATAAAGAATATACATTCTTCTCATCACCCCATGGAACATTCTCCAAAATTGATCATATCCTGGGACACAAAACAAATATCAACAGAATCAAAAGAATTGAAATTTTACCTTGTATCTTCTCAGACCATAAGGCACTAAAGGTGGAACTCAACTCTAACAAAAATGCTCGACCCCACCCAAAGACATGGAAATCAAACAATCTTCTGTTGAATAACAGATGGGTGCAGGAAGAAATAAAACAGGAAATCATTAACTTCCTTGAGCATAACAACAACGAAGACACAAGCTACCAAAACCTGTGGGATACTGCAAAAGCAGTTTTGAGAGGAAAATTCATCGCTTTAGACGCCTACATTTGAAAAACAGAAAGAGAGCACATCAACAATCTCACAAGAGATCTTATGGAATTGGAAAAAGAAGAACAATCTAAGCCTAAACTCAGTAGAAGAAAAGAAATATCCAAAATCAAATCAGAGATCAATGAAATTGAAAACAAAAGAATCATTCAGAAAATTAATGAAACAAGGAGTTGGTTTTTTGAAAAAATAAATAAAATAGATAAACCATTGGCCAGACTAACGAGGAATAGAAAAGTAAAATCTCTAGTAACCTCAATCAGAAATGATAAAGGGGAAATAACAACTGATCCCACAGAGATAAAAGAGATGATCTCTGAATACTACCAGAAACTCTATGCCCAGAAATTTGACAATGTGAAGGAAATGGATTAATATTTGGAATCACACCCTCTCCCTAGACTCAGCCAGGAAGAAATAGAGCTCCTGAACAGACCAATTTCAAGCACTGAGATCAAAGAAACAATAAAAAATCTTCCAACCAAAAAATGCCCTGGTCCAGATGGCTTCACACCAGAATTCTATCAAACCTTCAAGGAAGAGCTTATTCCTGTACTGCAGAAATTATTCCAAAAAATTCAGGAAGAAGGAATCTTCCCCAACACATTCTATGAAGCAAACATCACCCTGATACCAAAACCAGGAAAAGACCCAAACAAAAAGGAGAATTTCAGACCAATCTCAGTCATGAATATAGATGCAAAAATCCTCAACAAAATCCTAGCCAATAGATTACAGCTTATCATCAAAAAAGTCATTCATCATGATCAAGTAGGCTTCATCCCAGGGATGCAAGGCTGGTTTAACATACGCAAGTCCATAAACGTTATCCACCATATTAACAGAGGCAAAAATAAAGATCACATGATCCTCTCAATAGATGCAGAAAAAGCATTTGATAAAATCCAGCATCCTTTTCTAATTAGAACACTGAAGAGTATAGGCATAGGTGGCATATTTCTAAAACTGATTGAAGCTATCTATGACAAACCCACAGCCAATATTTTACTGAATGGAGTAAAACTCAAAGCTTTTCCTCTTAGAACTGGAACCAGACAAGGTTGTCCTCTGTCACCTTTACTATTCAACGTAGTGCTGGAAGTTCTAGCCAATACAATTAGGCAAGACAAGGAAATAAAGGGAATCCAAATGGGAGCAGAGGAGGTCAAACTCTCCCTCTTTGCTGACGACATGATCTTATACTTAGAGAACCCCAAAGACTCAATCACAAGACTCCTAGAAGTCATCAAAAAATACAGTAATTTTTCAGGATATAAAATCAATGTCCACAAGTCAGTAGCCTTTGTGTACACCAATAACAGTCAAGACGAGAAGCTAATTAAGGACACAACTCCCTTCACCATAGTCTCAAAGAAAATGAAATACCTAGGAATATACCTAACGAAGGAGGTGAAGGACCTCTATAAAGAAAACTATGAAATCCTCAGAAAGGAAATAGCAGAGGATATTAACAAATGGAAGAACATACCATGCTCATGGATGGGAAGAATCAACATTGTTAAAATGTCTATACTTCCCAAAGCAATCTACCTATTCAATGCCATTCCTATCAAAATACCAACATCGTACTTTCAAGATTTGGAAAAAATGATTCTGCGATTTGTATGGAACCGGAAAAAACCCCGTATACCTAAGGCAGTTCTCTGTAACAAAAATAAAGCTGGGGGCATCAGCATACCAGATTTTAGTCTGTACTACAAAGCCATAGTGCTCAAGACAGCATGGTACTGGCACAAAAACAGAGACATAGACACTTGGAATAGAATTGAAAACCAAGAAATGAAACTAACATCTTACAACCACCTAATCTTTGATAAACCAAACAAGAACATGCTTTGGAGGAAAGACTCCCTATTCAATAAATGGTGTTGGGAGAACTGGATGTCTACATGTAAAAGACTGAAACTGTCTTTTACACACCTTTCCCCACTCACAAAAATTGATTCAAGATGGATAAAGGACTTAAATTTAAGGCATGAAACAATAAAAATCCTCCAAGAAAGCATAGGAAAAACACTGGAAATATTGGCCTGGGGAAAGACTTCATGAAGAAGACTGCCATGGCAATTGCAACAACAACAAAAATAAACAAATGGGACTTCATTAAACTGAAAAGCTTCTGTACAGCTAAGGAGACAATAACCAAAGCAAAGACACGACCTACACAATGGGAAAGGATATTTGCATATTTTCAATCAGACAAAAGCTTGATAACTAGGATCTATAGAGAACTCAAATTAATCCACATGAAAAAAGCCAACAATCCCATATATCAATGGGCAAGAGACATAAATAGAACTTTCTCTAAAGATGATGGACGAATTGCTAACAAACACATGAAAAAATGTTCATCATCTCTATATATTAGAGAAATGCAAATCAAAACAACCCTGAGATATCATCTAACCCCAGTGAGAATGGCCCACATCACAAAATCTCAAAACTGCAGATGATGGCGTGGAGGTGGAGAGAAGGGAACACTTTTACACCGCTGGTGGGACTGCAAACTAGTACAACCTTTTTGGAAGGAAGTATGGAGAAACCTCAAAGCACTCAACCTAGACCTCCCATTTGATCCTGCAATCCCATTACTGGGCATCTACCCAGAAGGAAAAAAATCCTTCTATCATAAGGACACTTGTACTAGACTGTTTATTGCAGCTCAATTTACAATCGCCAAAATGTGGAAACAGCCTAAATGCCCACCAACCCAGGAATGGATTAACAAGCTGTGGTATATGTATACTATGGAATACTATTCAGCCATTAAAAAAAATGGAGACTTTACATCCTTCGTATTAACCTGGATGGACGTGGAAGACATTATTCTTAGTAAAGCATCACAAGAATGGAGAAGCATGAATCCTATGTACTCAATTTTGATATGAGGACAATTAATGACAATTAAGGTTATGGGGGGGGAGAGGAAAAGCAGAAAGAGGGACGGAGGGAGGGGGTGGGGCCTTGGTGTGTGTCACACTTTATGGGGGCAAGACATGATTGCAAGAGGGACTTTACCTAACAATTGCAATCAGTGTAACCTGGCTTATTGTACCCTCAATGAATCCCCAACAATAAAAAAAAAAAAAAAAAGACTTGGTACTGCTCTCAGAAACCCCATGTTGGGACATGGAGGCAGTCGCCAGCCAGCTTTTAAATAAAGGACTATTCTGTGAATTTGGCTCATTTGCAGTGTGGTCTGTGTGGGACTCCTGAACACAACATGTCACTCAGGAGAACTTCAGAATCCACAGGAACCCATTGGACACCAAATGTCAGTGGGCTCCAAGTGTCAAGGTCCTGCCCCGGAAGCAAGGCACGCTAAGACCTGTGGAAACCAGTGGTGATCAGCTAAAGAAATAGAGAGTTAGAAACGACAGTAAGAAAAGAGACATGAGACCTAGAGTAGAATTAAAGGTGGGAGCTCAGGGGTCCATTGCCCATTTGTGGGATTCTGGCAATGGGCTAAATTTTGGTTTTTGAATACAGACTTATTTTCCTGTTAACATCACAAAATGAAATTTACTAGGAAGCTGGATGGCGGCTCCACAACACAATTTTTTGCAGAAGACAGCACAAGCAGAAACGAAGCAAGAAAACGCAGTGCTGCTTTGCATACTTTATGACAGCAAATGTTCATCCCCTGCTAGAGATTACAGAGTGACTTTCCTTTGAACTTTTTCAGATTATGTGACTTTATGCCAAGTAAAAGCAATAACCAGGGCAAGAATTCAAAGAGAAGAAAGTGAATCCAATGTAAGACCAGTAAAGAAAAGAAACCTCAAATACGTGTAATAAACTATTGTAATGAATGGCAGAATTTTGAGCAGCAAGAAATTCATAGCCCAAATTTACTTCCTGAGAGGGATGATGACGTGGAGAACATTTGTGTGAGAAGGAGCCAGGGGTAATACTATAAACAGAAGGGGGACCAGGGCTTGTGCTATGCAAACAGCCCTTTCTGGCTCATGCTCTGAATATCTGCTCTAGGCCTGCCATTATGGGTCACCATCCAGTGGAAACAGAGTTATAAAATCTGTGCCCCTTCTGCAGTCAGTGATATATTTTTTCATCAACAGAGTCCGGGTGCCCCGGCAAACCTCGCCTGCACAGGATGCCTTAGATCTGCTATGACGGAAGCAGCAGCACTATTGTCGTGGGGGTTTCATAATCATTCAAATGACAAGCAAAAAGTCTCATTGCAGGCTCAGTGCCTTTGCTCAGTGGTTAGGGCACCGGCCACACGCACAGGGGCTGGTGGGTTCAAACCTGGCCAGGGCCTGCTAAACAACAATGACAACAATAATAAAAACATATCCAGGCATTTTGCCAGGCATCTGAGGTCCCAGCTACTTGGGAGGCCAGGCAAGAGAATCACTTAAGCCCAAGAGTTTGAGGTTACTGTGAGCTGTGACACCACGGCATTCTACCAAGGGTGACATAGTGAGACTCTATCTCAAAAAAAAAAAAAAAAAAAGTCTCATTGCACAGGGAGGCCAATCAGGACACTCATACTATCTTTGTACCAGTCACACCCATCAGGCTGCTCGGTAAAATAAAATAAAATAAACTCTTATTAAGGGGAATCTGTCTGGGATTCAAGTTTTTATTGTAGTAAGGCAAGGCAAGAAATTACTGCATATGTTTTCCCAGAAGTACAAAGTCATACAACTTAGGAAACCTGCTAATGAAGGTGGCAGAAGTCACATCTATAGTCTATCAATAACAAGTGATATTTCATAGCTTTGTTTCCTATCTCTTGTCTTTATAGGTCTCTGGGCAGATAGCTCTCAGAAGTCTTTTGTATAATTACACAAAACTGACTAATCCATGGCAAGAAACTAAGTTGAGATCCAATACCTAGATTTTAATATCCTTTAATTTCTATCTGCTAGAAGTCAGGAAAAGAACTACCTCCTTTTGAATATTATACTCAGTTATTCTTGTTTAATTCACACAATTCTGACAAGTGTAGCTTATTATGATCATTTCTACAGATTTCACAATTTCTTTGGTTTATAGCCTTGCATAACTGGGCATTGGGTTCATAACATACAATCCTCTGGTATGCTCAAGTTGGCCACATACTAGATGGAGGATCTCATTACTCATAAGTAGCAGAGCTCTTCAAACCAATGTCCTTTATTTTATTTTAACTTTTTGAAGAGGGCATGTAGCAGGAAGCAGGACAAAGAAAGATTTAGAAATTTACTGTCTAGGAAAAACTTGTCCTCATTTTAGGGAGAAAGATGCCTTTGTAGTATGAGGGACTAATCTAGTCTTCCAAAGACAACCGAGAGGAATAAAATACTACCTAAAATAATAAGCAGGTGTGATTACTGAAAGTTACAGGAGAACATATATCTTAGCCAACAAATATTTGCACAAGGGGAATGTATTTTAATAAATTAAACATGGTAGAGTGACTTTTTAAGACAGAGTCTCACTCTTTTGCCCTGTGTAGAGTGCCTTAATGTCATAGCTCACAGCAACCTCTAACTCTTGGGCTCCAGGGTTTCCTCTTGTCTTAGCCTCCCAAGTAGTTGGGACCACAGGCACCCACCACAACACCCAGCTAGTTTTTCTATTTTTAGTAGAGACACGGTCTCGTTCTGGCTCAGGCTGGTCTTGAACTCCTGACCTCAGGTGATTCACCCATCTTCCCCTCCCAGTATGCTAGGATATAGACCTATCACCTTGTCCAGCCATAGTAGATGATTTTATAGAAAGACAGAGGGAGACTTGGCCAAGTACAGTAGTTGACACCTATAATCTCAGCATTTGGGGAGACTGAGGTAGGAGGATTGCTTGAGGCTAGGAGCTCAAGGCCAACCTGGCAATGTAGCAAGGCATCTATCTCTACAAAAAATAAAAAGGCATGGTTGTGCACACCTGTAATACCAGCTATTTAGGAGGCTGAGGCAGAAGGATTACTCGAACCTAGAAGCTCGAGGTTACAGTGAGCTATAATCATGCCAGTGCACTCCAACCTGGGCAACAAAGCAAGACTCTACCTCCTCCCCCCCCCCGCAAAAAGATAGAGACTTGCCATGAAAGTAGAAATAAAGAGTCCACAGAGAGGGTGGGGCAAGATGGCTGACTAGAGACATTGGTCACCAGATTATCTCAGAAACAAGATAATGTTTTAGATGAAAAAAAGGAAGGAAGGAAGGAAGGAAGGAAGGAGGGAGGGAGGGAGGGAGGGAGGGAGGAAGGAAGGAAGGAAGGAAGGAAGGAAGGAAGGAAGGAAGGAAGGAAGGAAGGAAGGAAGGAAGGCAGGCTCAGCGCTTGTAGCTTAGCAGCTAGGGCACCAGCCACATACACCAGAGCTGGCGTGTTCGAATCCAGCCTGGGCCTGCAAACAACAATGATAACTACAACCAAAAAAAAAAAAAAAAAATAGCCAGGTGTTGTGGTGGACACCTGTAGTCCCAGCTACTTGGGAGGCTGAGGCAAGGGGATAACTTAAGCCTGAGAGTTTGATGTTGCTGTGAGCTGTAACGCCACAGCACTCTACCCAGGGCAACATAATGAGACTCTGTCTCAAAAAAAAAAAAAAAAAAAAAAAAAACAGGTATAATTCTGAAGGAAAAGTGCCAGAACTTGCCAGAGATTCCTTGGGAAGAATCTTCAATATTTCAGCAGAGATCAATCCCTGAGAAAGTGGAGCCTGGTGGAAAGGGTTTTTTTTCTCCTCCCTTCACAAACCCAAAAGCTGCTGCCACTAGTGAATTGGGAGCTTCTTGAAACACAGCACTGGGCTGCCAGCCCCTTCAAGGTCACTGTCCTTCACCGCAGACCCCAGCTGAGGTAGCAAGTGTTAGACTGTTTCTCCACCCATTGTGGGCCTTTGTCCTCCCTAGCGGGTAAGGGTACCTCTAGTTAAAAGTTCAAATGCTGAAAATGTCAGCTGTTTGTCTCAACTAAACTCTGACAATAAGAGATTTGAATGGATTTTTAAAGAGCTCTGTAGTCAAAAGTCAATTTAATTAAAACTAATATTTAGGGGTGGCACCTGTGGCTCAGTGAGTAGGGCACCGGGCCCCATATACTGAGGGTGGCAGGTTCGAACCCAACCCCGGCCAAACTGCAGCAACAACAACAACAAAAAAAAAATAGCCGGGCGTTGTGGCAGGGGCCTGTGGTCCCAGCTACTCCGGAGGCTGAGGCAAGAGAATGGCCTAAGCCCCAAAGCTGGGGGTTGCTGTGAGCTGTGACTCCACAGCACTCTTCCAAGGGCAAAAAACGTGAGACTCTGTCTCTAAAAAAAGAAAAAACACTAATATTTAGGATATATACAAATGCAGAAATATACATAGCATATTGTTTTGGAATATGCTAATTCTTCCCTAATTCTCCTCTTTGTGGACCCCTGCTGGCCATGTCTCTTTGTCTACTTATTACATCTGACCCTCCTTTCTCTTGCCTCCCAATGCCAAATGAAGGCTCCACAGACTCTTTCCTTGGGTAGAAACTTCTATTTTTCCTCATGGAATCCCAAGAGCTGTGACTAGAGAGATTCCTCTCAGATTGGTTTCCCAGAAATTATTTTGTATTGTGAAAGAACAGAAATTACTTTGCATTGTGAAAGAGTTTGACCTTGCAATGTGGAATGGCTAGAGGTGGCTGACTCTGCAGGGGGCTTCTCATTCCTTTGCCAGTTTAGATTTTTAAAAAGGGGACGTGTAGGTTTAAACACTTAAAGAAATGTCTTTAGGTATAAGGAAATGCACTGTTGTTACCCGAATTGTTGAACCAGGTTCTTGTCTAGCAAAGTAGAAGAATGAATTCAAGGACTGAGAGAGATGGCTAGTGAAGCAAAAGTTTACTAAGGGTGAGTAGGGGGTACTTTTACTGAAAAGAAAAGAGGAAAGCAAAGCCTCCAGAGTAGCAGAGGAGGGTCCAAGCTGGTTGTCACCAAAAACTAAACGTTAAGGTGCTTGTACGTGTTATCTAATTTTATCTATCTTTGATCACAAGGGATTGAAACAAATGTTCTTTTGTGTCTCAACCTCTGACGCCAAGAGCCTAACATTTAAAGTTAAAGCTTAATCTAGTCTATGTCATGAGACTTCTGCAAAGAATTGATCACAAGCCTCCCTGGTTATTTATGACTCTAATAGAATATCTTGAGGTGGTTCAAAGCACCTACACTCCTATCTTCTACCATGTGGGCTGCTTAAGCCAGTGTGTTCCTTTAACCCTGGCTGCCTCCACTTCCCTGTGCTGCTCTTCTTGCCTCACTGCAAAAGCATCATGTGGAGCAGTCCTGTGGCACTGCTCTCTTACTGGGGACCAGACACACAATGGGAGCTCTGCTCTGAGCTCATTGGTTCAGTTAAGAAAAAAAAAGCTCTGTGACTTATGCCTGTAATCCTAGCACCCTGGGAGGCCAAGGCGGGTGGATTACCTAAATTCACAGGTTCAAGACCAGCCTGAACCAGAGACCTCGTCTCTAAAAACAGCTAGGTGTTGTGGAGGATGCTTGTAGTCCCAGCTACTTGGGAGGCTGAGGCAAAGAGAATAGCTTGAGCCCAAGAGTTTGAGGTTGCTGTGAGCTGTGATGCCAGAGCACTCTACTAAGGGCAACAATGTGAGACTCTGTCTCAAAAAAAAAAAAAAAAAGACTAAATTAAAAGGTTCCTATCTAAAAGAAATTGTTCTCCTCATAAAATCCTATGATAAATTCCTAACATTTTATCATACTTTGGCATCTATTTTTAATTTTTCACTAATGGAAACACCCAAATCTCTTTTTTAAAAACTTAGATTCTTTACCTCTCTGTGCTTTGAAATAGACATTTTCTACTTTCTTTCTCTAAAATTCAATAAGGGCTTCTTCAGATAAATTTCTCCCTTTCCATTCACAAAGGCACAGTTTGAATTTAGTTCTTTTAAACTAGTGAGTTTTACAGAGGTGTCCCTAGCTTAGTGACCAGGGTGCTGGCCACATGCTTCAGGGCTGGTGGGTTCCAACCTGGCCAGGGTCTGCTAAACAAACAAACAAAAAAAAAAAAAATAGCCGGGCATTGGGGCAGGCACCTGTAGTCCCAGCTGCTAGGGAGGCTCAGGCAAATCTGTAGTCCCAGCAGCTACGGAGACCGAGGCAACAGAATTTCTTGAGCCCAAGAGTTTGAGGTTGCTGTGAGCTATGATGCCACGGCATTCTACCAAGGGCAACAAAGTGAGACTCTGTGGTGCCTGTGGCTCAGTGGGTAGGGCGCCGGCCCCATATACCGAGGGTGATGGGTTCAAATCCAGCCCCGGCCGAACTGCAACAACAAAAAAAATAGCCGGGCATTGTGGCAGGTGCCTGTGGTCCCAGCTGCTTGGGAGGCTGAGGCAGGAGAATCGCCTAAGCCCAAGAGCTGGAGGTTGCTGTGAGTTGTGACACCACGGCACTATACCGAGGGCAATAAAGTGAGACTCTGTCTCTACAAAAAAAAAAAAAAAAAGTTTTACATATCTTATGGCTAAGATTCTAAAATCAATACTATGAAGTCTTTATGTGTACATATGTACATCATATGTTGCAGCAACATAAATGTAAATGTCTACATATATGTTTCTACATTGTCTGCACATGGTACCAAATTGAGTACTCATAAACAACTAATTCAAATACTTTTCAAGTTTGCGTTTCATAATCTTTGGTAAATAAAAATGGCTTTAAAATTATTAGTATAGTAGAATTCAAACATCTTCAAATTTAATTTAGACATTTTTGCCTATGACTCCTGGTCAGCTAGGTTTAGACAATTTCTGCCAGATTTTTTTTTTTTTTTTTTTGAGACAGAGTCTCACTGTGTCACCCTGGGTGGAGTTCTGTGGTATCACAGCTCATAGCAACCTCAAGCTCTTGGGCTTCAGTGATTCTCTTGCCCCAGCCTCCCAAGTAGCTGGGACTACAGGCACCCACCACAATGTCCGACTATTTTTTGGTTGTTGTCATTGTTGTTTGGCAGGCCTGGTCTGGATTCAAACCCACCAGCTCTGGTGTATGTGGCCAGCACCCTTGGTGCTGAGTTATAGGTGCCGAGCCTCTGCTAGATATTTTAAGGTCATAAAACTGTTGCTTCTTTAGTACTTTTCATACTTGCTTAACTTGTATAAAGTCAAATCTTGAATTTGAGACTTAAGACCATAGTAAGGCCCAGGGACAACACTGGCCTGTCCTTCCCAGCCCAGCTGTGCCTCTTGACCATCCTGGAAAAGAATAAATTCTCCAGGCTTTGTCTTTTGTCCGGCACTCTGTATCTGAGACATAATTAAAATTGCTGACTTTCTACATCACTAAGAGTTAACATTGTAAATTAATGTAGATAATTAAAGCTACTAGATATAAGACAAACAATTCTGGATATAAAACATATAAGAAAAATAAAATATCCTTTTAGCAAAGAATGTTATAAGAAGGCATAGAAATGTGGTTGTTGTTAAAGGGAAAGTAATTCTGCCTAGTTTAAAGGTTTTTAGGACTGTTTTACATTGAAGAAATGAAAAGAATGATAGGTATAACTGAATGGACGTAAAAAGCTGAGAAGAAAAGATAGTGGAAAATATTACAAAATGTTATAAGAGGTTTATGGATCTTACCTTGCCTTCAAAGTTGATTGAAAATTCGATGGAATTGTTTATAAAGTCTTCTTAAAATGAACTTCACCATTAATAATATACTAATGTAAAAATAAAATTAGATTTTCTCTTTTAAACAAGAGTAGTAAAAGATTTTTGTTTACCTTCTGAGTTAACCTCAATAAAGGGTGGGGAGAAAAAGGAAAGAGACAGATTTTGCTTGCTTTATGGTGCCTTTATTAGGTCTTATTCATTGGGAGACTGAGTCTCCTCTCTGGCAAAGAGTTAGGAGTTTGCTTTTTGAAATCTTTGAATTATCACTTTGTCTACATGCATGACTATTATGTTACAGTGATCTGTGATATTATTTTGTGATATCAAGTATATTAAACTTTTTCTAGTAGACAAAATTTTCAAAATCAAATTTTTAAGCTCAAAATTTTGTCTTTTTTTTTTTTTACCTCAAATTAGATATCAGTGCCCCTGAAAGTCCAAAGCAGACATATTCAGGTGTATTTGATTTGTTAAAATATGGAAAACATTGTCAGCTATGAAATGGTATTAAACTTTCTTTGGGTTACATTTGTATAAACCTGTTATGAATATGTGTTCCAAATTTGTATGAAATTCGTAAAAATTCCTGAATGTCTTGATAGACAAGGTCTGGCACACATAATACCCCTTTTTTTCTACCAACTTGCAGGAAGAAAATTCCGCAGAAGTTACTAACAATGCCAAAACATCATATACTTATGTGGGTCGAAATGGTAGGGTTTTTGTCTTCTTGTGTTTCTCCACCAATTTCTATGTTTTATATTTATTTATATAATAGTCCTTTAAAAAGGGCATTACTTCTGCCAGACTCTGTATGTTATCAGTAATAATTACAATTAGCACGTGAAATTGTTGTGTGCCACAGAAATAATTCTCTTGTCAAATGTTTCTTTAATCATGGCTATCCTAAGACTTGAGTCATCCATAGGAAATCATTGTTTTACTTTGATTCATCTCAGAGGGCACTCTGTGTGGCCAGCCGCAGTGGCTCATCCCTGTAATCCTAGCACTCTGGAAGGTTAAGGCAGGTGGATTGCTTGAGCTCACGAATTCGAGACCAGCCTGAGAAAGAACGAGACCCCCATCTCTACTAAAAATAGAAAAACTGAGGTAAGAGGATCGCTTGAACTGGAGTTGGAGGATGCTGTGAGCTATGACACCATGGCACTCTACCCAGGGCAACAGGTTAACACTCTGTCTCAAAAATAAATAAATAAATGAAAAACAAAGAAAGCAGTCTATGAGAACTGCAGTGTAAAACGTGCTTCTTCTTTAAGTAAACTTAAGGAAAGGACTCTGATAAGTGCCACTGAATATAAGGTTTCTGATAACTTTGGTTATCATACTATTGCCTGGAAAAAATTAATTTCCAAGGCTTTAATTAAAAAGCTAATTCATTCATGAGGCTTGCTACCCTAACCTCAAGCAGAACAAAAATGAATCATAGGGAACTGAAGTAATACAAGACTGAAATAACTGTTTTAACTTTTTGTTTGAAACACTACTCGTTCCTTTTGTTTTATTTTTCAGAAGGTAAGAAAACTTTTTTAAAGCTATGTATACCTTACAACAAATCAGGCAAAGTATATTTTTCTGAGAAAAATTAAAAGCATTTATTTTTCTCTTTACTTGATTTCTGTAGAATTTAGAAACTATTTAATTTATAGCAATACAGTTATTTACATAAGTTCAATAAGAATCTGTTTTTTTAATAAGGACATAATTGAGACACCAGTTATTTTACAAAGGCTTTAACTGGAATGGCATGTTTTCAGGTATGCCCAGACTGCTTTAAAGAATTAAGGTTGATTTTATAGAGCTGAAAAAAGCTCTTTGGAAATACTGGCCTAGTACCATGCCTATAAAAAATTTCCCAGCCAGGCACAGCAGCTCATGCCTGTAATCCAAGCACTCTGGCAGGCTGAGGCAGGTGGATTGCTTGAGCTCACAAATTTGAGACCAGCCTGAGCAAAGGCAGTATCCCGTCTCTACTAAAAATAGAAAAAAACTGAGGCAATAGGATCCCTGAGTCCTAGTTGGAGGTTGCTATGAGGTATAATGTCACGGCATTCTACCTAGGGCAACAACTTGAGACTGTGTCTCAAAAAAAAAAAAAAAAAATTTCCTGAACAATAGATAAATAAAGAATGTCACACTCCATACAGGCCCAAGAACCCCAAGTTATTTTGGGACCTCAAGAAGAGAGGAATTTGCCCAATTCATAGAGATTATGCAGACAGTCTGGCAAAACCTTGGCTTGGCTTATCTTAAGAGTAATCGGAGATGGTTTTCAAAAAGTCACAATAAAACAAACTCAACAAGAGGCTATATTGAAAATGTACAGGAAATGGACCAATGCCTGGAATCACACCACCTTCCTACTGAACTCAACCAGAAAGAATTGGAAGTTTTGAATAGACCTATATCAAGCACTGAAATTGCATCAACAATACAAAATCTTCCAAAATAGAAAAGCCCTAGACCAGATGGTTTCACCAGAATTTTACCAAACCTTCAAAGAGGAACTAGTGCCTATATTGTGTAACCTATTCCAAAACATAGAGAAGGAAGGGCTTCTCCCCAACACATTCTGCAAAGTAAATATCACCCTGATTCCAAAACCAGGAAAGAACCCAACTGTATGGGAAACTAAGCCCTGATCTTTAGCATAAGTGTTGCTTCCTGCTTGAGAGACCTGGAGGATCTTGAGAATGGCATGTGAGTTGTATACGTTCAGGAGATCAGAAAACTGGCCTCCAAGGGAAAGTGTATATATGAGCTGGGCAATACCAGACCTAATGGTTGTGATAAAGATTCTCTAGATTCCGGGCGGCGCCTGTGGCTCAGTGAGTAGGGCGCCGGCCCCATATGCTGAGGGTGGCGGGTTCAAACCCAGCCCCGGCCAAACTGCAACAACAAAAAAAAAATAGCCGGGCGTTGTGGCGGGCACCTGTAGTCCCAGCTGCTCGGGTGGCTGAGGCAAGAGAATCTCGTAAGCCCAAGAGTTAGAGATTGCTGTGAGCCGTGTGACGCCACAGCACTCTACCGAGGGCGGTACAGTGAGACTCTGTCTCTACAAAAAAAAAAAAAAAAAAAAGATTCTCTAGATTCCAAAGGTCTCTTGATGCTGGAGGCAGAGCTTGTGCTCAAGGTCTGCATGATGCCCCATGATCATATCAATGTACACAGCTATGATTTAATAATAAAAAAAAAAAGGTAGAGACATTCTATCTGAACTTCTCCTACCTAATCAGTGCTAATGTCGGACAAGCAGCTTTTGTCTACTTCTTCCTGGTTTGTTTTTTGTTTTGTTTTGTTTTGTTTTGAGACAGAGCCTCAAGCTGTCACCCTGGGTAGAGTGCCGTGGCATCACAGCTCACAGCAACCTCAAACTCTTGGGCTTAATGGATTCTCTTGCCTCAGCCTCCCAAGTAGCTGGGACTACAGGCGCCCGCCACAACACCTGGCCATTTTTTGGTTATAGCTGCCATTGTTGTTTGGCAGGCCGGGGCTGGATTCGAACCCGCCAGCTCTGGTGTACATGGCTGGCGCCTTAGTCTCTTGAGCTACAGGCACCAAGCCTACTTCTTCCCATTTTATGATAATAAATATGGACCTGAGGTTTACTTTGGAGGGCTCCTCCCAGAGCTCCTCAAGTCCCCCAAGACAGACTTTGTATCAAGCCTCTTCATCCCTCCCACCAAGACCCCCTCATCTGGTGACCCCTTCACTCAACAAATAAAGAAAACTATAGGCCAATATCATTAATGAAAATCGATGCAAAAGTATTCAGTAAGCACTTAGCAAATAGAATACAGTGACACATTAAAAAAATAAATTTTATCCCAGGGATGCAAAGTTGGTTCAACAAACATAAATCCATAAATGTAATTCACTACATAAATAAAATCAAAAACAAAGACCATATAATTCTCTAAATTGATGCAGAAAAGGCTTTCAACAGTATCCAGAATCCCTTTTAGATAAGAAAATAGGCTTAGGTGGGACATTCTTAAACTAACAGAGGCCATCTACAATAAATCCATAGCCAATATCATATTAAATAGAGTAAAAAAAAGTATTTCTGCTCAGAACTGGAACTAGAGAAGGATGCCCACTGTTACCACTGCTGTTCAACATAGTGCTGAAAAGTCCTAGCTGTTGCAATCAGGCAAGTGAAGGAGATCAAGGGGATTCAAATGACAGAGGAGGTCAAACTCTCACTTTTGTGGATGACATGATCTTATACCTGGAAATCTCTGGAGACTCAACTACAAAGCTCTTAGAAGTGATCAAGGAATATAGTTGGGAATATAGGTCAGGATACAAAATCAATGTCCACAAATCAGTAACTTTCGTATATGCCAGTAACAGTGAAGCTGAGAATAAAATCAAAGACACAATACCTTTTACAGTAGCTCCAAAGAAGATGAAATTCCTGGGAATATATCTAACAAAGGCCATGAAAGAGCTCTATAAATATAAAGAACTATGAAACCCTGAGGAAAAAAATAGCAGAAAACATTAACAAATTGAAGAATATACCATCCTCATGGCTGGGAAGAATCAACACCATTAAAATGTCTATTCTACCTAAAGCCATCTACCCATTTAATGCAATCCCCATCAAAGTACCAATATCATACTTTGAAGAACTTGGTTGAAGAACTTGGAAAATACTACTTCATTTCATATGGAACCAGAATAAAAGCTGAATAGCCAATACAATTTTTAGAAATAAAAACAAATCTGGAAGAATCATGTTACCAGACTTCAGGTTGTAATACAAGTCTATAGTGATCAAAACATCTCAAAAATAGAGATATAGATCTATGGAATAGAACAGAGAATCTAGAGATGAACCCAGGCACATATCATCATTTGATCTTTGATAAACCAAACAAAAGCATGCACTGGGGAAAAGAACTCCTATTTAATAAATGGTGCTGGGAGAACTTGTTAGCCATATGTAGAAGACTGAAACTGGACCTGCACTCCTCACCATTACAAAAATTGATTCTTGTTGAATAAAAGATTTAAATTTAAGACACAAAACAATAAAAATTCTGGAAGAGAGCATGGGGAAAACACTTGACAAATTAGCCTGGGAAAAGATTTTATGAAGACCCCTCTGGCAAGTGCAGCAATGCCAAAAATAAACAAATGGGACTTGCTAAACAACAATGACAACTGCAACAAAAAATAGCCGGGCATTGTGGCGGGCACCTGTAGTCCCAGCTACTTGGGAGGCTGAGGCAAGAGAATTGCTTATTCCCAAGAGTTTGAGGCTGCTGTGAGCTGTGATGCCATAGCACTCTACTGAGGGCAACATTCTGTCTCAAAAAAAAAAAAAAAAGGAAAAAATATATATCCAATGTACTCAATGTTAATATGAAACCAATATATTAACAACTACACCAACACAAAAGATACAACACAAATCTATTCTAACATGGGGAAGGAGAGAGGATGGACAGGGGAGGGGCAGGAGGGAGACGCGATTGTTGGGATCTCACCCAATATGCACAATGTGAGGGTGTTCAGTATGCACCCTGGGTGAAGGGCTCAACTATAACTTGAACTTTACCTTAGAATTGAAAACAATGTAACCTAAACATTTGTACCCTCACATTAATTTGAAATTTAAAAAAAAAGAATAAAGACAGCAAGCAAGGGCCAAAAAAATAAAAAATAAAAAGAGGCTATATGGCCAAGAACTATTCTTGCTGTACCTTACTCAAATAATGAGGCCAAGTATGATAAGATGAAAACATATTGCGCAAATAAATTGATCCGACTATGATTTGTAGAAATGAGAAACTGGAGAGAAAAATATTATATTTCCAAAGAAACTATAGTACACCTGTTATTAAATTCTAACCTTGTTCACTGCTTTTGACTTTTTATTATTTGCCTACGATTTGGGCTGAATCCTAAATTCTTTTCTGGCTACAAATCTCCAAACTAATGTTTCCTTTTTTTTTTTTTTTTTTTAGATAGGGTCTCACTTCGTCACCCTTGGCAGAGTGCCCTGTCATCCTAGCTCACAGCAACCTCCAACTCTTGGGCTCAAGCAATCCTCCTGCCTTGCCCTTCTAGAGTGCTAGAATTACAGATGTGAGCCAGCCATTATTGTCTTGTTAAATATTGCATCCATCCCATTTTCTGTCTCTTTTCCTTCTGGGATTACAATTCACATATGTCACACTGTCTTACTATAACCTCTGTGTCTCTTACAATTTCCATCCTTTGTCTTTCATTCTGGGTATTACTCACTGATACAGCTTCTATTTACTTTAAAAGCAGTAGATTCCCCAATGTCATTTTCCTCTGGCTACAAAGCAGACTCACCATATGCATAGCATTCCACTTGGACCCCTAGCTATTGTCTCCCGGGGCTTTGTGGGCAAGGGGAACTGATGCAAGAGAATTGCTTGAGCCCAAGAGTTGAACTTTGCTGTAAGCTATGATGCCAGGGCACTCTACCAAGGGTGACCAAGTAAGACTCTGTCTCAAAAAAAAAAAAAAAGGAAACATTATTTTCATGCTACTTCCTATGCATGAGTAATAAAGTGCTGTATCCCTGACCCAGGAGTCCCATGTCTTCTGCCAACATCCATGAAACAATAACAAACAGGTGACCGGGCACAGTAGCTCCAGCTTGTAATCCTAACACTCTGGGAGGCCAAGGCAGGTGGATTGCCTGAGCTCACAAGTTCGAGACCAGCCTGAGAAACAGGGTGACCCCATTTCTACTAAAAATAGAAAAACTGAGGCAGGAGAATCACTTGAGCCCCAGAGTTGGAGGTTGCTGTGAGCTGTCAGGCCATGGCACTCTACCCAGGGCAACAGCTTGAGACCGTGTTTCAAAAACAAAACAAAACAAAACAAACAAAAAACAGGCTAACTTATTAATGTTAGCTTGTATGTAAGGTAGAATCCCAGCCCTTTCTGCTATACGCCACCCTCAGCTGCTTTAAGAAAAAACCTGAATATACTGGGAAACTTCAAGGAGAAGGGGAACTTAAATATTTTTAGCTCTGTTGGATATAGAGCAATACTACCCAGTTTCATGGCTAGAGGGGGTGTGGCACAAGGGGGTCTAAAGGTACTGAAGACTATGGAGTCAGTCTGCAATGATGGGTGCAAGAGAATTCACAGCCAGCCTGGTTTGAAGAAACAAAGGATAAGAAAAGCTGTCTTCCACAGCCTATCTTCCTCTCCCCACATCTGTATCCCCTCTTTCCGCACACTCAGCTGCTGTTTCTAGAGCCCCTTGGTATGCCTGTTAGACTTCTTGTTCCATTTTCCTATAGAGCAATGTTTTTCAACCAGGGTGATTTTGTCTCCTCCCCCCAAGGGACATTTGATAAGGTCTGGAGACATTTGATGTCCTCAACGGGTTGGGGGGGGGGGAGTTGTGTGCCACTAATATCTAATGGGTAGAAGCAAGGATGCTGTAAAACACCCTACAGTGTGCAGGACAGCCCCCCAAAGAATTAACCATTCTCAAATGTTAAGTGCCAAGGTTGTAAACCTGCCATAGGGAGAAAAAGCACCCAAAATTCAACTGATGGGGTTTGGGCAACATTTTCCGTTGATGTGACTTTGTAGAGCCAATCCAGTATACCGTTGTCTTCTCGCTGCTGAATGTGTGACTGGTATCCATGTTGTACATGCTTGTATTGTGAATGTTCATGAAGCCCAGGAGTGAAGCCTGGAAGTCAGGGACTGTGCATGTGGAGAGGTAATCTCTGTCCACTTCCCGTCGCCTAGCAAAAAGATTATAAAGTCTAAGACCAAAAGGAAATCACAGCTTTAAAGACTTAGTAACTACAGTACTCAAGGAATTTCTTAGTTACAACGCTGCCACCTATCGGACACAGACACCTAGTGCACCTTTTCTTTTTTTTTTTTTTTTTTTTGCTACCACCACAGTTTTAGCTCATCATTATCCACCTTGGTCTCAGGTGGCTCATGTGGCTCATTTGTAAGATTAAAATCCACCAGAAAGGAACTTCTCAAGTCAATGATGTACTGTGCATTCCTTAGGTACATCCTTCCCATACATTGCATAGATATTTTGAGCTGCCTGCTCTGAATTATGTAAATGATACATAAATGTCCTAAGAAAAATCATACCTTTGAGATTTTTTTTTTTTTATTGTTGGGGATTCATTGAGGGTACAATAAGCCAGGTTACATTGATTGCAATTGTTAGGCAAAGTCCCTCTTGCAATCATGTCTTGCCCCCATAAAGTGTGACACACACGAAGGCCCCACCTAGTGCACCTTTTTTAAAGGCGGTCCTTTTTTGTCACACTGCTAAGATATTGACTCAGGAATATCTCACTCATACAGGCTTTGTGACTCTGCAGCCTCATGTCCCCATTTGGGATGGATCAGCTCCGACTTGATAATTTATAAAGAAAAGGCCCAATATACTGCACTTGTCAATTGGAAATTGTATATTCAAGGATAGAATTGACCTGTCTCCACCAGCATCTTGGTTTACCTGAAAAAGTGGCAACTATCATTTTAAGAAAGCTATTTGCATTGTACTGTTTGAAGTAAGGCCATTGGATCGCTGGGGACCTGTATTCACAGAAATTCTTCCTTTTTTTTTTTTTTTTTTTTTTTGAGACAGAGCCTCAAGCTGTGGCCCTGGGTAGAATGCCATGGCATCACAGCTCACAGCAACCTCCAAGCCCTGGGCTCAAGTGATTCTCAAGATGCCATTTTCTGGATAATAATCAAGATGAAAGGGTGAAAGTTTATATAGCTCCATTCTGAAAGTTTGAAATCCCTCACTGTCCATTCCTAGGTATATGTGTCTTTCTTTCCCCTCCAGCAACCCCAGGCCAGTCTGGTTTGTACATCCTCCAACTTTTTGGCAGCATAGTCAAAAGGGGACCTAAGGAATTAAAGTTGATTTGGGATCAGTTGTCTGGATTCTTTTATTGGACTGACATGATCCAATATGAAGACAATGGTCACCTGGTTAAGTATATTCCTTGGGCAATGTAGGCCAAGGAAGGGAACGTGATGAGTCTCTGAAAATTTTATAGAAATTCATTTTCCCTTGTAGTAGTTTCCCATTAGTGCTATAATGGCTTAAAACAACACAAATTTATTATCTTGAAGTTCTGGAGGTCAAAAATCTAAAAAGGATTCCAATGGGCTAACCTTAAGGTGTTGGAAGGGCCACATTCCTTCTGGGGTGTCTACAAAAGAATCCATTCCCTTGCCTTTTCTAGCTTCTAGAGACCACATTCTTGCCTTGTGGGCCCTTCCTCCATCTGCAAAGCCAGCAGCAGAGCATCTTCACCACGCTGTCTCTGACTCTGCTCTGTGGTCACAGCTTCTCTGACGCTGACCCTCTTGCCCCACTTATAAGGAGCACTGTGATTACACTGAGCCTATTCTAATAATTAAGGAACCTTCCCACCATGATAAATGTTTGAAGTAATGAATATCTTGATTACCTGGGGCCTGAGTCAAACAGAAGCTGCACCTGGAAATATGTGAACATGGCTGTTCCTCAATTACCCTGCTGTGCCTGATGTCATCAACAGCAGCTCTCAACAAGGACCCCTTTTACACATGTATAAATACACAGAAAATTTGCTACTGTCTGTTACAAATTCATCTGCTTCTCAATGCTTGAGAGGTCTTGGGTTATGCCATGTATGGTAAAAGAAGGCTACAACCAAGTGGTGAAACTGCCCATGTGATTTAACCAAAGCAATGCAATGCTGATCCAAATCAAGTTTACCTATACTTGTTTGGCTTATATATTTGCATGTGGCTGAAAATGGGCCATAGGGGCAGCGCCTGTGGTTCAGTCGGTAAGGCGCCAGCCCCATATACCGAGGGTGGCAGGTTCAAACCCGGCCCTGGCTGAACTGCAACCAAAAGATAGCTGGGCGTTGTGGCGGGCACCTGTAGTCCCAGCTACTCGGGAGGCTGAGGCAAGAGAATCGCTTAAGCCCAGGAGTTGGAGGTTGCTGTGAGCTGTGTGATGCCATGGCACTGTAGCGAGGGCCATAAAGTGAGACTCTGTCTCTACAAAAAAAAAAAGAAAGAAAATGGGCCGTAGAACATCTTTCTATTGGTGATGGTGTTTGGTTTTTGTCCCAACAGGGGCAAAAACACCTTATAATTTACTGGCAATGGCACCAAAGATCTTCAGGTCAGTGTAAACTCCTCTGCATGGATTGTAATGGATAGTAAACTACACTACACGCTGTCTAACTTCTGTTTTCCCCCAAGACAGAAGTCTGAGTGCAAGACCCTGGAAGGCATGATTGAAGTCAACACTGCAGGCTAACTTCCACCCTGTTGTTTGGATCTCTTTTTGATAATAGCCTTAATTAAATGCTGTGTGAGACAAATTAAGTCAGTTTAGTTCTAGCCTCTGATGGTCAAATTAATCAGAGTGGCCAACAGAGTGGCATACTTAATGTGAAATTTCACCAGAAGCCAAAATACATAGGGACAGAGGGTGGATTGATGGAAAAGGTAATCTTTCATGGCCCAGAGCATGGCTGCACATTTTTAATGGGTGAGTCAAGAAAGCATAGCCTTGACTTCTCTTTACCCATGCTATTTCTTAGGGTTGTGTTTATAGTGAACAACCCTGAGAACCAAAATTATATAAAGTCAGACATAGACTTCAAAGTTATTGAGTTGGGAGAGCAAGAATTGAATTAATTTATAGATGAAACAGTATTTCCCAAGACTTAATAAATGTTGAGTTTGGGTCGTGGCATAATCATGGGTCATGGGTACACGTGGGTTCAAAGTACAGGCTTGCTTACTACTTACTGTAAAAGTTGTGAATCTCCAAACTTGGTTCTCCCTAGCTGTGACACAACCCCATTGTCTGTGTTACATCCTTCTAGGACTCTTGTGGGACTTGATCCATCACCCTTGTGGTATCTGAGACAAGGAGAACTGATGCAACATGGTTCCAGGCTTGCTGTGTCATAAGCAATAATGAGACTCCTATGACCCAGGAGTCTTATATGTTCTGCCAATAACTATAAGATAATAACAGGCTCTTACTAGATTGTAAGTAGAGTAAATCCGAAACCCTGATAGGTACCAGTGTTTTTAATTAATTTATATATAATAATTATGCATATTTATGGAATACATGTGATATTTTAATACATGCATACAATGTGTAATGATCAATTCTAGGTAATCAAGATATTCATTACTTCAAACATTTATCATTTCTTTGTGTTGGGAGCACTCCAAATCTTCTCTTCTAGCTATTTTGAAATATACAATAACTTATCTTAATGATAGTCACCCTTTTCTGCTATTAAACACTAGAACATATTCCTTCTATCTACCAGTATTTTTGCACCAATTAACCAACTTTCTTCATCTCCTTCCCTTCCCATTCTCCAGCAACTACCACTCTTCTCTCAAGCTCCATGAGACCAATGGTTTTAGCTTCCACATATGGGTGAGAACATGCAATACTTGCCTATCTGTGCTTGGCTTATTTCAGTTAGCATAATGACCTCTGGGCTCATCCAAGTTGCAGTGACTCATGAGTCATAGCTGGATGACTTCTTGCCATCGCCTGACAAAACTATTCTAGCCTAATACCTCACTGTCCTTTCACACATTAGATGCTTGAAGTTGTTATAAGTGAGACATCAATATCCTCATCAAAATTCTTGGCAAAATTCAATCCTGTAATCCCTCTACTGGGCATATACCCAGAAGACCAAAAATCACATCATAACAAAGATATTTGTACCAGAATGTTTATTGCAGCCCAATTCATAACTGCTAAGTCATGGAAAAAGCCCAAGTGCCCATCGATCCACGAATGGATTAATAAATTGTGGTATATTTACACCATGGAATATTATGCAGCCTTAAAGAAAGATGGAGACTTTACCTCTTTCATGTTTACATGGATGGAGCTGGAACATATTCTTCTTAGTAAAGTATCTCAAGAATGGAAGAAAAAGTACCCAATGTACTCAGCCCTACTATGAAACTAATTTAGGGTTTTCACATGAAAGCTATAACCCAGTTACAACCTAAGAATAGTGGGAAGGGGGAAAGGGAGGGGCGGGAGGGAGGTGGTGGGTAGAGGGAAGGGGATTGGTGGGATTACATCAGCAGTGCATCTTACAAGGGTATATGTGAAACTTGGTAAATGTGGAATGTAAGTGTCTTGGCACAGTAACTGAGAGGATGCCAGGAAGGCTCTGTTAACCAGTGTGATGAAAGTGTGTCAAACGGTCTGTGAAGCTAGTGAATGATGTCCCATGATCATATCAATGTACACAGCTATGATTTAATAAAAAAAAATAAAATAAATAAATAAATTCTTGGCAAAAATGTTGACTTGGACATGGCTGAGATCAGAGCCTACAATAGAGACCTCCTTTTTTGTCCTCCTGTCCAAAATTTATTAATTATTTAGTATGGTCAACAAATTCTGTTGGTTGACTTTTGTGTGCATGCCTGGTCACATTTTCTTTTTTTTTTTTTTTTGAGACAGAGTCTCAAGCTGTTGTCCTGGGTAGAGTGATATGGCATTACAGCTCACAGCAACCTCAAACTCTTGGGCTTCTGTGATTCTCTTGCCTCAGCATCCCAAGTAGCTGGGACTACAGGGGCCCACCACAACACCCAGCTATTTTTTATTTTTTTGGTTGTAGTTGTCATTGTTGTTTAGCAGGCCCAGGCTAGATTCGAACCTGCCAGCTCCAGTGCTGGCACCCTAGCCGCTTGATCTACAGGTGCTAAGCTCACTTTTTTTTTTTTTTTAAGTATTTGCAGCTTTAAAGAAATTATTTATTCATTGAAATGCACATACAAAATGACATGTGTTTACTGAGTACAACATGACACTTTAAAGTATATTTACCTTATGGAATGGTTAAATCTAGCTAATTCACAAATACATCCCATCACATAGTTATCATTTTTTTTAGAAATGTCTATTTAGGAGGCCAAGCGCGATGGCTCACACCTGTAATCCTAGCAATCTGGGAAGCCAAGGTGGGTGGATTGCTGGAGCTCAGGAGTTTGAGACCTGCCTAAGGAAGAGCAAGATATCCTCTCTATTACATATAGAAAAAATTAGCCAGGTGTCATGGTGGGCACCTGTAGTCCCAGCTACTTGGGAGGCTGAGGCAAGAGAATCACTTGAGCCCAAGAGTTTGAGGTTGCTGTGAGCTGTGATGCCAGGCACTCTACCAAGGGCAACAGTGCGAGACTCTGCCTCAAAAAAAAAAAAAAGAAAAAAAAAAGACCAAAACATAACAAGTGTTGGCAAATATATGGAGAAAAGAGCCCTTGCACACTGTTGGTAGTAATATGTAAACTGGTCACATTTTATTTTATTTTATTTTATTTTAAAGGTATCTGTCACTTAAGTATCAGTCATAGACCGTTTTCTCTGGAATATTACAGTCACTTTGAGGGGGAAAAATATGGCCACAGCAAGAAGACTATAAAGCAATGTTTACATCCACAAGCTGGGGACAGAAGGCTGATTCTGGCACTTGCCTACAGCCATGTTCTAATTATCCCACACTGTGTTATTGTAATGTTTGAAATTAGTTGTCAAGCTGTAAAAATATATATTTTTCAACTTAAAAATCTAGATTTCTACTGTCCTGAAAATCAAAGAGTCTAGCAAGCCTAGATCTGCATTTCCTCAAGGCAACACCCAGTAGAGTCAGAAGGAGCTGCTTTTGTAAACAAGGTTAGAACTCTCAGGTCTCCAAGCAATACCTATTGTCTCCTACCTGGCTGCTCGTTTCTTCTGATACTTGCCTCCATCCTACAGACATTGGATTTTGTGACCCCTGGAGAATAGGAATCAGCTGCTGGGAGAGGTCTAGATCATGCCCTGGCCAATTCTTCCCCTTCTCAAATAGTTTCTACACACACTACTAAGGGGCTTTCTTCAATTATTTCCTCAGTAGGTTCTCTCTCTACTACAGCAGAACCTCTATAAGTTGACCACCCAAGGGACTGTAACAAACTGGTCAATATACAGAGGTGGTTAACATAAGGAACTAGGCGTATAGTGTGGTACATATCTGGTCTATGAAAATTGTGATCAACTTAAGGAGGTGGTCAATGTAGGGAGGTGGTCAGCTATGGAGGTTTTAGGAAAGAAAGTCCAAATGATCTAGTGTGATATCTGACATGAAAGGTATGAAATTGATCAGTCATAGGAGTAAAGCAGAGATGGAATACAAATCACTATTAATCAAGTCATATGGAATTCTTGGCTTGATTTTACCCTCTTGGCAGGCTTCTTCCATTACTTCAGTCATCTCAGTGCCCATCAGTGGTACACCAGAGTATTCCACACCTTAGTAACCCTGAAGAACCCTCTTTCTGACCCAGTGGACCCTGTGCTGACGCTTTGCCATTGACAGTTACTGAAGGACCTTATAAAAGACATGGAAAAAGCCCTTCTATATTTGTAGGTTAAAACTTTTTTTTTTTAAAGCCAGAGATGGCCAGGCATGGTGGCTCACGCCTGTAATCCCAGCACTCTGGGAGGCCAACGCAGGTAGATTGCCTGAGCTCACGAGTTCAAGACCAGCCTGAGCAAGAGTGAGACCCCCATCTCTAAAAAAGAACCAAGCATTGTAGTGGGAGCCTGTAGTCCCAGCTACTTGGGAAGCTGAGGCAAAAGAATCCTTGAGCTGAGGAGTCTGAGGTTGCTGTGAGCTGTGATGCTACAGCACTCTACAAAGGGCAACCAACTGAGACTCGAGTCACTCATTTTGAGTGACTCACTCACTTTTAGTGACTCATTTTGAGTCTCAAAAATATATAAATAAATAAAATCTGGAGCTGTGGTATGCACCTGTAGTCACAGCTATTCTGGAGGGCTGAGCTGGAAGGAATTCCAGGATATAATGTATGATGTATGATGATCACACTTATGGATAGCCACTGTACTCCAGCCTGGTCAACATAGCAAGACCCAGTCTTTAAAAAAACATAAATAAATAAACTGTTTTAGAGAATGTTGGTTATGTCACTGCTCAATGTCTAGTTGCACAGGAGCTCATGGAGAAAACTGTAGGACTTTGGCTGTCATGAGCCCTATTCCCACAAAGAATGAGGCTAGGCTTTACAGTCAGGCAGATGTGGAGTCAAACTGAAGCTTTGTAATGTGAGCAACGTGAGCTCTATGAGCCTTCATTTCCAGACCAAAGGAAGTCTTCTCTGATGCCTTAAACTAGGATGAATTTTCCCTTGTTTCATTCTATCATGTAATGTGTAGCCTTCCTTCATGTTACTGTGTGCGAGAAAACAATAATTTCTACAATTATTTGAACAATGTATATTTCTCCAATTATTCTGAAAATCTCACAGGAATTATACTTAAGAAATTGTATTTTCCTGAAGCAAGGCTTAGCACATGGGGTGTATTTGATAACTGCTTGCTAATGAAAGTTCAAATGAATTAGTGGGTCAATGAATGGATGGACGGATTATTAAATTGCATACTGTGAGTATTGAGAATAAAGTACCTAATAGCAAGATACCACTTGCTTGTAAAATGTAGATCACCCTTGACAAATTGATACTTTCCATCTTCCTGATGGCCAGAACTGCCTTTCTCATCATGATCCCTTTTGAATCGCTGCTGACTAATTCAGATCTAGTTGTGCTATAAAATTGTATAAATGATCACAATTCGTGTATAAGTTATGAAAAATTTTAGTTCAAAATTAGAAATGAGCAAAGAAAATATGGAATATAAATGGAATTTTAAAAATACTACCCTTATAATGATTAAGTTCCTCTGGGTGCCACTGCATAAAGAATCAGGAACAGATTACACTTGGATCCCAACTTTGCCACTTAAATCAGGTGAGCTTAGACAAATGACTTCACCTCTGAGAGATGGTTTCTATGTCTTTAAAAAGAAGATAATTTTGGCTTCCTCTTGGACTCTGTGAAAGCGTCCTATTATATACAATTTACAAATGCCATAGGCAACAGTTAATCACACAGTAAGCATTTTATTCATTCATTCAACAAATATTTGGGGACACCCAGTATATCCAAGCACTGTGAACACCAGTGAACATATATAGACACAATTTCTGATCTCATGGGGCTGACAGTGCAGCAGAGAATACAAACTTCCATAAAACAATCACAAAATAGGCCAGGTACGGTGGTTCACACCAGTATTCCTAACTCTTTGGGAGGTTGAAGCCAGTGGATGCCCTGAGCTCAGGAGTTTGAGACCAGCCTGAGCAAGAGTGAGACCCTATCTCTATTAAGAATAGAAAAGAAAAAAAAAAAAAAAAACTAGCCAAGTGTTGTGGTAGATACCTGTAGTCCCAGCTATTTGAAAGGCTGAGGCAAGAGGATCTCTTGAGCCCAAGAGTTTGAGGTTGCTGTGAGCTCTGATGCCATGGCACTCAACCTCAGGGTGACTGAGTGAGACTCTGTCTCAAAAAAAAAAAATTTTTTTTCACAAAATAAGCATATAAATACACAAGGATAAAGACTTCGAAGGGAAGGAAAGTGGTTCTGGGAATGTAGCTCCCTGGGCTGAGAGGTCAGGGTGGCTTTCCTGGGGTTGTGACAAACACACTCATCTTTGCTCTCTCCTGTGAAGCCATGGGCTTAGGCAACCAAACTGCAGCCCCAATAGCCAGTGATTGAGATATCATAGTCATTTAATTGTTGTTATTATAAACAGATGAATAGACACGGAACATGCAGTGGTCCCCATCCTCACCCCGCTTATCTCTCACCTCTCCCTGCCATCCAGTCTCCTTTCCTGCTCCTCTCTTACCAGCCATCTTTTTCCATCACTCTTCTTTCTCTTTGTATTTTCTTCTAGCTGCTAATGGAGTTGGGGTATAGAGAAACATTCAGAGGTGGCCAATGTATCTAATATTTTATTCCAGATTTCTCTGTCTGTCTCCAGCTGACACAGGTGTTTGAAAACCAATAAGATGTTTAATGCCAAGGTGTTTGAAAACAATAAGAATGAGACCTGGGGTATTGAATGAACACAAGGTGAGGTAATTCTGGAACTCCTTTTCCTCCCAGGCCTCCACTCCTCCGAACATAGAATGGACACCTCTGAGAAAGACCCTGAAGTCCATGAGACAATCCTCATTCAGAGCTATAGGTTCAGGGAAAACACAGGGTCCCTGATGACAAGCTCCACTCCATAGTTTTTTTTAAAAATAACTTTGGCCAGGAGCAGTGGCTCATGCCCCTAATCCTAGCACTTGGGAGGCCGAGGCAGGTGGATTGCCTGAGCTCACAGGTTCAAGACCAGCCCGAGCCAGAGCAAGACCTCATCTGTAACAATAGCCGGACGTTTTGGCAAGTGCCTGTAGTCCCAGCTACTCTGGAGGCAGAGGCAAGAGAATCGCTTGAGCCCGAGAGTTTGAGATTGCTGTGAGCTGATGCCATGGCACTCTACCGAGGGCAACAAAGTGAGACTCCGTCTCAAAAAAAAAAAAAAAGATAACTTGTAATCTACTTCAGAATTTGCCTCAGTGTGTGCATTCTAGCTAGGTGACAGAGCAAGACCTTCTCTCACAAAACAAACAAACAAACAAAAAACTTATAAAGTGATTCAAAATAGAAACTAAATAATGTTATATCTATTTAGAAGGGAAGGAGGGTAGGAATGAGAGGTCTCAAAAATTGAAATCCTCAATTAATAAAGTGATAAAAGGATTGAGTTTAATATCAAAGAAAAAGAAGACTTTTCCTGAGTGTGAACATGCCCCTAACTTACTTTCTACTTCCCCATGACCTCAGTGTGGACATGCCCCTAAGTTACTTTCTCCTTCCCGGTGACTAAGTTTTTCTAAAATATGTAAAATAAATTACTTTCAACCATCTCAGTGTTTGAGAACCAGAGATTGATAGAAGATGGTACTATTTCCATATGCACTTTTCTTTTATGAGCTGCCATTCCCCAGGAGAAATGGTGGTGACAATTCAATTCACATGATGGTGACAATTTGTGCTGGAAAAAAAGTGTACTCTTCTTTGGGGCAGGAACAAACATCTGTGCCTGTCCAAAATTTGATGTTGTGACACACCACCTCTGTGGGTTAGGTCTTGAGACATAGTATCAATGTATCAGCATAAAAGAATGCACAGAAGAGGGCGGCGCCTGTGGCTCAGTGAGTAGGGCGCCGGCCCCATATGCCGAGGGTGGCGGGTTCAAACCCAGCCCCGGCCAAACTGCAACCAAAAAATAGCCGGGCGTTGTGGCGGGCGCCTGTAGTCCCAGCTGCTCGGGAGGCTGAGGCAAGAGAATCACGTAAGCCCAAGAGTTAGAGGTTGCTGTGAGCCGTGTGACGCCACGGCACTCTACCCGAGGGCGGTACAGTGAGACTCTGTCTCTACAAAAAAAAAAGAATGCACAGAAGAATTCTATGCTTAATCTGCATCCTCTGTGAAAGGATTCACAGAAACTAGTAATGATGGTGGTCCTCCTGTCAAACTGGAGAAATGGGAGACAGTGGTCGTGCAGATTGTTTCCTGCCATCTGAATTCTTTCACCAGGAGCATGTATTGCCTATTCAAAAGCATACACACAAAGGTCTACAAAGAAAAAGAAAAATGTCATCCTCAGACTGCCCCATATTCTCTCACAACCAGCCGGCTCAGGAAAAGCCCCTGGTAGCTGAAAGTCCAGACAGTAGAAAAGTGATGGCGGGGATGGGGGTTGGGGGAGCTCCCACAGTGATGCAGAACGGTGTTGGCCGTCCCTGCCGAATCCGGCACCCGGAGCTGCAGGGCTCGCGTCTGCCTTTCCCTCCTTCACCACACCAGGCCACCTCTGTGAGTGAAGACCCCGTGGCACACAGTAGGTGCTCAGCAGCTCTGTGCGTGCCCTGCCCTGCCCTTTTCCTTGCAAGAGAGTAAAACACTTGAAGAGGTAGGTGAGGGGACATTCCAGCAGGATTGGTGTATGCCAATTAAATCTTCCGTGTTCGTCCCCTGTGGTTCTCATGAGTTGCAGGGAGAGAGATTTGCAAGGGCGAGGCCCGGGAGGAAAGGTCCTCTCGGTTCCCCCTTGGCCCGCGCAGGCGCCCCTGCTCCGCGTCCCTCCCTTTTAGGCAGCCTTTTCCAGAGCTGTGCTGACAAGTCTGGGGATTGTGTGAGGAATGCGGGATGCTCTCGGTGTAGTCAGTGGCTTCAGACTCCCTGCCCAGGAGCCTGTGACCGCCATGTGAGTTACATTAGAACGCCCCGTGGGCGAACCAGCCCCGGTGCCCCGAGAACATCAACCCGGGAGCACTCGGTCTCTGAGCCCTCCGCTTGATCCTCATTCCCGCTCTGGAAGAAGGCGGGAAGCTGAGGACAGAGGCGGGAACTAGCTGGGAAAACTGGCAGGCCCTGCCGGCGCGAGCCCAGCGCAGGATTTCGCAGTCTCTCCTGCCCCCAGCTGGCTGGAAGGAGAGTTTGCACGTAGCGATCATCCAGGGTCGCCAAGGGGGGCTTGTCCCTCTAGGCTCCGCTGCAACCCGCCCTCTACCATTGTAGGGGTTGGGAGAGAGGCACAAGCTATGGTCAGCGAAGGGTGCGGATTCCGGAGAGGAAGCATTGACAGGAAGGACTGAAGTTCCCACAGACAGAGAGGTCATATGAGGGATGGGGGTGTCTGAGCATCTTTAGTGAACATACCAGCCCCCATTACGATTCGTGGATGGCCAGGTGGAGACGCAGTCACACAAGCAGCTCCGTAAGCCTGGCCTGGAGCCCAAGTCACACTGACATCTCAGGAATATTGTGTAGTGGAGTGGCATCTGTCCTTTGTAAAGTTGCTGCCGAGAGTTAGGCAGAAATGTCGTGGTATTCAGATCCTTCTTAATTAAGAGGTTTTAGATGTGAGTATTCCCAAAACGGGTCCCTTTAATGTTGCGGTACAAACACTTTGTAGTATTTATGGGGCCTACTGGGGTTCTTGATTTGAGGATCTTATTCAGCAAACATTTCTTGAGTACTTATGTGCCAGGCACAGCTGGTGGTATGTGGGAGTCATCATCAGAGAATTCAGAAGACCAAAAATAATAATAATAATAATCATCCCAGCTTTTATGGAGGTCACAGTCCAGTAAAGGCTGACACATGGTAAATATAATAGACGTATAAATTGCACAGGCTGTTGAGGTGATAAGCTCTATGGAAAAAAATGTAACAGGGAGGAGAATGGGGGGAGCAGTGAGTAACATTTTCAAATAGGGTAGTCAAGGTGAACCTCCTTGATAAGGTTACATTAGCAAGGACATGAAGGAGGTATGGGAGTTGGCCATACACGTGTCTTGGGGGGAATGTCTCAAAGCAAGAAAATGCCTGGGGTCTTTCAGGAACAGCAAAAAGGGCAGACCCTACAGAAGAGTCAGAGGGAGACTAGCAGGGGGGTTGTTCCGGAAGGCCAGGGTGTGGGGGTCCTGATCACTTAAGGGCATTTGGACTTTAATAGGGCTTTTACTCAGAGTGAAAGGAAGAAGCTCTAGAAGATTCTGAGCAGTTAGACAATCTGAGTTACGTTTTGAAAAGATTACTTAGGCTTCTGTGTGTGGAGTCCTGGTGCAAAACTTTGATAGCAATCCCAGTGGGAAGAAATGATCTCGCAGACTTGGTAGCAGCAGGGGAGGCCATGAGAAGTGGCCAGATGTGGAAGCTACTGACTTTAAAGTGGGGCAAAAGAGAAAGAGATCATGAACAACTCCAAAATTGCTGTCCTCAGAATGGAAAAGATGGCATTACCTTCAACTGAGGTGGAGAATGCTGACAGAAGAACAGCTTTAGGGAACAAGTGGAGGATACGTTGGAAGCATCTATTTGACATCCAAGTGAATATGTCAAATAAATAGTTGGTGTACTAGTCTTTGGTGTACTCTGTCTTCTACAGAGAGAGCTGGGCTGGGGGTATAAATCTGGGAGTAGTTGGAGAATTGATAGCACTTAAAGCCTGACACTGGGTAAATCACCAAGGGAGTGTGTATAGATAGAGGAGAGGACTAATAATCCCCATGGGGATCTCCAACATCAAGAAAGCAGGGAAAAGAGGAGGAGCTTACAGAAGAGCCTAAGAATGAAAACTTGTATGGTAAGGCAGAGCCAGAGATGGGTGTCCCAGAGACCGACACACAGTCTCATCATGAGTTCTGCCTTGAGGACACCAGGACTGATCTCACAAAGATTTTCATTCCTATTTCTGTCACAAGAAGCCCCAATCCCAGCTCAGTCTCATCAAGCAAAAAGGAGGAAATGGACAACCGTGACTAATTCTGCTAAGTGTAGGGAATCAACTCTGTTAAGGTGGGGAGGTCTTACCTCCAATGCAAGGAACACTCCGTAACCCTCATAACACCCACTGATGGACCTGAGGAGGCTGGACAGTCCACCGGGAAGATTTACAAACTTCTTGGCCTAGAAGAAGACAGTCTTAGCCAGGAGATGACTAGAAAGACAGTCCATGTCTGAGTTACGTTTTCTGTCCCAGAGGAGGAAATGAAGTGATGGAGAGCAGGGCTATCTAAATCTCACCTCTCCTGATTTACTAGTCCCTCCCTCACATACCCCAGACCCTCAGTACTTCGCATTCTCTCCGTCTCTCCTCACTCCTAAGTACTCACCTGAGGAACTTACCTTGTCATATAACCTTCCTTTGAAGCATCCAGCTCTAGTCCCTCCCTCCTACCACCCTGACTCTGCGCATTCTCCTGGGGAGCTCCACAAGTTACACATAGACCCATCTCATTGTTTTAAACTGCCACATAGTACTAATGGAGTCCTTATATCAGGGAGTGACAGGTTTAATTCCCAGTTCTACACATATCACTAATTTTCCGTGAGACCACCTTTCTGGTCCTCAGCTATGAAATGAAGGACATGTAATAAAAAGAGCTCACAAATTCCTTTTAGCTCAGACTCTTATAGTTTTCCAAAGCCTTGATTAAGCCTTGAGTGTGTGTATCTGCATGTGTGTGTGCATGTGTGTGTGTACAGGAATGTCTACAGAAAATATAAACCACATTTCTGAAATTTTTCACTATGTGAATCTGATTTTCTTAAAATATTATGCCTAAGTCCAGAAGAAATAGCCTGATTACCTGAAACAAAATTTTTCTTCTCTATATATGTGAGTGTGTGCGTGTGTGTGTGTGTTTATTGTTGTTGCTGCTGCTGTTACCTTAAGACTATCAAGGAAAACATTTAACAGGCCAGGCCAGGTGGCTCGCACCTGTAATCTTAGTGCTGTGGGAGGCCGAAGTAAGAGGATCACGTGATCTCAGAACTTTGAGACCAGCCTGAGCAACAGCGAGATTCCATCTCTACTAAAAATAGAAAATGTTTGGCATTGTGGAGGGTGCCTGTAGTCCCAAATACTCAGGAGGATCGCTTGGACCTGGGAATCTGAGGTTGCTGTGATGCCATGGCATTCTAGCCTGGGCAACAGAGTGAGACTCTGCCTCGAAAAAAAAATTATATTTCAGTCAACATGCAAATCTCTCTCTCTTTTCTCTTATTCAATTGTGCAAGAGAAAAAGGTCAGCACAGAAGACTATAGGATGATCTTACACCTCTGAGACTGTCTGGGCTGGAGGTTAATACATTAGGGGCTGTCAGTGAGTTTGCGAACATTAACATATAGTTCCCATCCTTAACTGTTTCTACGTCACCTACCTCTGATCTAATAGGAAAATGAGAGCCCTGAAACTCATTAAACCTAAAGGGAAGCTTTCATGAGTGCTTTACAGACTAATATATTTTAACACTATTTAAAATTTGTATGCTATATGGTTTTGCAATGAGTATCTGAAATAGACAAGGAAGACGCCACCTCTTTGGTGTACCTATTTCACATAAGGCAATTGGGATTAAGCCTCACAACAATGCTGTCCATTAGATAACACTCTGTATACTTTTCTAGGCTTATGCAGGCTTGCCTCTGATCTAGAATGACACACCATTAGGCTTCCGTCTGTGAGTCATAAAGGGTTGTAATGTTTTTCTAGTGGAAAAGAGAAGAAGAGCAACTTGTCTAAGGTCACATGGATAGTGAATAGCAGAGCCATGAGTCAAACTTACATATGTCTTTTTTTAAAAGACAAGCACTTTGGACCAAGAACCAAGCTTCTCTCTCTCTTAAGGAAAAGCTGTCAATTAAGTAGGAAATCAAAATGCATGGAATAAAGGATGATGTTCCATGAAGGAAAATATTCTAGTTTGGGAGGAAAAACATGCCTTGATGATGTAAGAAGCCAAAGATTTCTCTGAAAAGCAGCAAAGGGAAAACCCTTTGGGAAACAGTAGAATAATGGAGTTGAGAAATTTCAATAATAGAACTGCAAAATCCAGACAATCAGAGTATAAACCCAGGTCAGCTTACTGATTACTTCAGGGTTTCCTGAATATCAGGCATGCTACGTCACAGCTCCCTGACACCTATATGCTATCAATAAATATTTTCTTTTTATCAACTTTTCTCACAGTTTCATAAAAGCAGTAGTACACATAAAACCACAGATTTGATGTATTGGTTATTTATTGATACTGAATAAACACATAACAATAAATACTTTTAAATGTCTATCTGTGAACCCCTAACATCAGTCATCTTACTTCCCACCATCTGTACACATTTCACATACAACTTTATCTCAAACTTTAACTTAAAGAATTCTACCTGAAACAATGCTGTCAGAAAAATAAAAGACCCAAGGACAGAAAATAATTGAAGTCCAAGGTCAAAGGTTTGTTCATATTTATCTACTTCTGTTCAAACTACGGGCTAAACCAGCCAGGCTCTATATTCTCCTCATTATGAAAATGTTCCAAATTGCTTGTTAGGACAGTTCCAGGATTTGGTGAAAAGGAAGGAAATGAAACCCTGTTTTGTGACCTTAGCTTGCTAGCCACACCTAGTCTATAAAAGAGCTTGCAAAGACCTAGAAAAAAGTACAGTTTTACTCAATTTACCTGGTAGTTACAATCCCAGCAAATTTTCTGTGTTTCAAAACCATGCAAAATAAGCCAGAAGGAGTTCATGCCTGTTGTCCTAGCTCCCTGGGAGGCTGAGGTGGAAGGATCACTTGAGCCTAGGACTTTTGAGAGCAGCCTCGGCTACATATCCAGACCCCATCTCTAAAAAGAAAAGAAAATGCAGGCCAGGCACAGCGGCTCCCACCTGTAATCCTAGCACTCTTGGGAGGCTGAGGCAGGAGGATCACTTGAGCTCGGAAGTTCAAGACAAGCCTGAGCAAGAGCGAGACCCCATTTCTATTAAAAATAGAAAAATTAGTCAGGTGTTGTGGCACACCTATAGTCCCAGCTACCCGGAAGGCTGAGGCAGGAAGATCAGTTGAGCCCAGGAGTTTGAGGTTGCTATGAGCTAAGCTGACACGGCAGCACTCTAGCCTAGGCAACAGAGTGAGACTGTCAGAAAGAAAGAGGTTAGAGGTCAGATAATTCTAAGCTCTTTTCTTGCCTACATCAATTCCAAGAGGACAATCTTAAGTCGTGTAGAATATTCACTAGTTGTTCATTTGGCAAAACATTCCCACATACTGCTATACCCTGAGCACACTTGCCACCCACCCATTAAATGCCAGTGTTTAACTCCACCCCAATCATAGTTGCAAAAGTATCTCTAGAAATTTAAAAACCTCACAATCACTAAAAACAACTGGTCTAGAAGTATGATGAAAATCTATAGAAAGTTACTTTTCCACTGCATGTTAACATCCTCACATCTTAACAGTGCATATAAGCCTTCATTTATTTTCAAAGGACTTTAACAATGTTCAACTATTTATTCACTCAGCATACACATTCCAAGTTTAACAATGTGCCTGGCCCTCCTCTGAGCACTGGAGGTACAAAAGTGAATAGGACAATGTGTGCCCTCCAGTGTGCCAATTAAAAGGCAAGACACTCGTAGGCAGTTATGATTCAGAGTGATAAATTAACATTATAGAGTTTTTTGAGACCAAAATAGCATAACACACATAAAATGCTCCTGTAACACAGTGGAGTTAGTTCCCTTCCATTTCTTCATAAATGACCTAAAACTGGCAAGGGAGATTCCCATGATGTGTCAAACAAGGCCTCCCACATAACAGCCTTCCTCAGTGAGGCCCGCTGACCCCACCCCACTTTCCCTGTCTGTGCTAAGGAGCAGGGTGACCTTCTTCTTAGTAACTGTTACCTTGAATGCCTTCCTGCAGTCTTTCCACAGTGACATCTAAGGTGTGGAAGAAAGGACTTCTTTGTGGTCCAGATGCAAACAGACAGTCTATAGAGGGTGGTGTCCCAAAAGTTACCTATAAAGTCACCATACATAGAGGAAAATGGGAAATTGTAGCTAAATGTACCTTTATTTACAATATTCATTATGAAATTTTACAAAATATTTACAAAATATTCTTTACATGTTGGCCACCTCTCTATAAAACTTTCTAATAAATAAATAAATTGCTTTCCTCAACTGATGTCAGATGCATCATCTTCAGAGCAGCCTGACTCCAGGCAATGAGTTAGAGTGCAGGAATAGTTCCAACAAATGCTTCCTGGATCTTGCTCTTTCTTTTCAATTAACTAAATTGAAGACACTTCTTTTTTAGCAATCCTTCAGCCCAGTTGTGGCCTGAAGACTCCTACACTCACCCAGTCAGAGCTCTTTTAATAAACATGAGTTGGGCTGGGCCAGGTGGCTCACACCTGTGATCCGGGAATTTTAGGAAGCCAAGGCAGGTCAATTGTGGGAGCTCAGGAGTTCGAGACCGCCCTGACCAGAGCCAGACCCCATCTCTACTAAAAAATAGAAAAACTAGTTTGGTGGTGTGGTGGGTACCTGTAGTCCCAGCTACTTGGGAGCCTGAAGCAAGAGGACTGCTCAAACCCAGGAGTTGGAGGTTGCTGTGAGCTATGACGATGCCATGGCACTCTAGTCTGGGCAACAGATTGAGATTCTGTCTCAAAAGAAAACAAAAACATGAGTTGAATAAATCTCTGTTATAAAAGATATCCTGATGCAGGCATGGTACTTGCTACAGTATTTATATATAAAGTCTGTGGCTTCGGGGAGGTGATGTGACTCCACTGTAATTCCCTGAAATCCATGAGCTCAGGAATTCTTTTCCCCATCTCCTCAGATATTCAGTTTCAGAATTTTGATGGTCTCTTTATGTCTGATGTCTCTCATACCTAATCTGCCCCACACACACACACAGTGTATTTCTACCCAGGTCATACCAATTATTCACTGGTCTCTATATTTAACTATTCACACTGAGATATAAGCAGAGGTTAACTCTTACATGTTAACTTTACAAGATCAAAAGAAATTCTTAAACCGATGATGGTTTGAGTACTTGCAATACTTTTGAAAGAATGGGAGGGAAACTTGCAAAACTCATCCCTTGTCTGCCTTATCCACTTACTTAAATTGTGATAATAAACATATGAAAGAAATATTTCATATATTTACAGGATTACAGGCCTGGTTCATGTATCTTAACATACCCTGTGACTAGCACTGTATCCAGAATAGAGTGCACAATCCATAAGTGCCTGGTTTATACATAAAGATAAAATTCCCATTTTACATAATGAAATACACCAATGCACAATGACAGTTGTGTAGAAAGCAGCATAAATGTGAATGAACACAGGGTTTTGGAAACCTAGGTTGGAGCCTTTATGCCACATCAGATATCATCTATCTTCCTCAATACAGATTTCTGCCAAAAGAGACCAGATCCAATTGGCAAATCTCTGCCCTGAAGCAAGATGCTTTGTAATTGGATCACTTTCAATAGCACCAACAGTTCTGGCCTTGGCTTGAAGTTAATCAGCCAAGTTACTAAATAAGGAGGCATGTTGCCCCAGGGGATCTTTTTTCAATCCCCGGGTTTCTTCATGGCCAAAACTCAGATGAATCATGATGTAGATCTGACTTGCACCTACCTGAGGCCAAGAGGATCTGCCTGTTTCCTACCCAAGAGTCAAATGAGCCCCAGGGAATAAGAAAAAAATCAAATGAGATTGATTCTGTCTGATTTGCATCTCATTTTTTCCTTTTTAAAATTAATCTCACAAAATTATAAAATTTACATTACAAGGTATCTTGTGGGGGGGGGAGAAAGACAGGAAGAGAGAAAGGGGGAGAATAGAGAAAAGAAAGTACTAAGAGGCACAAGTGCAAGAAGAAAAGGCGAACTTCAGCATCATCTGTCCTCCCAGTAGGCTGAGTGCAGGGGACGGAGCGTGCACTGAGGCTCACAGACAGCGTGGAACAGGCAGGGTCACTCTGCAAACACTGAGCACCTACTACAACCCACACGCAGATAAAGTCAGGATGGCTCCTATTCCTCCAGGAGACCAGAATGACTTGGAATCCCAGACAGGTCATGTCTGAATGAGTCATTCAAATGCTCCAAATTATGGCAAAACTTGAGCCCTTCTCTCCTTCTCCTATTATAGAGTATAGACATTGTGCGAAGCCCCCATGTAGGCCTTCGGATGGGGAGCACTGATGAAAGCACATAAGATCTGGTGATTCCCTTGAACAAGTTTCCCACAAGGAATCATTTCACAAATCCTAGGGGGTGCCCAGTGGCTTTGGAGCCATGACGTGATCTCAGCTCTATGAAGAGAATTCTGAGGGCAAGAAGCTGAAGGATATAGTCAAGATCTTTGACTAGGTAACTGTCAAACCTTGTCAAATCCTCCCAACTGTTCTTTCTTTATCTGTAAAAGTTAAGGCTGGGACAATTTTTAAAAAAATTAGTGAGGTAGGGTAGAGAGCTGGTATATGTAGATGTTGAGAAAGATTTCTCCCGACAAAGATTAGGACAAAAAGAAGTTTATTTATTTTTCCTTGGATGAGAAAAGGACCAACACAGTGAAAGAGATGGAGACAGCATTGGCAGAGAATCTGGTACTCTGGCTTTTTATTTAGAAGTTCTAAAGGAAGTAAAGAAGATTTATGATTGTAGCCAAATTAACAGATTCAGAACTCCAGAAACTCCAAAGCTATAAAACAAATTCTCAAAAGCAGTTTTTTGTTTTGTTTTGTTTTGTTTTTGAGACATTCTCATGCTGCCCAACTCAGCTGGGCTTGAGTTCCGTGGCATCATAGTTCACAGCAACCTCAAAGTCTTGGGCTCAAGTGATCCTCCTGCCCCAGCTTCCCAAGTAGCTGGGACTACAGGTGCCTGCCATCAGGCTTGGCTTCAAAAGCAATTTTAAAAGAGAAAGATTTACATTTCCTTTCTGTTTGTTTAACTCATTTTAGACGTTGTGAAAACAGAGCTCCACAGGGTGCCTGTGAGAGAGATTTTAGCCATTACTGAGAAAGGTTAAGTTAGTAATTTTTTTTTTTTGAGACCGAGTCTCAAGCTGTCGCCCTGTGTAGAGTGCTGTCATGACACTGCTCACAGCAACCTCAAACTCTTGGGCTTAAGCAATCCTCTTGCCTCAGCCTCTCAAGTAGCTGGGACTACAGCGCCCGCCACAATGCCCAGCTATTTTTTGGTTATAGTCGTCATTGTCATTTGGCAGGTCCGGGCTGGATTGGAACCCACCAGCTCTGGTGTATGTGGCTGGTGCCTTAGCCGCTTGAGCTACAGGCGCCAAGCCTAAGTTAGTAATTTTTCTGTTATTTTGCTATTAAGACTGATTGTCCTTTCTTTCTTCCTTTCTTTCTTTTTTTTGAGACAGACTCTGTCTGACAGTCTCACTTTGTCGCCCTCAGTAGAGTGCCCTGCGTCACATCTCACAGCAACCTCAAACTCTTGGGCTCAAGTGATTCTCTTGCCTCAGCCTCCTGAGTAGCTGGGACTACAGGCACCCACCATAATGCCCAACTATTTTTAGAGAGAGGTCTTGCTCTGGCTCAGGCTGGTCTCCAACCTATGAGCTCAGGCAATACACCTGCCTTGGCCTCCCAGAGTGCTGGGATCACAGGCGTGAGCCACCACGCCCGGCCTGATAGTCCTTTCAGTGGCATATGCCTGTAGTCTCAGCTGCTTAGGAGGCCAAGGCAGGACAATCAAGACTGCAGTGAGCTACAACACACCACTGCACTCCAGCCTGGATGACAGAGTGAGACCCTGTCTCAAAAGAAAAAAAAATTAAGATTTGTTAAAGGGACTGAGGTGGAGGGAGCTATCACTCAAGGAAAAGCCCACAACCCACCTACTTCTAGACATAATATAAGACAGTCCGTATCATCCCAAGGGATCTTTAATATTTATCTAATTGTTCCTAAGAAATTACTATAACTTACATTTGTAAAGTGCTTTAGGGATTACAAAGCGTTTCTTTTTTTTTTAACTTGCTTCTCCCTGAAACCCCGTGAATTAAGGCAAGTGTTTTTACAATCCCATTTCATAAAGAGATAACTGACTCTCAGAAAGTTTCAATGAGCTGCCCCAAGTCAGACAGCTAATAGGTGAGAAGCAACCTAGAATACTGATGCACCCTTCAAATTGTCCCTAAAAAAAGTGTCCCTCACCAGTAGAAACCTGATTCATGCCACAAACTAAGAAAGCTTCCCCAGCCTGCTCCTGTCACACTCACTCCACCTTAGTTATAACTACGTCACTCAGCCCTTTGCCCAGTCTTCCCAGTCTTCTCCCCTGGACCACAGATGGGTCACCACAGCTACCTCTACCCCTCCAGTGGGATGTCACATTCAGTCCCAGTCCCACACTCACACCCTCCTTTACTCAGCCCGGGCTAAGGATCTGCAAAGCAAGACTCACAACCCTGGAGATATATTGTTACGGCCCAGCTGTGGGGATTGTTACAGGCCCAGCTGTGGGGAGGAGCAGGATCGGTGGAGCTGAGTAGCTCAAGTACTGCCCCATTATCTTCCAGGGAGGAAAGCCGAGACCTTCAGGCCTGATTTGGAGACTGCACGGAGGGAGCCCAGCTGTCCTTGGGGAATCAGACCAATCCAGCCTGGCAGATGGAAAGAAGCAGATGGAAGGCAGCCCTGCCTGACTCCAGGGCCTCCCAAATAACTCGTTCTACTCCCAAGCCTATATTTTTCCAGAGGTCATATGATGAAAGGCTGCTATAGTTGCCTTTTATCAATAAGAGCAGTGGCTAAGGAGAAACAGAGTCTAACTAGGAAACATAAATCCTTTGGCCAAATGCCACTTGGGCTGAGCCAGCCTCCAGCCCACCTCTGTTCTCTGGTCCCCTTGTGCCCTTGTAACCTGAAGCCAGGAAACAAAGGGGCTGGAAGAAAAAATATTCATAGTTCTTAAGTGAGGAAGAGATCCCTAAAAGGGAAGGGAGACAACAGGCAAACACACCAGGTCCTGCAAATTTTTAGAAAATTGTCCAACCCCTACAGCTAGAAGGAAAGGAAGAAGACCCGGATGGGGGGCCTAGATGGGGAGAGATTTTTTTTTTTTTTTTTGAGACAGAGTCTAACTTTTTCACCCTTGATAGAGTGCTGTGACATCACAACTCATGGCAACCTCAATCTCTTGGGCTTAAGAGATCCTCTTGCCTCAGCCTCCCATGTAGCTGGGACTACAGGCACCCACCACAACACCCAGCTATTTTTTTGTTATTGTTGTCATTGTTGTTTAGCTGGTCCAGGTTGGGTTCAAACCTGCCACCCTTGGTGTATGTGGCCAGTGCCATAACCACTGTGCTACGGATGCCAAGCCAACCTCAAATTCTTGGGCTCAAGTGATCCTCTTGCCTCAGCCTCCTGAGTGGCTGGGACTACAGGCGCCCACCACAACACTGGACTATTTTTAGAGATGGGGTTTCACTTGTGCTCAGGCTCATGAACTCAGGCAATCCACCTGCCCTGGCCTCCCAGAGTGCTGGGATTACAGGTGTGAGCTGGGATTACAGCTGCACCGAGGGAGCCCAGCTGTCCTTGGGGAATCAAACCAAGCCAGCCTGGCAGATGGAGAGAAGCAGATGGAAGGCAGCCCTGCCTGACTGCAGGGCCTCCCAAATAACTCGTTCTACTCCCAAGCCTATATTTTTCCAGAGGTCATATGATGAAAGCCACTGTGCTAGGAGATAGGGAGAGATTAAGAAAATTAAAAAACACCCGTGCTGATTATGTGGGCACTGGCTTTTCTCTTTAATGCCCACAGAGCTTCCACAAAGGAAAAACCCTCACCCACCAGCACACTATTCCCCTGACTTCCAGAGCCAGAGCTTTGATCTGAAGATTTTTTGCCATAGTCCGCACTCTGCAACAGCTTTGCCAGCCTATGCACTGCAGCCGGAGTCACCCTCCCAGGCCAGGTTGGTTCTTTCCACCTGCTCACTCTTTCTGGCTGGCCTCCTTCCTGCAGGACTCAGAGCTTCTCCTGTGAGTCACACACCACCTTGATCTGTCACAGGTCCACAGACAAGAGTCATTATTCCTAATCTGGAAAAGCAATGCAAAAAGATACACATTCATTTATGATAAGTGGCCCATAGCTCACGCTAAGAAATGTTTACTGATTGAAATGGGGATACCCGGGCAGCACCTGTGGCTCAAGGAGTAGGGCGCCGGTCCCATATGCTGGAGGTGGTGGGTTCAAACCTAGCCCCAGCCAAAAGAAAAAAAAGAAATGGGGATACCCTAGTGAAAAAAGGCTGCCTCAGATCCTAACCCAGGCATCTTATTCATCTGGCCCTTGGAAACATGGCAGGCCTTTTCCTGTTATGACGCTCCTCCAGAGTCTCCCAAATCCCTGCGTAGCGTCTATGTGGTTCTGCACTACCAGGGAGTGCTTTCTCACATGCTAGCTATCTTATCTGAATGTCTTGGGAACAATAAGGTCACAGCAATCACGATCTGATTCCACTTTTTTCAGAAGAGATGGAATATGAGAACAAACTAAATATTGACTCTTAGTGTGACAAAACCTTTCATTCATGAATCTTCTATTGTTTTAACTTTCCTTTTATAAGCCATAGTCATGTCTATTGACCTTCTCTGGCTCTTCTGAAAGGTCCTCTCACCTCACTCTTGACAGTGGCCATGAGCAAGAATAAGTCTATTCTCCTGGAAACAATTAGGATCTGTCCTCACCATTTGGTCAGGGGCCACTTGCCAGAGGGAGATGCCCCAGGAAAGGGAAGCCATCATGCAGGTACTGCCTGCCCTGTGCCCTGTGGCTCCAGTTGTCAATCTCTCCTACCCAAGAAGCCATCTCTACTTCCTATTAGAGGATAAGGGGTCACTGAGGTCCTGCATGGTGCTAAAGGGACACAGGGAGCATCGCTCATGCTTGCCAGTCACTACCCCATGATTCTGCTATCCCCAAGCAGTGAGGAGGTGAACATATATCTTTCTGCAGAAAATAAAAACCAGAGTCAAGAGAAAAAAATTCAATATATGAAAACTTTTTCTAAAGTCAGATTTGAGAATGGTTGAGTAACATTCTGAAATCCCTTGTAGGCCTATTCTTTTAACTCTGCTGAATTATGGACAGCCACCTCTAGGCCTTGTTCTGGGTTTGCCTGGAGCATACTTCCCCCACTTGGTCTTCTAAGGAAATTATTATTCATCCTTTCAGATTTAGTTTGGTATCATCTCCAGCAGGAAACTTCCTCTCTCCACTGCCACACCCTCCCAAGACCTACAGCTGGCCTCCTTCCCTGCTCGCCTTTGTATTAAAATTATCTGTCAGTATGTTTTCTACCAGTAGACCACCATTTCCTAAAGGGCACAATATATAACATCAATATCTGTTTTCTCTGCCCGTAATGTTATCTGTCATATGGAAGGAACTCTATGCTTATAGAATAACAAAATTGGCATCAATGATCAAAGAGTACATTGGCTCTTAGTAGACCACTTAGGCATCTTATAATCTAAATTTGTAGCAGGTCTAACATAGTTAATATTCTCAATACTACAGACTCAATTTCTTTTTAGGAGCCACAGTAAGAAATATAGTCTGACAGATTTCAGTAGATACCTAAAATTTCTGGAAAAGTACAAGTGACCCAAAATGACCCATCCCTCCTATTCTTTGAAATTTGCCAACTCTCTTCTTTAGAACCTCTCCTCTTAAAGCTCCAAATGAAGAGGGAAAAGAGGAGTAAGAAGCAAGTGTTGTGGACATAGCATAGCTCAAGGACTCCTTAGCCAAATTTGCTGCCAGTTGGTTAAGTTGATGTGACATTGAAAGCCAAAGTCTTTTTCTCCAAAAAGTGTGACCTGAAATCTCTATATCTCCCTGGTACGGGCCTCCCTCATTTCCTCTGATGGACAATTATTTAAACAACACATATTATTTTACCATGGTGACAGTAACTTTTCATAGTACACACTGGATAGAATTAGAGAATATTTATAGATACCATCTCATGCCATACAATTCAGCTTGGCAGAGATTCATTCACTGTTCAGGTTTTGAAACCAGCATGTAGTTGCTTCTACTTCTTAGAAATTAACTCTCTCTCTTCCTCATTGTCACTGTTCTGTAAATGACTAGGAGAGACCAGAGACCAGAGCTTCTCCCCTTCTAATCACTGACCTTTATTATAGATTAACTGACTTCTTTTTTTGTCCTATACAAAACTGAGACTATTAAAAAACAATAAAGAATATTGATTCCTAAAGAAAAAATCAGCTAGATGATGCAAAAGGCTCCCCATAACTGTTAGATCTTCAGTATGAAATGTTAAATATACCTCTCCCCAGGACTGCAAACTAATACAACTTCTTTGGGAAAAAGTATGGAGAATCCTCAGAGAACTCAAATTAGACCACACATTTGATCCTGCAATCCCATTAGTAGGCATCGACCCAGAAGAAAAAAATCATTTTACCCTAAGGACATTCTCACTAGATTGCTCCTCGCAGCTCAATTTACAATTGCCAAGACGTGGAAACAACCTAAATGCCCACCAACCCAAAAATGAATTAACAAACTGTGTTATATGTATATCATCAAATACTATTTGGCATTTAAAAAGATGGGAACTTTAGATCTTTTGTATTAACCTGGATGGAGTTGAAACACATTCTACTTTGTAAAATATCACAAGAATGCAGAAGCAAGTATCCAATGTATTCAATACTAATATGAAGCCAGAAGATGATCTATACACGCCCATATAAGAGAAAAACTTAAATCAATTAGAGATGTTGAGAGGGGGAACAAAGGATGGGGGAGAGGAGAAGAGGGAGGGAGATGGGTGTGCTCCCATTTAATGGGCACAATGTTAGGGTGTATGGCACATCTCTTGGGGTGGGACATAATTATAAGAGGGACTCTACCTAACAAATGCAAACATTGTAACCTATTTCTTTGTACCCTCAAATTAACCTGAAATAAAAATAATTTTTTAAATAAATAAATATACCTTTCCCCCTTAAAGGAAATCAAAAAAAAAAAAAAACCTCACTACCTCAAGTAATCAGATAACTGTATGTGCTAGCCTTAAGTGGAATATGTTGAAACCCTTTTAAGCTTTGAAAACCATATCTGTATTTGGAGCACAGGGTTTCATTCTTTGAAATCTCTATTACTGAGTGGCCATACTCAAGCTTTATGCTCAAATAAACTCATTTAATATTTCCTGAATCTTGTTACTTAAGATCGACAATATTATGTACAAGTTCTTGGTATAATATCTGTTACACAGACGTTCTCAGTGTTATGTTAGTTTACTAAGACGACCAATTTAATTTGAAAAGAAACTAACATTAAAAAATTTAAACCTATTAAATACTTGAAACCTAGGTTTGATATTTATTAGACTATTAACTAATAATTATTAATTTCTGCCAGTGTTCTCCAAAGAGAAAAGTATGAAACAAGGGCAATCAATACAGCCAAAGAAACAGTCTCTACCCTCACCCAACGCCGTCCACCCCACGCCCTTCAGTCCCATGTCTCAACTTCCAGCCCGGCAACAAGTCCCAACTCAACTCTTAGGCCACTTCGCCTCCAGTTGATTACTTCCGAAGGGCCTCCTAAATCCCGCCAACATAGAGCTTCCGCCTCAAGGATATTTGCATATCAATTGCTTATTGGCTGCTAGAAAACACTTGCTCTTCTCATTGGGCAAAATCCCGTGAAGAATGCCTATCGCCGGGTGACTAAGCAACACAGGCACCTACACTTCCGTTTCCGGTTCGCCACCGGAACCATGGAGGGTGCGCGGACGCTTGGATGTCTCCTGACGTTAAGCAGATGGTGCCACTGCTTTCAAGTACCTCCCCAGTCCCGGGTGAGTGCCTACTTTCCCTGCTTTCGGAGAGATCCTGGGGGACCAGGGACAGCTCTGCTCCCAAAAGGAGCGAGTTTGGCAGCCCTTCCCCCTAGTGAGCGCCTTCCGCCTTCCTTTCTGCCGGCAATCAGCTTTTCTTTCCTGGCCGGCAGGCACTCGCCGCCCTAGTGCCTGGCATGACCCGGGTAGATAACAAGACCGATTTTCTGGAGAAGCTGCACTATCGCAAGCACCCTGGCATCTTGAAGTTACAGCACTTGCGGCTGCCGCAGGCACTGGCTTACGCAGCGCAGTTATTGCTGCTGGGTGAGTAACGGAAGGAAAGGGGAGCCGGAGAAGAAACGGGATTCTGCCTGGGCGAAAGTGATTCCGCTTTTGATCTTTGGCTCATAGGGAGCGCGATCCCGAATGTGGAGAAGCAGGTGCAAACACTGACCAATTATCTCTGGAGTCGCCATTTGCCTGTAGAGTCAGCGGAGTTACAACGACGGGCTATGCATCTTGAGAAAAAAAATCTGGACACCCGAGGTGGGACTTAATAAAGGGTAAACCAGATTAAAATATCTGTGGGAAATGAAGAGTAGGAAATAATTTTACAGTCTCTTTATTAGATACTGCAGTTTATTTGACTTTCTGACGAAAATACTTGTTACAATGATGCCTTACCAAGAGAAGGTGGATTATTCCTAAGATTGCTTTTGGGGTTTAGATAAAGGTTAGAGTGCCCCAGTATGCTGTTAAAATCCAGATTTTTTTTTTCCTGCAAGTCCATTCAATTAGGACCCCCCTACGTTTTTGCGTTTTTTTTTAATATACTTTTTATTATTAAATCATAGCTGTGTACATTAATGTGATCATGGGGCACCATACACTAGTTTCATAGACTGTTTGACACATTTTCATCACACTGGTTAACATAGGCTTCCTGGCATTCTCTCAGTTACTATGCCAAGACACTTACATTCCACATTTACCAAGTTTCACATATACCCTTATAAGATGCACCGCTGGTGTAATCCCACCAACCCCCTTCCCTCTACCCACCTTCCCCCTCCCTCCCCAACCTTTACCCCTTCCCCCTATTCTTAGGTTGTAACTGGGTTATAGCTTTCATATGAAAGCCATAAATTAGTTTCATAGTAGGGCTGAGTACATTGGGTACTTTTTCTTCCATTCTTGAGATACTTTACTAAGAAGAATATGTTCCAGCTCTACCCATGTAAACCTGAAAGAGGTAAAGTCTCCATCTTTCTTTAAGACTGCATAATATTCCATGGTGTACATATACCACAATTTATTAATCCATTCGTGGATCGATGGGCACTTGGGCTTTTTCCATGACTTAGCAATTAGGAATAGGGCTGCAATAAACATTCTGGTACAAATATCTTTGTTATGATGTGATTTTTGGTCTTCTGGGTATATGCCTAGTAGAGGAATTATAGGATTGAATGGCCGATCTATTTTTAGATCTCTTAAGTATATCCATATATATCTTTCCAAAAGGAATGTATTAATTTGCATTCCCACCAGCAGTGTAGAAGTGTTCCCTTTTCTCCACATCCACGCCAACATCTCTGGTCTTGGGATTTTGTGATATAGGCTAATCTTACTGGAGTTGGATGATATCTCAAAGTAGTTTTGATTTGCATTTCTCTGATGATTAAAGATGTTGAGCATTTTTTATACGTCTGTAGGCTGTGCGCCTGTCTTCTTCAGAGAAGTTTCTCTTCAAATCCCTTGCCCAGCCTGTGATGGGATCACTTGTCCTTTTCTTGCTTATACATTTGAGTTCTCTGTGGATTCTGGTTATTAAACCTTTGTCAGAGACATAACCTGCAAATATCTTCTCCCATTATGAGGGCTGTTTGCTTGCTTTACTTTCTGTGTTCTTGGCTGTGCAGAAGCTTTTTAGTTTGATCAGGTCCCAGTAGTGTATTTTTGAAGCTACTTCAGTTGCCCGGGGGGGTCCTCCTCATAAAATACTCACCCAGACTGATTTCTTCAAGGGTTTTCCCTGCACTCTCTTCTAGTATTCTTACATTTTTATTCAGATGAAGTAAAGCCCCTGTATGGCTTCCTGTACAGTGCTGAAACCCACTTCGGGGTTAGGGGATTAACGTAATTCGGTTTTTTTCATGATTGTGAGCTCCTTGAATTACAGACCTGTCTTTTATTCATCTTATGTTTCCCGCATATTCTACAGTATCTGGCTCAGAACAAGTAGATACTTGCTCAATAGTACTGAGCTGATCACAGTCATGATACTTAGATTCCAGGCTTCTTTCCAATCCATAGGAGTATTGGCAATTGTCACAGTTTTAAATGGTTGAGGAAGTGAGAAAATCCACAAAATTATATCCTATCCTACTCTTTAAATTTTTATCATATTTCCCTTTAATATGAAGAAAAAAAAAAACCTGTGGGATAGGGTTGGTTAAGCTGAATAAACTGCTGTTAGAGATGAAATACTATCTGATAGACTCTGGTGGTGGTAGTTACTGTTACTCCTACCTGAAATTTTTCTCTAGGTTTGCCGTCTCTGCTGAGCCCTGAGGCTTTTCTCTGGTAGGACAAGGAGAGGACTGGGTGGCAGTATATTCAGATATTAGATCTGAACCCTGTTCTCCCTAGATCCTCACTTCCAGTCTTTGTTCTCACCCCAGACTTACCTCAGACAAAGGAGAGACTTCATGGAGCAGTGCTACAGGCCCTGTGTAGAACTACCTACCATTGGCAAGAACTGAGGTAAGGCGGACTAGAGAGGATACAAAAGAAAGAAAAATTGGACTTCAGAAAGAGAGTGGGGGCATACAACTACATGTGTGAGGGAGGTAGGGTTTTAAAGAGCTACCTGTGTTGTTAAGACTCTCTTGGATCCTTCCATATTGGAGAGTGAAAGCCCTAAGCTAGAAGAATCCTTTCCAAAGATGTCATTTCCTGAAAATTTGGAAGGTAATTAATAGGACTGTAGTTATTTCCCAGTAGCTCTGACTGTCTGATTTCTATGGCAGCTACAGTGAGGGACTGAGCCTGGTGTATATGGCAGCAAGACTGGATGGTGGCTTTGCAGCAGTCTCCAGAGCATTTCATGAGGTGAAGTCCCTCAGTTCCCTTATTCATAAAGTGGTCTTCTGGGGTAGGGATTCTTAGAACATTGCATGTGTGTTTTTTTTTAAGAGGTTCTCTATCCTGTGAACTGATTCTATGACCAAGAAAAGGATAGAATCACTGTTTTTGGAGCTTCCTGGTCTATAACGTATCTGTATTTAATCTCAAAAGATACTCACATCTCACCTTTAATTCATATTTACCAAAACCCTAAATAATTATCTAATTACCCTACTGCAGTGTGTCATGTGTTTCTTCAGATCCAGACTCAAATTCCAGAGTTCCAGCCACAAACCTTCGTTTTATATGGAATCAAAAAAAACCTCGAATAGCCAAAACATTACTCAGAAATAAAAACAAAGCAGGAGGAATCATGCTACCAGACCTCAGACTATACTACAAATCAATAGTGATCAAAACGGCATGGTATGGGCACAGAAACAGAGAAGTAGATGTCTGGAACAGAATAGAGAACCAAGAGATGAATCCAGCTACTTACTGTTATTTAATCTTTGACAAGCCAATTAAAAACATTCAGTGGGGAAAAGATTCCCTATTTAACAAATGGTGCTGGGTGAACTGGCTGGCGACCTGTAGAAGACTGAAACTGGACCCACACCTTTCACCATTAACTAAGATAGACTCTCACTGGATTAAAGATTTAAACTTAAGACATGAAACTATAAAAATACTAGAAGAGAGTGCAGGGAAAACTCTTGAAGAAATCGGTCTGGGTGAATATTTTATGAGGAGGACCCCCCGGGCAATTAAAGCAGCTTCGAAAATACACTACTGGGACCTGATCAAACTAAAAAGCTTCTGCACAACCAAGAACACAGTAAGTAAAGCAAGCAAATAGCCCTCAGAATGGGAGAAGATATTTGCAAGTTATGTCTCTGACAAAGGTTTAATAATCAGAATCCACAGAGAACTCAAACGTATAAGCAAGAAAAGAACAAGGGAGTTGAAGAGAAACTTCTCTGAAAAAGACAGGTGCACAGCCTACAGACATATGAAAAAATGCTCATCATCCTTAATCATCAGAGAAATGCAAATCAAAACTACTTTGAGATATCATCTAACTCCAGTAAGATTAGCCCATATCACAAAATCCCAAGACCAGAGATGTTCTCATGGATGTGGAGAAAAGGGAACACTTCTACGCTGTTGGTGGGAATGCAAATTAATACATTCCTTTTGGAAAGATGTTTGGAAAACACTTACAGATCTAAAAATAGATCTGCCATTCAATCCTATAATTCATCTACTAGGTGTATACCCAGAAGACCAAAAATCACATTATAACAAAGATATTTGTTCTTGCCTTTCTCTTGCTGTTAAAAGAAAGTTCTTTGGAGTATTAAAGATGCAGCCAGCTTAACTGAAAGGACATAGTTAATATTATTAGGATAGAATAATAAAGGAGTCCTCCAGGTGGGCAGATCACCTGAGCTCACAAGTTCAAGAACAGCATGACCTGGAGTGAGACCCTTGTCTATCAAAAACAGCCAGGCATTGTGGTGGGCGCCTGTAGTCCCAGCTACTCGGGAGGCTGAGGCAAGAGAGTCACTTGAGCCCAAGAGGTTGCTGTGAACTATGACACCACAGCACTGTACCAGGAGGTGACAAAGTAAGACTCTGTCTCAAAAAATAAAGTAAAATAAAATAAAGGAGTCCTCAATTTACTGAGTGCAGAGACTTGAGTTATGAAAATAGACTCCTCAGACTCAACTTTTTTTTCTTTAATTTCCTTTGATTTCAGGGAAAAGAGAAGGTGCCTTTGGACCTTCAACCTGGTTTTGTCTTTGCCCCAGTGAGTATTTTTTCTGCCTGAGCTCAGGCATGGCCAGGAACAGTGAGAAGGGAAAACTTAGCCACTCTCCACTGTCCAGTTCCTACCTAATGATTCCCCTGGCTCTCCCTACCCCCTGCTCCTGTCCTCCCTTCTCCCTGGCCCCTCGTGACTCTATCATTCTTCAGTTCTTCAGTTTTATGAGCAATGACTCTTTGTCTCATTTCATGTCTTTGTGTTCACAGTGTCCCCATGAACTTCCTGTCCCCAGTTGACATCCTCTAAGCCCTTGGCCTGTAGCTTCTCCCAGGCATACCATCCCATCCCCTTCAGTTGGGTATGTACCCTGGGGATATTGCAGCAGGGAGAAAACAGTTTAGGAAAGTAGGGAGAATAAGAATCAGGTGGGAGGAGTTGGAGAATTTATAGAGTAGCCTGGAGCCTGCATGTGTATGATTTATATAGTAAGAAAAGGGATATAGGAAAGGGATTAGGGTTAAAAAACGTTTTTCCCTTATCTTTTTCCTCTAAACAGTCTTTCTATCCTTATGTTAGAACAAGAAACCAAAGGAGGAAAAGTTCTCTATGGTGATCCTTGCCCGAGGTTCTCCAGAAGAAGCTAATCGCTGGCCTCGTATACCCAACCTGTCCTTAAACGGCCTCGACATGTGCACTGTCACCTGTGCTGTCCAGATGGGCACGTGCAGCATGCTGTAATCACAGCCCGCCGGCATGGCAGGTACAGGGGATGTGACCGAAATTAGTGGGTGGTGCCAACAACCCACAGCTCCACTGATGTCTCTTTTCCATAGGGATTTGTATCGCTGTGCCCGTGCCAGCTCCTGGGCAGATCTTTTACCTGTGATCACTCCGTCTGAGTGTCCCCCATCCCCTGCTCAAGATCCCTCTGATTATTGACAAGGATGTGTGATAATTACTTTCATCTATCATGCCTGCCAAGGCCAAAGCTTCCTGGTATCCAGGATAAGAAAGGTGGTACCCCCAAATGTCTGGGTTGTTTTTTTTTTTATTTTGTTTGTTTGTTGAGATTTTAATAATAAAAAACATTTTTTTAAAGAATGGAAGTGGATTTTTGTGATTCTTAAAAGATTATGGGTCAGTTGTCCTGGCCTTTTCTGTGAAGAAGAAAATCCTCAGGTTTTCAATACCAAGCTTCCCACATAAATCTCAAGCTCCCTTTCTCCTGTAAGCATACTGCTTCTACCTGAGATCCGGACTTCCCCAGGAAGATAATTGGATAGTGGGGAAAGCCACCTCCAGATCTCTGAAAACTGGCTCAACAGGTCTCAGGATTGTTGTATGAGCCACCTGAACAGAGACCCAGCAGCTGCCTGGCCTCTGTTTTTTTCTGTCTCCTTCCCTTCCATCTTTCCCAGGCTCCCTCAGCTACCCTAGAGATTGTCCCACACATTTTCCTTTCCCTTGAGAGTTGATTCCATCAGGACGGAATCTTCCATCTCCATGCCTATATATGCAGGCAGGCTCCTTCCATTTACTGGGTTCATTCCTGGTTTCCCTTAGGCCTTTCTGTTTCAGGGGCTAAAGCAACTTTCTTCCATGGTAAAATTCAGAAGTACCTCTCCCATAATTCTTACCAGGAAACAAGCGCACAGTCAGAAGTTGTGACAGTAACAGTGTTGTAATGCCAGAAATCTCAGCTCTCCAACTAGACGTTTCTGTGCCTGGAGTTATTTTCTTGGGGTCATGGGAAAGGGGAATCCTTTCCCCTAGTAGTTCCCAGAGTGGCAGCAGCACCACCTCTCAGCCCCACCTCTTTACCTTCAGGTGGCCCCAAATCCCCTCTGAAAGGGTGTGCTTCAGGTATCAGCACTGCAACCTCTAAGACTTGGGATGGGCTGGAGAGGGTATGGAAGGCTTAGATCAAATGTCCTGAGTGAGGCAGGACCAGACTGCTCCCAACACAAAATAGCTGGGAAGCAGATAGCATAAACTGCCCTACTTTGGATTAGACCAACCCCAGGTATGAACTAAGATTAACCATAGTCCTTAGGTTAGTCGTGGTGTTGAAGAGAAGACAGCCCTGAGCTGTGCCTGGCAGGGAGTCTGGAGTTTCTGGTTTCCATGCTCAGGAAGGCCAGGGGAGGTGCCTCCAGGCAGGGGGAGGGCGGGCCGGGGAGGGCCCAGGTCAGCTATGCAATGCTGCGCAAGCAGAGGCTAAGCAGAACAGAAAAGGACACCGCAGTCTCCTGAAACTCAGGGGCGTGGATTCTCCAGCTTTGACTACCTAAGACACCACTGCTGCTCCAAAGATTCTAACTTGATACGTCAGTTCTGAGGCCTCTGCTTAACCTGCATCCCAGAGATGGAGCCACTACTAGGAGTAAAAATCGGCTGCCTGTTTGCCCTGCTGGCTCTCACTTTAGGCAGTGGACTTGTTCCCATCTGCTTCAAATGGTTCCAGAAGGGTGTAGCCACAGGTACAGATATACCCGCCCCATCTGTGTTCCGTAACCTGAGTCTCACCTCAGTCCTATCCTTGTACCTTTCTCTGATTCTCTCAACATCCCCAAACTTGCGGGATTGGTTACTGCCTATTACTCTTTATTCACCTGTGTCTGTCTCCTCATTAGCAACTGTGTAGTAACTTATGCTTTTCATTAGGTCGTCACCGCCGCATCCTCAGCTTCCTGGGCTGCACTTCTGCTGGTGTTTTCCTGGGAGCAGGACTCATGCACATGACCGCTGAAGCTCTGGAGGAAATTGAATCAGAGTTACAGAAGTTCATGGTGCAGGTGAGCAGCAGAGATGACTGAGCTGCAGGACTGTGCGGCCAGAACAATAAACAGAACCAAGGAAAGAAGCAGGGGAAAGTGATGGAGCCAAGGACATGGGGGGAAGGACAGAAGGCAGACAGCTCTTTGTGAAGGCAGGTCAGATTGGGCTTTGAGGAATGCAGTATTGCTGAAGAGACAGGAAGCCAAGCTGCTGCTTCCTCCCTCTAAGTCTGCTTTCTCCCTAGAACAGGACAAAAAGTGAGGGAAATTCTTCTGATGATGCTGATTCAGCTCATGTAAGTATCTCCTACCAGCTTCTACCTCAAAGGTGAGTAGAACCAGTCTTTCCATCCCCAGCTCCCCTCCCCTTTTTTTTTTGAGACAGAGTATCAATATGTCACCCTCGATAGAGTGTCAAGACATCACAGCTCACAGCAACCTCAAACTCTTGAGCTTAAGCCATTCTCTTGCCTCAGCCTCCCAAGTAGCAGGGACTACAGGCACCTGCCACAATGCTCAGCTATTTTTTTGGTGTTGTTGTAGTTGCCATTGTTGTTTGACAGGCCCTGGCCAGGTTTGAACCCGCCAGCCCCAGTATATGTAGCCAGCACCCTAGCTGCTGAGCTACAGGCACCGAGCCCCCTCTGAGAAGAATGTTTGAAGAATACCAAGAATCCCTCCTGCTCCCCAGCTCAGACATAGAGAGGAAAGGAGGAGCCAACCCCATCCTTTTGGGTTTATGGGACCCCAGCAGAAGCTCTCACTGTACTCTTTGATTTCATTCTATCCCTGGACCCTCTGATGTACTCCACCTCGTTTCCCCATGTTTCTACTCCTGTTGATACTAGATCCCTTAGTCCCTCTGGCATTCTAGTTGTCACGTGTGGGTATCTATTCTTGCCTTCATTCCCCTACCCATTATTGACTTCTGTTACATTTTTCCATTCTCTTCTATCTTCCAACCCCACGTCCATCCAACTCCCTGTCTTCCTTTCCCATCTCACAGCCCCTCGTTCTGTTCCTAGATGGAGTATCCCTATGGAGAGCTCATCATCTCCCTGGGCTTCTTCTTCGTCTTCTTTTTGGAGTCGCTGGCACTGCAGTGCTGTCCTGGGGCTGCTAGAGGATCAACAGTGCAGGAGGAGTCAGGTGGGGCTCATGACTTTGGACTCCACAGCCATGGACCTCTCCCCTCACCTTCACGGAGTCCCCTCCGAGCATTCGTGCTCTTGCTGTCACTCTCCTTTCACTCGGTGTTTGAGGGTCTCGCTGTGGGGCTGCAGCCAACAATAGCAGCCACCGTGCAGCTCTGTCTTGCTGTCCTGGCTCATAAGGTGCTCATAGTGTTTGGCGTAGGACTGCGGCTGGTACAGACAGGAACTGGATCACGATGGGCCGTGTTTTCCATACTGTCCTTAGCTCTCATGTCCCCTGTGGGCCTAGCCTGTGGGCTGGCTGTGGCTAGAGGGGACTCTGAAGCAGGGCAAGGCTTAGTCCAGGCTGCGTTAGAAGGTGTGGCAGCCGGCACCTTCCTGTACGTCACCTTCCTAGAAATTCTCCCCAGGGAGCTAGCTGGTCCTGAGGCCCCTCTAGCCAAATGGGGCTGTATAGCTGCTGGTTTTGCCTTTATGGCCTTTATGGCCTTATGGGCCTGAGAGATTCCTGGCTTTCCTGATGGAACTCCCTACCCCCAGGAGACATCTCCCAAATGGCTTTGGCCCTCAGACATTTCTTCACTGACACTAAATGACATTTACTAGGTACCATCCCCATGGACTGGATCCCAGCTTTTCCTACCTGAGATCCCATTTCTCACCCAGAACTGAGAAAAGGATGTTTGGTTAAGTGTCTATTAATTGGAGAATTAGTATAGAGACCATTGTAAAACTGACTGTTGTCCTATTTATACTGCTATGTGTAATAAAATGTCCATTCTACCCTTCCCCTTTAGCCATATTGTATTTCATTTCTGCTGGTGCAGAAAGTGGTGGAATGGGGCATGGGAAAAACGAGTGTTGGAAGTATTTTCTTATGGAATTAGGGCCCCTAGCTGTTCTGTCAGTTGCCAGCCACAGCCCCAGACGTGGGAGCCGGACGTGGGAGCTTCGCTGAAATTCCAGCAAGCCCCTCCCACCTGACCCACAGGAGTTGAGAAAATGAGCCACGGTTCCAGCATTTAAAGGGAAAGAATTTTAAAAACAGAAACCATGGGGACTGGTCATTTTCCTACACCAACCATCCACCCTACTCCAGGACCTCTGACCAGCTGCCCATATGTGCCCAGTAGACTCGAGGTAGCCAAATGGAGCCTGTTTCTATCAGACTCCTCTTTTTCTCTCTGAGCCCCGTGTGGCTTCAGGGATACTACTGCTCTTCTTTGAGCCCTCTCTCTCCTTCCGCTACCTTGTGCTGAGGGATTAAAAAGCTGTGTGTTTGGAGAAGGGGAAAGGCGCCAGATAAATGCCTGGGGTGACTACTTGGCTCTGCCAGGACTTAGTGGCTTTCTTTCTACCTGCCCCGCGAGTTGTCTTTCAGTTTGAATAACCCATATGGTGTGTTGCTTCTCTTAAAAACTACTAAGGAAAATAGAAAAGAGGTTATCTTGCATTGGGAGGAATAGGATGACTGTTGCCTAGCCCCAACCCGTGAGAGGGAGGAATATCTCAGACTTAGTGGAGAAACGGGGAAAGAGAGGATGCGCTCTGTGAGCTCTATTTTGCCCTGCTAGTATTTGCAGTGCAGAATCCCAAGTAGCCTTAACACAGACAGGATCTCCTGCATTTCATTCTTATCTGTCTTTGCCTCATGTCAGGACTGTTCCCCTCCCTACAAAGCAAGAAATATTAGCCTTCTCACAAGCCCGGTTTATATGTGTAGGAATCAGTGAGAAGGCAAGCTCCATACAAAAATGATTGATAGATAGATAGTCTAACATAGAAAATAATTTCTTGGAAGCACCATCCTGTTGTATTTTCCATTTGATATTAAATGCAGTAGCATAATACACCCAGAACAGTGCTTCGTTGTAGTAATAATAAAGCTTCTACACTGAGCACCTGCGACGCGCCAGGCCCTGTGCTATTATCGTGCCTTCACGACCCCGACAGGTACATGTTATCCCCATAGTTAAGTCCAGGGAAACCAGCTTTCAGAAAAGTTAAATAATTTGATCATATAGCTAGCTGGGCTTCAAGCCCATGTTTCTCTGACTTTAAGAGAAGCTTAATATATACTCTTCTCCTTCCTAACCTTTACCTTACCAGCCCTTCCCATCTCCCCAGGATCCTCGAAGAAAGCAGATAGTACATTGGATAACTGAGAGAGATCAATAAAGGGAATATTGAGTAAGGTGTGGGCAGGATTTGAACAAAGCAATCCTGGGCTGAGTAATGACAATGCTGTTTCGTGGGCTGAAGAGAAAGGAGCAGCCACCAGAACCAGAGAGGGGCATCCAATAAGAGATAGGATGGCCTGTGGTAGAGAGAAGCAGCCAACCCGCAGGGACCCGACGAGGAGGAACCAGGGGAGAAATCTCACTCCTGCTCGTCCATCCACTGCCAGTGTCTCATACTGGGCAAACCCAGACCCCAGAAGATAAAATGTCCCCGGATGCAATTCAGAGAGGTCAGCCTCGGGGGGCACAGAGCATAATAAAGAGATCTAGAGGGACGAGCGGACGGCAGCCCACATGCCACCCATTCCCTGCTATTTTCGACTTCAGTGATTTTGCCAGGCCTTTGGAAGGGACACAGTTATATGGAAGCAAGAGGGCCTATTTCTAGTGCGGAGGATCTGTGTGCCTAGAGAAAGGAGAAGTAATTAGACTGTCAGGGCTCTTGACCATTTTCTGGCCTTTGAGGTGCTATCAGCATCTGAGGCAGAGGCTGGGATATTGGAGCACGGATGAGTCATGTACTTCCTGGCTCTTACTATCCCAGGAGCCCTGGATTCCTCTTTAGCCTCCTCTGTATTCAGCCATCAGTGCTTTCTATTATACCCCTGGCCATTTCCTTTCCTTTTCCCAAAATTCCTATCAATCAGGACCAGAACCATCTTTAGTGTTCTGAACCATATTATTTCAAGAGCTGGAATAAAGATAGAGAATGGCTCCATATAGAAAATGTCAGGGGAGAATATCAGGACTACCAGGAAAGGAAAATAATCTTTGATCATTTTCAAAAGTTATGAATTCCCAGCAAGGAGCCAGAGAAGGAAGCAGGTGCATGTGACTTCTGAATGAGATTGAAACAAGAAGGCTGGAATCAGAGCAGGCCTCAGACCCAGGAGGGAGAGCTGACATACCCAGGGCATGGTGACTAGAAACTGGACTCAGCTCTAAGAGATAGGCTGAAACTAGAATGATGAGAGTTGAAAAATAAAAATAGGAGGGAAGGTATGCAGGATGGGCGAAGGGACGAGGGGAAGCTCACTGGAAGAGTCAGGAGAGAAGTCGTGGGACAATTTTCAAGTCACCCCAATCCCTGTCCCTCTTCCCTCTCCTCATTCTCTACCCCAACACATGGATTTTGTATGCACGAAACAGGAGGAAAAAAGAACGAGGCCTTGAACTGCCCTCCTTCATAGAGCCAGCTTTCCATTTAATACCACCAATAAATTTTTCTCTGAAGTAATTCCCTCACTTTGGAACTCCCTCACTTGTCCTTCACTTTCAAGCTGAGGGTTTGATCTGGGTCTTGCAGTTGTAGGATGACAATTCGTGAAGAAAGAAAGATGAAGAATACCTCAAAGAGAAACCAGAGTTTAGGGTGTATGCCGGAGCAGGGCGGAAGGTCAGTCAGGGATCCATAAGTGAGGGCAGGACACACCCAGGAACAACAACAAAAGAAACAAGGAGTTGCAGATGAAGTCTCTCCTGAGACACTTTGTGGCACTTCATCCCTCCCTGAAGGACAATTTTGGAGTGTCTAGCCACCTTCACCACAGGACACAGTCCCTTGCTCCTGGCTCTGGTCTGATAAGGTACAAGATTGGTACCGTGTGAGTGTGGCAACCAGCCAGACACCCTGACGGTCCCCCACTGAGCTGAGGGGGAGTCCTTGCCACTGGGAGAGGTGAAACAAAAGGGGTGCAGAGAGGATGATGCCCCAGGCACCAGTCTTCAAGAAGGCTTACAGAAGCGTCTTTCAATTTGATGGCTGTCAAATACAAAATGCATTCTACTTTCACTGTGTATTTATCCAATTTGGGGGGAAATTCTGAGGAGAATTTTCTCCTAGTGAGGAGAAAGGTACAAATTCCATTGCTCTAAGCACCATTTTCCCTCACCACACCCCTGGCCTCTAGTCAGAACTAACCCTCACTTTCTAGTTGATCCTAAAATCTCTCTAGAAATCTCCCACTCTAGTCCTTTCCCTGACCAGTAAGGTACTCTCTAATGTTTAACACCTGTCCCTCCTACTGCCATCGCCCTGTTTTGTGTGTCACGTCACAGACTCGCCCTTTAAAATAGCTTCATTAGATCCACAATTTTCAAGCCAAAACTATAAGTCTCTTTCCACTCTGTTCTTTAGTTGTATTCTGTTTCCCATTGAATCTTCTCTTACTATCCTGGGCTTCTGTCTCTAAAGTCTGGGAAATACTTACAGTCCTTTGTAAGGGGTTGGAAGATGGGAGAAACAGCCTAAAACAAGAGACAAGAAGTAGGGAGTTTGTGGTTCAGCTTCTGTAAAATCACCCCACCTGTTCTCTGAGCTCTGATCTTGAGAATGGACAGGAGCCGCTAACCTGATATCAGGACCTCCCGGTACAGTCACTGCATAGAACCACAAAGGACAACTGGGGATTTTAGGAAAGGACCTGAGAACTGGGGAAAGTTATTAAGAACCATGCCAACCACAGGGGGGCACTGTGTGGCCATTGGCTAGACGAGCACATTCCAACCAACAAAGGGAGGTCGGTCAAGGACAGCAAACTCCGCCTCATCCCAGAAGCTCCCAAAGCATCTTTCCCTCTACCTACCTGCTAGGTGTCTTATGCAGACACATCTGTAGGAGAGACAAGCAGCCCCCACCCATTCCACACACCCAAGTACATGATAGATCACACACACACACACTCACATGCACACATTCCCGCTCCCATTCCTGGAGACTGCCCTGCTAACAGTGTGTCCACATAGGCAGATGTGCAGAGACCTGCCTTCCCTTCCATAATGCACAACAGCAGCTATAGTGGTTGTAGTTTTTTGCCTTTTCCTTGTGATTTGCCTTGGAGCTAGACGGCCCCAATGATTCCACTTATGCTGTTTCTTTTCTTCAGTGTTACATCTCAGCACTCTGCTGCCTGCCTTGCATGTGGCCACCCAACACCCTCCCCATCCAATAGCTAACTCCAAGCCCTGCTAGGTACCCTGGCCTACTGCATTTAAAATAGAGTCAGTCCTATGGGAGAGAGTGATGAAGTGCTCAAGAATCAAGAACATACTCCATGCCCCACTTCTTGTCAATCACTGTGTCGGCACTAGACATCCAACTGCATCAGTCCTCAGCTCAGTTTCATTGAGGAAAGGTTATAATAGCCTGTGGGGGTTTTATAAAGCAATCTGGCAAATGACTTCATAATATTGCATCTTGCCAATAATGCTACGAAGTGCCTTTTTCATTTCTTGCGCCTCAAGAGCTGCAAAATATATGCATTCCTTTTGACGATTATTGTTGATATTTGTTAAAAGCCTTCTCAGACAAAATAGTCTACAAACATAGTCTAATCAGCTCCCAGACCCCTTGGATTCCATGGGGGAGGAGGAATTCCCAAGAAGAAATCCTTTTAGTTGTGACGTTCTCGAAAAAGTCTTGAGATTGGGATGAATTATGAGGAACCCAACCCCCACAGTAACTTCATGAGCCCTGGTCTACTGGTCTACTGATTGTGCAGACTCATCTAGAACCGATTCTTGGTGACCCATAGAGAGGATCCTACAGGAGGGTGGGTCACAAGACATCCTTGGGCAATTCAGTCAAGCTTTCTTTATTCTTTCTCAAAGATCACAATATTGGTGGCGTCTCTGAAATCCCATGGCCTTTCTCAATGATCTATAACTGATAAGAAGCCTTCTAAGAGGTAAGCACTCCTCTCTCCCAAGCTTGAAAATACTATCAATATCAAAAACATCACTCCATAGGAATGGGGCCAGTTTCTATGCGTTTGTATTTTGTGAGGTGTCTGTGTCCCTCTCCCATAGTTTATGTCACTTTGAGAAAAGAACATGAGAGTTGAGTTGAGCAGGGAAAGGATAGGAAAAGGGGCAGGAAGCAGGCACACCCAAAGAAGAAAAATGGTGCTCAGATTCCTCTACAGTTTATTGTTACAGCAGAAGTCGTGGGAGACAGGAGGGCACTCTCCACACATGCTGCAGTGTGGTCAAAGCCTCAAGGTAGGCCTTTTCACCCCTATGCCAAGCCCCAGGCAGCCCAGCCCAAGCTTAGCTCCTCCCTGTCCCACTCTAGATGCACACCTACAGCTCACCAAAGTTAGTGCAGCCAAATGGCCCAGGCCCCTCTATTGCCCCAGTGCCAATCTTTACCCATACACCTTCATTGCCCACCACCTCCCATTCCAACTTCCTTTTTACACACTGGATGTTGCCATCACATCTTAAGGAACACTAACCCACCAGGAAGTCTCCCTCCGACACACATTCACTCAGGCCCATACCCTTCAGCAGCCTGTAGTGTTAATGAGAAGCCATATCACCTTTGGTAAATGGAGCCCCAGCCCCAAATCCCCTCCCCTTGCAAATCCAGGATAAGTAGGGAGTCTGATAGAGGCACCATGACACTACACCAACCTCTTATCCCTCATCTACAGACACTTAGATCAAGAAGGACACATGCCCTCTCCACCTTAATACCAAAATGGAGGAGGATAATTTAGGGGTCTGGGTCCCTAAGAGATATTAGGACATATCTCCCAGCTGGGGGGATCACAGGTTAAAGGTCAAAGTTAGGGTAGCAATCAAAGATGAAGGTCATCTCCCCACCTGATCTGCCATTTTCTCTTACTCCCACCCAATGCCCTTATGCACCTCCCAGGTTAGTTCTGGGGGAGGTGAGGGCTGGGTCCCACATTAAGGCAATAAGGGTCACTCAACAGGAAACCTCCATGGTGTGCCCTGGGGGTCCTGAAGAGAGAGTCCCAGACTCGCTGCTCTGGGACAAGGTGCGAGAGCGGGACCGGTTGCCATCAATGGATGCTGCACTGGTCAGAGAGGCCGTGCGAGACCGGGATAGGCGGGTCATGCAGGATGAGGCCACTGTGGAGATAGAAGGATATGGATGTAGTCAGAGAGGAGGTGAGGACTGAGTGGGCTTGGATGGAGACAAGTCAATGAGCTTGATTTGGCAGACAGTGGTGAGTCCAAGGATTAACCTAAGATTAACCTAAGACCTTACCCCCTCAGTGCCCACCCCTCCTCTAGTGCAGCAATCCCTTGCAGCTGAATCCCCATACTCACTATATCCCATGCCTTGCAGGAAGTACTTGAAGGCCTCAGTCAGCTTGCCTGGCTGTGGAAGTAAGGCAAGGAGGAGACAGAGAGATGAGAAGAGACCGAGCTGGAGCCCAAGACTATGGCAGTGTGGGGATGGGGTGTGTGGCAAAGGACAGAGTTCATTGCCACTATCCTTTCCCACTTCTCCACCCCACAGACAGCAGGAGTACTCACCTGAGTCAGCTGGGGCTGTCCTCCGGAGTCAGCCATCTGTCAGCAGAGAGCCACCCAGAAAAAGTGATACACAAATTAATCAAATGAGCTGGGCAGAGGTAGAAAAGGGTCTCCCTTCCCTAGCTTCTTCATTCCAGCCCCTTTGTTTGTTCCTTCATTCACCTCACTTGCTCCCATGCAAGGGCCTGAAGCCTTAGCAGCTGAATCTAGAAAGGACGTATGGCTCCAGACAGGGGCCAGAACGCAGGTTACTGACCTTGAGGAACGAGGTCTGGGTGGGGTCCAGTTTTGAGTTACATTCCACCTGCAGTAAGTGGGAAGTAGAAAGAATGTGGCTACATTTCCTATTGACTCCCTTCCCTCCAAGGGACCCAGAGACCCAGACCCCACTCCCTTTCCTGTCAGCCCCCTACCCAGTGCCTCTTTACCAGGAATCAAATTCTTTTTGTTTTTGTTTGTTTTTGTTTTTGTTTAGCCTGCTCTGGCAGGGTTCGAACCCGCCACCCCAGCACTCTAACCATTGAACTACAGACACCCAGCCTAGGAATCAAATTCTTAATGCCCCAAAGTTGATCTCTCTGTGTCAAACAGGGTATCCCTTGGTAAGGTATCCTTATGACCACAATCTGGGACCCCAGCCCTCTCTCCCTTACCCCTAAATTCCCTACTAACCACTGCATCTTCATGGGGTGCTTGGTCTCCTACCACCAGCATCACAGGACACCTAGAGCCATTGAATAGGGAAAAGGCAGTGAGCCCCTAGCACACCCTCATCTGCCTCTTGCTAGAAGTGCAGCTGCAGAAATGTCTGGCTCCAAAGAGGAACAGCCTTCTATTTCCCCCTGCTCTGGCCCCACCAAGAAGATTCAAAGGGGAAAAACCTAGAGTGAAGTGATTTGCTAAAGAGGATGGTGTGGGAGGTGACAAGGAAACCCCTGGCCAAAGACTCTCCTTCTCAGGAATATAATCACCTAGGGGAGACCCAAGTTGAGGGCCAAAGCTTTATCTCCTAAAGTCTTACTTGAGGGTGACATCACTTCCACGCTCAATGTTCAGGTCCCGGCGGCTAGAGAGGGGTTAAAGAGCAGGAATTTTAGATAGGCAATGCTATCCATCCAGATATATGCTAACTCTCCCATGAGGAAGCTATCTTCCTCCCCTAAATCATAATCAAATAAATATTGATGATTAAAAGTGGAAAGAGAAGGTGGCAGGCAGATCCCAGGCACAACCCCTATAAATCACCTCTGCCCTAGATCCCTGGTCAGCAAAGAGGGCAGCAAAGGGGCAGGAAGGGCACAGGACACAATACCATTTTCTTCTGGGAATCCAAAAATCCAACAGAGGTAAACAAGACAAAGGGAACAGCTCCTCTCAATTCTTCTCACTGGCTTTGTCCAAAGCTGCCCCAGTGACACACCAATCCTGCCTTCCTTGCACATTGCACACTTCCCAGACTCCCCTTTTCTCCTCTACACTTCCCCATGATGCCCCGTTGTTGCTTCTGTATTTCTCTCACACAAAAACACATGCACACACACAGCCCACCCACTTGTTGTAGCTGTTCCAATACAGTTCAATGTTATCCAGGTTGGGTGCATGTGTGACGATATCTCTATACTTCTGTACCAACTCAGAATTTTTAGACAGCTCTTCCTGAAGGAGAGAATAGGGGGAAAATTAGGATCGGAAAGAGACACCAACAATTACTGGAGGAAAAGAGGCAAGTCTTCCTCCTTCCCCAGATCCTGTTTTCCAGCTAAGAAATTCACCCTAAGCCTTCAGGTTCCTGCTAGTCCCCTCTACTCCCTCCATCTTCCACAAGCACTTACCTGGCTGAAAAGATGTCCAAGGATCATCTCCGAAAGGGAAGAGGTGAGGCCTGTTAGCTGAGGAAAGGGCAGGTGAGAAAGTTTGGAACATTATGGGGGAAGAAAGGCTCAGGCACAGGGACCTAGCTTCACTTTCCTGCCCCATCACTCCACCTCCTTCAAGTCCAGAGTCCACTTAGTTAAATGCTGGAGGAGTCGAACCAGACCCACACAAGGGGAACTCCCACCCTAGGTCTCAGTACACAGAGCTCTCCAAACCTTGTGGGCTGCCCAATCCATCCAACCCTTGGCATTAGGATCAATGTTGATGAGAACAAGACCTTCAACTGTGTCCGGGTGGTTAAGCTGAGGGGCAGCAGAAGGAAGGAAATTGGAAGCAGGGCAAGGCCTTCTCCCCTCCACTGAGCTCTGCCCACTCTTGGCCTCCCATCTCCCATCAGGCCTGACTCCCCACCCTCCCACACACACTAGTGAATAATACTCCCCTAATCAGTCCTTTCTCTCATCTAGGTATTTTTATTCCTTACAGCATATCGTGACAGGACGTAGGCTCCAGCTCCAACACCAACTCCAATTATTGTAGAGAAACTGTAAAAGGAAAATAAATCTATGTCTCCTGGGCTCCAGTATCCAAAACCTGCCACAGTCTCTTCAAACTCCTCACCCTCCTTCCTGAGGCCACAGGCACAAAGAAAAATAGAAAGGGAATTACTTTTGAGAGATGCTAAAAAGAAGGTTCCAAGGAGCTAAAGGCTGGCACTGGTGGTCAGTGTAGATGCCTGAAGCCTATCCCTCATTTCCTCTTGGAGAGTTAGTGTCTTGAAAAGGAACACCCATCTACCAACCAACCACCCAGATGCACTGTTTCCCTGTATAGATAGCTCTTTGTCCATTCTCAATTTTCAGGAGCTAGTTCAACTTGTTTTGCTTTAGTTCCTGGTTCCTCTAAAGCAATGGGAAGCATGGAAGTTAAAGCAAGATGTGAAAACAGACACTGCTTTAGCAAACAACAAGGAGAGTGGGGAAAACAGAGGCAACAAAGTGAACCAGAGCTGCTGAGAGGTCTGGTGATTAGGAAAAGCCAAGCCAGGAACAGCACCCAGAAGCCAGCTCACCCCTCTGAGTGTCAGAGACACCTGGCCTGGCTCCCCCTTCCTTCCCACACTCTCTTTTACCCACAGGGCTCCCAGTCCACCAGGTGTGGGTATGAAGGAGGGAGAGTGGGAGGGAAAGAGACAGGTCTGTCTGGTTTCTCAGAGATTATGTCACCCCTTCTCTTCTTTCTTGATTTTCTGATCAGAGAAGCCCCTCCTCAGCCTGAGGCAGGGCCAAGCCTAGACCCTTCCTTTTCCTTCCTCCATCCATTAGGGCCATTCTGCTGAAATTTTCCAAATCCACCATCCTTCCTTACAACAATCAAAGTAGGAGCATGAAAGAGAAAGGGTATATGAAGCACATAGGGCCAAACTAGCCCAAGATCCAGGGTGGACGCAGGAGTTCTAAAGGTCTCCTTGTGCTGGGAATAAAACTTTGCTTTTGAGGGGTCCCCAGGCCTCTCACTTTAAGTATTGCAGGATGCAAGGGATCATGTCCGCCAGCTGGTCCAGAGACGGGTACTGATATCTGGGGAACAGAGGCATGTCAAGGAACATTCCAAACTGCACCCACCCACCCCCACCTCAGGATGTCCTCCTCATCCTCTCCCAGAATCACCACTGCCCTCCCTTTCCTCCTCCCTCATCCAATCTCCCCCCCCACTCCTGTCCTGTGCCTCAGTCTAGTAAAGGGGTAAAGAGCTAATTTTTACCCCAAAGGGAACACAGGAGCTCCCTCTTCCATTCCGGGGGCATCCACATGAACCCGCACGAAGTTCTGAATGATTTCCTGCATATCCCCGAATTGAAACAGTGGCTGGAAGCAAGTTTTATCTAAAGAGAATCCACATCACCCCAATAATAGGATCAGACAGGAAAAAGTGTCCCCACGTCAGAATCAACCCCCTTTCATGCTGAGAGAAAACTTCTGCCCCTACTGACCCCTCCCTTCCCACTGGGTTCATACCCTTCCCCCCAGCCTCTTTCCAGAAAGGAGTTGGGGGTGGGGGGAAAGGAAGGTCCTTACAGTTGAGTCCCACATCATGGTAGGTGAGTATTGCTGGACGTTTGGGTTTAGGGGTGCCATAGACAGTAAAAGTGACAGAACCATAAGGTGTCTCCACAGATAGAGTCTGCAGGGGAAAAGGTTACTGTCAGGTAGGAGTTAGGCTGAAAGGAAAGGGATCCAGAGAAGGAGCATCACTAAAGTCAGGGGGTCGGGCAGGGAGAGACAAAGAGGAGAAGTGAGCAAAGAATTAAAAATAGGATCAGCAAGAATTTAGGAAGAGGTGACAGTGGAAGATGAGTTTGAGAGTGGGAAATAATAAGGAAAGATTAGAGAGAACAGAAGAGGAAGGAAGGGCAGGGGAGAGATGGGTGTGGGAAAGGACTAGGAAAGGAGAGGAAGTGACGAGAAGAGAGGGAGGAGGTGAGGGCTCTCTCTTCACTGGGGACAGAAGAGGCCTTCCTCCCACCCTAGGACTGCCCCCAAGCTGTTACCTGTCCCTGGTCCAGGAGGATTCGGGCCGCTAACTCAGCCTCCTGGAGAGACACACACACGCACAGATACAGAAACACATGACCGTACAGAGTCACAGATGGAGAGACAGACACAAAGAGAGGTAGGCAAAGAGACATGGACAGAGACCAAAGACAGAAAGATTGACACAAAGAGACATGGAGAGGATGAAGGTTAGTGCAGTGAAGACAAGGGCGTGGACTCCCAACTGTAGCACATGGGGAGAGAGACTCCGGTAGAGGTGGAAAAAGTAGGGGTGTGGGTTAAAAGGAGCTCAGCTGGCTTGGGAGGTCAGGAGGCAAGGGCAATGCTTAGAGGCAGTCAGAGGGTCTCTAATAACCTTGGCTGCCTCAGGTGTCTGTCCTGGCAACAGTGGCTTCTCCTCTGTGATCTGCACCTCCTGCAGCTCCGCCATTGTGGCCTGGTAGGGTGAGGAAACAGCAATCCTGGGAGATCATCTCCACACCCTACACCTCTTCAAATACCAGGCTTCCTCGCTCAGCACAGGACGACACAGGATGCAGAGGGACCCAGGAATTAAAGGCTACTCCAGGACAGATGGCCTTTCCTGCCCTAGCTCCATTCCCAGGCAGACTCGGAGGAGGGATTGTAGAAGAGGAATCAGGACACCTCTCCTTTTCAGAGTAGCCATCCCACCACACCTCCAGATCCCCTCCCTCCTCTGTCCTGGACTGAAATACCAGGGTGGGGCAGCAGTGCAGCTCGGATTTCTGAAGCTATATTTAGGGGCCACCCCACACTCTCAGATAGAGGGTGAAACTCATAGCTCAGTGACTGGGTACTCTAAAGATACCAAGGAACAGAGTAATAAAAGTTCACAATTGACTATGACCTTCAACTAAAGTCCCAAGGTCAGCAACTCAAAGGAAAATGGGCTAAAAGTGACAAAAGCAACATGACAAATGGGGGGAAGGAGTAAACAACAAAAGAGGGACATGTGTGTCCTATAGACTCATGCCTCCCTTCCTCCCACGCCTCTCCCTCCCAACTATGAATAATTAGCATACATCCAACGTTAGTGGGGCAGAGGAGAGAGGAGCAGGGCACCTGGAGAGACCTGCATGAGAAGCGGCCAGGGGGGGTGGGGTCACTTACTGGGCTCCTATTGGCTGGATGCAGTGGGATTAGGGGTCAGGGTTTTCACTCCTCCTGACTCTGGGGTCTGAGAAAACACAGCCATGAGGTGAATGACATGGGAGACAGACCCTGGGTCTTCTAGGGATAGAGAGTTTCGGCCAAGACCCAGACTCCCAGGGTCACTAACCCTCCTAGGGTCACTAACCCTCCACATTCGCTACCCCTGAGTCCAGAGAACACCACCTCTCTAGGCTTCAACCAGAATCAATATGGGTTCAAGTGGCCTGTGGGGCAACACAGCAGGTATCCGTCTGGGCTGGGGGAGGAGAGAAGGAAGTGATGATGTGGAGTAAAGAGCCTGACTGTGTCAGAACCTCTAGATTCTAATCCCGGCTCTGCCACTACCAGTGTCATCTTGGCCCAATTAGTTACTACTCTTGGCCTCAATTTCCTATCTGCAAACCAGAAGAAGGGGATTAAGGGATCCCCAAGATTTTTGACAGCTGCCTAGTTAGATGTGGGTAGTAGAGCATGAGTGTTTCCCTCCATCATTTAAAAACAAACCAAAAGAGAACCGTCGCGCCTGCGCTTCTCCGCTCCACCTAGTCTCTGCAGGTCCCGAGAGTGGAGAAAGGGAGACGAGAGCAGTCCTGCAATCTCCTCCCAGCTTCCCCCCGACGGCCCTCGAAGGCAAGCGCCAGCTGGGAAGGGATGGGTGGGACGGATGGGACTGGCCGGACTCAGCACCCAGAGCCTGTTCCTACGAGTCCCTGTGCTCTATGCATGCGTGGAAACCGACACCTTTGCGCGGCCCGCACGGTGTGCCTTGGACTCTGGACGGAAACCTCGCGCACACCCCAAACACGCCCTGCTGCTTGCAGAGCTTCAGCCTTTGTGCGCTGCAGCCGAGCGCCCCCTCCTTGCGGACCTCTTCCCGGGAGCCGTCAGCTCCAGGAGATTGGGATCTAACAGCCCACCAGCCCAGCCGGCGCCTTCCAGGCCCCGCAGCCCTTCGTCTGCCCCTCCCCCTACCTGCTGCCGCGGCGGCCGCTTCCACCTTCACTTGCCTTTGACTCGGGCCCGCCCCGGCTCCGGCTCCCCACAGACCCGCCCCCGGCCCGCCTCAGCCCGCCCACGGGTCGGCCGCTCCCTGCAGATCCGCCCCGGACCCCCAGTAAACACGCCCCCCCTTTTACCCCGCCCCAGACTGCCACTCAGGGAGGGGCTGTGCTGGGGGCGGGGCTGAGGTGGGGTCCGGGAGACTGAAAGGAAAGCAAACCTCCGGGTGCTTCCAGGCTCCGCTGCGTTCCGCACAACATTTCCCCCACCACCACCACGGGGCGGTGTGGGGTGTGCGGGGATCCCTTAACTCTGAGAGGGAGCCCCTTGCTGCCCTGGACACAGCCCCCGTTCATGACCTGGATCTGCCTTTCGCCCCCAGACCCAGGGTGAGGGACGGATATAAGGGAGACAAACCCGGGGTAAAGACACCCCACGACTTCGACTCCACCCGCCCGGAAACGGAGAGCTACGTTAAGGAGGTGGTGGGCAGGCGTCGCGCCAACAAGGCGGGGGTCTTGCGAGCTGGGAGGGGCAGGTATGCCGGCACCGAGTGGTGGGGGGGACCTTCAGGGCGCTGGAGTTGCGACTCCCGGACGCCCAGGGTCTGGTACCTCCTCTCTGTGCTGCGTCCTGACGCCTGCACTCCGGCTGCTCGGTGAGAAGTTGGACAACAAGGCGGGGAGGGGGGAGCGGAGAATGTGGGGGGCCGCTATAAATAGAGGGCAATCGAAGGAGGGAGGAGAGGATGACCAACAGGGACTCCCGGGTCAAGGCCTCAAAGGAGGCGGGGGAGGGGCCAGGGACCCCCCAGAGGCTCTGACTCCCGGGTAAACAGGCACAGGGGCGGAGTTAACCCTGCGGGGGTGAGTAGGGGCTTAGGGAGGACGCGGTGTCCCGGGCTGGAACCCAAGAGACCCTGTGGCTTCGGTGCTAACCCCTCCCAGTCCGGCCCAGAAAAGGAGGGAGAGACCAGCTCAGACAGGCCGAATTGCAATGCCCAGGCGATGCTCTCAGGGCTGCCGTGTCTCTCTCTGTTCCTGAGTGGGTTTACCACCCCAGCCTTCACACACACACCCCAGAGGCACCCTCTCTAAGCCCCTCAGAGGAAGGCTCCCTGGAACAGAATAATGGATGTGGCTAAGGAAATTTGAAGTTGTCTTAAGCAAAAGGAAACCAGATTGAATTTCTCCTCACCTACCCCCCTTTAGGCTCCCCACATCCCAGGATCATCCCCACCCCATCCCCCCTTCAGCCTGGTTCCTGAGTTGCCATTTTGGGGGCTGGGCACCAAGCCAGTTAAGAACAATGGCCAATGGAACTTGAGCTGCCAACTGCAACACTAGCACTGACTACCCCCCCCAGGACCCCCAAATTGTCCTCCCCCTCTTGCCTGGGAACCACCCTCCCACCACCACCATCACCACCCGCAACTCCCCTCCCATCCAAGGAACATCAATGCCCCTTTCATCCCCACTTGGCAGGGTCTATTGGAAAGAAGAGGCCAAGAGGGAGGTGGTGACCCAGAGTAGGAGAACTGGTCAGGCTCAAACCCGGCCTTCAACAACCCCAAATGTAAGGTCTCCCCGTACATCCCCCAATTTGGAGGACTCAAGTTTTCCTCTGTTCCCTTCTCCCACTCCCTTCATAACTTTTCCCCCAGAAACTGGCACAGAAGCTGCACACCCTGGCTCCTGGCCTGGTCTCCTCTTCCCTCTGGATGCCAATTTAACACTCTCCCGGACAAGGGAAAGGCTGCTGGAATTAGGATCAGAGCTAAGGATGCATAGAGACAAGAGAGAGATATCTCACCAGCTTTAGTGGAATTAGGGAGAAAGAGACCCTAGACAGAGAACTTTTGCCTACAGGCTTCTCTGACGTGTCTAAAGTAGTCTTACTTGGAGTGGGGGAGGGAAGGACCTGAAGGTTCCAGCATCTAAATTCGTCTCTGGGTCAGGATGACTCAGGGGGAACCTGATAAGGGGCCTGCTCAGGGGCATAGGGCAGGCAGGACGTGGGAAATTTCCACTAAGATCTGTTTGTTTCCTAGATTAGGGGTCCCACCCAGCCCACTGCTGGCAGAAGTGATGCTGGTTCTGTCCAAATGTAGGGTTCTTCCATGTCAGAGCAGCTCCCAGCCCAATCTGGGTGTAAGTGTCCCAACAGGGACAATCTTTCTCTCTCACCTCCTTCCTTTGGGCCAGAAGCAGCTTCAAATTATACCTTCAACCTGCTATGTGCAAACCACTATGTAGATGGAATTCACAGAAGTCTGAAGTCTGTCACACACTCTCTGGAACAGTGTTGAATCTCACTGCACACTTGAACCTATAGTTAAACTTCCATGGCACACTTACATTGATCAAAAAAGGAGAATATACTGATTGTGCTTTGAACTTCTTTCAAAAATAATTTAATTAATGATCTTTAAAAATTGTTGTGGCACACCTAAGATCCTGTCACAGTACACTGGTTGAAACTCACTGTTCTAGAAGTTTAAGATCAAGTAGTTTAGAGAATAGGTGAAGCACAGTGGCTCACACCTTAATTCTAGCACTCTGGGAGGCCCAGACTGGTGGATCGCTTGAGCTCAGGAGTTCTAGACCAGCCCGAGCAAGAGCGAGATTCTGTCTCTAAAAATAGCTGGGCATTGCGGCGGACACCTGTAGTCCCAGCTATTCGGGAGGTTGAGACAAGAGGATTACTTGAGCCCAAGAGTTTGAGGTTGCTGTGAGCTATGATACCCCAGTACTCTACCCAGAGCAGAGAGTGAGACTCTGTCTCAAAAAGAAAAAAAGTAGTCTAGAAAAGTTATAAGCACTCAAAAAGTTAAGAAAAATATGTACTATATAGAGGGTACCCAAAAAATGTATATGAAACTGTATTAAAATTGTAATACCCACCTAACAGGTACAATCTAGGGCTATATGGCACATCTCTTGGGTGAAGGACTCAACCACAAAAAAATACAATGTGACCTAATCATCTATACCCTTATATTAAGGCAAAATTTTTTTAAAAATTATAGTACTCAACATATGCTAGTAGCAAAAGATAAATACAAGTCATGTTGAGCAGAAATCAAATGTGATTTGATTATTACAAATTTAATACACTATTTTTCCTTTCTTAAAATGTGTATACATTATTTTGGCACCCTCTGTATATAAGGTTAATTGCTTAAACAATAAGTGCTGTAGCTGTAGTTCCCCACCCTTTATCAAGTGGGAAATCAGAGATTTCCATCCTCATGTGCTGGTTTTAGTATCCCCTGATAGAGAAAACACAAACTATGAATGCAAAAATAGCTTCAAGTAAGTTTCTTTTTTTTTTTCTAATTTTATTTGTAATATATTTTCAAAATTTTAATGCTTCCCCCAATAGCTGACTATTGGGCATAACAAAAAAGCATAGACTAGAAACATTCCTCGTGACTAAGTAGAAAAATCCCAGCATGAGTAGCTACTTTAACTGGATGCTTTTCTCAGGTCACCACTAACTTTATGGTCTTCAGCAGATTCCTTAACCTTAAGCTTCTATATATGTACCCTGTTTCCCCGAAAATAAGACAGTGTCTTATTTTAAGGTGTGCTCCCAAAGATGTGCTAGGTCTTATTTTCAGAGGATGTCTTATTTTCGGGGAAATGGTATAATAGCATCATCAGGGCGCTGTGGTGTTAAAATGAAATAGCTTAAATGAAAGCTCTCTGCAAAACTGGAAATGCTGTATCAATACATATAATGACTAAATTCCAGATGACAGGATCTGAGAGGACTAAGCTGACCAGTATCATTAAAGGAAGCTTATTACAAGCCCAGACTCATTTTAGACATACCTCTCCATGTCTCTTTAATGAAATGTACTGATATTTAATAGAATGGGATATACTGAGAAAAAGAATAAGAAATGAGCAGAGGAGCCAGAGCCTGGGATCGTGCAAATGCACGCTCATTGATATTTAAAAGTAAATTAAAGGGCCAAAAGCTTCCCATAACCCCAGCAGGGTGGCATCTATCTGTCCATGTGCACAGGTACCTCTGGGTCACCCTCACAGGCAATGACAATACGCCGAGAGCTTGCCTTGGCTCGGTATCTGCAGTTGGGGACCCTGGAACCTCCTGTCTCCCTGCAGTCTGTGACCTTCACTACACCCTCATGACAGTTCATCTGGCCATTCTTGCACTGGATATTGGAGGTGTTGCAGATATTAAGAATGTTCCCGATGTCTTCATGGATGAAGGTATTAAAGGACTTGCACTGACGCGTAGTCATCCTCCGTCTTTGCATCATCACGTTGCAGTAACGATCATCACCACTTGTCACCTGAGGGTCCACGTGTTGCCTCAGGAATCGCTGGTACATGCCATGCTGGCCATAGGAGGGCTGTATTAGCCCCAGCCCCAGCAGGGTCAACAGCAAGAGCAGAAGCAATGAGTGGGTCCTCTGCAGAGCCATCAGTATGTCAGAGGTGCCTCAGCCTCAGACAGGGCAGCAGGAACAAGGCGGAGCCGTGGAAAGTTTTGTTTCTCACCGGCTTCTTGCTCCCTGGCACGAGTGATGATGGGGAGTTGGTAGATGTCCTTTAGAATCTTGCTTTGGATCTGCTTGGGGTCGCGTGCATGCATGTGTGGTGTGTGTGTGTGTATGTGTGTGCACGCGGACAGGACAGGGGTGGCAGTCCAAGTATTACAGTATTCTGATAATCACAACATCTGTAAATGTAGTATTATTTACATATGCAAGGTATATTATTTATTCAGTTTACACTCACTGTCCTGTATGGATGCAAATTCCAGAGCCCTTAGTAATACTTCAGAAATCCTCAGCCCAGGAGGCTGCCTCCCACAGTCTAGAAACCATTATCAGGTCAGGAACAGTGGCTCATGCCTGGATTGCCTGAACTCAGGAGTTGGGGACCAGCCTGAGCTAGAGCAAGACCCCATCTCTTAAAAAAAATAATAATAATAGCTGGACATTGTGGAGGGCTTCTATGGTCCCAGCTACTAGGGAGGCTGAGGCAAGAGAATCCCTTGAGCCCGAGAGTCTGAGTTTGCTATGAGCTATGACACCATGGCACTCAACCAGAGGTGACAAAGTAAGACTCTGTCTCAAAAAATAAAAAAAAAAATAGAAACAATTATAATATGACAATTCAGGGAAGGAAAAGGGTTTTGTTCCTAGGGTAAAACACCCAGAGGAGAAGTGAAACCATGCAATATTTGAGTGGGAAAGCAGGGCATTCTATGCAGGCCAAGAAAGAACATGAGGAACAGTTCAGAAGCAAAAATACATAAGTCTCTTTGGAGAATCAAACAGTAGCTATACTATGTGCAAGACACTCCCGGTATATTAGGTAAGTATTATTGTTCTCACTTTCCAGATGAGGAAACTGAAACTCAGAAAAGTTTAGTGACTGGCCCAAGGCCATCCATCTAGTAAATGACATTTCTAGGATTCAAATCCCCACCCGATCTATTCTACTCCAGGGACTATGCTCTTTCCACTACCAGGTAGCCTCTCAAGTGTATAGCAAGTAAGCCATTATGGCCCCAGCTGAAGAATAATGTTGATGAGAGGTGGGTAATGTTTGATAAGGTAGATTGGGGCCAAGGTGTGCAGGTCCTTGAGTGCTAGGCAAAAAGACCTGGCAACGAAGGGTCTTAGTATGTTCTTGATGCATAGGATGTTCTTAAGCAGGAATAATAGAAAATACTGGCCAGGCAGTGTGGCTCACACCTGTAATCCCAGAACTCTGGGAGACCAAGGCAGGCGGATCCCTTGAGCTCCAGAGTTTGAGACCAGCCTGAACAAAAGCAAGGCCCCATCTCTACTAAAAATAAAAAAAAATTAGCAGGGTATTATGGCAGGAACTTGTAATCCCAGCTACTTGGGAAGCTTAGGTAGGAGGATCACGGGAACCCAGGAGTTTGAGGTTGCTGTGAACTAGGTTGAGGCCATGAAACTCTAACTTGGTCAACAGTGTGAGAGACTCTGTCTCAAGAAGAAAAAAAGAAAATACTGTCCTGTGATAATTAATCTGATGGGGGTGGGTAATAGAGATGGCTATGAGTGAGTGAGAGCAAAACATAAGACTTAGAAAAGAGGTCATTTAGAAGCCAAGGTAGTTCATCCAGGTATTAGACGATAAGAGCTTGACTAAGGCTGGAAGTTATAAAAATGGAAAGAAAGGAATAGGCTTGTAAGACAAGGGGGAAAAGGTTTCTAGGAACTGATGATGGATTGTTAGATGGAAAGGGGTGGAAAGTCACCAATCTACTTTTTATTTTAGTATCCCTGAAGTTCATTTGTCTATAGATCTTCTGGTCAGAGAAAAGGCCAAGGAGAGAAACACCTGAGGAACATCTTCAACCTGCATGGAAACTCACCCAGAAGATTGTCAGAGTCTGAGACTCACCCTCACTCTGGACCAATTTACCCTGACCTGCCTACCTCTGTTACACTCTTGAGTCTCTTTCCCTACTGGACCAAACATTGGAAACCATTTAAGGTTTCTGGGAGTTGGTCTTTTAAAGCCAGTTGAATTCTCCATGGTGGTCACTACCTGTGCCTGGAGACTAGAAAAGGATGCCAGTCTGTTTTCATTAATCCCTTCTGCTGTTGTCTGAATGTTCATATCCCCTTAAAATTAATATATTAAAATCCTAACTTCTGGGGTGGTGCCTGTGGCTCAGTGGGTAGTGTGGCCGGACCCATATACCTAGGATGGCGGGTTCAAACCCGGCCCCTGCCAAACTGCAACAAAAAATAGCCGGGCGTTTTGGCAGTTGCCTGTGATCCCAGCTACTTGGGAGGCTGAGGCAAAAGAATTGCCTAAGCCCAGGAGTTGGAGGTTGCTGAGAGCTGTGATGCCACGGCACTCTACTGAAGGCAACAAAGTGAAACTCTGTCTCAAAAAAAAAAAAAAAAAATCCTAACTTCTGGCCAGGTGTGGTGGCTCATGCCTCAAATCCTACTACTCCAGGAGGCCAAGGTGGGAGGATCACTTGAGCTTGGGAGTTCAAGACCAGCCTGAGCAAGAGCAAGACCCTGTCTCTACAAAAAATGGAAAAAAATTAGCTGGGAATAGTGGCAAGTGCCTGTAGTCTTAGCTACTCAGGAGGCTAAAGCAAGAGGATCGCTTGAACCCAGGAGTTTGAGATTGCTGTGTGCTAGGCTGATGCCATAGCACTGTAGCCTGGGCAACAGAATGGCCTAAATAAATAAATAGGTCAGACGTAGTGACTCATGCCTATAATCCCAGCACTTGGGAGGCTGAGGTGCATGGATTGCCTGAGCTCACAGGTTCAAGACCAACACGAGCTATAGCGAGACCCCATCTCTAAAAATAGTCAGGAGCCTGTAGTCCCAGCTACTTGGGAGGCTGAGGCAAGAGAATCACTTAAGCCCAGGAGTTTGAGGTTGCTGTGAGCTATGTAGCCACAGCACTCTACCCAAGGATGACAAAGTGAGACTCTGTCTTAAATAAATAAATCCTAACTTCCAAGATGATGGTATTATTACCACATGTAAAAGACTGAAACTGGACCCACACTTTTCACCGCTTACAAAAATTAACTCACAATGGCTAAAAGATTTAAATCTAAGAAACAAAATGATAAAAAAAAAAAAAATCCTATAAAAAAGCATGGGAAAATCTTTTGATGATATTAGCCTGGGGAAAGATTTTATGAAGAAGACTCCATTGGTAGTCATAACAACAATATGATGGTATTAGGTATTAGGAGGTGGGACCTTTGGGAACTTGATTAGGTTTCATGAGGGCAGAGCCCTCATGAGTGGGATTAGTGCCCTTATAAATAGGCCCAAGAGAGCTCGTTTACCCCCTGCATGAGAGGACACAGCAGGAAGGCATCACCTATGGACCAGAAAGCAGCCCTCACCAGACACTGAATCTACCAGCACCTTGACCGTAGACTTGCCAGCCTCTAGAACTGTGAGAAATAATTTTCTGTTGTTTATAAGTCACATAGTTTGTGATATTTTGTTATAGCATCCCAAATGGGCTAAAGCACCTTCCCTGGGCTTGCCTCAGCTTTTGTTGTGGGGGAGAGCAGAAGGCAGTTGAACCAGGACCCAGAGGATTGATAAGTGGGGCTGAAATAATGGAAGTTTGGTCATCGGAAAAGGTCAGAAGGTTGGCAACTTGTTTAGTTCACTATGCAAAGTAGGGAGACCATAAGCCCTCCTCCAAAGGCAGGAGCCAGGAATGATGTCACATAAGCATTGCTGAGGTCACAGAAGCTTGCCTATTCTCCCCTCTGTCTCCTCATTGCCACCCAGTCTCCCCAGCCACCTGCCTCCTACACATATCCACACATACATACAAAGGCTAGGAAGGGTCAAATACCATCCAGGCACTCTTAGGTACACAAAGGTGATGAGGAAATGGGGGATTATTCAGTATATAGGATCTTCCCCAGCATTCCCAGTGCTGGGAAGGGGAGGCTCATGTTGTGGCCGTGGTAGGTGGCATGGGGGCAGGGGTACAGGGGAGGGAGCGGCAGGGACAAAGGGATTTGTTTCTCTTGCCAATTGATTTAATATTAACATTCATCCTCATTACTTGTCAGTCCTCCCTTCTTATCCCTGAGGTTCCCCCCCTTCCCTCCCCCACCTCTAGCTGACCATGGCATCTGAAGCAGAGAAAACATTCAAGAAGTTCGCTGTCTTTGGAGACTCCTCAAGCAATGGCACTGAAATAAATAACAAGAACTTCTCCAAGCTGTGCAAAGACTGTGGCATCATGGATGGCAAGACGGTCACCTCCACAGATGTGGACATTGTGTTCAACAAAGTCAAGTGAGGAATTGCAGACACAGGGGTAGGGGTTAGGAGAACGAGCCATGGGAGGGTCACCTGCTTCGCCACAGAACGTTGCAGTGGGCCTACCAAGCACTTACAGGGTGTCAGCACTGTGGTGTTCTCTGAGACACACGATGATGGGACAAAAAGAGGCCAAACCTAAGTAGGTCCTTGGAAGGTAATGAGTTCATGCTATAAAGTTCCTGGATTTTTGTCTGATTGACCAGGGCCAAGAATGCCCGAACCATCACATTTCAGCAATTCTCAGAAGCAATGAAGGAACTGGCCCAGAAGCGGTTCAAGGAAAAGAGCCCAGATGAAGGCCTGCAGGGCATTTATAAACTCATGGAGGGCAAGGATCCAGCCACCACTGGTGTTACTGTGAGTGACAGTCTTCACCTCTACCCTGGAGTCTATTTCCCTAGATCTCTACTGTTCCAGTCTCACCTCCAGCCCACCAGGGTCCCTAATCCAGCCAATAGTTGTGACTGTAGGGACAAAAACTGTGTGGTCCACTGTTAGTGCTGGAAACAGACTTTAGAAATCATCTATTCATTTCAGAGGTAAAGAAGCTGTGGCCCAGACAGGGGAAGTACTTGCCTAAAGTCCATAGCCATTTTAATAGTAGATTCAGACTCACTCCCAAGTCTCCAGTATCTGAGCCAGACAACTAGGGCTTGCTGGCTTCTGAGGGCATTAGTGTAGAGGACTTGGTACTGATCCCCACTCCTCTTCCTATTCTCATTTAAGGTTTAATCTGTGGCTTCCTGCCTCTCACCTACCCTCTTCCTTTATTGTCCCCTCTGCTAAAAGCTCCTTCTGCTCTCATGTTGGGTCTAGGAATGAGGTCCTCACACAGCAGCCTGCTCAGAATAACTCCTCTGTATTCTGGACTCCCCTTCCCTTATGAATGGATGGCTCTGGCTAGAGCGTGTGCCCACAGCTGCATCTGGGCCCTAAGAGAAGCAGTCCCATGCCCAAGGCAGAGTAAGAGCTCTAAGCACTAGTTCCAAGTATCTCAAGGCCATCTTGGGGAGGGGGAGGAAGAGAGCTCAAATCCATTATTTGGCCCATAGAAAGCAACAACAGTGGGTGCAGTGGACCGTTTGACCGACACCAGCAAGTACACCGGCAGCCACAAGGAGCGCTTTGATGAGAGTGGCAAGGGCAAGGGCATCGCAGGACGGGAAGAGACGACTGATAACTCAGGCTATGTGAGTGGCTACAAGGGTGCTGGCACCTATGACAAGAAGAATTAGGCAGGAGCCTCATCTTAGCCTAGTAGCCCCCAACCCTGCATCTTTAACACCAAGGAGCTGGAGAAACAATAAACATCTGAGTGTGCAGCAGCTAATGAGTTCTGTTCAATGAGGGTGAGGCACAGATGGGCCCCGGGGCAGAGACAGGGAGAAGGGACAGTCCAGGGAGTCAGGGTCTTCAGCCACACTCCCTCTCATCTACTTAGCCCCATGGGTACCAGCCATAAGTTAGCAATTCCCTCAACAAGAACAGGATTGGAGGATACGTTTGGAGATAAGAGATAAACCAGATGCAAAGGCAAAAGTATTTGTTACTTGTGTTCACATGTCACTGGTGTCCACCCCACCCCTCCCAAAATGGAGTAGCAACTCCTGATATGTTGACCCAGATGCCACTCGTTAGACCCTTCCCTGCCCATCCACTTTCCCTCTTTTGATGGAAGAGAAATGGAAGCCAGCTGGGGTAGCCTGACTCCTATTACAAATTTGTTCTACAGCTGGGGGAAGGGAGAATCCCCCCACCCCCACTTTTTTTTTTTACACTGTTGACCTGGGTAGAGTACCATGTCATCAACCTAGCTCACAGTAAACTCAAACTCTTAGGCTCAAGAGATCATCTTGTCTCTTGACTCCCTCCACTATGCCTGGCTAGTTTTTTCTATTTTTAGTAGAAACAGGATCTTGCCCTTGCTCAGGCTGGTCTGGAACTCCTGAGCTCAACTATTCCACTCACCTCTGGGCTCCTAAAGTGCTAGAATTACAGGCTGAGCCACCACACCCTGTGGCAATCCCTTTTCAACGCTCAGCCCAGACGTGAGGTTTACCTGCCTCACCTCCATCATGGTCCACATGGAACAGCAGCTCTTCCTGGCTGCCACAGGTAGCCCAGGAAGGTGCTCAGAGGTGGGTGGCTACCAGGACTCCGAGAGCAGGAGTCGTGGTGCACTGGGGAGAAAGGAGTTAAATCAGAATGGAGTCAGATGTGTGCTTTTAACTTTTTATTTTGAAATAAATACAGATTCACAGGAAGTTACAAAAAACAATATGGAGAAGTCTCCTGTGCCCTTTACTCAAGTTTCTCCCAATGGTTATATCTCATATAATTCACATGTGGTTTAAAACTTTACATGACCATCAGTATCTAGAGGTTTACACACACACTCATAAAAAAAAATTCACATGACCAGAGCTGGGCCTGGCTCATCCCTGCCTGGTCACGGGCAGACCCTGGAGTCTGGGATTTGGGAGGAGCTACTGGAAGAGAGGGGAAGCACGAACCTTCAGAGGGGAGAGGGGGACGATACCTTGAAACTCCAGCCAGCTAAGGTGAGAAAGAAGGCAGGAAAAGAGGTTGGAGAAGGGAAGGCAGGGTGACTAAGGGCTGTTGGGACAGACTGCGCTGGGCTCGTGGCAGGAGGAGGGAGCCAAGGACAGTGGCGTGAAGGGAGAAGCAATGATTTCTCAGAGAGGAGCAGGCTGGGAACTGAGAAGTCTGTGGGGAAGGGAGGCCCAAGTGAGTGTGAGGCCTCGGGGAGCTTCCTGCAGCTAGAGTTACCCAGTGTGTGAGTGTGTGAGAGGAAGGCATTATGAGGGAAACGGGGACGCCGAGCCAAAGAAGGGTGGTGGGGCTGGGAGGTGAGACACAGGCTGGTGCCTGTTGCCATGGTGTGAGCTGAGGCCTGGGCCTCCATCCAGGATTTAGGATCTGGCCCAGGGGTGGACAGTTACTGCCAAGTGGACAGAGTAAGCTTCTTGGGTGGGTTTTACTGTGTCTCAGAGAAGGAGGATGGGGGTGGGGACTGGTAGACAAGTTGGAAAGCTCTTAGAAGACAGGACAACTCTGCAGGGTGATCAAAGCCTTGGACATTTCACACCTGCCTCGGAGTCAGGAAGAAAGTATTTTGTAGGCATCAGAGTTTTGGAAATGGGGACAGGCTGCCTTGTGACAGAGCTGGGGGAGAATGGGGGGTGGCTCAGCAATTAAATTCCCTAAAAGTAGCCAATGATGCCCATTGGTTCACCCTCATACTTGCAGGAGCAGAGCAGGTAGAGCCTTCGGTTGCTGAGGGTGCTAGTGTAGCAGCAGCTGGTGGGTGGCTGTCTGAGTGCCAGGGTGCAGACCGTGAGTGGGAAGGAATCCTGGGTGAGGGTGCAGTATTCATTGTAGTTCTCGCAGAAGCTCTCACTGAGCTTGCAGGTCCTCACAATGGCGTTCCAAGGTGTATGTACCACGTAGTAGGTCTTTGGGCAATTCCAGGTTTGCATCTTGCCCCGCACGTAGGCCATCAGACCATTGCAGTAGCCCTGGAAACCCTCTGGATAGCTGACCCTGGGGTAGTCTATGTGTAAAGTGCGGAAGTTCTGGACGGCAATCTGCTCCTTGATGTCCTCCGCCAAAATTGGCCCCCAAACCAGCTGGCAGATAAGGAGCTGGGCGGCCACTGGTGCCATTCCTCCTGCGGGCAGAGTTAAGGTGTTGGAGGCAGGGGTGGGCCTAGAGTGGCTGGCTGTCCCTTCCCAGAACCTTTTGCATTCCCCAGCCTTCCCTGTCTGCCTTCCCTACCCTCTAAGAGCTGGACAGTACCTCAAAGTTCATCCTGCCCAAGTCCTCATGACCAGAAAGATGAGCTGCTTGCCCAAGGCCACCCAGCTAATCAGCCACCTCCAGCCATCCCTCCATTCCCTTGGTCCACCACAGGGTTTCAGCCTCACCCAGTCCAGGAGCTGCCACACTTGCAGGATAAATGCTCACTGGTCCTCCAGTGAGAGGCTTTTCCCAATTATCCTTGGCCTTGGCACCTTTTCTAATAAACAATTCAGAGAGTATAGAAGGAACAGGCTGGTCTGGTAATTCTCTAAAGGCTGGGAGAAAGGATGGGAGCGGAAGACTGCTGGTGGGGGCAGGGGTTCTTCTTGCCTGATGTCAAGGAAAGCCCAGAGGTGAGAAGAGGCTAGAAAGGTTTCTGGGTAAAGACCAGTGGAGGAGGAGGGAGTTCCCCCTGTGCTGAGGACCCCCTGTGCTGAGGGGGTTGGATGGGTGGGAGGAAAGAGACATTGCTATTGGGTCTCTTCCCCTCTGGTGTCATCAGAACACTTAGCTCCAACCTCCTTGCCAGAAGTCTCTAAGTTCCTGGGCTTGCTTTGATGTTTTCTCTAGCCCATAAGCTTTTCCCCTGTGGCAAAGTAAGAAGAAAAGGACTGTCCTGTTTCTGAAGAACAAAGTGCTTATTATTCCTGACTTTTGGAGAACAGAGGGTCCACCACTCTCATCCCACACATGGGAGCCCAGCAGGCCACGTACATAGAGGCCTCCCACCAAAGTGCCAAGCTGAGAATCAAAGCCCTCTGCATGGACTCCCCATGGTCCCTGTCATCAGCTCACTCCTGTCACACCGACACCCCTCACCTGTGATCTTAGGCCCTGTCAGAGTCCACGCCGTCCTGGAAGTTTGTTCATGCTGACTCTGAAAGCTCCGACTTGGCAGGTTGGGCTTGACACCAAAACCCTGCCTTGAGGGCCCCAGAGCCTCGCTGGCCTCCTATCATCTGCCCCTACTTCAACCTGAGAGGAGGAGAAGGAGGAGGAAGAGGAGGAGGAGGAGGAGAAGGACCCGTGCTCACTGGAGCCCGCCAGTCCCAGCCCTTGACTTCCACAGGCCTCTCAGCCTTGTCTCCCTGCAGGGCACTTCCCAGGCCTGGGGCTTCCTCCTAGAACAGCCCTGGAGAGCAGGAGAGGGGAGTCAGAACGCACAGAGGGGAGTGCGCCAGGGTCCGCAGTATGATCACAGAAATAGTAAGGGGCGAGGCTGCAGAGAGACGTGGTGTTCTTCATTCACAGCCCTGTAAACTGGCACTTTCTGACAGCACAAACCAGAGTCCCAAACTGAATCCATCTTCCCTACAACTTGCTGGTCTTCCTGGGTTATCTGTCTCAATTTCCTCAGGGTCCTATGCAAGAAACCTCAGAGTAATCTAGACCCCTCGGCCTCTCTAACCCCAACCCCTGGGGGGCTTTCCTGCATGGTGGTTAAGATGGAGGCTCCCCAGTGAAAGACATCAGGAGTCAGACCCTGGCTCTGCAGCTTACATGCTGCATCCACCAGTCTAAGTTTATCAAACCACTTACACTTCCATTTATTCATCTGTTCGTGAGAATAGTATTTCATACCTCATGGTGGTGTAAACATTTATTAAGATGTATTTTAAGAGGGTGGTGCCTGGAGCTCAGTGAGTAGGGCACCGGCTCCATATACCGAGAGTGGAGGGTTCAAACCCGGCCCCAGCCAAACTGCAACAACAAAAAAAATAGCCGGGTGTTGTGGCAGGAGCCTGTGGTCCCAGCTACTCGGGAGGCTGAGGCAAGAGAATCGCCTAAGCCCAAGAGCTGGAGGTTGCTGTGAGCTGCGACGCAACAGCACTCTGCCAAGAGTGACAAAGTGAGACTCTGTCTCTAAAAAAAAACAAGATGTATTTTAAGAGCTTTTAGTGCAGTGCTTAGCATATAGTGAATACTCAATATGACATGAGTCCAGCCATCATGCAGCCCTGACACTCTTCTCTACAACTCTTCCTAAGCCTGTCTCTTCCATTCCTATGTCTTTTCCTGCTCAGGCTATTTTCTCTCCTGAACATCACATTTTCTAACTCCAGTAAGGCCCAGCCAAATCTATCGTTTACGTAGGTGCCAGGGAAAAAACATGTAGCCCCTTCCTTTGTCAAAAACTCAGAAGTAGCTTCTGTAGCCTAAACTACATCTCCTAGGACATAAGCCCGTCCATGATCGTGCTCTTGCCCACGTCTGCAGCTGCATCTCCCTCCCTGTCCTGCTTCGCAGCTTGTGCCCCCACTCTTCTCCCTGCTGTGCTATCCCTCTACCTGGAATGCTGCTCTTCCCCCTCCTTTCTCTTTCACCCCATCCATTCGACAGAGCTAACTCAACCCAGAGGTTCCACTTACAAAGCCCCTGCTTAGAAGACCTCCCCAGGAAGTATGCACAGTCATACAGTGCAGAGAGAGCCCACACAGGCAGGTGGTTCAATAAGACACCACTGAGCGGGTGGTGCCTGACTTGGCTGACTCAAGTCTTTGCTTTGAGGAAACCAGCCACATTATGGTCCCTCCCTGGCCCTTCAAGGCTGCAGCTTTCCTAAGAAGAGAAAGGGATTTTATTTCTCTATTTTTTTTTGAGACAGTCTCACTTTGTTGCCCTCGGTGTAGTGCCGCGGCATCACAGCTCACGGCAACCTCAAACTCTTGAGCTGAAGTGATTCTCTTGCCTCAGCCTCCCCAGACACCCATCACAATGCCTGGCTATTTTTAGAGACGGGGTCTCACTCTTGCTCAGGCTGGTCTCAAACTCTGAGCTCAAGCAATGTACCTCTCTTGGCTTCCCAGAGTGCTAGGATTACAAGTGTGAGCCACCACATCCAGCCTGAGAAAGGGCTTTTTGATGCTTCTTGGTTCTCCTAGTCCTTTGTTTCCCAGCTTGCCCATCACCACTCTTCACTCCCCAACCCACCCTTACTCACCTCTTCACACATGATTAAGGAAACTGAACAGCACATTGTGGAGGATTTCAGACTTAATATTACTTGACCTGTTAAGATTCTCTTCTGTAAAACTTATAGACTCATAAATGTGTAAGAATAAAATGAGACAGCAAGCATGCAAGTGCTTTTAATAATTAATATATAAATGGATGACTAGATAATGGTCTTCCCGGTTCTATACTAACTCACTTTTCACATCTACAAAGCCTCTTTTAGTCCCCAAGCAAGCCTTGTGACAGCACCTTCATCCATTCCCACGCCTGCTCTGCCAATCTAGAGCTCCCTCAAACTTCTGGCTTAGCATTCATCTCCATGAAGTTTTTTATGATTACTTTAAAACAATTTTTTTTTTTGAGATACCCTGGGTGTCTCCCTGGGTTGAGAGCTGTGACACCATCATAGCTCACTGAAACCTCCCTACTGTAATCCTAACACTTTGGGAGGCCAGGGAAGTTGGATTGCTTGAGCTCAGGAGTTCAAGACCAGGCTGAACAAGAGCTAACCATCTCTGTGACTTGATGGTGATCCTACTTAGGACTGAGATCATTCAGGAGCAGAGTGAATGCCTGCTATAAGTTGAATCAGTTAGCATCATACGCAAGGTACTATATGTTATGTCATATGAGATTTATCAGAAACAAAGAGAGAGGGAAATTAACAGGTAGTCCTAGTTTTCTGAGAATTGACAGTCTAAATTGGAGGAAGACAATAAATAGGTATGAGGTATGACAACTAAGTTCACGAACTCATTCTAGAAAAAGTGCTACATACCTCATTGCTGAATATCACTACAACCACTTTCAAAAGTCTCCCCTTGAGAACCTATGTACCAATACTAGTGCCTAGTCCACCCTTCAAAGCAATTTTGGAACTCCTTTTTTTTTTTTTTTGAGACAGAGCCTCAAGCTGTCACCCTGGGTAGCGTGCTGTGACATCGCAGCTCACAGCAACCTCCAACTCCTGGGCTCAAGCAATTCTCCTTCCTCCATCTCCCAAGTAGCTGGGACTACAGGTGCCCACCACAGCACCTGGCTATTTTTTTGGTTGCAGCCGTCATTGTTGTTTGGCAGGCCTGGGCTGGATTCAAAACCACCAGCTCAGATGTATGTGGCTGGCGCCTTAGCTGCTTGAGCCACAGGTGCCAAGCCTTGTTTTTTGTTTTTTTAACACAGAGTATCACTCTGTCATCCTGGGTAGAATGCCTTGGCATCAGCCTAGCTCACAGCAAACTCAAACTTTTGGTTTCAAATGATCCTTCTGCCTCAGCCTCCCAAGTAGCTGACATGACAGGCTGGTCTCAAACTCCTGAGCTCAGAGTGCTAGGATTACAGGTATGACCCACCATACCTGGCTGATTTTAGAACTCTTTTTCTGGAATGGCCAACACAGCTGTCATCATATTGTCTTATCAAAATGTCTTCCTTTCGGGGCTTCATCCCAGCTGAGGAGCAAAGAGCCGCTGGCAGCCGCAGATCTCACCACAGCTCAGGGTTTTTAGAATTTCAGTTATAAAAATGGGCAGAATTTTCCTTGATCATATTGGTAGTACCCAACTGTTTTCTTGTGCAAACTTGTGATATGATTCTGACCAACCAGTCAGAACTCATCTCCACTCGGTTCACAGGCACTACTGGCAGGACATTTCTTTTTAACAAGGTAGTTAAATATTTTCAGTAAAACCAGCCTGGGTTAAGTTTATAGGTGGGGGAGGAGGTCCATGGCACTTTAGTAGAGAAGCAGCTCCTCCCCAGGTTAATGAGGCCATACCTCTCCCTCCCACTCCAGTTAGTAACAGCCCAACTCAGCCTAGCCCTTGGGGGCCCTTTATTGAAACAACTCACAGAACAGTATTTGAGATAGACAGTGTTGGCCGGCTAAACCTCAGGGGCTGAGAAGTCAAGTCCCAGCATCCATTACAGCCCTAGGGGAGGCTTCCTCCATGAATGTAACCAGACCTGAGCAGCCTCAGGGGCTGGAGGGTGGGTGGTCCATACATAGAGGCAATAAGAGCACTTGGAATAAGGGTGGCCCTGCAGCGCTGCCTTAGGCTGGGGTCCCCCCAGAGTCTGACAGTTCTGGCATCAGTAGGATGGCAGGTGCACCCTCAGCTGCTTTTATGAGCTCGCTCTTCCACACAGAGCTGCATCTAAGAGAGAGAGAAAAACAGCCATGAGTCAGCCAGGGCACCTACCCTGGGCCCACCAAGGTTAAGGGAAAGGAGAGAGAGGAAAAACCTTACACTGTACATCGCCTAGTTTTCTCCCCTGAGCCTTGATCTGTAAGTCCCCCAACAAGACCTCACTTAAGCATCCCCTAAATAAAGTTTCTGTGGTCCCCATGAAGCTTACCTTTAAAAAAAAAAAAAAAAAAAGAACAAGGTAGTTAACCTGCAATATAGTGAAGTTCAAGATTGGGTCACGCTCACTAGCTGCCACTTGGTTCAAGATGTGAGCTGCAAAAACTGCAATAGCAAACCGGGATGGATCTATGAGTTTGCCCCTGAAGACAGCCAGCGTTATAAGGAAGCCCATGTGATCCTGGAACGTGCTCTAGTTCGAGAGAGTGAGGGCTTTGAGGAGTATGTACCATCTGATAACTCTTGAAGAAAAAGAGAGAAATCCATCTTTTCTCAGGTCTCCTTCACTGAAAACAAAAATCTGCTTACATACACTGTCATCTTAGCATCAGAGTCGGATTCATGAACTGTCCGCAGAGGTTGTGAGAATCCAAGATGGAACCTTTCTTTCTTTCTTTTTTTTTTTAATTTTGTATTTTCCATCCAACAGCAGTGTGTAGAGAGAATATTATGCAGATGCCATTAATTTTTTTCCCCCATGTTTACATCTTGAGGAAAAAAAGATGTAAACACATCTTACATAGCTGCAGCTATGTGGTGGGCTATGTAAGGAAAAATAGCTGAGCTATTAGAGTGAAGAAGTGTATTCTATGTAAATTTTGAAAGGAAAATATGTCAAAAGCATGGTTTTTAAACTTGGGCTTCATTTTAAAACTTTTTTTTTTAACCCAGTTATTTCACTTGATTTGCTAGCTTCAGAGAAGAGATCCAAATCTGTGCCCAGAGCTAAAGGCTCAGTGTTAGCATGGCTTGTGCTGGCCAGCATGCCATATTCTTGTTGGAGATGAACCATAGCACCAGAGCCCATTCTTCCCTGTCAGTCTTGACCCAAAGATGTCACCATTCCTAGTTATTTGTTACCACATAATTGGTGTTGATTGGAAACTTTTCTGAAATGGGCAGAATTGCTTGGTTGTCTTTTTTCCATGTAACTTAAACATAGTAATATAAATAAAGTAATAGTTGGATGTTAAAAAAAAATGTCTTCCTTTCAATATTTCATTTATCTTCAGGTGAAGAAAAAAGACATTGGTGGCCAGAGAAGGTAAGTGGGGGAGGGTGCTCCAATATAGTTATTTACTTGACTAAAAATGCCCTCACAGACAGTGCTGTGTGAGCCGGTGTATTGTCGTGATGCAAGAGCCATAAATTGTTGCCCATGATTTTCAGTTAAGATGATCCTGTTTCTCTATTGATGTTTACTTGGTCTGCTAGGCTTCTCACAGTTAGCTGATGATTTTGATGCACAACTGAATGATTTTGCAATGCCTGCTTGTTACTGGCCTCCCTGATCTTTCTTCATCAATGATGCTTTCTCGTCCCCAGAAAAACACTTTTAATCCATTTGTACACTGCCAGTTTCTTCGTGGCATCATCCCCATAAACTTGGACTAACATGTTCCTAATTTCATTTCCACTCTTGCCAATTTTAACAAGAAATTTACAAATGTTTGTTCATTGCTCTAATTCAAGTTCCAATATTCTTGCACAGCACACAAAAACATGCCACAATAATGAATATCTCTCAGCAAGACACTGCCACATGTCCACATGAACACAACTGTGAGATCCTAATATACAAATGTTATAAAACCTTACTGAGTTGTTTGTACAGTGCTGCCAATGTAAGCTCATGGTAGCAAGTTCACAAACTTAACTGTCACCTCATATAAAGAAATAACCAATAATTCAAGGCAGGAAATTATACATCTTGAAGACAATAGTGCTATAGGAATTTAGAGGTGAGAAAGATGTCTCTGGGAGGATCAAAAAAAGTTTTCCTAAAGGTTCACCCTATGGTCTTGGGATGGATCCCGTGGGGTAGATAGGAATTCAGTGTAGATACAGAGGATTATGAAAGATATGTTTGACAAAGGGGAGAAAACCAGTCTGGGCAGGTCAAGGCATTCAGTAGGAGAAAATTCAGAGATAAAGCTAGAAAGATAGAGGCTGGGTGTAGTGGCTCATGCCTGTAGTCCTAGCACTATGGGAGGCCGAGGTGGGCAGATTGCTTGAACTGACACGTTCAAGACCAGCCTGAGCAAGAATAAGACCCCATCTCTAAAAATAGCCAGGTGTTGTGGTGGGCACCTGTAATCCCAGTTACCAGGGAGGCTGAGGCAAAAGAATCCCTCGAGCCAAGAGTTTGAGGTTGCTATGAGCTATGATGCCACAACACTCTACCAAGAGAGACAAACTGAAACCCTGTCTAAAAAAAAAAAGTTAGAAAGACAGGTTTGCCACATTGGGGTGACCCTGACTATCAGGCTAACAAAGTTATACTTTATTCTGTACATAAATGGAGAGCTGGCAAGGGCTCATGAAACTGTGACTCTGCTTACCCCCAGACCAGGTCCCTCTTTCCTCCATCCTGACTTGTCTAACGGCATTGGTGTGGGAGCCAAGGATTCCACCCTTCTCTCAGTGCAGCCTCCTCCAGACCCACAGCTGTTCCAGGAAAGGTCATGGGAATTCAGAGACCTAAAGCCAATCTTGCATCTAACCCCACCTTGCTGCATGTTTCATTTTCTCAGTCAAGAAAAATGAGCCCATTGCCTTTATTTATCCAAGGGCAACAAAATTAGGATACCAGAACTTGGATCTGCCCCTGTTTTGAAGGAAATGCTCCTGGGCTTTCCATTGGTATCCAGAGGCCGTGTGGAACTCCGGAAGAGAGAGGGAGAGGCTCAACTCTGAAGGGTGGGCACCAATCCAGGCCCGGCCTGCCTCCCTTCCAGCCCTCTCCCTCCCTCCCTATGCAGGCCAGAGGAAGCAGCAGCTGTTGTCCTGTGGGGAAGACAGGCAGAGGTCCACCTGGCACTGTTGGGATTTTCACAAAACCCTCCCCAGTTTAAACACACACACAACAGATTGGGGAGAGGTTGGGCCAACAACAGTGACTATAGTGATAAAATGAGAAGGAGGCTGGAATTGAGGTTGTTGGTGTGAAGGGCTTTCTTCCCTCCTGTCTTCTCTCCTCCCATTTTGTCTTCTGCTCTCCCCCTGTAAGTTTCTATACAGAGAAGACTCCCTGAAAGTCCTTGGCCTGATACCCGACTGCTTTTGTTCTCCCTACCCTTGTCCCCCTTCCCTCATCTTTTTTTGTTGCCCCACAAACGCAGTGAAGATAAAATGGCAAAATTATCCTAGCCAAGTACAAAGTGAAGCAGATCCTGGAGGCTGGACAGTGCAGGCAAACAAACAAAATAGCCTCCTTTATCCAAATAATTGAGGCAAAGCAAAGGTTTCAGTTTGAATTGCACAGATGGTAGGTTCAACTCTTGCACTTCAATTTTCATATGCCAACTTAAACCTTTATTGTCTTTTCCTTTTGACCTGGGACAGTAGGGTCATGTTTATTTCACACAGTTCTAAGGCAGCCTTCTGGAGAGCCCAGCATAATGGAGATGAAGAGGAAAGTGGGATAATTATAATGACAGGAAAACACATGAGCAGAGGGCAGTTCATATCGTGGTCTGGAAACATCTCACTCTAGGATAATGGGAAGTGGAAAAAGACTGGGTTTGGAATGTAGATGAGCTCTCAGCCTCTCCCTCAGCGTTCACTGCCGGGTTAAACTGGACTGACTGTGTCTTTAGGCGACAGATCCACAGTCTACTTTAAACCATAGATATCTCCTAACATCTGTGTTTCTGTGGCACCGTGGAAATGATACTGTACCCAGAAGTTCATTCTGCAGAGATTCAGGTACCTTACAAAGAAGTGAAAAGGAGCCAAGGCCTTGCTGAGAGCGAACCAGAAGAACCAGAGGCCTGTGTGAACTTGTACTTGACTATCTTTTGCCATCTAGTGGCGTTTCCCATCTCCAACCCCGCTTTCCTTCTTAACACCCTTCACCCTGACCTACAGCTGTGCTCTCCACCTACAAAATTATGTCCTCCTAGCCTCGAGACAAACACCCCATCTTCCTAACTTGAAATCCTGACTTCTGGACCAGAACATAAACCTTATGATCAGGATAGTATTTATGTGACCTCTCTACAGGCATAATCCACACCGCAGATTAACCTTTTACTCCTCTGCTCAAAACCCTCCCAGGGTGGCTCGGCACCTGTGGCTCAAGAAGCTAAGGTGCTAGCCACATACACCTGAGCTGGTGGGTTCGAATCCAGCCTGGCCTGCCAAACAACAATGACGGCTGCAACCAAAAAAATAGCCGGGCATTGTGGCGGACGCCTGTAGCCCTAGCTACTTGGGAGGCAGAGGCAAGAGAATCACTTGAGCCCAGGAATTGGAGGTTGCTGTGAGCTGTGATGCCACAGCACTCTACCCAGGGCGACAGCTTGAGGCTCTGTCTCAAAAAAAAAAAAAAAAAAAAAAACCTCTCCCAGGTCTCCCTATTGTGCCTGCAGTCGCAGTCACAACCCTTCTGGTGGTATCATCTAAGGTTTCCCATGACCTTGCCTGTGGTCCCTCTCTGAACCCCTCTTTTTGTCCTATCCAGCCACATTGGGCACCTTCCTTCTCCTCCAACCCCCTAGACATCCGTCTGTTCTAGAGCCTTTGCAGTGCTCTTCTCTTTACCTGGAACATTCTTCCTCCAGACAAATCCAAGTTCACTCTCTCATCTTCAACTCTCTGTCCTAGATTTACATACTTACAACTCTGTCCCCTACATAGAAATCACTGCCCTCCAACACTCATCCTGTTCCACCTTTTTCTTAGCAATTACCATTTTGAGCAAAATATATACTTATTTTTTACTGTCTTTCCCAAGTGGAATGTAAGCTCCACAAAGGTTTTTGTCTCTTTTGTTCACTGATATATCCCAAATACCTTGGCACATAGGAGGTACTCAGTAAATTCTGTTGACAACATCAATGAAGCATACTTACCGCTTACAGGTAAATTCTGAAAACAAAAATACTCTTCATCTCAGTTTTCCTGGCCTTCCCACCCACAAATCACGAGGCTTCTCTGCCTCAGCATATCATTTCTCCTAAGTGTCACGTTCTAAGCTCATGGGAGCCCCAGAGCAGCACTGACCCCGACTCTTCTCCACACAGCTTTTACCACCACAAAGAATAGGACATACAAAAGTGAAGGAAGGGTTAAGAAAGGGTGTTAAAAATAAACAACAACAACAGCATTTTCAAACACAAACATTTGGACAGGGTTGAAGTTTTGCAACTTTCAATAAATAAGGAAAGGGAAAAGTAAAGCTGAGAGGTGTTGGGTAGCCTTGGTTGACACCTGGAATTGGAAGGGCCCAGAGGAATGAATTCTTGTGGAATAGCTAAGCTATTGGGGATATCACTGGACACCTTGGTGGTGCTAAGTCATCCATGTCCTTTGTCTCCGCCATCTCCTCAGAAGGAAAGGCAGTATCCCCGGGTGACAAGGAATCATAAAAAGCAACTCTCTAGGCTGTTTTATCTGTGCCTCAGAACAGATTAAGAGAAAGAGCAATCCTTAACACAACAGTGACTGGCTGTTCCCAGGATCATGGACCAGAAGTGCGTAAGGAGATAAATGACAACTCTCTGTGAAATTAATTTGGGTTGATTTATTAAAGAGTCATTAAAACCATGTGGCCAGAGGCAGTCCTTGAATGCAAGGATTCAAGCTTCCGCGTTGCTGAACTGTCTGGGCAGGTACAGGTATCCATAGGTATCCACTTACTATATATGGGACATGTAAGTGGAAAGGCATGAACCTGATTCATTTCCTGATCCAGGGACTGTTCCCCAGCCCTCCCTCAAATAAAAGCCGCCTAGCGCAGGCAGGCTCTTAAGACTACAGGCCGTGAGAAAAAGCACTCAGAAGTCCAAGAGCCCAGCAGTGCTTGGACACAGCCTCAGTCCTCGAAGCAAGAGTCACAGCACGAGGACTACGGTGCAACTGTGGCAAGACCTGGTGAGGAGAGGACACAAAGAAGGAGGTATTGGTTCTGACCTGGTGAGAGTGCCCTCAGATGAATGATAATGGACAAGGAAAGGACTTGACTGAGGGGAGATGAGGACTCACAAGGGGGATGGGGAGGGTGGTGTGGGAGATGGAAGTACAGAATGAAAAAGAATGGGGACGCAGAGGAGATGGGAACGAGGACGTGGAGGGGATGAGACACAGATGTGGGGAACATGGGGTCACAAAAGAGACTTGGGAGAGGAGATGGAACCAAGAGCAGGAGACAACTGGGACAGAGTGAAGGCAGCAGGGCTACAAGGCCGGGAGGATGGGGCCACAGTGGTTGAGTGCACAGAGGGAGAGGAAGAAGTGAGAGACAGAGTGACGACAGGACACAGTAGGATAGGGAGATGGGTGACCTGCTAGAATACTTCCTGCTTTCTGCCCTAGAGACCTCAGCTCTCCATTCTTATTGCTTCCCAAGAGATATGGCACCAGCCAGAACAGGATTCTGCCCTCTGCTGCTGCTGCTATTGCTGCTGCTGCTGGGGCTGTGGGTGGCCGAGATCCCAGTCAGTGCCAAGCCCAGTCACATGACTTCATCCCAGTGGTTTGAAACTCAGCACGTGCAGCCCCGCCCTCGAGCATGCAACTCAGCAATGGGCAACATCAACAAGCACAAAAAACATTGCAAAGACCGCAACACCTTCCTGCATGAATCCTTCTCCAGTGTGGCTGCCAACTGCCAGACCCCCAAAATGACCTGCAAGAATGGCCGTAAGAACTGCCACCAGAGCCGTGGGTCCGTGTCCCTGACCTTGTGTGACCACACCTCAGGGAAGTATCCCAACTGCAGGTACAAAGAGAAGCACCTGAACAAGTCTTACATAGTGGCCTGTGACCCTCCCCAGAAAAGGGACTCCCAGCCATTCCCGCTGGTTCCTGTGCACTTGGAAAAAATCCTTTAGGTTTCCAGACTGCCTCACTCTTTGGCTGAGGCTGAATTCCTTCTGTAGGCCTCTGCACTACTTCTCTCCTCCTCCACTCAGAGCACTGACTTCTCCTCATCTCTTGGGACTCTTCCTGGTTCAGCCTCTTCTGGGAGGCTGAGGGGGAACCAAGGCTGACACTCACTGAGCTGAGCTCCAGAGGAAATGGTCTTCCATCTTTTTGTTGCTGTTTTCCCACAATCTTATCCCCCAGAGGGGATAATGAGCAAACTCAGGGGTGTGAATTCCCTGGTCTATATCCTGGTATATCTCTCCCCTGTCCTGTGTTACCATGGCAGCATGACAAGCGGAGGAAAGAAACGGAAAGGAGTGGGAGGGGCCTGTGGCTCAAGGAGTAGGGCACCGGCCCCATATATGGGGGGAGCAGGGGGCAGGGGGTGTTCAAGGCGGGCCCCTGCCAAAACAGCAAAAAAAAAAGTGAGAAAGAAATGGAAAGGGGACACATGGGATTTATGCATAGAGCTGTTCCATTCCTAGACTTCCCCAGCTCTGATGTGACAGTGAGGTGACCCGTGTGGAGAGAGGTGCCCAGAAGGCAAGAAGACAAAGACACACCACTTTGTATTTATACAGCACCTCCTGCTCTTTGTGTATATCCACGTGAATCCTCTAATCCTTTGTGACAGAGACAGGACAGGAATGACTTTTTTTTTTGTTTTGCTTAGCAGGCCCGGGTATGAGGAAATTGAGATTTCAAAAATTGTAGTTAGTTAAAGAGCTTGCCTAATTGGTTAGTAGCATAACCTGGACTTGAACCTAAGTCTTCTTACTATAAATACAGTGCACTTTCTACTAATACCATTTGGAAAAGAGAGGAGAGACCATTCCAGGGACAAGAGAAGAACTAGGTAAGAGTTCAGCCATGAAGAAATACACCCTGAGAGCTCTGAAGAGCCAGTTACCCTGTGTTGACTGCAATAAAGGTCATTACCTCTCCAGCCAAGAGACTGTTTATGAGGTGCTCAAGGATCCTACATAATTCATTCATTCTCTCTCTCTCCCCACACCCTCTTCTCTAACCACCCCTCCCGCTTCTCTAGCCCACTGCTCTTTTGACCTGGGCCCTGGGCCTGGCTCTGGCTGGGTCCCCCTGGTAAAGGGAGTGTCCTAACTGCATCCCCCTGATCCAGGATCACATTTCCCTTGACCTTAAGGGACTTCCGTGGCCCTGAGCTTGCTTGTCACAAACAGGCTGGTGGGACCTGCCAGAACTTCCTTCCTCCTGTTAATGACCTCCCCTGCCTCGGTGCTTCCCTGGCTCTCCACTCGGGCAATCTGCCCGGGTCTGAAGGGTTGAGATGTGAAAATGCCATCCTTGTCCCCCTAGGCTACAGATGCCATTATTCCCACTCTAGTGAGTGGTTTTGCTTCGTATGGGCTGAGTCCCCATGGCCCCTCCAGCACTGCCTACAGCCCTGACCACCACCCTCCCCTTCTCTCTTTGTCTCAGTTCCAGACAAACTGTACTGTGCCCCATGCATACCCTATTTCAGATCTCAATATATTGGCAGACCACCCTACTCCTGCTGTGGATTCTAGTCTATCTCTTCCCACCAACTGCAGTGACCAGAGTCAGAGTAAGCTCTGGAGCCAGTCACAATTGCTTACAAATCCTGGCTCAGTTGTTCCTGGCTATGTGATCTCCAGGAACAAGCAGGTCTGTCTTCCTACAGCAAAATTTGAGTAATCCTACCTGCCCAACAGGATTGCAAGAAGATTTTGAAATGACATTTATGAAGCTCTAGTCAGCACAAGGTACTAGCAGGCATTAGATAATGCTAACTTGTCATAGTGGTGGTAGTAGCAGCAGCAATAGTCACCTTTGGAAAACACATAGACCAAGGCAAACACCCCATTCAAGTCTCTAGTTCTGCTAGAATGATGTTCATGAATGAGCTGGAGGACAAGCCTGCAAGCAGAGTCCTGCTAGGGCAGCCAGGTTGTTTGAGATGATGAGGGATGAGAGGATGAGCAAAAGAAGGGGGATCAGAGCATTGAACAATTCAGAAAGAAAGTGGGCTAAGAAGTTGATGAGTCGGCCACCACCAAGGCTGGAAAGGAGAGGAACACTAAATACACATGTGGCCAAATGCCAAATGACTGAGTATAAAAATAAATATTCCCGATTTGGGGCTTCTCAACCCTTCCGGTGTCACGCTGCTCAGGGGCTTTGTTAACGGTCGGTCTCTCCGGAAAAGTCGGTTCCATCACCGCGGAACGGCTCCTATCTATGGTGTTGACACCTCCAGAGGACTAGGACACGTCCTTTCCTGACAGGATGGAAGTCGCTTCAGCGGTCGCCGCCTCCGCGGGCCGTCCGGCGCTGTGGTCTGCTGCCCGTAGCCGAAGCCGCTGCCTTCTGTGGCTTTTCTGCTGGCCCGGCGATCGGCCTGGAGTACCGATTCCGCCACTAGGCGAGGCCGAGACTGTGTAGGCCTCTGAATCGCGTCCGACCTCCAGCCGCAGAATTACGCCGGCCTACGGCGAGAGACTGCCAAGAAAAAGGAGATGGAGCCCGGGACTGGCGGATCGCGGAAATGGTCCGCTCCTCCGGCGGGCTCCCAGTCCTGGCTGCCTTTCTTTTTTTCTAGGCGATCGCTTCCAGCCTCTTTCAAATTCCCTACACCTTCTGACCCAGAAAATTTCAGGGACACTACCCTGCTTTCCTCTGCTCAGCCCGAGGCTCGGACCCGCTACCGGACCAAGCGGCTTTCCCAGCTCCTTGCGCCGCTCCCCAGCTTGCTTCAGAAGCTGCTGATTTGGAGTCACATCCAAATTAGAGGGCCGATTCCGACAAGATGGCTAGATTTTTCTGGAGGCTACAGCGCTCTGAGAGTCCTGAAAGGACGGAAAGAAGCAGCCGATCCCACAGCGGAGAAATCTTTGAGTTCGCTGCGGTTCAACTCATCAGACTGCTCAGTTGCCAGTCCCCTTGATTGGCTAGAGGAGGGGATCTGCTGGCAGTGCGCGTCCTCGCACCTAGAATTGGACCTTAAAACCAGGGGAAGTACTTTGGACCGTGCAGTACACGTGCTTCTTTTAGAGCAGCAGCAGCATAAAGTAGAGCTGTTGCCGAGTGGCGTTCAGTCCCATATGTACTCCTACCAGGAACTTGGTTGGCTCTTCACCCTCCGGCCCTCTCGGCGTTCAGCGCTTAGGCAATTTCAACGTAGTCTCCTATTTGCTGAACTCCACCTACCTGGACCGCCTTCCCCAGCTGGAGCTCAGCTATCAGAACCGCGTTGGAAGTGGCCAGCTAGTTGATTTCCAGGAACTAACTCCGGAGTATAGCTGCCTGATTGAGGACGATTGTCATCCCCAGCCACTGAATGCAGAGATATCTCCAGCCACATGGCAGGAATGTCCACCACTTTCTAGAGAAGGCCTGCCAGAAATTCACCATCTTCGCATGAAACGGCTGGAATTCCTTCAGCAGGCTAGCAAAGGGCAGGAGTTACCCACCCCTGACCAAGATAATGGCTACCACAGCCTGGAGGAGGAACACAGCCTTCTCCGGATGGATCTGAAACACTGCAGAGATAATACAACACAGTTTGTTCCCCCTGCTGGAGCCATTCCAGGAGCCACCCACGAACTTACTGAAGAAAAAATTGAATTGTTGACTAGAGAGATTCCACTTGCTTTGGAAAAACAAAGCCCATTGGAGACCTGTCCTTCTTGTGAGGTACCTATGGTAAACGAGCCTAGACAGGACCAAATTAGTGTAGTTGACTACTCCTGCAAAGATGACCTTCCCATTTCTGCCAGACCAGCTTGTAGTAACAAACTGATAGATTATATTTTGGGAGGTGTGTCCAGTGACCTGGAAACAAGTTCTGATTCCGAAGGTGAGGGTTGGGATGAGGAAGCTGAGGATGATGGTTTTGATAGTGATAGCTCCCTGCCAGCATCAGACCTTGAACAAGACTCTGAAGGGCTTCACCTTTGGAACTCCTTTTACAGTGTAGATCCTTATAATCCCCAAAACTTTACAGCAACAATGCAGACTGCTGCCAAAATTGTTTCTGAAGACCTTTCTGATTCAGAGAATGATTTATCTGATAGGTCTGACCTAGAGAATTCTTCCCAGACCAGAAGCCTGACCAAGCCTCCTGAGATCCTTGACCATAATTATGGGGAGGAAGATGATTGGGAATCTAGTGCAGATGAAGCAGAGAGTCTCAAACTTTGGAACTCTTTCTGTAATTCTGATGACCCCTACAACCTTTTAAATTTTAAGGCTCCTTTTCAAACATCAGGGAAAAATTGGAAAGGCTCTTGTGACACAAAGAGACTATAGGAGTCCATTGTGGCCATTTCTGATTCTTGCTCCTTACTTTCTTGTAAAGTGCAACTGTTAGGAAACCAAGAAAGTGGATGTCCAGACTTGGTACAGCATGAGGTTCTTTCTGGAGAAAGACACACACATATCAAAAGAAAAAAGGTAACCTTTCTTGAAGAAGTTACTGAGTATTATATAAGTGGCGATGAGGATCGCAAAGGACCATGGGAAGAATTTGCAAGGGATGGATGCAGGTTCCAGAAACGAATTCAAGAAACAGAAGATGCTATTGAATATTGCTTGACATTTGAGCACAGAGAAAGAGTATATAATAGACTCCAGATGCTTCAGAGGACTTCATGTTTTTGAGCAATGTTAAGATCAGTTACATATGACAGCCTGTTGCCCTAACATACACTACCTCTTACTTGAGAGGTTTCTTTTAAAAACAAATATTGGCAGCTGTCCTTTGACCTTTTTTTTAGAGGAAATGTAACTTGGATCCAGTGATCTGATTTTTTTTGGGGGGGGGCAACATATCCCACATAGAAACATTCAGGTTTGAAGTCATTCCTGATGAAGAAAAAGATAGTTTTTTTTTATTGTTTGTTTTAAATGACCTTTACTTGCTTAGAGTTGTCCTTTTGCACTTTCAAAACTTAATTGTCTTGGAAATAATATTTATAGGGCTTAAAGCCCGTTTTAGTCTTAGTTTAAATTACATATGCCTGTCTGAAAACTGTGCTCTTTCTTGTTTGAAATCAGTGCGCTTCTGTTTTTCTATATTTTTAATTTCCGTGCTTAAACCTACCTCCCTTATATTGAAAAAAATAATCTTATATATGCTACTAACTTAAAGTACATTATCTTGTGTCAGTTATTTTTCCTTATAAAAATGGCTTTGGTTAAAAATGTGTGGTAGATTTTTATTTCTTTGTTAGGTTCTACCTAAGATGTTTCCATGGACTGCCACAAAAATCTTTGCTACTTTGGGAAAGCTATATCTGTCTGCCAAATATTAACACCTAATATATTCAATTTCTGGGCAAATTGTTCTTTGGAGACGGTTCTATATATGTTATGGTTCCGCGTTGAATGTGTTTCTTTGTACCTTATAACAGGTAGAAATTCCAAAACATCTAGAAAGTAATAATTGTATCATAGGCATTTATTTTTTTTAAACAAAAGCCTAGTGTTTTCCTAGTAGGATGTCAGGAGACATCTCAGAGTAATTTGGTTTTGTTGTGTATGCTCTCAACATAAAACCAGTGTTATTAAAAAAATAAATAAATAAATATTCCCTGGAAACAGAACATTGTCATCATAGAATGGACTTCTGGAATAATCAAATAAATCTGAAGTTTTATCCAAAATCTGAATTTGGGCCTCTTTTCCTGCTGGTCCTGGCAGTGGAGGCCCTTTCACTGTCTATGGTGAATGTATCCTGTTTTGTAAGCTTTCTTACTCTGTAAGCCTCTCTCTCTCTTCCTCAATAAACTTTGTTTCATGCTTTCCTTAAAAAAGGAAATCTGGGGCAGCGCCTGTGGCTCAGCCATTAGGGCGCCAGCCCCATATACTGAGGGTGGCGGATTCAAACTCAACCCCAGCCAAACTGCAACAACAACAACAACAAAAATAACCAGGCGTTGTGGCGGGCACCTGTAGTCCCAGCTACTCGGGAGGCTGAGGCAAGAGAATTGCCTAAGCCCAGGAGTTGGAGGTTGCTGTGAGCTGTGATGCCAAGGCACTCTACCGAGGGCAATAAAGTGAGACTCTGTCTTTAAAAAAAAAAAAAAAGAAAGAAAAGAAATCTGACTTTGTTTGGAACTCCCGTGGTCACTATTCTATACATTTGCCATTCTAAATAGACTATTTTCAACTGAGATGCATCCAAAAGCAAGATATTTGAGGGCTGCTGATTTTTCTCTTCACTTCATTCTTTTTTCACAACTCTTTAGATTCTTTATTAGTGATTTTTCTTAATGGATATTATGGTTTTAGAGACATTCTCCTCACCAAATTTAAAGTGGATAAAATCATGCCTTTAGTGTATTCTCCAAAATAAAAATTTCCTAATGAGACTTTTTAAAAAAACTTGACCTAAATAACATTAAATAACTAAAAAGTCCTAAAGTAATCTGTAGTGACAAAGGTCAGAATAGTTGTATCCAGAAGAAGCCTTCTAAGGACTTGGAAATGTTCTATTCTCAGTCTAGATATGTTCACTGTGTGAAAACTCATTGAAATATACACTTAAGACTTGTTCAATATGGGGGCTCCCGTAGCTCGGTGGTTAAGGCGCCAGCCACATGCTCCATGGCTGGTGGGTTCAAACCAGGTCTAGGTCTGCTAAGCAAACAAAAAAAAAATAGCCGGGTGCTGTAGTGGGTGCCTATAGTCCCAGCTATTAGGGTGGCTGAGGCAAGAGGATCACTCGAGCCCAGGAGTTTGAAGTTGCTGTGAGCTACGATGCCATGGCACTGTATCAAGGGTGACAAAGTAAGACTCTGTCTCAATTTAAAAAAAAAAACTTGTGCAATTTGCTGTATATAAGTTATAGTTTATATCTCAATTATTTTAATCTTTCCAAAAATTACAGTTAAGGATTATTTTATTTACACAATAAATGATAATATACCAATCAATTCTAAAAAAATCATGATATAACTAATTACAGATAGAATTATGATGTAATCTCATTTCTATTGATCTGCCTTGTACCATTTGCTAAATTAAATAACATTTGTACTATTTATTAAGTTGCTATAAATACTTTGGGCTCAAAAAGTACCACTGAGTCTTGGCACCCATAGCACATGAGTTATGGCACCGGCCACATGCACCAAGGCTGGCAGGTTCAAACCCAGCCCAGGCCAACTAAACAATGAAAATGGCAACAAATAGAAATAGCCAGGCATTGTGGCTGGCACCTGTAGTCCCAGCTACTTGGGAGGCTGAGGCAAGAGAATCACTTAAGCCCAAGAGTTGGAGGTTGCTGTGAGCTGTGACACCACAGCACTCTACCGAGGGCAGCATAGTGAGACTCTGTCTCAAAAAAAATAAAAAATAAAAAGTACCATTGACCCTTGAACATGAGGGTTAGGAACACTGACTCCTTGTATAATCAAAAATATAAATATAAGGACTGGGCACAGTGGCTCATGCCTGTAATCCTAGCACACTGGGAGGCCAAGGCAGGTGATTATCTGAGATCAGGAGTTCAAGACCAGCCTGAGCAAGAGCAAGACCCCACCTATAAAAATAGCCAGGCTTTATGTGGGGCACCTGTAGTCCCAGCTACTCAGGAGGCTGAGGCACTCTTGCCTCAGTGATTCTTGAGAATCACTCAAGTCCAAGAGTGAGGTTGCTGTGAGCTGTGACACCACAGCACTCTACCAGAGGTGACAAAGTGAGACTCTGTCTCAACAAAAAAAAAATCTGAATATAACTTTTCTTTTTTTTTTAATTTTTGCCATTTTGCTTTTATTTTTTTATTTTTTTAGATTTTATTTTATTTATTTATTTTTGTGTGTGTGTGTGTGGTTTTTGGCCAGGGCTGGGTCTGAACCCGCCACCTCCGGCATATGGGACCAGTGCCCTTCCCCTTTGAGCCACAGGCACCGCCCTGAATATAACTTTTGATGCCCTAAAAACTTAACTACTAATAACCTATTGTTGACTGGAAGCCTTACCAGTAACATAAACTATTGATTTACACGTATTTTGTATTTTATGTGTATTATATTCTGTATTTTTACAATAAAATGAGCTAGAGAAAAGGAAATGTTATTAAGAAAGTCATAGAGGGTGGCGCCTGTGGCTCAGTGAGTAGGGCGCCGGCCCCATATACCAAGGGTGACGGGTTCAAACCCGGCTCCAGCCAAACTGCAACAACAACAAAAAAATAGCTGGGCATTGTGGTGAGTAGTCCTAGCTACTCAGGAGGCTGAGGCAAGAGAATCGCCTAAACCCAAGAGCTGGAGGTTGCTGTGAGCTATGACAGCATGGCACTCTACCAAGGGGGACAAAGTGAGACTCCGTCTCTAAAAAAAAAAAGTCATAGAGAAGAGAAAAAATATTTACTTCACTAAATGGGAATGAATCATCATAAAGGTTCTCATCCTCTTCATATTGAGTAGGTGAAGGGGGAGGAGGAAGAGGAGGGGTTGTTGTCTTGGGTAGCAGAGGCAGAAGAAAATCTACATGTTAAGGGGACCTGCACAGTTCAAATCCATGTTGTTCAAGGATAAACTTTATATAAGATTTTTCCTAAGGTTATCTGACTATCACACTCTCTCCTGCTATTTATATTATCTGTCAACTAATTTTCATACTTTTTAACTATATAAAAATTATTAACAACTATTTATAAAAATATTATAAGCTTTCACAACCTTTATGGTATTTTCTTAAAGTATTTAATATGCATTTATATGTCCACTGGCTGATAAAATTTCAACATTTTTAAAAATTTCGTAAGGAAAATTTCACTACAGATTACTTACATCTAGAATGTTCTCCAATATTTGAAAGCGACTATTCAGCTATTAACAATGAATCCAAATGACATGCCTTGTTCTCATTACTGATGCTTTAACTGATTCAACTTGACAGTCACCCATTCCTTCATGTGATCTTGATCACAGCCAAGTTTAGGAATGCCAGAAATTTCAAAATAGACATTTGACTATTCAGCCTTCCAAAAGCCAAAGCCGAGGTCCAAGATGATAATAAGTTAGCCCACATACCAAAACCGACTAAACCATGATGCATTCCTACTTGAAAGTTGAAGGATGGGGGCCAGGTGCAGGGGTTCACATCTGTAATCCTAGTGCTCTGGGGCGGGCCGAGGCAAGTGGATCCTTTGAACTCAGGAGTTTGAGACTCCTCAGCCTTAGCAAGATCAAGACCCCATCTCTACTAAAAATAGAAGAAAAAAAAACCCCAAAACTAGCTGGCTATGATGGTAGGCACCTATAGCCCCAGCTACTTGGGAGGCTGAGGCAAGAGTATCACTTGAGCCCAAGGGTTTGAGGTTGCTGTGAGCTGTGATGGCACAGCACTCTATTCAGGGTGAGACTATCTCAAAAAAAAGAAAATTGAAGAATGGGGATGGGAGACTGATTAGTTATGAGAGATTTCTGTCACTGGGTGTGGGAGCTTGGAGAGAGGAGGAAGGTATCCAGAGGAGCACTACGTAGCTCTGTGTAGATGGTTTTAAACATGGACCTCAAGAGCAGAAATGGAGGTCAGTAAAGAAAGTCACCCAAGAACTGGAGCTAGGGGGAGCTGGCTTTCCTAGGAGTGAGGTGGATTAGGTAGGAGACTTTTCTACATGACTATGGTTCTTGGACGTCTCCACACAATGAAGTAATAAATTAGTCTTATTCATTATGGAGAGGCCCAACAGAATCAATGTGAAGAAAAAAGTTCTGATCTTCTGGGCATTTCCTCTTGCTACCTACACCCCTCCCCACCCCCCACAACCACCACCACCTTGAAATCAGGATTCTCTGGACCTCCTTACAGTATCTAGTGCTCTAGGGATAACACTAGAAATATGACACCAAAAAACATTCCAATAACCACAACAGCCAGGAGACTTCTCTCTGGGAGAACCTTACATCATTTCGTTCCACATGCTGCTGTACAGCTGGGCTTCCCAAAGTGCTTCAAAAACTTCAGAGCCTAGGAGTACAGGAACAGATAGAAGAGCAGTTGTAGCTCTTACCAAGATGTTTACTTGTGTGGGACCCCAGAGCCAATAAGATCGGGAGCATTCTTGGAGCCAGAGGGCCATGACCAGGCCCACATTGCTAATGAGACCTTGTCAGAGGTCCACAGTTCACAGGAGGAGAAGTAAGGAAAGACATCTGTCCATGATAGAAATAGACATTGTGATACAAAGGCCTCTTAACTCTGGGAGGTGGGAGTTTCCTCATCTATGTAAAGGTTCTTCATAGACTTACCATGTGGATTAAATGTGACAATACATACAAAGGACTTAGTGCAGTGGCTAGCACACAGGGAAAGTTTGAAACATGTTAGCATTTGTATGTATTACTTGGGTGTCAAATGTTGAGTGGCCAAACCTGAGATGAATACAGCAGATCTGACTTCTGTGACAAAAGAACAAAGGATTTAAGGGAAGGAGGCCAAACTCCTCTCATCCCGCCCTTGCCAAAAAGCTCCTAGCCAGGAGTAATCACGGAAAGGTTCAAGGTCAGACAAAAAGGACAATATGCATTAATTTCTTTAGATAACATATTTGAGGGGAGTGGAAGAGTACTCTCAATTGGAGGGGGGAAAACATCTATCAAGAATTTCTCATGGCTATGATTTAATAATAAATAAAAATAAATAAATAAAAAAGAATTTCTGTTACTGGCTCGGTGCCCATAGCTCAGTGGTTAGGGTGCCAGCCACATACACCAAGGCTGAAAATAGCCAGGCATTGTGGCAGGTGCTTGCAGTCCCAGCTACTTGGGAGGCTGAGGCAAGAGAATCACTTAAGCTCAAGAGTTGGAGGTTGCTGTGAGCTGTGATGCCATAGCACTTTACTGAGGGCAACATAGTGAGACTCTGTCTCAAAAAAAAAAAAATTCTGTTAAAACTACTTTACTTAAGGGAGGTTTTTCTAATCTCTATCCTCCATGAATCCAAAGACATGAAAATAAGGTGGAGGATTTAGGACCACTAACTTTAGAGTGTTCCCTCTCTATCCTCTCAAATCCAAAGCATTCAATTATCACATCAATTGATGGCTCTACTGACATTTCCAGCTTCCCCTCTAGAGATACTTAAACTAGTCCATGTGTAAGCTTTCATCTCCTCCATGGAATCTCTTCTATTTTTCCCACCATTTCCTAGTTCATCATCCATTACTCAAAACCTCCACCAATGCCCATCGCTCATGTCCAAGAGACTGGTTATAGTGGGAAAATATTATGATCATTACTTTCTACAGCCTTTGCATAGAAACTTTTTATTTTGTGTTAGGTTATTTTATTTTATTTGTTTGTTTTTTATTTTTTTATTTTTTGAGACAATCTCACTCTGTCACCCTCAGTAGAGTTCTATGGAGTCATAGTTCACAGCAACCTCAAACTCGTGGGCTCAAGTGATTCTCTTGCCTCAGCCTCCCAAGTAGCTGGGACTACAGGTGCCCGCCACAATGCCTGGTTATTTTTAGAGACAGGGTCTCGATCTTGCTCAGGCTGGTCTTGAACCTGTGAGCTCAGGCATCCACCCACCTTGGCCTCCCTCCTGAGTGCTAGGATTATAGGAGTGAGCCACCTTGCCCAGCCTTTCACAGAAACTTTTTATACATGTAAAACAAACTGACTTTGATGTAAATTTATACAAATTGCTGCTTGCACCATGGCATTTAGCACATCTGCATGGCTTTAGGGCTCTTTCAGTAGCTATTCTTGAAATTATGATCTTGCAAGACACCTTGTCTGTGATCTCAGAGATCATTTATTCCTGCCTTTTTCATTTTGCAAATGAGAAAAATAACACTCGGAAGACTGAACCACTTTGCACAAGATCACCTGGCTAGTTTAGGCAAGAATTCGGTTTTTTTTTAAATGAGTCCAGAGGCTGGGCGCCGTGGCTCACACCTGTAATCCTAGCACTCTGGGAGGCTGAAGCAGATGGATCACCCGAGCTCTGGAGTTTGAGACTAGCCTGAGCAAGAGTGATATTCCATCTCTACTAAAAATAGAAAAACTAGCCAGGCATTGTGGCAGACACCTGTATTCCCAGCTATGTGGGAGGCTGAGACAAGAGGATCACTTGAGCCCAAGAGTTGGAGGTTGCTGTGAGCTATGACATCCAGCTACTCTACCCAGGGTGATAGAATGAGACTTAGTCTCAAAATAAATACATAAATAAATCAATAAAAGAGTCCAGGCTGGGCACAGTGGCTCACAACTGTAATCCTAGCATTCTTGGAAGCTGAGGCAAATAGATTGCTTGAGCTCGGGAATTTAAGACCAGACTGACAAAGGAGACTTCATCTCTACTAAAAATAGACAAACTAGCCATGCATTGTAGGGGGCACTTGTAGTCCCAGCTACTAGGGAGGGAGAAGCAGGAGGATCACTTGAGCCGAAGAGTTTGGTGCCACGGCACTCTAGCCAGGGCGACAGAGTGAGACTGTATCTCAATAAAATAAAATAAAATAAAAATGACTCCAGTGATGTTTCTAAATTGGCATTCCAATTACTGGTCCTAAATTGATCTCAGACATTTTTCAAGGTCAAATTCACCACACATGAATTGGCAAATCATTCTGCAAATAGGCAGACTCCCAGTTTTGAGACAAAAGCATGTTCATCCAAAAGAATGTTTACTGCACAAGATCCTGACATGTTTGCATTTCTGCCATTCACCTGAATGCTCATATTGTATCAATGAGATGGAGAAAAAATATATAGTCCCCAAGAACTTGATGGCAAACTATTAGTGAAGCACGTCCCTGGATATGCCTTTGGCTATTGGAAACATAAATAAGGACATGTGGTAAAAAAAAAAAAAACCTTGACCTCCCATCTGCTGTCCCAGACCAGGGTGGTGAAAACATAACAGAGATCCTGTTTGGTGAAGACCAGGTGGGCCTGAAACATTCCAAAGCGTTTATCTTTGGTAAGGATCACCATTCTTTACCCTCAACATTGGCACATCCGGAAATGACCAACTAGAACCTGTAGAGCAATGCTTCCCAGACTTTCCCTTGAAGTGCTAGTGATGGCAGAGGAGAACTAGTTAAAACACCCATAATGCCCAACGAGCTTGAGCTTTCTCTAGCATCGCCTTCCTTCACTTAACTAACATTTGTAAAATAGCCATGCGTGTGGATGTTTTACATGCTATCTTAAATTTTCATTTGTAGTAATCAGGGACCAAAGTTAATTTCCTGGTCTCGAAGGCTGTACTCTGGTTATGTAGGGAAGGGTATTTGTAATTGGGCAACTACCACTGAAGTATTAGGGAGTAATGGGCGTTGTGTCTGTAACTTATTCTCAAATAGCTCAGGGATGTTAACAATTGGGGAATCTGGGTGAAGCATATGGAGAGCTCTGGGTACTACTTCTGGAATTTTTATGTAATTTTGAAATTATTTCAAAATGAAAATATTTAAAATTAGTTTCAAAATGTTAGTCATTTAAAATTTTTTCTATCAGATAATTTTATTTTCTGTAAAGGTAATGTCTTATTCTACTACCATGCTCAAAAAAATCATTTTAACAAAATTGGGAAAGAAGGTCTCTATCTCTCTCTCTTTTTGTTTTTTCCTAGACAAGAGTATCACTCTGTCACCCTGTGTAGAATGCTATAGTGTCATAGCTCACAGCAACCCCAAACTCTTGGGCTTAAGTAATCCTCTTGCCTCAGCCTCGCAGCAGCTAGGATTACAGGTGCCCACCACCACGCTCTGCTAATTTTTCTATTTTTAGTAGAGACAGGGTCTCGCTCTTGCTCAGGCTGGTCTCAAACTCCTGAGCTCAGGCTCTCTGTCAAAAGCTTTTTATTTTGTGACTTCTGTATGCTCTGGACACACCTGCATTCTGCCCGGGGGTAGGAGTATACTGGCCTTAACTTGCTCTTTGTGGATTACTTTCTATCTCTGACGAGTATTCCCCTTCAAGAACAAGGTGAGCTGGGCACGGTGGTTCACACCTGTAATCCTAGCTCTGGGAGGCTTAGGCGGGTGGATCGCCTGAGCTCAGGAGTTTGAGACCAGCCTGAGCAAGAGTGAGACCCCTTCTCTAAAAAAGTGGCTGGCGTTGTGGCGGGTGCCTGTAGTCCCAGCTACTTGGGAGGCTGAGGCAAAAAGATAGCTTGAGCCCAAGTGTTTTTTTTTTTCTTTTTTTTTTTTTTTTTTGAGACAGAGTCTCACTATGTCGCCCTCAGTAGAGTACTGTTACATCACAGCTCACAGCAACCTCAAACTCTTGGGCTTAAGCAATTCTCTTGCCTCAGCCTCCCAAGTAGCTGGGACTATAGGCGCCCGCCACAACTCCTGGCTATTTTTTGGTTGCAGTTGTCGTTGTCGTTTAGCTGGCCTGGGCCAGGCTTGAACCCGCCAGCCCTGGTGTATATGGCTAGCACCCTACTCACTGAGCTACGGCACCAAGCCTGAGCCCAAGAGTTTGAGGTTGCTGTGAGCTATAGCACCATAGCACTCTACAGAGGACCACAAAGGGAGACTCTATCTCAAAAAATAAATTAAAAATTTAAAATTTAAAAAAGAACTAGGTGAGGAAGGGAGGATAGTCATGAAGCCAGGGCAGCAGAGAGGTCCTTACATGCTGAAAAATGAGAAAATAGACATAGAGCACTTGGGACAGTGACTGGGACTCAGAAAACACTCAGTAAATGTTAGCTTTTTTTTTTTTTTTATCAACTCTAAGAGGTCTGAAGACTGCATGCAGACTTGTGATAAATCAAAGGTCATGCAAGGGGAGCCACATGCCTCAGCTCCAGTTGGGTTGAAGACTACATCTTCTCCCTCATGAGGACAAATCCAGGCATCAGGAACTAAGGCAGATAGACAGAGGCAATATCATGGTGCAAATGGGCACTTCAACCCCAAAACCATTTGCTGGGAACGTTATAAAGAATATACCTCCGATCAGTTTAAGAGATTGGATTCAAGTGAACTCTGAAATGCCCTCCAGGTTTGGTATTGTATGAAACTGGGTCCATGTAAATTTGGTGAAATGCCTTGCACAAGGTCATGCAGCTAATTAGTGACAGAAGTGGGACAGGAATTTGAGGCTAATAATATATGATTCAGTATTCTTACCACTATGCTATTTTAACTTTGCATCTTGATTCATCTCAAAATAGGAATTTAAGTTGAACTCTGGGGACTAACCAGAAGCACCATAGAAGAACAAAATCAGTAAAAATTGGCACTGAAATGAAGCAAAGTTACATCTGACTGTGTAGCAGTGCAGCCTGACACAGCGGCTAGAGTGTGAACTTGACAGTCAGATTGAATTGGTTCTGTCACTCTGCTTCTGTGCTGTTTTGACCAAATGATTCAGCTTTCCACACATAGATATTGTTTCCTCAGCTATAAAATGATTGTAAATATTTCTGTCTCATGAAGATAGAAGTGCTACGAGATAAGTAGGAGAAGTTTTTAGATAGATTGATCAACAATAGATTAATACACACAAAGTTTGGCTCAGTGTCAAGAACATAGTAGACACCTGGAGTTGTGGCTCACACCTGTAATCCAAGCACTTTGAGAGGCTGAGGTAGGAGGATCACTTGAGGGCAGGAGTTTGAGACCAACCTGAGCAACACTACAAACAATAAAAAATTGAGCCAGGCATGGTGGCTTATACCTGTAGTCCCAGCTACTTGGAAAGCTGGGGCAGGAGGATCACTTGAGTCCAGGAGATGAAGTTGCAGTGAACTATGGTTATGCCATAGCACTCTAGCCCTGGCAACAGAGTGAGACCCTGCCTGAAAACAAGGAGGAGGAGGAGGAGAAAAAAGAAAAGAAAAAACAAGGAACATAGTAGACTTCTATTTGTGAACTTGTGATTTGATGGGCACAGGTACTGACCAGTCATGACCAATACTGGCTCAGCTGCCAAACTGGTGCCCACAAGGTAACTCTCAGCCCACAAAGTAATAATCAATAACAAGAAACCAGTGTAGCAAGGACAGATAGCATGAACTTTGGAGCCAAACAGTCCTATTTTTTTTTTTTTTTTTTTTGAGACCAAGCCTTGCTCTATCATCCCAGCTGGCGTGCAGTGGTGTTATCACAGCTCACTACAACCTCAGACTCCTGGGCTTAAGTGATCCTCCTGTCTCAGCCTCCTGAGTAGCTGGGACTACAGGTGCCCGCCACCATGCTCTGCTAATTTTTCGATGTTTCTGTAAAGATGAGTTCTTGCTCTACTCAAGCTAGTTTTGGATTCCTCAGCTCAGGCAATCTTCCTGCCTCAACCTCCCAGAGTGCTAAGATCACAGGCATGAGCCACGACACCTGGCCTGACTTAATTTTTAAGCCTTGCCCTGCCACTTACTGAATCTGTGGTCTTAACATCCCTGAGCCTCAGTTTCCTTTTCTGTAAAATGGGAATAATAACATGGAACACATAATAGTGTTTCGTTTATAAAATCATACACAAAGCACAATGCCTTGGCATATGAAGTACTTTTAAAATGATAGCTATTTTTTTTTTTTTTTGAAACAGAGTCTCACTGTGATACCCTCAGTAGAGTGCCATAGCGTCACGTCTCACAGCAACCTCCAACTTTTGGGCTTAAGCAATTCTCTTGCCTCAGCCTCCCAAGTAGCTGGGACTACAGGCGTCTGCCACAATGCCCAGCTATTTTTTGTTGCAGACTGGGTTTGAACCTGCCACCCTCAGTGTATGTGGCTGGCACTGTAACCACTGTGCTATGGGTGCTGAGCTGATAGCTATTATTTTTAACAAAGCACCTAGCATTGCACCAAGCACATACTAGATGTTCATTAAGTGGTGGTTGGTAGGATCCCTTTCCTCCTGTTGCTGTGGTCCAGCCCCATGCTGACCTGAACCTTTAGTCATGTGGTGTATGCTATCCTGGCTGCTTTTAATAAATTATTTAATATTGCACTCTATACCACCATACTCCCAAACATTTTAACATTCACCATACCACATGGAATATGTAAAATATATATTCCTCATACAACATCATTTTTGCAGAAATGTATCTGAAAGGATTTTTGCAGTTGTACATTTGAAATTATTTGACTGCAAGTAAGTTGTGATTGGCACTGTTCCTTCTGCAATCATGGTACTTGGGAATTCCTATAAAATAAGGAAATCTAACCTAAGATTGTTTTCCATTGTAATGAACTTTTTATGGATGTCTAATTTCCAAATAAATAAAATCAACTTTATGTCATTTTGGTACCAAGTAAGTAAAAAAGTCTCGCTTTGTTGGATAAAGTGCTGTGACATCATAGCTCATAGCAACCTCAAACTCCTAGGTTAGAGTAATCCTCCTGCATCAGCCTCCTGAGTAACTGGGAGTACAGGCACCTGCCACAACATCTGGCTAGCTTTTCTATTTTTTTTTTAAGACAGAGTCTCGCTATGTCACCCTCGGGAGAGTGCCATGGCATCACAACTCACAGCAACCTGAAACTCTTGGGCTTAAGCTATTTTCTTGCCTCTGCCTCCCTGGTAGCTGGGACTACAGGCGCCCGCCACAACCCCTGGCTATTTTTGTTGTTGTTGCAGTTGTTATTGTTGTTTGGCAGACCCAGGCTGGGTTCAAACCTACCAGCCCCAGTGTATGTGGCCAGCACCCTAACCACTGAGCAACAGGCACCAAGCCTAAATTTTTCTATTTTAGTAAACACAGGATCTTCCGCTTGCTCAGACTGTCTCAACCTCCCAAGTTCAGGCGATCCCCTGGCCTCGGCCTCCCAGAGTATTAGGATTACAGGTGTGAGCTACCACCCCTGGCCTGTAAAGACATTTTTTTAAAGATAGGGTCTAGCTCTGTTGTCCAGGCTGGAGTGCAGTGGTGCAATCATAGCTCACTGTAACCTCAAACTCCTGGGCTCAAGCAGCCTCCTGCCTCAGCTTCTCAAAGCACTGGGATTATAGGTGTGAGCCACTGTATCCAGCCAATAAATATTTTTAATTTGATTCTGCATTTGACTTTTCCTATATTAGAGCCAGTTTTTTTTTTTTTTTCAGTCTCAGTGTAGGCCCTTGAAAACTTCCCAGGCTTTAGGCAACGAGCCTCAGTGCTTAATGGATAAAACAGCCTGAGATTGTGGCAGTTGGGAAAACTCATGATGAATTACTAGGCTCAAAATACACAATCAAAGGAACCCCTTCCCCAGGCTTCCCTAAGTCGCCAGCTAAAGGGTCAGTACATACTTGAGGCAAAGCATGCTTGCAACTTTATTGGATTCAGAGCTTGCAAAGTCTCTGGTCAATCATCTTGGTCAGCAGGAAATGTTTAGGCCACCCGGGGCTTGTGCTGCCATCCCCACCCTCTCATTTCAAAGCCTGGGAGCTTGGGTCTGGAACTGTTAATGAGTAATCACTTGGCAATCCTTCCATCCCAAAGAGAGAAGCTTAGATTAGGGCCTCAAGAGAGAAATGACTTCCTGGGGGGTAGGGGAGAGGGAGGAGATTTACTCCCCACTGCCCAAATTAACTGCTTACTGGGTTCAAACATCAATGTTTTGTTTGCTTTGTGGGGAGGAATACATGAAAGGGTCCCCACTGCAGAAAGGGTGAATTGAATTGGTGAGCCACACTTCCCCCTGGGGAGAGAGACAAACATCTCAGAAAACTGATGTTCAGAAATCTTATGTTGAGAAATGCAGACACCAGGAGCCTCAGTGATTTTTGACACTTTAGAGAGTATTTTATCTCAAGGACAGAAAAGTCACACACAATAGAGGTTGAGATGTTGAGTAGGGTCCAACATACCAACACAAACGTGAGAAATGACAGTCCAGAGCAAGTTCCCTCAACTGCAGTCATTTGTTTAATTCCTTTATAATTTTTGCAATATCTTCTTACCATCAGTATTATAATTTGCTAAATATATATTCATTTAATTTAAATAATTATTTGAAAATAAAACTCTGTAATGCCATCTTTTAAAGAATACCAGTGTTAATAAATAGAATTTAGAAATAAATACAATGTCATCCAATTTTTTTTTTTTTGTCATCCAATTTTTTTAAAAATTGTATCCAGATATTGTCTTCAGCTGAAGACTCAGCCTGAGGCCATTATATCCCCTCTACTGAGAAGAAGGAACAAACATTAGAAAGAATGAAAGAAACCAGTGCAATGGTTCACACCTGTAATCCTAGCACTCCCGAGAGGCTCAGGCCAGTGGATCCCCTGAGCTCAGGAGTTCAAGACCAGCCCCAGTAAGAGTAAGATCCCTGTCTCTACTAAAAACAGAAAAACTAGCCAGGCACTATGACAGGCAACCGTAGTCCCAACTACTCTTGAGGCTGAGGCAAGAAGCTCTCCTGTGCCCAAGAGATAATGTTGCTGTGAGCTATAAGGACTCCAAGGCACTCTACCCAGGGCAACAGAGTAACAATCTGTCAGGAGGGAAGGATGGAAGGGAGGGAGGGAGGGAGGGAATGATTACTGGCTGGTGTGGTGGCTCAGGTCTGTAATCTCAGCAATTTGGGAGGCCAAGGCCAGGGGATCACTTGAGCTCAGGAATTCGAAACCAGCCTCAGCAAGAGCAAGACCCTGTCTCTGAAAAATAGCCAGTGCTGTGGTGGGTACCTATAGTCCCAGCTACTTGGGAGGCTGAGGCAAGAGGATTGCTTGAGCCCAAGAGTTTGAGGTTGCTGTGAGCTATGATGCCACAGCACTCTACCAGGGGCAAGAAAATAAGAATCTGTCTCGAAAAAAGAAAAAACTAGTAATGGGAGTGCAAGATCTAATGGGAGGTCTAATTTGAATTATTTGGGGATTTTCCATACTTCCTTCCCAAAAAGTTGTACTGGTTTGCAGTGCCACCAAAGTGTAAAAATGTTTCCTTCTCTCCACATCCACGCCAGCGTCTGCAGCTTTGAGACTTTGTGATGTGGGCTATTCTCCCTGGGGTTAGATGATATCTCAGGATAGTTTTGATTTGCATTTCTCTGGTGATCCAAGGATGATGAGCATTTTTTCAAATATTTGTTAGCCATTCATCTGTTTTCATCACAGAAAGTTCTGTTCATATCCCTTGCCCAGTGGTAGATGGGATTGTTTGCTCTTTTTGTGTGTGTAACCTAATTCTTCGTACTCTCAATGAACCTGAAACAATAAAAAAATAAAAATTGCAAGACAAAAAAATAGAAAACTAGCCAAACATGTAGCAAGCACCTGTAGTCCCAGCTACTCCAGAGGCTGAGGCAAGAGGATCACTCAAGCCCAAGAGTTTGAGGTTGCTGTGAGCTGTGACACCATGGCCACTCTATTCAGGGTGATAAAGTGAGAGGCTCTATCTCGAGGAAAAAAAAAAAAAAGAAGAAGAAGAAAGAAAGAAAAAATGCACTTTCTTGCTCTAAGAGGAGACTTTCTCTTACATGTTATCAGAAGGGTCAGCAGAGAATTACTTACGGCAATGTTGAACATTCCACAAACAGAGACACACTCATGATGCTCTGCCTCTGTGAGAAACTTGTTCTCCTTCCCTTTTCAGGGTGGAAGAAGCCCAAAGGGATGGGTTCAAAGTCAGGAAGCTCTTAGCCTCAGCTCTGCCTCTTGCTCAATAGCCTTAGGAAGGACACGTGCCCTTTCAGGAACTTGAGCTCATCTATAAAATGAGGGAGTCCACGGATGACCTCTCAGGTCTCTTCCAGCTCTGACCTGCTATCATTCCAAGACATTCTCCGGCAGGGCAAAATGTCAGGCGTGGAAAGAGCCCAACTCCCCATGCTGCTTTGCCAGCTGAAGCAGCAATTCCTTACCAGGAGTGACAGTTTTTTTCCAACTTCAATGGGAAACTGGCACATAGAATGGAGAGGAATTCGTTTGATTTCACAATTTTAATATCAACTCTTTCAGGAACAGGTAAGCTAGCCTAGGAGAGTGGCGTATAGACCCTTGGTATATTTGTCTTCAAAGTTTAGTTTTTCTTTTTGTGATACCCTCTCAGAGTTCCAAAAAAGAAACATGAGAGTCTGGAAAAAGAATAGGAGTTTTGGAGGTTGGGAGGCCTTGATTACAAATGGGGTATTTCAGGGCCGGGTGCAGTGGCTCACGCTTGTAATCCCAGCACTTTGAGAGGCCGAGGTGGGCGGATTGCCTAAGGTCACAGGTTCAAGACCAGCCTGAGCCAGAGGGAGACCCCATCTCTAAAAATAGCTGGGTGTTGTGGCGGGCACCTGTAGTCCCAGCTACTAGGGAGGCTGAGGCAAGAGAATCACTTGAACCTAAGAGTTAGAGGCTACTGTGAGCTGTGACGCCAGTGCACTCTATCAGGGTGACAAAGTGAGACTCTGTCTCAAAATAAACAAAGGCGGGGTGGGGGGTGGGGTAGATTTCAGACTGGCTGATTGCTGGAGCTAAAGAGTTCCAGACCAGTCTGAGAAAGAGTGAGACCCCATATCTACTAAAAATAGAAAAACTAGCCAGGCATCATGGCAGGTGCCTATAGTCCACGCTCCTCTAGAAGCTGAAGCAAGAGGATCGCCTGAAACCAGGAGTTTGAGGTTGCTGTGAGCTATGATGTCATCGCACTCTACCCAGGGCAACAGAATAAAATGACTCTGTCTCAAAAAAAAAACTGGGGGGAGATTTCTTTCACTTTCCTGGGTCTCATTTTGCTCATATATAGTCATACTCACCTCATACAACTACTGGGAAGGTTAAACAATGCATTTATTGGAGACATAAAAAGACATACTACGTGCTGTGGTATGTCTGAACAACATGTATGAGTGAACAACATGTATGACGACAGTCGTGTTCTTAAATATCCTGGACTGCAGATTGCCCTGTAGCAACTGTCTTAGGGCTCCCCCATGAGACCTATTCACCCACCTACTTCCTCTCTGTTCCACTTTCTCCCTTAGGAGAGATGATGCCAGCCAAGACAGAGTTCCAGTCCCTGCTGCTACTGCTCCTGCTGCTGGGGCTGTGGGTGGCCCAGGCAGTGCCAAGCCCAGGCACATGACTTCATCCCAGCAGTTTCAAATTTAACACGTGCAGCCCCGCCCTCAAGCAAGCAACTCAGCAATGGGCAACATCCATAAGCACACAAAACATTGGTAAGACCGCAACCCTTCCTGCTCAAATCCTCCAGTATGGCCAGCACCTGCCAGACCCCCAAAGTAGCCTGCAAGAATGGCCATGGAAACTGCCGCCAGAGCCGTGGGCCCATGGGCCTGAGCATGTGTGAGCATACCTCAGAGAGGTACCCAGACGGCAGGTACAAAGAGAAACAAGTGGATGCATTCTTCATTGTGGCCTGTGGCAAGAGGATGACCTTGGGTACCCATTCGTTCCTGTGCACTTGGACAATGTTGTCTAAGGCCTGGATCCCACCCTGCCTCACCCTCGGGCTTTTTATTAATCCTTACCCCCTTTACAAATATGATTTCACTCCCACACATCCAGCCTCACATCCTCTTAATTCGCTGATGGGGGTTATGGATGCTCCAATGATGAGGGAAGAGGGGACATTCTCTTTAGCCTTTCAGGGCTGCTTACTTTGCTTTTGTAATGTCTGATACTGTGTAGCCCTTCCAGAGTCAAGCACTCAGGATTTCAGCAAAGATGGATCCAGGTTTTGTGGGCCTTCTGGTGTATGTAATTTTGGAGACCTTTTCAAAGAAAAAGAACAAAAAATTGCAAATGCAAAGTAAGTCAGAGCCATGGAAGGGCTGCGGTTGGACAGTTCACCCAGGTGAAGGTAATTATCTGAAAAAGGAAGGAAAAGCTAGGCATCGTGGCACATGCCTGTAGTCCCAGCTACTTGGGAGGCTGAGACAAAAGGATTGCTCAAGGCCAAGAGTTTGAAGTTGCGGTAAATAAATAAATAAATAAATAAATAAGGAGGAAAAGAAAATCTGTGTTGAGTTCCCCGTGTTTGGTAAAAGAATGTGTCTGGGGTGGTGCCTGTGGCTCAGTGAGTAGGGTGCCGTCCCCATATACCGAGGGTGGCGGGTTCAAATCCGGCCTCAGCCAAACTGCAACCAAAAATAGCTGTGGCGGGTGCCTGTAGTCCCAGCTACTGGGGAGACTAAGGCAGGAGAATTGCGTAAGCCCTCCAAAAAAAGCTGGAGGTTGCTGTGAGCCGTGTGATGTCATGGCACTCTATCCAGGGCAGTAAAGTGAGACTCTGTCAGGAAAGGGAAAGGGAAAGGGAAAGGGAAAGGGAAAGGGAAAGGGAAAGGGAAAGGGAAAGGGAAAGGGAAAGGGAAAGGGAAAGGGAAAGGGAAAGGGAAAGGGAAAGGGAAAGGGAAAGGGAAAGGGAAAGGGAAAGGGAAAGGGAAAGGGAAAGGGAAAGGAAAGGAAAGGAAAGGAAAGGAAAGGAAAAGAAAAGAGTCTGATTTTGCTGTAATAAAAGACTAAGTTTTTTCTGATGGAGTGTGATTTCCTGTCTGGGGGTAAGTAGGGAAATCCCATTCAGAGGCCCGCAGTACCTGCTTGGCCCATCAGTCATCAGCTTCACCTTCCCTGCAGGCAGGAGGGAGGGCAGCACCCTGGGCAGGTACAGTCTTGGAAGCTGGGCTCAATCCTGTCATCCACACCCACACGAGGGCTGTCTGGTGATCCCATCTCACAGGAAGGGAAAAAGAAAAGGAAGAAGAAACTGAGCCCCAGGTTGCTAGGCACAGTTGAGGCCTGACCTCCCCCACCTGTGCTCAAGACCCGAGTTCACACATCATCCATAAGACCCAGAGGGGGAGCCTCAGCTTTCTGCAATGAACCTCCTCCCCTTGGGAATTTCTGAATCAGGCTCTACCAATTTTCATCAGTGCTTCTCTAACTGTAGTGAAGGAGCCGTTTTATGTGCAATCTGCCATAGACTGATGCTTTCATAAAATACAGTAAGATGGATTACCAAAAAGTGAAATAGAACATACAGATATAGAATATATGAGCCCCAATTTTTTATTACTAGATTCAATCAACATAAAACAGGCCAGATGCAGTGGCTCATGCCTGTAATTCTAGTATTCTAGGAAGCCAAAGCAGAAGGATCACTTGAACTCTGGAGCTCAAGACCACCCTGACCAGGAGTGAGACCCCATCTCTACTAAAAATAGAAAAATTAGCCAGGCATGTTGGTGGCAGGAGCATCGCTTTAACCCAGGAGTTTGAGGTTGCTGTTATCTAGGTTGATGCCCCAGCTCTCTAGCCTGGGGCAACAGAGTGAGAGGCTGTTGCAAAAAAAAAACCAAAACAAAAAAAAGCAAAAATAAAACCCATAAAATCACTGTCAAAGTGCTATAATTTTTCTTAATTCTTTCTCTTAATTTCTATACTTATCTTGATAGATATTCAGACAGAGCAAAGCATACATACATACGTACACATACATACACACCATATACATACCACACACTCAGGGATATATTTACACGTGTGCACTTGTGTGGGCAAGGCACACACACATATACTCATGCTGAACAATGAGACACTCCCTATGTTTCCCTCTACCATCTCTGCTTTCTCCTCATATTCGGATGGAGATTTTACCACACAGTTTATGTGAAAGGATGTTTGGTGAAACGTGAAGTGACAGAGAAAGCACAGAATCCAGAAATTCCAACTCCTAGCCCTCTTCCACCCTTTCTAGAACCAGAGCTCTTTGCAGCCTACCACCCCCACACGAAGTGTTGTTTCCCTCACAGCACCCAGGGCTCTCCACACCATGCTCTGCCCATCACTGGATCCAAGTCTGCCACTTGGATTCTCACCCCTGTGCTTATGACCAGAAAAGACATACCGGAAGTAAGAGAGAAACAGCACGGCAGACTTTGCTTCCTGTGGTTGCACCTTAAATGATAGTTCTTCTCAACGTCCTATTCTGAGCTCTCTATTTTTGTCTTGAGTGACTTGATACACTTCCATGGCTCTTCTGACCACCACTTACCTGCTCTCAAAGGCATACCTTCAGCCCAGATCTCCCAAGGTCCAGGCACACATGTCCTTCTCCCCACTGTCACCAGGTCCATCTGTGTCCCACAGGCATCTCACTCAAAAACACTCAAAACTAAGCTCCTGATCTGCTTGTCTTCCAGACTTGCCCCTCCAACTGCAATCTCTCAGTCTTGGTTAATGGAAAATCACATTTAATCATTCAGGGTCCTAATCCAAGAGACATCTGTGCCAACTGATTTTTTCTCCAGCAATTAACCACCTTATCCCTGTACTGCCTCAAGAGGGCACAAAAGTTCTTGAGTTTTCTTTTATTTTCTTGTTTCCAAATAGCGCTGGGTTCCTAACACACATTCTGGCCTTTGAGGGGGGCTATAATTTGGAGTTAGGCAAACACACCTATGTTGGTGCAATTACAGATTCACTAACTTGTTTAGGAGGCAAGATTAAATAACACCTATCAAACTGTCAATCAATGAGACAGAAGAGAAGAATAAATCAAACATATTCAGTAATATTTTCCCCCCATCTCCTCTAAGGTTTCTTTCATTCATCCTGATCTAAAGCTCTTTCTCTGTTTAATGTTAATCTTCCTATTGTATGTCTCTTTCTGACCTAATTTCAGGTCTGTAATTAGAGTCAGGCAACACCAGGAGAAATTCAACCATGCAATATCTATAAGAGTTGTGGCCCAGAAGCTGGGAAGAGTGTGGATAGAATACAGAATAGAATGAATCCTTAAGTAGACTAATTATATCCAAACAAGTGGTATAGAAACCTAGGTAGGAGTTTCTGACTTCCGTGTGTAGGCTGAAGAATTAGATGGAGTGTAATTTGAACCTAGAGGTCATGGGCTGTAAAACCGGCCCATTCAGAAAGTAATGACACAGCACCCATATAACAGGGCTCAGAGGGGCAGCCAGGGCCAGAGAAGAGCTACCCAACAGGCTTGGGACAAATCTCTAATGAGTATCCTCTCTGGGGCCACTGAGAATGTGTTTCCAAAGAAATCACCTGGGAAGGCGCTTCCCAGACATTTGAGACAACACAATTATTTCCTAGTGGGTAAGTATATTTTAATGTCCAGAAATTTTAGAATTAAGGGTAGAATATTTAAAAGAGTCGAAAGCTTAGTTAGCATTAATGTTTAAGGAAATCTATAAGACTGGTAATCTAATTTAAAATGTACATTATTTGAAATAGAACTTTCCTTTAAAATTAGTTTTAGAATGTTTAAGGAGGGGAGGCATCTCTGGCTCAAAGGGGTAGGGCACTGGCCCCATACACCAGAGATGGTGGGTTCAAACCCGGCCCCGGCCAAAAATTGCAAAAAAAAAAAGGGAAATTAGAATGTTTAAGGAAACATAGGAATTGAATCATCCTGTTTATAAACTCTTAAATTTATAAGGGATTTTAGGTATTCAGGAATGTTTAGTTGGTTTTCTCAGATGACCAATTTACTTTATAAAGTCATAGAATATATTAAATTTATAAAATATATATTTTAATATCTAAAGAGTTTCATTATCTCTTTGTAAGTGGGACCAAATAATCAACAAATATAATATTTTGACTTGGCACTCGTAGTACAGTGGTAACAGTGCCAGCCACATACACCAAAGCTGTCGAGTTTGCACCCAGCCCGGGCCTGCTAACCAACAATGACAATGGCAACAAAAAATAGCCAGGCGTTGTGGCAGGCGCCTGTAGCCCCAGGTACTTGGGAGCTGAAGCAAGAGAATTGCTTAAGCCCAAGAGTGTGAGGATGCTGTGAGCTGTGACGCCACGGGACTCTACCCAGGGTGACATAGTGAGACTCGGTCTCGAAAAAAGAAAGAAAAGAAAATGGAAAAAGTAAAATTCAGAAACTATGCTTGGGTCTCCACCATGCTCAGTAGGGACTTTTCCTCCTTGGCTGAACTTGGAATCTGGGGGTTTTTTGGTTTTTGGGGGTTTTTTTAGCAAAGTCTCACTTTCTTGCCCCTGGTAGAGTGCTGTGGCATCATAGCTGTTGGACTCAAGCAATCCTCTTGCCTCAGCCTCCCAAGTAGCTGGGACTACAGGCACCCACCACAATGCTGGGCTACTTTTTTAGAGAAGGGGTCTTGCTCTTGCTCAGGTTGGTCTTGAACTCATGAGCTCAAGCAATCTACTTGCCTTAGCCTCCCAGAGTGCTGGGATTACAGGTGTGAGCCACCATGCCCGGCCATGAACTTGGAATTTTTAAATTACCTTTTACCAAGTAAAGTGGCTTTAAAAACAAACTAATAAAACAGATTAAGCAACCAGTTCCATCAATAAATCAGAGTGTTTGACTGGAAGTGAGGGGTGTGCGTATATGTATCTGTGTATATGTGTGTATAAACACACTTGTGTTCATGGTGAGGAGGTGAAGTTATGTTAGTAGGAGTGCTATATTCCACCAATTGTAGATTCTTTGGGGTTTAAAACTTCTCATTTGAAGTGCAAATATGCTTTGGCAGAAACAAAACAAGATCACCTAATGATGAAATCAATCACTTTGGTGCTGTGTTTGGCTTGAAAACATTTAGAATTCTGGCACAGTATATATTAATATGAGGTTTCATAGTAGGGGTCTTATGAGTAGGTTCACCATGGGCAAACACCCGGAGGGAGACAAATATAATGAGCATAGAAAAAGAGATGTCAAAGAACTGGAGACAAACTTTTACTCACCTACTTGGCAGTTATGAAGATTGGAGGAAGGGGGCGACTTCATACAGTTGTAACTCCCAGATTGCCGGGCCCCCAGGACACTCAGAGTCTCCTGGGGGGTCTGCCACTGAGGGCTCAGGGCCACTGTTAGATATAACTGGCACAGACTATGTCTTAATGAATGTTCATTTAAAATTTGGTTTGGGAGCAAAGAACTGAGGCTAGGAAAAAATACATAGAGATCACAAATCTGGAAAGTTTATAAAACAATTTCTTTAAAAACTCTCATTATGCTTAAAATTTTTCAGTGAGGAGGAATTTACTGCCTACAGAAACAGCTTGTCCCATTTTCAGGCAACTCTAAATATTTAACACTTCCTTACATAGAATCTCATCTACTTCTCTGTAAGTGCAACAAATGCAGTGATGCCATACCAATTTGAGCCTTTCAGGATTAGTCCAATTACCCTACACAATCAACCTTTTAAATACTAGAGAGTTTCATCACCTTTGCCCTCCAAATTTTGCCTCATCTGGCAAGAACAACAGCTCTAAAATGGTTCTTACTATTTGACTCAATAATTCCATTTTATAAAATATACCAAATGGGAATAACTCAAAGTGGAGAAGAGTAAATATGCATTATACAAATCTGCTTATACCTTTTCTTTGTATAACAGAGAAATGTTTAAAATAATACAAATTCCCAGAAATTGAGAGGAACTAAATGAATGATGAACAACCATTGATGACAACATATGCGAAAATTATATTCACGCCTGGAAATATATCCAGGCAATGCTACATGAAGAAAATAGAACATACAGCTATATTTTCAAATCGGTTACAACTATATAAATGAGTTTTTGGATTTGCACATCAACAAAGTTCACAAGTGAATCTACAGCCTTTCCAGAAGTCCCTTGAAACCTTGCTTCTTCCAGACTCTCCTAGTACAATAAACCTACATCTAATCCATATGACGCTCCACATTTGTTTTAAATTCTGTCCTGTGCATCTTCCACTTCAAAATTTCCCCCAATGCAGCAGTCCCCAACCTTTTTGGCCCCCAGGGGCCAGTTTCATGGAAGATGATTTTTCCATGAACAGAGGTGAGAGAGCAGGGAACATGGGATGGGGATAGAGCTCAAGTGGTGATGTGGGGATGAAGCTTCACAGGCTCGCCTGCCAGTCACCTCCTGCTGTGCAGCCAGTTTCTTTTTTTTTTTTTTTTTTGTAGAGACAGAGTCTCACTTTATGGCCCTCAGTAGAGTGCCGTGGCCTCACACAGCTCACAGCAACCTCCAACTCCTGGGCTTAAGCGATTCTCTTGCCTCAGCCTCCCGAGCAGCTGGGACTACAGGCGCCCGCCACAACGCCCAGCTATTTTTTTGTTGCAATTTGGCCGGGGCTGGGTTTGAACCTGCGACCCTCGGCATATGGGGCCGGCGCCCTACTGACTGAGCCACAGGCGCCGCCCTGTGCAGCCAGTTTCTAACAGGCCATGACCAGAACCTTTTTGGCACCAGGGTCCTGTTTCATGGATGACAATTTTTTCATGGACAAAATGGTGGTGGGGGATGGACAGGAGGCAGAGCTCAGATAGTGATGCAGTGTGGCTTGGTTCTTAAAAGTCATGATCTTAAAAGGCTGCAGGCCAGGGGTTGGGGACCACATCTCTAATGGACAAAAATAAATAAATAATTTTTGAGGACTGGGGCCAGGAAGACAAGAAAGCTAATCAACTGACCACAAGCCTCCCCCTCCTCTCTCCTTGCAGTCCTCCCCTAAATTGACAATATCTTTGGGGACCTGGTCAGATACCAGCTAAGAAATAGCAGTGACAAGATAAACAAGATCCCTCTTTATAAAGTTTATGTTTAAATTGTATGTGGTGGTAGGGGAGAGTCTATTTTGAAAGATAGAAATTAAATATATACATAATGAAATAGATTTAAATCCTGGGAAGAAAAAATAAGACATTAGGAGAGATGATGAGTAAAAGATCACTTTAGACGGAGCTGTCAAGAAAGACCTTTGAGACTGTAATATTTTAGTTAAGCCCTGAAGGATAAGAGCCAGCCATGGAATTCTGAAAAGAAAGCTTCAGGCAGAAGAAAAAGAAAGCTAAAAGGTACCAAATGAAGAATAAGCAGAGGCACATTTACAGAACTGAAAGCAGCCCACTATGGCTGGAGGGTCATTAGTAGCTTAGTATATAAGGCTGTGATAAGAGATGAGACAGAAGAGACAGGCAGGAAAGGAGTCATGATGTAAATGGATAGCCCCTAGAAGGGGTGACAGATCTGACTTGGATTTTTCAAAGATCATTCTGGCTGTTGTGCAAAGAATGGCTTATCAGTAGGTAAGAGTAAATCAGGTAAACCAGTATGGAAACTAATGCATTAGCACAGGAAAGTTGTTGGTGTTATTGACTTTGATGATACTTAGTTCAGAGAAGTCAAGTTGAAATATTACCAATCAAATAAAACCAAAACTAATGGGAAATTAAACCACAAATAGAATTGAGATATATTTATATATTATGCAGATTTCTTATCCTAAAATAACAAAGGTTTATCACACCCCATTTCTTTGGAAAGCACAGCTAACAAGAACATGTTCTCTCAAGTCTATCCCTAAAATTCCCCTTTGTAGCCCTTAATTAATTCCCCCTTATCTTGAGGCCTGGGACTGAGACAGAGCCCTAGTCACTGCTACTCTCCAAGTGGGTAAATAGTGAGCAGCTTCAAGCCCCAACCCTACTTAGGATGGCAACTATAGCTCCTAATGTATGTAAACCAGGCAACGAACATTCCTCCATATTCAGATAACACTACTTTCACATTAAGAATTATATGGGTGGTGCCTGTGGCTCAAAGGGGTGGGGTGCTGGTCCCATATGCCAAAGGTAGTGGGTTCAAACCCAGCCCCCAGTCAAAAAACACACACACACAAAAAGAATTATACTGGAAATTTCTTAGGAATTATTTAACTGTTGTTTACTCTAGAACAAGTCTAGAAAAAAGTAGTCTTTATGCTCTGACCCATAGGGACATATCTATCACTTTTAGAAACTCTTTCAGCACTGGCTACAACAAAAACAAAGTTCATATTTTTCAACATGATGGTTAAGTGGTGGTAGAAAAGGTGAATGTAGTGTTCAAAGCTCTTCTTTTATAAACTTTGATAGCTTAGGTGAAGCCTTTAGTAATTTACTGGTTGACAGGGAAGGCTCTGGAGTCAGATAGCCTGGTTTCAAGTCCTGGCTTCTCCACTTACTGTCTACCATTCAACAAGTTTCTTAACTTCAGTAAGCCAAAATTTCAACTCCACACCAGGATTTTGATAGCCCCGAAGTACCTTAAATTGGTGAAATCTAGTGAGAACTGTGAATGGAATAAAGGGCTTCTAAGCCTGGTCCATTCCCAGCCTCTAATTTTCTCCATTATAACCTTACCCTTCCTATTCCCCACCAAAACACACATATCAACGTACACTCCCTACTTTGTGCAAATACATACCCTCACACTTTTAGGTAAGAACCTGCATTCTTTGGAGAAAGTGGTATTTAACCACTGCAACCATATATGTCACTTACTTGAAATAAACCTTTGTAACTTAGCACAGATTTTTAAACTCCAGGCAACAAGCGGTAACTGCATCCCAGACCCCATATCCAAACTCCCTCCCTCCATCAGCTCAAAGATCTTCAGTGGTTCCTTTTTCCATGGGGAAAAAATAATCCACTCCTTTTCCCCAGGAGTTCATGGGCCCCCATAGCCAGCTTAATTTATATTCCACTTCCTAATGGTAGTGAATCTTGGAGTCCAGTGGAGAACCTTGCACTCTACCAAGTGTTATCCAAACAATTTGGTTGAGTATAAGGAACGTAAGATCTTGGTAAGGGAAAGTTCAGACTCTCAACACTGAGAATGGATGAGCTGGGTTTAAGACAAGCGAGCACGTTCATAAAACATCTCTAAGAAAGTTTTCTAACCCTCAATGAATCCCCAACAATAAAAAAAAAAAAAAAAGAAAGAAAGTTTTCTAAGTGCTGGCAGCTGTAACCAGATACGGGCAGTATTTACCGAGTGGACACCAGGGGGTAGCAAAATCTCATTCTCCTAGCTCTGAGACAGTAATTATAACAAAGCTAGAGAACCTAGGTGACTGAGGGTCCCTTAACCCGTTATTGGAAAGAGCTCCAACTCCACGGCTCTAACTTTACCAGGAAGATGGTCACTGGGGTTTGCTGTCCTAGATTCTTTGGGGGGCGCTATGGCGAAGAGGGCTGTTATCGTCTCTAAGAAGAATGAACATTTTTCCTCGTCTTTTCCAGACCCAAGCGACTGAAAAAAAGGATGAAATTTAGCGTCCTGAATAGGTAAGAGAAGAGCATGTAACTTTGGCAACACGCCCCTCCCCCCAACTGCCCAGAGGTGCCAGCCTCCCAGCTGCAAAGGAACTGCATCCAAGGCAGGACGTTTTCTAAACGTCGCCCCCCAACTGCACAGGTACAGGCCTTCATGCCCCTCTCTGCAGACTATTTGGCTTTCCCATAACCTTTGAAATGCCCCCCCTTTGGACGGGCCCGCCGTGCTGCAGGCCTTCCGGCTCCTGCTCAAAGGTGGGCAAGGCGTTTCCCTTCGGTGCCACTGCCTTCCTTGGCGCTCCTGGGAGACCCCACTAGGCCTTCATTCCCCATACAGACGCAATAGAGGATGCTGGGAGTTCGGTGAGACAGAGGGAGGCTAGACCTTTCTTAACTAGCCTGCCCGCTTTTGTCCACTGTGTCAGATACCCATCCCCACCTCCTTGAGCCGTAGCGGCCCTGGAGATTCTCTACCACCACCCCACAAGAAAGAAGGGTCTCTAGTATCCAGTATTGAATCCTCTGAGTGGGGAGAGGGTGCGGGTGGAGCTGGTGCCTTCTCTCCTCCAGCGAAAGGAGAACGAGGGGATGCAGAGGGGAAGAAGGGCCACCCAGGAGGGGACTCCCAACACATCCGCCAAAGTGCACGCCCCACAGGAGGATCTTGATCCGGAGACCCTGCCCCCTCAGCCACGATGTCCACCCGAATCCCAAGCCTTCGCGGCTCACTCCCTAATTCCCCCACGCTCCCGCCTTCCCAGGCAGCACAGAGGAGCCCATTGTCCAAGTCCAGAGGCTCGAGGCCCGAGGAAATGGGAGGGAAAAGAGGACAGGCAAGCCCCTGGGAGGTTGGGGGAATCCCCTGATTTCCAGGCCCTCTGCTCTACCCTAGGCGGGCAGAAGGGCCTGAGGGTCTCTTCTGAACCCCAGGTCCTGCCAAAGTCTGGAAACTGAGGGGAGAAGAGGATCCCAGGAAAGTTAGAGACAGGAGGCTTCTGCACCCGGAAGACCCTAGTCCTAGGCAGGGGACCCCAAGGGAATTCACGCCAGCCCCAGCCTTTATAGTGTCCCTTGCAGAGGCTGAACTGATGCCACCAGAAGCGAGGCGACGGCGGGAAAAAGGGGGTATTCTCGGTGGGGTGGGCCTCCGAGGGTCACTGGAGGGTGGAGCGGAGAAGGAAAAGAGTGAACCAGACGGTTTCGCTGAGGACGTCGAGGGAGCAGCGCGGAGGCTCTGCACTGGAGCTGGAGTCCCGGCGTGGGGTCCCGCGCGGAGGCGGGGGCAGGCGCTGAGGGGCGGGGCGGGGAGGGGCGGCCGTCTCGGCCCTCCCTGGTGGGGCCCCGCGGCCTGGGAGCCGGAGCGCGCCGAGCCGCCACCGCGGCCGGAGCTGTCCCCTAGCCAGACCCGGCGAGACGCGAGCGGCGGGAGGGAGGAGGTGGCGCGCCCGGCCACGCCCGCCGACAGGAGCGTCGGACGCGGCCCGGCGCAGAGCCATGGTGAGTCCAACGTCGCAGCCCCTAAGGCCCCTCGGCCTCCGCGAAGCCCGCTCCGGGTCCCCAAGTCCCGTGCCTCCAGCGAATGCCTTAGAGTGTTCAGCACTCCTGGGACTCTCCTCCCTCCCATCCCCCCTTCTTCGATCTGTCCATCCGTCTGTCCCACCGTCTGGCTCTGTCTGCACCGGGTATTGCCCTCACCCTTTCTTTCTTCCTTCTCTCCTTCGCCTCCTCCCCCATTCTCCCTTCGGTCTCTCCCTAGCCCACACACCTCCCCTTCGCCCTCCGTCCTCCTCTGTCCTGACCTGTGCTTTCCTTTGCTGAATGTTCCCTCGGCCTCCAGGTCCTAGTTTCTATCCTGTGAAAGACCAGTGCAGGTTGGTCCAGTAGTAGCCCCCTAGAAGGGGCTCGGCCTCGGGTCATGAGAATTGACCCGACTGGAACCACCATTTTTCATCCCAGTCCCAACCCCGTGAGGCAGGCCCACCCATCCGGCCCTGGGGGACCGACCACAGCTGTGGCTGGGCCGAGGCCAGGGGCATGGCCAAAGAGGGAAACTCCCGCAGAAAAAGGGGATGCCTGAGAGTAGTGGACAGCGGGGTAAAGTGTTAACTGTACCAGGGGGCGTGACGCTGCCAGAGATTTGGGGGTGGGAGAAATGTGCGCCAGAGATCTCGCTGCAGGGAACAGAAGCTCTCCTTCCCAACTCTCTTTCTGCAGAAGGGAATGAGCATGGGCAGGAGCTCCCTACAGAGGGTTGGGGGCCCTGGCTGCAGCAACTCAGGGCACAGGAAGCAGGAGGGTACTGTAAGAGCAAGCCCACACCAACAGGAGTGAACACTGTCCTGGGAACTTGCGCTCTAGAAGTATTCTCTAAAATATCATTACAAGAGCGGGCACTGACGAGAGCGCCCACGACAAGGGGGGTCACGGCCAAGGGGGCGCTTGCTGCGGAGGAGGAGGGGGAGAGGCCTAGCCAGGGGGCGCTTACTGCAGGGAGTGGAGGAGGGGCCGGAGCTTTACCCGGGCCGTTCCTCTATGAAGGGAAGGGCACCCCCTGGCAGGAGGCTGGAGCAAGAAGAAAGAGGAACTGGGCCAGGGAGAGCTGACTCAGTCTCTCTGGTCTCCTCTTTGGTCCTGGTCGGCAGGAGGCCCCGTCTCTGTGCTCCCACCCGCCGCCTCCCGCCGCAGACCTCTCCTCCCCTCCTACCGCTGCTGTTTCCTGTGGCTGAGACTCTCGCTCAGCCATGAGCTCACCGCCCCTAATGGGTTGCAGCTGCCTCGCTGCTCGAGCTCTAGCTCCCCTCCTCCCGGCCTTGGAGCCGACGGCCCACTCTGCCTCACCCCTGCCCTCTCCACCTTCCCCCCCACACACGCGCAGAGCCAGCCGGGTCTCCCGGGGTCCCGGGAACACTGGGGGTCTGTCTGTTCGCCCACACACCTTGGGGCCGGGTCTGTGTGCTGACGCACTGAATGTCCATCTCTGGAGTGGCAGCCCTAGCTTCTCAAACGGGCAACAACTCTGGCTGGAGGCACTCAGAAAAAATATGCACTTTTGTCTGGGGCAAAGGCAGTCCATGAGGGGGAGGGGCTGGTAGAGAACTAGATAAAGGCTGCACTGAGCATCCCCCTCCTCATTTACAGCAAAGTAATCTGGTAAAAGGCACTTCAAAGGCTATCTTGAAAGAGAAAAAATTGCAAACGGATAGCCCAAGGAGTGGTTGTTTGGGGTGTGGGACGGAGAAAGATGCCTCATTGATTCACTTAGGGAGGCGGGTCTGGATGTAGCATGGCTGTGTCTTTTGAGAGGGCAGCTCCAGCTCGAGGTTGGCAGCGAAAGGTCCCACTGGAATCGGAAAAGATTTCAGCCCAAATGCATACCATCAATGCCTCCTCCTCACTTCCCCCACATGTTCCTTTTGTGACTCTTTCATCTTTCAACTGCCCCCACCAGTTCTTTGTAACCCAATCCCATATGTTCTAGAATGGGTGATTGCTGTAGAGCCACTCTGGGAGAGGGAAAAGAGGTGCTAGAGAGTCCAAAAACAGTCAGTCTTTCCATCCTTCTTCCCATTAAATGACCATCTTTAAGATATACTTCTACGCCGTGTCACCTCCACTTAAGATGGGGGTCTCTGGGTGGCGCCTGTACCTCAAGCAGATAAGGCACCAGCCACATATACCAGAGTTGGTGGGTTGGAATCCAGCCCGGGCCTGCCAAACAATGACAACTACAATCAAAAAATAGCTGGGCATTGTGGCGGGCCTTGTGGTGGGCCTGTGTCCCAGCTACTCAGGAGGCTGAGGCAGGAGAATCGCTTAAGCCCAGGAGTTTGAGGTTGCTGTGAGCTGTGACGCCAAAGCACTCTACCCAGGGCAATAGCTTGAGGCTCTGTCTAAAAAAAAAGATGGGGGTCTCCGGATCAAAGGTCCTGTGAGAAAGGATCTGCAGGATGGCTGTGTGGAAGTCCCTCCCATTCCCTCCAGAAACCTCACCATCAGCTCAGTCCTCTGAGGAGTCTGCCTCCTTTCTCTTGAAGAGGACCAGTGCAATCACCCCGATTTGCAAACACCAGGAACAGTTCTGGTCAGAGGCATCCACAACTAATTCTCCCTAGATGTCTAAAGCCGGTCTCAGAGCTTGGAGTGTGAAGTGTACTGCTAGGCTTGTGCATTCTAACTGGCCCAGTTCCACTCTTATCTGGACTTATTCAACCAGCATTTCACTGGTTGAATAAGTATCCACTTTCTGCACACATTGTACAATTGGAGCCCTGGAGACACAGCCACCCCCAGACCAGTGCAGACCCCAATGAGCCATGCTTGTGTGATCTCTAGGGGTCTATATCCTTGTTCTTCTTTCCCAGGAGCCTGAGCCAGTGGAAGACTGTGTACAGAGCACGCTCGCCGCCCTGTACCCTCCCTTTGAGGCCACAGCCCCCACCCTGTTGGGCCAGGTGTTCCAGGTGGTGGAGAGGACTTACCGGGAGGATGCACTGAGATACACACTGGACTTCCTGGTACCCGCCAAGCATCTGCTTGCCAAGGTCCAACAGGAAGCCTGTGTAAGTGGCTGTGCATCCCTTTCCCACCTCCCCTAAGATCTATTGCCTCATTCTAAAAACTAGACAGAGACACAGCCTCCTCCCCCACCCCCAACCTGAAGCACTTAAGCTTTATTCACTGTCCTTCCTCAAACTTTAACCCTCACAGGCACTGACCATTCAGATACTAACACATATACACACACATTCATCTTCCCCAAATATTAACCCCTAGAAACATGGATCATGACCCCCCAGACCCAATTCCAAACATTTTCCCTCCTAATATGAATTTCTCAAGATACTAACTCCCCCAGATAGGATTCAACAGAGATCCTTCACTTCTGCAGACATAAAGACCTAAGAGTCTTTGATTCCCGCAAGACAATACCATCTTCTGACCACATCTTTGTAATGATTCCATTCTTACTCTCCTACACATGGAACTAGCTTCCTAGAGAAGCTTCCTACCACCAGAAGACTGATTCATCCCAATTCCTTCCTTTGTGCCCATGAATACTCCAAGATCTACCCCACTGCTTCCTTGAGATTATAACCCCCAGGCATAAAGCCAGTCCTGCCTAGGTTGGGCCCATTCTAACTGCCTCCTCCTGCTGGTTTCTCAGGCAAAGACCTGAGTGCAGCCTTCCACATCTCTCCGCAGGCCCAATATAGTGGATTTCTCTTCTTCCATGAGGGCTGGCCCCTCTGCCTGCACGAGCAGGTGGTGGTGCAGCTAGCAGCTCTACCCTGGCAGCTGCTGCGGCCGGGAGACTTCTACCTGCAAGTGGTGCCTTCAGCAGCCCAAGCACCCCGTCTGGCCCTCAAGTGTCTGGCTCCAGGGGGTGGGCGAGTACAGGAGCTTCCAGTGCCCAATGAGGCCTGTGCCTACCTATTCACACCTGAGTGGTTACAAGGCATCAACAAGGACCGGCCAACAGGCCGCCTCAGTACCTGCCTATTGTCTGCACCCTCTGGGATTCAGCGACTGCCCTGGGCTGAGCTCATCTGCCCACGATTTGTGCACAAAGAGGGCCTCATGGTTGGACATGGGCCAAGCACACTGCCCCCAGAACTGCCCTCTGGACCCCCAGGGCTTCCCAGCCCTCCACTCCCTGAGGAGGCCCTGGGCACCCGAAGTCCTGGGGATGGGCACAATGCGCCTGCTGAAGGACCTGAGGGTGAGTACGTGGAGCTGCTGGAGGTGACTCTGCCCATGAGGGGGAGCCCAACAGATGCTGAGGGCTCCTCAGGCCTCTCTAGAACCCGGACAGTACCCACTCGAAAGGGTGCTGGAGGGAAGGGCCGGCATCGGAGACACCGGGCATGGATGCACCACAAGGGCCTGGGGCCTCGGGATCAGGATGGAGCACGTCCACCCGGGGAGGGGAGCAGCACTGGAGCGTCCCCTGGGTCTCCCTTGGGAGCTGAGGCTCTCCCTGAGGCAGTAGTCCTGAAGATGTCCGAGCCCCCAACAGAGGCCCTCAGGGAAGCCTCTGACTCTTGCCCCCTGAGAACAGGAGAGGTTGGAGGAGAAGCAGGACAGGGGGCTGAAGGTCCACTTGGTACCCCTCGGAGAACAGGCAAGGGAAACAGGAGAAAGAAGAGAGCTGCAGGCAGAGGCGCTCTTAGCCGAGGAGGGGACAGTGCCCCACTGAGCCCTGGAGACAAGGAAGAGACAAGCCACCAGGAAGCCCTTGTCAATCTGCCCTCATCACATGAGCATGAGCTTCCAGAATGTAGCCTGTTTAAAGAGGAGCATGAAGGCTCTGAGAAGCCAGAATCTGAACCAAAAGAGGAACTTGAACCAGCAGATGAAAAAGAGTCTCAGCGCCCAGAAGCCTATAGGTCTACAGAAGAGACAACCAGAGAGAGAGAGCAGGAGGGGCTGAGCCTGGAATGCATAGCAGGTGAGATGACACAGGCCAGGGAGGCAAGGGCCAGGGCAGGCTGACCAGAGGGAGGGGGCTAGAGAATGAGCTGGGGTTAGGCTAGGAGCAGAATAGCCAGTAGCATCCTCACTTTGGGTCTAATGCTCTGCCTGTGTCTGTGCAGGACACACAGGTCCAGAGGGGCTCCTGTCTGACCCCCCAACAACACCCCTGGAGACTGTGCAGGAAGAAAGAGGGGACAGCATCCCAGAAGAGGCCCCTTTAGCCTCCATCTCTGATGACCCTGATGTAGCGTGGGACTTGATGGCATCTGGATTCCTCATCCTGACTGGTCAGTGGGCATCAGTGGGTGAAGGGGAAGGGATTGGGATTGGGGAGGGAGGCGGGGGGAAGGGAGGTAGCCAAGGACTGCTCCCAGCCAGGACAGCCTGGCCATTTTGTGTCTTCAGGTGGGGTGGACCAGAGTGGGCGAGCTCTGCTGACCATTACCCCACCGTGTGCTCCTGAGGAGCCTCTACCCTCCCAAGACATGCTGAGCACTGCTCTTCATTACCTCCACTCACTGCTCAGGTAACTGAGATCCAGCGCTGGCACCCTGGACACTAACCTCCTGAATCATAAGGACCCTGATCTCCTACTTCTCAAGATACTGGCCTACTGACCTCTAAGACACCTACTTCTTCAGCCTTCAGATTTTTAAGTCATTGACCTCTGACCTTACTGATCCAGGATAATGATCCTCAAGATCAACACTGTTGACTTTCAATACCCTATAACACTACTTAGATTATCAAGACATTGGTTCACTCATTCAACAAATATTTATTTATTTATTTATTTGGAGACAGAGTCTCACTTTGTCACCCTCAGTAGAGTACAGTACCATGGCATCATAGCTCACAGCAACCTCAAACTCTTGGGCTCAAGTGATTCTGTTGCCTCACCTCCCTGGTAGCTGGGACTACAGGCTCCCACCACAACACCCGGCTATTTTTAGAGACCGGGTCTCGCTCTGGCTCAGGCTGGTCTCCAATCTGTGAACTCAAGCAATCCACCCACCTCAGCCTCCCTGTTAGGATTATCGGCATAAGCCACTACACCCAGCCCTCAACAAATATTTATTGATCACCAAATACCTGTTAAACACCATACTACAGCTTAAGTGTGAATTTATCCCATCCAGAACATAGAATTCTTTTTTTGTTTTACGTGCAGAAAAGCCAAAGAACATAGAATTCTTAAGTTTCCTAATTTCAATCCCTTGACTTGAGGAATGTAGGGCCATATAAATATAGACTACTGATGGCCAGGTCACTGCCTCTTGGACACATATCCCACACTTTGGCCTTTTGCTCATTGCTCCTCTAATCTACCAAGAACTAACTTCTGAAGACTTAACACTAAAACCAGACCTTGTATCGCTGCCCTCTCCTATCTGATATCCACTCAACACACATACACACACGGCAGTCCCCTTGCTCTTCTTGCCCCCACAGGTCTGATCTACGGATATTGGGGCTGTCTGTCCTGCTGGACCTTCGTAAGTCACCCCCACTGCCTCCAGCACTCATTCCTGTCCTGAGCCAACTTCAGGTAACCAGTCCTTGAGATAGGCAGTTTTCCCAGATCCTAACTCTTCTCTAGTGGTCATGCCAGGCCCACAATTTAGGGTTGTTCTCTGCCCTCAGGACTCGGAAGACCCTCCCCTCATTCAGCGACTGCTGATTCTCACTCATCATGACCTTCCAACTGAACTCTGTGGATTTCAGGTTTGAGATCTTCACTCCCACTTAGTCCCCCATCAGTAGTGGAGAGAGGAGAAGAGGCTGGCCAAAGCTCTAGGCTGGTCTCTGAATCCATGGTGCCCAAGCAGAAAACCTGCCTTCTTATATCTACAGGGCGCTGAGTTACTGTCAGAAAATGATCTGAAAAGAGTGGCCAAGCCAGAGGAGCTGCAGTGGGACCTAGGAGGTCACAGGGACTTATCTCCCAGCTACTGGGTAGAGATACACCAGGTAAGGTTCCTCTATGCTACCAAGAACACTAGGAGCCAGGAATGACCCAGCTGAGGATTTTCTAGGAGTGAGGGCAGATCTAAGACACACCATGGGGTTGCAAAAAAGTGGTTTCCATTCCATTCAAATTCAACAGTATTTATGGCTGACAAATCATGAGCAAACTGTTGTACTAGGTGCCACAGGCTATTGTGGAGATGAGAGGAATATGTTAAGCAAATTCTTAATATGACAGTAAGTAGCGTATGCTTTTTGGTGGCAGATAAGTCATGGAACAACTAGAGAACAGTGCAAGATGGTATCATTGGGTTTCTAAAGCACTGAGAACAAAAGACTGGTTCTTGTTCCATGTAACCCTGGACAAGTTACTTTATTCCCTTCCAGAGAAGGGCCCTTTCTGTACCTTCTCCTTACACCAACATCCAGGCAGGCCTCCAAGTCCTCATCAGCAAAGTGTAGCTAATTATGATACGATCTCTAAAAGTGCTTTCAGCACTTATCTTCCATGATTCTCTGAACCTAGAGTACTGTGCATGTTCAAGAAGAAAGGAATAAATATGATCTGAGTATGAAGGGGGTCTGTAGCAGGGTCATAGAGCTTTCCCTTTACTATCAAAGGGGAAATAGATCTAAATAGACAGGGTTGTGGAGAGTGGAGTGGGGTTGACAGGGTAAAGTCCAGTGCAGACAGAGGGAAAGAAGGCTTACAGTTACCAAGCTGTACAATGTGCCAGGCCCAGGCTAGAGGCTGAGCTGGCACTCTGTCTTTAAGACTCACAAAATCCTATTCTTATCCTGACTTTACAGTTGAGGAAACAGGTTCAGGAAGGTTTCTGAACCTGCCCTATGTCATAATAAGCAACAAAGTAAGGAACTGAATTCAACATTGCTTCCATAAAAGTCTCCCAGGTTGCCTTACCCACAGCCTATCCTAAATTCTGACCTTTAACTCTAACCTTGCCTGTGGGTTTCAGGAAGTGGTAAGGCTATGCCATCTGTGCCGCGGTGTGCTAGGCTCTGTTCAGCAGGCCATCAAGGAGCTGGAGGGAGCAGTGGAGCCAGAGGGAGAGGTATGAAGTAAGGAGGAATAACAGGGGATGGGGGATGAGCCAGGGTGGGGACTCCCAGGTGGAACCTCTACTGTTCCCTATCCCCAGGAGGTGGAGGGAATGCTGGAACCTCTGCAGAAGGTGTTGGCAGATCCCCGGCTGACAGCACTGCAGAGGGATGGGGGAGCCATCCTGATGAAGCTGCGCTCTACCCACAGCAGCAAGTATGAAGGATGGGTGTGCGGAGGCAGGTGGAAGTGGGAAGTGGAGTCATAGCCTGTGGCTGCCAACAAATTTTCACTGCCAGATTATTCTTAACTGTGCATGTCTTTGAGCAAATTATGCTTTACACTTGTTGTCTCACAACCTTCACAGCATCCCTATGTGCTAGTTACCATTACAAATAAGGATGTGAGCTGGGTGCGGTGGCTCATGCCTGTAATCCTAGCACTCTGGGAGGCCAAGGCGATGGATTGCTTGAGCTCAGGAGTTTGAGATCAGCCTTAGCAAGAGTGAGACCCAGTCTCTAAAAAAAAAAAATAGCCAGGCATTGTGGCAGGCACCTGTTGTCCCAGCTACTCAGGAGGCTGAGGCAAGAGAATCAGTTGAGCCCAATAGTTTGCGGTTGCTGTGAGTTTGACACCATGGCACTCTACTGAGAGTGACAAAGTCAAACTCTGTCTCAAAAAAACAATGAGTATGTGGAGGGTCAGAAATGTTAAACATCTTGGCTAAGGTCATTCAGTAAAGAGTTAGGATCCAAATCAAAGCAGTCAGAGCAATCCCATGGTCTAATCGATGATGCTATGCCACCTCTCATGTTTGCCTCCCTTGGAAGGATCACTTGGAGGGATGCAAGGACAGAACTAAGAGGTTCAGTAAGGGCAGTGCTTCATTCTGCCCCCCCTTCCCCAGGCTGGAGGGCCCAGGTCCAGCTACACTATATCAGGAGGTGGATGAGGCCATTCACCAGCTCGTGCGCCTCTCCAACCTGCACGTACAGCAGCAGGAGCAGCGCCTGCGCCTGCGCCGACTCCAGCAGGTAAGCCAGGACCCCTGGACCCTCTTTAGCCTGAGAGCCAGACTTCAACACCAGTTTTCTGCTGATATTAGAGTTGATGGTGCTCCTTCTCTCCTCACCTCCCTTGGACGTCAGTCATGGTCAGTGTGAGGATCAACAACGTAATGGGAACCTCTCAGCACCAGCAAAGAAAATAAGCCAGATCTCCACCTCCCCACTGTTTATCTTTGATCAAGGATCCCTAGAGATGTTGAGAGATGCTTGGGTGCCCTAGGGGATTCTCGACAGAGCTGATTGACTCTAGAGTGACTACTTGCTTAGTTTAAAAATACTAAATGTGGGCTTGGTGCCTGTAGCTCAGTGGTTAGGGCACCAGCCACATGCACTGGAGCTGGTGGGTTCAAACTCACCCTGGGCCTGCTAAATAATAATGACTAAAAAAAAAGTACTAAATGTGTAATCCTAGCACTCTTGGAGGCTGTGGAGCTCACTAGTTCGAGACCAGCCTAAGCAAAAGTAAGACCCCATCTCTACTAACAAAAATAGAAAAACTGTAGCAAGAGGGTCACTTGAGCCCGAGCTGGAGGTTGCTGTGAGCTATGACACCATGGCACTTTACTCAGGGTGTCAGCTTGAGACTCTGTCTCAAAAAAAAGAAAATACTAAACGTCTCATGATATCTGTTAACTACATTGTCACACATGCTCCCTGACCTCCTTAGGCAATGTCATCCCTCAAACCTTTGGCTGTGAAAGTCTCACTTTTCCCCCACCTTGGAAGAGGGCACTGGAAGCCCCTGAGAGGAACCACAGGCCTCTTTAAGAGGAAGATTCAGAAATAAGGCTGGCTTCTCTCAACCTTGATTCTTCTCTCCTGGAGTTAAGAGAGCCCCTAAGGATTTGTTATCTACCTTCTGTGTAGAGTAGAGGGCTTTGAAATCTGATTGTTCCTCCTTATCCCGAAACAGGGTGAGTGAACACCTCTGTACCTGAGTTTGTGTATCAGGGAAGAGTCATAGCAGGGTCACTGCTAGAGGGGAGCCAGGACTTTCTGATTCCTCCACCCCAATGTCCAGGGGGTTGCAACTCCTACTTTTCATTGGCTTGACTGCTTATTAACTGTTTCCCTCCCTATGTAAAAACAGGATTTAGAATCTAAAGTGCTTAGCTTGAGTTCTTCTAACTCTGCTGTTTGTAAAACGCTGTACAAGTCAGGAAACTTCTAAGGCACAAGTCCTCATCTGTAGAATGGGGGTGATGAGAGTTAACTCACAAGGCAGTTAGGAAGATGTATTCATCAATCCTCACCTCAATGACACTGGCTCAGACTTCTCTTTCTTGGGCTATTATACCCCAGTTTCTAGCCTTTCTTCAGAGGACAAAATGACTGTCCCTTTTTGGTCAAACTTCTCAGAACCAGCCTGAGAGTCACTATAGCCTCATAATAGGAAGCTAGAGCTGGGCACACTTCCACATTCACATGTCCACTTTCTGGACTGTCTCTCCAGGACTGGTTCCTCTGTCCCCTGCTTACCACTCACCAGGGCTCAGTGCAGGCCCTCAGGTTATATAAATGACCTTCATCTTGCCTTTGGTTCACACCAGTTTCATCTATTTCATACTCAGGAATAGCCCTGGAACTCTAACCCACACCCCTCACTGCTAGCCTAGCTTCTCCCTTGTCTGACACTTGACTAAAAACCTCTTATCCAGTTTCTCATTTGACCCTTGTGGAAACTACCATCACGCACTGTTGTCATTCCCCACATAGCAAATGAGATGCAGTAGTTCACCCAAGTATTGGGGTGGTGCCTTTTCTCTTCATGGGCCCCTCCTCTCACACTCCATCTTCCTCAGGTGTTGCAATGGCTCTCAGGCCCAGGGGAGGAACAGCTAGCGAGCTTTGCTGTGCCCGGGGATACCCTCTCTGCCCTGCAAGAGACAGAGCTGCGATTCCGGGCTTTCAGCACTGAGGTCCAGGTGAGAAGGGGAAGGAGGGCAGGCACCGGAAGACAGATGGGGGAAACTACCTGGGAGTGAGGAACAGGTCTGAGTCTAGCTTCCTGCTCCAGGAGCGCCTGGCCCAAGCACAAGAGGCCCTGGCTCTGAAAGAGGATGCTGCCTCCCAGAAGGTTCTGGATATCTTTGAACACCGGCTGGAACAGGTCGAGAGTGGCCTCCATCGGGCCCTGCGTCTACAGCGCTTCTTCCAGCAGGTGCATGCAAAGCCTCTTCCTTCTGTACCCACCATTTCTATTTCTTTCCTCCCTTTCTGTCTGGAGATGTTAATCAGTTTCAGGGACGCAGGACGCCATCCCCTTGATTTTCAGTCTAATTCTTCTGCCTCCTTGCTGAATGACCTGGGACAAGGTGTACTAAACTTGAATGTGCTTCCTAGACCTTCTTCACAAGACTGCCTAAGGGATTATATGAGGCATTATGTAGAAGTACTTAGTACAGGGCCTGCCAAGTATAAACTTGATATAAGTATTAGCTGTTTTTATCTAGGCTACTCTGTCTCCATACCAACTCCAAATGACATGGTTAGGCAGTGATGCTGGAATATAGAGTATGGGCAGGGTGATGAGCATTGGAAAGCCAAGGGCAAGAGGACAACAGCTGTGGTTGGATGGCATTTGGGAGTAGCCCGGGTCCTCACCCTTTCTCTCCCATCCCACCCTGTTGGCTTTGTAGGTACACGAGTGGGTGGATGAGGGCTTTGCTCAGCTGGCAGGAGCTGGGCTGGGTCGGGAGGCTGTCCTGGCAGCACTTGCCCTGCGGCGGGCCCCAGAGCCCAGCACTGGCACCTTCCAGGAGATGAGGGCACTAGCCCTGGATCTGGGCAGCCCTGCAGCCCTGCGAGAATGGGGCCGCTGCCGGGCCCGTTGCCAAGAGCTGGAGAGAAGGATTCAGCAACAGCTGGGAGAGGAGGCAAGTCCCCGGGGCCACAGGCGACGACGGGCAGACAGTGCCAGCAGTGGAGGGGCCCATCGAGGCCCCCACAGCCCCTCACCCAGCCTCAGCTCCCTGCTGCTCCCTGGCAGCCCTGGACCACGGGCAGCCCCATCCCATTGCTCCTTGGCCCCATGTGGAGAGGACTATGAGGAGGAGGGCCCCGAGCTGGCCCCGGAAGCAGATGGCCGGCCCCCAAGAGCAGTGCTGATCCGAGGCCTGGAGGTCACCAGCACTGAGGTGGTAGACAGGACGTGCTCACCACGGGAACACGTGCTGCTGGGCCGGGCCGGGGGGCCAGATGGACCCTGGGGAGTAGGCACCCCCCGGATGGAGCGCAAGCGAAGCATTAGGTGAGAGCCCAGCCCAGTTGGTGTCCAAGAAGCAGATACACTGCTCAGCAGGACAAGACTAAGACAACTGTTGGGGGTGATGGCTCCCTCCTGTGCTCCAGGTGACACCCCCTCTGCCACTCCTGTTGTACCTACAGCACCCAGCAGCGTCTGGTGTCTGAGCTGATTGCCTGCGAACAGGAGTATGTGGCTACTTTGAGTGAGCCAGTGCCACCCCCTGGGCCTGAGCTGACTCCTGAACTTCGTGGCACCTGGGCTGCTGCCCTGAGTGCCCGGGAGAGGCTTCGTAGTTTCCACCGAACACAATTTCTGCGGGAGCTTCAGGGCTGTGCCACCCACCCCCTGCGCATTGGGGCTTGCTTCCTTCGCCATGTGAGTGATCCTCTAAGACAGGCGTCCTCAAACTTTTTAAACAGGGGGCCAATTCACTGTCCCTCAGACCGTTGGAGGGCCGGACTATAGTTTAAAAAAAAAAAACTATGAACAAATTCCTATGCACACTGCACGTATCTTATTTTGAAGTAAAAAAACAAAATGGGAACAGATACAATCACACCACCTCATATGGCCCGCGGGCCGCAGTTTGAGGACCCCTGCTCTAAGACTTCTTCCAAGTCCTCGCCCTTCCCAGCCCTATCCATCCATCCCTCCTCTCAGTATCCACTGCCCTTTACCCTATGTGTGACTCTGGGCCCCAGCCCTGTTCTGTGGGTCCCTCTGCCCCTCCTCAGCCTCTGTGTTCCTGCACACAAGCTGCCTGGACTTTACTCTCTCCACAGGGAGAGTTCCTTCCCCAGCAGGCTGAGTGCTCCCTGATAACCTGCCCCTCCTTTGGGCTGCAGGGAGGTTGGGAAGGGGGAATGAGAGAGGTCTGTCTACAGAGACCTCACTGGGGATGCCTTATCTCTCCCTACTGGCACAGGGGGACCAGTTCAGCCTTTACGCCCAGTATGTGAAGCACAGACACAAACTAGAGAATGCTCTGGCTGCGCTCAGCCCCCCAACCAAGGTAAACTTTTCTCCAACCCCCATGAGGAAAGAAGAGGGGCCAGAAAGACCAAAAACCCACCGAACTTCAAAATCCCACAGGGGAAAAAAGCTTTCCTGGATGTTCCCAGGAACATCCCCCAATAATAACCTCCCAGAATTGCTGAGGGTGGGATGTGCCCCGGACTGGGAACCAGGTGAGGCTGGGTTTTATCCAGTCCACCTGAGGGACCTCGGGCAAGACTTGATTCCTCTGAGCCTCTCTTTCTACATCTGGTAAATAGGGGCAATGTTTGCTACCTCTAACTCACAGGGAAGCTCTGAGGATCAAAAGAGCTCACTCACATCAAAAGATGTGCAAGTGACTTCAAAAGTTAAAAGCCAGAGAGTATAAGGGATTATTATTTGGACTTCTCTTCCATTTACCTTCAAGATAAAGAGAACAATTGTATCTCCTACAGTTTCCCTCCCTGCTTTCTTTCCAGGGAGAGTTTTTCTGCTTTACGTTGGGAGTATCTGGGCTTCTCCCATACTCAAAAGCCTAGTGTACCACCCACCTTCCTTGCCCATACAAGAGATTGATCCTCAGATGCCCCGGTCCTGCCCTTCATCTCTGTCCTTCTCCTCCCCAACCCAGGGCTCCCTGGAAGCCGGCCCTTACCTGCCCCGAGCCTTACAGCAGCCCCTGGAGCAGCTGGCTCGGTATGGGCGGCTCCTGGAGGAGCTCCTAAGGGAAGCTGGGCCTGAGCCGAGTTCTGAGCGCCAGGCCCTTGGGGCTGCTGTGCAGCTGCTCCAGGAACAAGAGGCCCATGGCAGAGACCTGCTGGCAGTGGAGGCGGTGCGTGGCTGTGAGGTGAGGCCGTGGCTCCAATCACTCCTGATCAAACCTCTTAGCCCTGTGCCCTTGGAAGCAGTGTAAGCTGGTGATAAAAGAACCAGACTCCAGGTCAGAGGGCCCCAGGCTCTGATTTCTGACCATCTGGGTGGCCTTGGTTGAGTCACCAAGCTTCACTGAGCCTCAGTTTCCTCATCTACAAATAAAAAAGCTATGTCTTGCCAATATCCCATGTTCTGACACCTACCTTGTGGTCTCTCCTATTCCTTTCCTAATTCGTTTTGGGTTTCTTTTGTTTGTTTGTCTTTTTGTTGTTGTTGTTGTTTTGAGACAGAGTTTCAGCTGTTGCCCTGGGTAGAATGCCATGGTATCACAGCTCACAGCAATCTCAAACTCTTGGGCTTAAGCGATTCTATTGCCTCAGCCTCCCAACTACCTGGGACTACCGGCACTTGCCACAATGCCTGGCTATTTTATTTGTTGCAGTTGTCATTGTTGTTTTAGCTGGCCCAGGCTGGGTTCGAACCAGCCAGCCTCAGTGTATGTGGCCGGTGCCCTACCCACTGAGCTACGAGCGCTGCCTCCTTTCCTAATTCTTATTTTTCCCTATCTACCCTACACTTTCTCCTTAACATCCAAAATAGTCCCTAGTCTCTTCTACCTACTCTTTTTCCAGCCTGATGATCTAGAATAGGTTGGAATCCTATATGGAATAGACCTACTTCCCCTTCGGTTCTTTGCTGACTCTCTTCCTGGGTCCCCAGCACACGAAGGCTTCCCTGTAGGAGGCTATAAACCCTACTGTGCGATACACCTTTCCTTCTTCACAGGCAAGGCTGTGCAGCTAGACCAGATGTGCTGTGCATAGTGATCAGTGGTTGAATTCTAGGCTGAGGCTTCCCCAATTTTCTGACTGCCTAAGAACCAGTGCATTAGGCCTCTTGCCCTATACATCTATTTTTATGCCCCATAAAATAGGCAGAAAGGGCCCTTGGGCCAACCATCTTTCCTTTTCCTTTTCCCAGATAGATCTGAAGGAGCAAGGACAGCTGTTGCATCGAGATCCCTTCACTGTCATCTGTGGCCGAAAGAAGTGCCTTCGCCATGTCTTTCTCTTTGAGCATCTCCTCCTGTTCAGCAAGCTCAAGGGCCCTGAAGGGGGATCAGAGACTTTTGTTTTCAAGCAGGCCTTTAAGGTACAATGCCTGGAGTGGGGTACAGGGCAGGCAGTCATGCTATTTTTGAGAACTCAGGATGTTCTAGAAATTCTGTCCCAACCCAGGTTCAGAATCTGCATCATCTAGAATAGGCTTTGGAGCCTGGGCTTGGTGACTCACTCCTATAATCCTAGCACTCTGGGAGGCCAAGGCGGGTGGATTACCTGAGCTCCTGGGTTCAAGACCAGCCTGAGCAACAGCAACACCCCATCTTTAAAAATAGCCAGGCATCATGGTGGGCGCCTGTAGTCCCAGCTACTTGGGAGGCTGAAGCAAGAGAACCACTTGAGACCGAGAGTTTGAGGTTGCTGTATGCTATGATGCCACGGCACTCTACCAAGGGTGGCAAAGTAAAATTCTGCCTCAAGAAAAATAAATAAATAGAACAGGCTTTGGCCTGTAAGCAGTTGTCAAGTTAGGGTCTTAGAAAATGTTACAAGTCCCTGTCACTGATCTACCTCAGGGGGTTTTCCTTATTGCTCATGCAAAACACTTATAAGGCATTCCAAGCCAGTCTGGAAGGGGACCATACCCATTAAGGACACAAATGCCTTTTGAGTCAGAGTGGTTACTGGTGGATGAGAAAGGACACTGTATGTAGTATGTAGCTTACCTTGACTGAACTAAAGAGCCAAGAAGAAGGCCTTTTAGGGAAATAAGCTTGGTGTTTAAATAAATGTTTATAGCAACCTCTGGTCCTGGATCAGGCAGTGTGACATGGATTCTAAGGGTTTCTAGACTTTGCCCCTTACACTAGTTCCAGCTCTTCATGGGGGAGTATAGCATAGACAAAAAAGCTTAGGTTTGGAGTAACATAGACATTGGTTCAAGTTCTGGCTGTAATAAGCTATGATAAGCCCCTGGGCAAGTTGCTTTATATCTCTGGGCTTCATTTCCCCTTCTGTAAATTATGGTTGTTATGAAGACTAAATGTAGAGCACTTTGCTCATGGGAGATGTTGACCAAACATTTACTGAACATCTTCCAGATGCCGGGCTAAGCACAGAGCTTGCCCATGTGAGACCACCTAGGGCTCACTCCCACTTCCCCTATTCTTCTTCAGACTGCTGACATGGGGCTGACAGAAAACATTGGGGACAGTGGACTCTGCTTTGAGCTATGGTTTCGGCGGCGGCGTGCACGAGAGGCATACACTCTGCAGGCTACCTCACCAGAGATCAAACTCAAGTGGACAAGTTCCATTGCCCAGCTGCTGTGGAGACAGGCAGCCCACAACAAGGGTACTGGGCAGAGCCAAGGGAGGATGTACTTGCAATCAGGGCTATGGCAGGATGTTTTCTGGAGAGCATGGAGACTGCTTGGGAAAATGGGGTGTAGGATAAAAAAAAAGCACAACTTATAAGAAGATTCAAGATCTGGCTTGTGAGAGATAGAAAAGAGCCTAATGTGGCTGGGCCTAGTGGCTCACACCTACAGTCCTAGCACTCTGGGAGCCTCAGGCAAGTGGATCGCCTGAGCTCAGGAGTTCAAGACCAGCCTGAGCAAGAGCAAGACTCCATCTCTACTAAAAATAGGAAAACTAGCTGGACATTATGGCAGGTTCCTGTAGTTGCAGCTACTGGGGAGACTGAAGCAAGAGGATCTCTTGAGCCTGAGTTTGAGTTGCTGTGAGCTATGACACCACAGCACTCCAGCCTGGGGCAACAGTGAGACTTTGTCTAAAAAAAAAAGATGCCTTGGCACCCATAGCACAGTGGTTATGGTGCCGGCCACATGCACCAAGGCCGGTGGGTTCAAACCCAGCCCAGGCCAGCTAAAAAACAATGACAACTGCAATAAAAAATATAACCAGGCATTGTGGTGGGCGCCTGTAGTCCCAGCTACTTGGGAGGCTGAGGCAAGAGAATGGCTTAAGCCCAAGTTTGAGGTTGCTCTGAGCTGTGATGCCACAGCACTCTACCGAGGGCAACATATTAAGACTCTGTCTCGAAAAAGAAAGAAAGAAAGAAAAGAAAAGAAAAGAAATGGGCCTAATGAGAAAGAGAAAGCTAGAAAATTTCAGAGAGGAAAAAGAAAATACTGGGTAAAAGAAGATAAGAAACTGCTCACTGGACTCAGGTTTATGAACTGGTACCACTTACTTGCTATGTGACCTGGACTCATTGTTTAGTGGTTGGTTTGGTTTGGTTTTTGTTTTTTGCTTTATTGCTGGATTTTGCTTTGGTTTTAATTCTCTGAGTTTCATTCCACTCACCAAAAAATTAAATAGTAATGTCTTCATGTTAGTGTGATAGGATTAAATGAGATTATGTATTTGTAAACTATAAAGATATGTAAAAATGCCAGTTTTGCTCTGAAAGGCCAAGATACAAGGAAGAAGCTGAGTAGTGAAAGGGAAGTTGGCAGCTGGGATGCCCAATGGGCAGGATGCACCATGTGGGAAAGAAGAGACAGTTATCTGAAAAGGAAGTGGAACCATCATTGCTGCTCAGGTTGTAACAGTTGACAGGAAGAGATACCAGAAGAATGAGGAAGGGATGAGATTTGGGAAAGAGCAGAAAAAAAGAGTTAACCATGATGTGTTAGGGCTGGAGCTGAGGAGGGGCGAGAAGAGGTTGGTAACAGGGTCTTTGTTCCCTAGAGCTCCGAGTGCAGCAGATGGTCTCCATGGGCATTGGGAACAAACCCTTCTTGGACATCAAAGCCCTTGGGGAGCGGACATTGAGTGCCCTGCTCACTGGAAGAGGTAAGAGCCAGGTTGCTGGGGGATGGCCCCCAGGAGTCAAGACTTTGACAATGAAGATACATGGGGAGGTGTGGTATAAAGTCAGGAAGGGTAACGAGTGGGCATTTCTTCTCATAATCTATGGGACTGTCTGGGCGGCTCTGTGTGAGACTGAGGGTTATTCCCAGGGAACCAGGAGAGCTTTTCCACACCAGCACCCCACCACCCCAATCCCCACTCTCTGCAGCCGCCCGCACCCGGGCCTCCGTGGCCGTGTCATCCTTTGAGCATGCCGGCCCCTCCCTTCCCGGTCTCTCACCGGGAGCCTGTTCCCTGCCTGCCCGCGTGGAGGAGGAGGCCTGGGATCTGGACGTCAAGCAAATTTCCCTGGGTGAGGCACCTCTCAAGGGTGGCTCCCAGCATCTGGGTCATTGTGGTGATGTTCAGGCTGCTTGCTGCTGAGCAATTCCTTTTTCTAGCCAAGTAGCCCAGTTGCCATGACAACTATGTACAGCTTCCCCATTGCTAAAAGAGCCTTCCATCTGGTTGCTAGGGTGATGCTTACAACAGCCTGTTGCTAAGAAGCACTTCCTCTGTACCTCTCTCTCTAGCTCTCCTTGAGTTTCTATGGAAACTGCCTCAGCTTCCTGTTGTACCCTCCTGGTTCACCACGGCAATCCTTATAGTTTCCTGTCGCTTCTTCCCTGGTTGCTCTAATGATGCTGCTGACAATTTCCTGCCTCTTGGTAGGGGGGTTCTCTTGGAACTGGATTGCTATGGTGACACAGCTTCCTGTTGCTAAGGAGCTTTTTCTTCCTTGACGGAGCAGCTTGGTTGCTTAAGGTAATCTGGAGAGGTTCTATACCCTGCTCTCACCCTAGCTTCCCCTTCAGCCCCAGAAACACTTGACTCTTCTGGAGATGTGTCCCCAGGACCAAGAAACAGCCCCAGCCTGCAACCCCCCCACCCTGGGAGCAGCACTCCCACTCTGGCCAGTGGAGGGATCTTAGGGCTATCCCGGCAGGTAAGTCCCTGCAGTAAGGCTGGGAATGGGGTGATCTCTTCAGCTACTTTCCTGGAGGGCTTTTCTGAATATTCAACCCACTGGACTGGGGGTGAGGGTAGGAGGAAAGGAAACAGTGATCTTGTGTATTGTCCAGTCTCACTCTTTTCCTCCAGGCCTGGCTGAGATGCATAAAGGTTAGCGGTGAAAAGGAATTTTTAATAAGGAGCACAGTAGATGGAAAGGAGAGAATGCCAATAGCCTGTTTTGGACTTGGGTTATAATAGCAAAATCCAAGAACTTTGGGGAGGAAAGAGATGAGTTGACAGTCTTAGCAGAGAAAAGAGAGAGTAAGAGAGAGGATATGAATATATCCCTAAATTCACTGCAGTTTCTTTTCTTCAGACTCATGCTAGAGCCCTGAGTGACCCCACCACGCCTCTGTAACCTGGGTGAGTCCCAGTACTTCTTTCCCCCTGCATGTAGCTTTCTTCCTCCTCCCAGATGCATGGGAGTCACCTTCATCCCTCTCCCAAACCATCTCTCTCTCCTCTCCTGCCTTTCAGAGACTATCCAGAACTTGGCTGCAACCCCTCCTTCTCAGCATATTTTGGACTGGGATGACAGTGGGACATAACGGAGAACTGGACAAGCACTGAATTTCTTCCCCCTGATTCCCAGACATAAAGGAGGTCTAAGGACCAGAGCATCACCCTGCTACTGCTGTCTCTAGTCTCTCCAGCTTGGTGCCTTCTCCTGCAGGAACCAGAATGGCCACATTGCTTGCCTTCACATCCTGGAGCCAGGGAAATTATCTCTTTCAGACCTTCCCAATCCTCAAGCCAGCACTCTCATGCCAGCCCTCCCCTGACAGCCTATGTTCTCTTCTGACCCCACCAACTCTCCCAGAGAACATTTATCTCTACCAGGTCAACTGGAGTTCCTGGTGACTCCATTCTGAGGTATCACTGGAAATGGAGCTATGCAAACCATTATAGGAGGGTGGGGTAGGGAATTACAGACTTTATATATGTAATACTGTTATTATAATACTATTGTTATATTAAATGTATTTACTCACACTTTGCCTCCAAGGAGCTACAGCAGTCCTCAGATAAAGGTGATCTGAATAACTTGAGAACTCCCCCTCAACTAAGCCTTAGAACACAGAAAATACAACCAAAGCTGAAAGGTACCTTCCACCTCTTACTGACCCAAAGCTGACTCTAAGCCTGGGAGAATGTGCCTCCTCCACAGTGGCTCCAAGAGGCTCAATGCACTCTTTGAAGTTCCTTCTCCCACACTGCACCCGCCTCTTCAGGCTGATCTGGTCACAAACTGGGATCCAGCACAATCCAGCAGTTCTCAAATTGAGGCTCTTGGGCCACAATGTATGAGAACTCCCCAGGCCACTTGTTAAATGCTAATTCTTGGGCCCCACCCAGAGCTACTGAATCATAAGCCTGCAGATTCTGCATTTCTTATCAAACTCTTTGGGTAGTGTCAGAAAAGGTGACTTTCCTGGACAGAAGAGCCCAAGGAGGGAATTTGATAATAGACACAGGGCCTGTGCCTCAAGACACCTGTTTATTGGGGACACGACTCTGCGACAGGGATGACAGGAATCGTACCAAAAATAGCGACGTCTACAGGGCCCCTGAATGGGGCAAGAAGGGTACAGTGCCCCCCACCCCCACCCCTCGTACAAAAATAAACTCTCACGCCTATGGACCAGCAAAGACTGGCAGAGTGGCTCCTCACCAGGGACACAACCTCTGCCAGCCCTGGGACCCCGTTCTTTGACCCTCACCTCTGCCACTTCTAAGGCACTGTGACTCCCTTGGGCTGGGTGGGTACTGCCCGCCCACCCGCCTACGCCCACCGCCCCCTCCACCTCTGGTCCGTCTGGGGCTGGGATATGGGTCCCATGCTGCCCCCTGCTGGCTGCTCTACCCAACTACCTCTAGCGCTCCCCCGCTCCGGCGGAGTAAGCTCACTAAGCTAATCGCCCCTAAGAGGGCTCCCTACCGTTCTTGCCCTGCCAGCCCCGCCTCTCCCGATCTCGACAGCCCGGGGCCCTCCTCCCCTTCCTGCAAAGGACTGGGAGGGGTCTCTCCTGATGGTGCCCGGGCATAGGGCGGGGATGCGTCAGCCTGGGGTGGTCGGCGGCCCCGAGCCCGACGGCTGTGATGCACTTGAAGGTGCAAGGCCATGAGCTCGGGGGCTCCAGTGGCAAAGGGGCAGAAGAGGCAGCGATGCAGGGCACCGCCCGGCCCGGCCTCGCCTCCTGGCCCAGCCCGCAGGGACAGGTCCAGGGGTTCAGCCTCACCGCCTCGCCCGTTGCGCAGGGTCCTCCCGGGACTGGCGGGTTTCCGACGGGACCCCGGCCCGGCACCGCTCGGAGGAGGCCGGGGACTTGCTGCGCCCTCGACCCAGGTTGCAGGCTGTGGAGCCGATTTGGCTCCGGACGACGGGGCAGAACCCCGCTGGGAAGTGGGGGGTGGTTCCGGGGGTGGCCCGGGGCCTGCCCCGCTTCTCTGCTCTCGGTGGTGACGCTGTAGGTGATACTTAAGCGAGCCGGACTGGGTACCCGCGTAGTCGCAGTGCGGACACTTGTAAGGGCGCTCGCCTGGGAAGTGTGTGGACAGGGTCACGAGGTTGTGATCACTGCACACACCCGCCCACATTTCGCTCAATTTACAGACCTTATTCTCAGGACCAGTTAAAAACATTGCCTCTTACCCACTTCCATTTAAAATAAAGGGGGGGTGGGGTCCTCACTGATAACCTCTGGCCAATCCGATGGCTTCCAAACAAGGGTTACCTTCCCAAACCCACACCTTTCTTCCAGTCCTCCAGGCCCCGCCCCGCCGGAGGATGTCTCCCTCACCTGTGTGCACTCGCAGGTGCACTTTGAGGTGGTGCGCTGAGCGAAAAGATTTTCCGCAGAAGGGACAATCCTTGCCGGTGGCCCCCCGGCCCCCTTCAGGCCGGGTCCCTCCAACCAACAGCCCGTTCTCTTCTGCAATACACATGCCAAGAGGGAATCAGAGGAGCCCTTCGTCCTCTCTAGGCCACGCGCCCCCACACCCAACCGACCACCCCCACGAAAGACTGCTTCCCCTCGGGGACACAGTAACTTGAGGGGAGTCTGAGGGGTTGAATTTTTAGTGTCCTCAGATAACAAAACCTCCAGAAAGAAAAAAAAAATCTCAATAGAAATAAAAGGTTTTTTCTACAGGGAAGCTACAGCAGGTAAGTGGTTGGCATTAGTCGGCCAAGAACGAGGGACACCGGGAGAGAGAAGGGTCCCCACGTACCCTGCGTGGTGGTTGATCTTGCTTGGGCCCCGGCAGCGGGTGCAGAGTGCCCTGGCCCCTCGCCGGGGCGCGAGTGCACGGAAGACAGAGGGCCCATCGACCTGCCCCGGGCCCAGGTCTCCTCCTCCGCCTCCACCACTTCCTCTTCCTCCTCCGGCTCCTCCGTTCGGTGCCGGCGAGCCCGGGCCGGGAGAGCGGAGGGCAGTGGGCGGAAGCCTCCGAAGCTGCGGCCGGCGCCGGGCTCAGCGCCCTCGCCATTGGGCCGGCCTTCGCCCGCTCGCAGGCTCAGGTACCCCAAGAGGCTCGTGGGCTCACGGCGCTCAGCAGGGGTAGGCGCCGGCGCCAAGAGGAGCGCTGGCCCCAAAGGCTCATAGGCCAGCAGACCCAGATCAGGAGGCTGGGGGGCCCGGGCCTGCCCCGAACCGGGGCCCGGGGCACGCAGTGGACCCAGCTTGCTGGCGTGCACCTTCATGTGGTTCTTAAGGAACCAGGGCTCCTTGAAGCAGCGGCCACACACAGGGCACGCATGATCAAAGGAAGCCTTGTGCTTGCGCATGTGGCCCTTGAGAAACCAGGACTGTGTAAAGCTCTGGCCGCACACTTGACAGCGGAACTCCGGGGGCGCAGGAGGCTCTTCGGGAGTGGCAGGGGCGGGAGCCGGGGTAGCCTCATGTTCAGGCTCCGGCTCCGGCTCCGGCGCCGGCTCCGACTCAGGGACCGATCTCGGTTCAGGCTGGGGTGGAGGCTGGGGTTGGGGAGCAGCGGAGGCGGCCGCCAGGGGGCGCTCGGGAGCCCCGTGGGCCGTCAGGTTGTGATGAAGCAGCTCCTCCTCCTGGCTGGAGCCGAAACTGCACAGGCTGCACTTCCAGGGCCTGTGCAGAATGTGCAAGTGTCGTTCGCGCTCCGCAGAGGTGCGAAACTTGCCTTTGCAGTAGGGACAACGAAAGGCGGACGTGGAAGGAGCCTGGGGCCGCGCCGGGCCCTCGGCGGCAGGGGACGTCTGCATGGCCCCCGAACTGCGCGCTCTCCCGAGTCGGGCCTCGCGCAGCAGGGCGCGCTCCTCCAACTCCAGCAGTAGGCGTGCGGCAGGGCTGCGAGGGCGTCCCGGCTGGTGCGTGCGCAGGTGCGAGCGCAGAAGAGCCCGCTGTGCTGCGCGGTGGCCGCAGTGCGGGCACTGGAAGGCCTGGGAGCCGGGGTGCGCCCGCAGGTGCAAAGCCAGGATGGAGTTAAAGCGGAAGCGCTTCCCGCAGACAGGGCAAGGGAAGCGCCGTTCGCCCGTGCGACTCTCAGACCAGCTCAGGGTTCCCATTCCCGGCGACCCCGAGCTGGCGCCTGGCCCGTTGGAGTAGCGCTGCAGATCCAGCTCACCGTCGAAAGCTGGCGGCGACGGCGCTAAGTGGCCGCCTGGTGCACGGGGACGTGAGCCCTGTGGAGAAAGACGTGGACAGAGCAAAGGGTGGAGAATAGAGGCTGTGCAGGGGCGAGGGGATTGGGGACCAGAACACGATGGAAGGTGGGCACAGGTGAACGACGAACAGCGGGTGCCGCTCACCTCGGGAAATTGGGAGATGGATGAGAATTGAGACGTTGGAGCCACAGAGATACTTCTAACGATGGGAGGTCAGAGAAAGAGGTAGGCATGGGGAGGGCGTATGTAGTTTTAAGTACTTGTTGAGGCCAGAGCTTCACTCACCTCCATGGACCCCTTTCACATTCTTTGGTTCTGGGGAGTGCAGGGAAGAGGAGGAAAAGCTGCTAGTGAAGGCAACAGGTTCTGAGGGGCTAAAGCAAGAGAGAGACAGATTTGGAGGAAAAGATGAGCCCTCATTTTCAGCAGTGCAAAAACCACCCTCTACCCCAGAATCTTAGCGCCCTGTATGCCTAAAACCTATCCCTTCTCTCTACTTACATCCTGAGGCACAGGGGCTGCTGTACTCAGAAACTGAACCCTTTGATTTGCCAAGCACACAAAACTCCCTGATAACCCAGATTTCTTCCCCAAATAAGATGTTTTAAATGTCTAAGTCCAGAACCACTACCACTACCACTCCACTCCCTGGTGGTAGGGAAACCATCACAATGTACCGCTCTCCCATTTGGGTTGGGTTGTGCAGCATGATGAACAAATGAGGTGAGCCTGCCATGGTCCCCAAGTTATCCAAGTAGGACCAGTTGATCTCAGACCCTCAACTGACCAGCCAACCAAACATCCTTCCAGGTTCCACACTGCTTCCCTCTGCCTGTCTTTCCGTCTTTTTCCCCCTCATTCTCCCTCCCTCCGCCTGGATTCCTGATCCATTCATTTCCATTCATTACAGAGACTCATTCATGCATGGGAGAGAAACACCTCCCAGCAGCAGAGTCTGAAGACAGACAGAGGGGGAGGGGCGCGAAGAAGGAGAGAGCCAGAGGGAGAGGGAATGAAGAGAGAGTTGGGGGAGGAGTGGAAGTTAAGGGGCATGGCCAGCCTGGGGAAGGGGTTAAAAACTGCAAATATCGTATAGGATTCATCCCCTAGTTTCAAACCTTGGAGCCTGTAGTATGATGGGGCATCTGAGCCCCTTTGTCCAGGGCTGTTCCGAGGCAGGCTTTCCTCCTCTCTGCAGGGGAGAGGCTCCCTCACACAAGAGGAGGATTACACTGGCTCTGAGCTCAAGAGGCTGGAGTGAGGGATGGGGGGCGGGGCTGGGCTGGGCCATCTGCACAGATAAGGGCTCAGCACATGCTCTGAACAGGAAGGGGTTAAAATTCTCCAGGCTAAAATTCCCTAGGCCTGGGACATGCAGACTACAGTGCTAAGGAAGGAAAAGAGCACTCAGAGGAAGAGTATGGGGTGGGGGGTGTTCCTGATTCTAAGCTTCAGAGGAGATCACCCTTAGGATTTAGAAGCAACCCCAGAATTAAGATTCATGGAAACAGGCATGAGAGGATGACCAGAAGTTGTCCAGTCTACCTTTTGGCCTCTATATAGGATTGTATCTGGTCAAGACTAGATGAATGTGGGCCTAACCTATTTTTTAGGTAAGATAGAATATTTGAGATACAAAGAACTTCCTTACATTATGCATTATGAAACTGAAATGGGTTACTGAGAAAGAAAAGGATTCAAGAATTACTTAGCTTAAGGATCTTTAATAGAAGAAAACTGGGCCAAGAGTCAGCCCTGCTTATCAGCAGAGAGAAAAGGCTCTGGAGGTCCAAGGCTTCCTTCATTTTCAACATGTAGTAGATGTGGTAAGATTCCATGAAGGGGAAGGTACCTGTTACATGCAGAATCTGGGCTATGGTAGTATAATTAGCAGAAGATTAATTAACAAAGTGTTTTTGTCCAAGGGTCACTAGATGACCTCCACTACTATTTAATATGTTGTCTTTCTGTAGCACCAAACTAGAGTACCCACTCTCATCCTCTGGTTTGTCCAAATAAACTCCTTTCCTGGGAATAAGAGCCTTCCTGGGCTCACTAAATAGTGTTATAAAAGGTGAATTATAATAGGGCCGAGGGGTATAAGGCTATTGTGGACCCAGTCTAAGCATTAATAGCCCTACAGCCTTGGTAAATCACTTAACTTAACCAGTTTACTTATCTGTAAATAAAATAAGGGGTTTGGACTAATTTACCCTGATAGTCCCTTCCAGCTAGAAAAAGTTTTGTGGTTCTGTGTCACAAGACTCTTCTGGACCCCAGAGAGATGTTAAAACAAATGGCCATTCCTTCAGTACCATGGAGAGTGCAGTGGGCTACCAGAGAAGCCACTTTGGCCACCTCAGGACCACAGAGCTATGAAGAGCTAGAGGGGCCACGGTTGCCATTTTAGCATCACAGATAAAGTACTGAGAAAAGCTAAGGTTTTTGTTTTTTGGGTTTTTTTAATTCCTATCTGGGAACCATAGGGAAAAAAAAAAAAAACAGTGGTACCAGAGGGATTATTTTGGCCTTTGGATATCACTGAAAATAGACAGAGGTAATAGAAAATAGAGGTAACTAGAAGAATTTTAATTAGCTATAAGGAGTGTCCTGATAGTCACAGTTTGTACATCCTGGAATGAGTTACTGAGGCATCATATTTGGGTCCATCACATTCTGTTGCTCTCCTGGGGATTCCCGGAACATCCTGGTGTACAGCCAATCTGGTATATTCAGAGGAAGCAGATGGCAGGGAGAGGGGGAGCTGGGAATACTGCATGGTCATAGCTGACTAACCTACGCACACATACTCTGATTCTGAGAAGATTCTAGGGCCCCTAAAACTGTCTATAAGATAGCAAGCAAAAGACTTAATGGGAAGCTGGCCTCATATCCTAGGCAAGAAAAGTAGGAATAGGGCAAAGCCCCCACTACCACCACCATCACCGCAAAACAACAACAAATCCTCTTTTCACATAGCAGGTTCCAGGATGAAAATATAGTAATATACAACAAATTCTAAACTGAAGCTGAATTCCTCAACAGGAAAAGTTTCCCCAGAAGATGGCCTAAAATCAACAAAACTCATTGAGAGTCTTTCCTAGGCTCAGTCAAAAATCTCCTGAATCAAACAGTGCCTGTGGCTCAGTGAGTAGGGCACCGGCCCCATATACCGAGGGTGGCAGGTTCAAACCTGGCCCTGGCCAAACTGCAACAAAAAAATACCCAGGTGTTGTTGGGAGTGCCTGTAGTCCCAGCTACTTGGGAGGCTGAGGCAAGAGAATCGCCTAAGCCCAAGAGCTGGAGGTTGCTGTGAGCTGCGATGCCATGGCACTCTACTGAGAGCAACATAGTAAGACTCTGTCTCAAAAAAAAAAAAAAAAATCCTGAATCATCGTCATACCAAACCAGGTTCCAGGTGTCTGACCCCATCATTTTTTTCTCAATAATGGAAAGCACTGACAGAGGACTGAGATTCTATGAACTGATTTGGAACCTAGGTCATGCATGTATTGGCAGAGGAAAATAATCAGTTTTCTATAGTCGGCCCTTAAACACCACCACGAGACTTGGCTAGATAGTAGCACTAACCTACTTTCCGCCTCCACGGGAATCAGGGGATATCTTGCCCTTATTTAGATTCCATAGGGATGCCGGGCCTGGGATAGGGATCAGAAATCTTTCAAAAGCAACAGGCCAATTATCCTTACATACTAAAACAGCACTGGTGGGGAAGGGGATGTGGACAACCAAACCTTACTGAGTTCAGAAGGATGAATGGTTGGGGAAAAGATTTAGAAAAAACTGGTACATAGAAGCATCTGCTAAACGGACCACGAAGACTGTCCCTCAAGCCTTGTGCTTCAAAAAGGTTTAAGGTCAAAGTGTAAGGGGTAGGGGCTCAGGACTTCTGGGGTCTGACTATAACTAGGTCTCTGTCTCTGGTCATCTTTAATACTTGATGTTTTTCCCTTTGTTGAAAAACCTATGCCTCCCAAGTCTGCTAACAATTATGATTGCCACTGAACTAGAGGGGTAAAAAGGAAAGAGAACTTCTTAGGTAGTCTAGAGTCAAGATTACCTTGATCACACACAAAAAAAAGTTGTTCACTTTTATGGTCTCTTCATGGCCCTTTGCACCTCACTACTCAGATAGCTTCTCCAAACCCACCCTACTCCACAGCTTGCCTGCCTTTTATACCTAGCTCTTAGTAAACCTTCCTTCCCCTCCCTCCTCATTCTCCTGAGTTGGGAGCATGGAACCTCAGTCATAGACTCCAGACAGCAGGAAGAAAGTACACCTGCTCACCTGGTGCCAACCCACCATGGTTGAGTCTTATCTCAGAGGCATGTCCTAACATGACCCCAATTCTGAAAGTTCTAAAGGGCCTGGATTGGGGAAGAGGGCTGTGTAGCCAGCCCTAACTCCCCTTAACTGGAGCTGAACCTAGAAAAGTCAGTCTTAGCACCCATAGGAGCTTCATTCCTCAGACTAGGACGTGGGGAAGGTGGGGGAGGTGGGCAAGAGAGACTCTGGGAAAATCCCCCTCCAGAAATAGGTTGGCAAGTAGGGTAGGACCTATGATTCCACTTGAGAGGGTTTCCCAGCAGCACCTCGGACCCTTCGGGGAAGATAAGCCAGAAGGATGATAGGGGGCAGGGTTGGGAGATAGGGAGGCCAGGGCTCAGCTACCCCTGGCCAGGAGAACAAAAGCTGAGTTACAGCCGCCTCCGCTGCTGCCGCCGGCCGAGCTCTTTGTGACACTTTGTTTGGGACTCAGAGAGGGAAGCACCCCCCATCCTTTCCCCTCCTCCCACCCCACCCCCCCGTGCTCCCGGAGAGTTTGGGTTCCTTCTCCCTCCCCCACCAGCCCTACCTGGGCCAGGGGGTGCGCATCCGCTCAGGCTGGAGCCTCAGCCGCCCCGCACCCCCCAGGCCCCTCGCGCCCTGCCTTCGGGCCCCTACAAAGACACTCGCCACCCCCGCCCCCACCCCGGTTGGCCCTTCCCCTTTGGTCTCCGCTCCCCAAGCTCTTCCACCTGGCCCCCCCTCTCTGGGGCCCCCACCCTAGCTCTCCAAGCTTCCGAGGCCGCCACCCCCACCCCGCCCCCCCAAGAGCTCTGGGCGAAGTTTGCTTGGGGCCGAGCCGGCGCCCCTCCCCCGCCCCCGCCCCCTGCACCTGCTCCGAGTCGGGCGCGCGGAGCAAGCCCCCCCTCCGGGATGGGGGAGGGGGCGGGGGCGGGGGCCGGGTGGCGGACGTGGGGGGGCCGCGAGTGGGGGGAGCGGCTACTCACGAGCCCCGGGCGGGCGGCGGCGGAGCGGGCGGCGGCGGCGGCGGGCGGCGGGCCGGCGGCGCGGGCGTCAGCGTTACGTGGGGCCGGGGGAGATGCGCCGGGCCCCGGCCCCCCCGCCCCCGACCCGGCCCCCGCCCCCTCCCCGGTCCCCCGCCCCCGGCCCTGGCCCGCATTGTGTGCGGCGGGAGGCGGCCCGGCCATTAGCATGCGGGGGGCGGCGCGGCGGGGCTGGGAGCCGCGCGGGAGCGGGGTTCTGGCTCCGGGAACAGGGAGCTGGGGACCCCGGGAGCCGTGAGAGGCGGCCGCCAGGGGCGGGGTGCGGGCAGTTTGGAGACGGGGGGCGCTGTCGGTGGGAGGGAGGAAGGGAGGGAGCGGGGGTGGGGCGCACAGACGATTCCTACTGGAGACTGGAAGAGATTTTGAAAGGTCATCTCGTCCTTCCCCCAGCCTCCAAGCAGCACTGCCCCTCCCACCCTAAACCCGGACATACCAGGGAAGGAGTTGGCTCTGCCGCTCTTTCTGCCCCAACATGCACAGACTCGGGAAGTTCTTCCTGGGGTTTTATCTCAAAGCCTCTCCCTTACAATTTCTGTCTCTCTTTGGGGGGAGGAGGAGGGGCGATTATAGAGATAGTTAATGTCGGCCGTATAAGAAACATTATTTAAAGTTACTCTTAGGTCCTTTCTGTTCTTGATAAACAATTCCCGCTCCTTCCTCTCGAATTCTGTTTTCCATTCCTCAAGTCACTTTAATGGCTCTCCAATACAACAAATATTTACTGAGTGCTTACTAAGTACCAAGCACTGTGCTCAGCGCTGTGGGGGATGCACAGATGATGTGCTACCTTCCTTAAGGAGACTAATCTAGACTTGTAAGTAGTATATTCTGATTAAGTCAACATTTATGGAATGCCTGTGCACATATTTAATCCTTACAATAACCCTCTATAATATTAGTCCTCACAGGTAAGGAAAATGAGGCTCAAGGAGTCTCTTTCTCCACTGGCCTGCAAACTCAGGGATCTTCAGTGCAAGCCCAACATCTCACATGACCAAGAAATAAAATTAATCCACATGAGGACTGAAGAGGAAGGAGTGGACACACAACAGTTCCCGGAGAGTTTGGGGATCCTGAATCCCTTTAAAATGTGATCCATACTACAAAAGAGTGATCCTGTGCCTCATTGATATTGGCTCAGCACTGAGCAGGGCAGAAGTGAGTTATAAGGGCCATTTGCCTCCCAGAACCCCGCCTCCTGGTACTAACTCCCAGGGGTCTTCTGGCTGTCTTCTTTTATTATCAATAATAATAAATGATAGTAATGATGGCCACTAACATTTATTGAGCACTTATAGTGCCCATTGCTAGGCTAATCTGGTTCATATAAAAATTTTTTTTTTAATGCTCAAGGCAACTACCACTTGAGATTGGTATTATATTAAGTAAACTTCCCTTTATAGATAAGGAAACAGAGAGATTAAGCAACTTGCCCAAGATCTGGGATTTGAACAGAGGTCTGGTTGCCTCAACTTTAGGCTCTGCACCAAAATGGGCCTTTCCTGTCTTTGATCTATAGAATATATATTGGGGGGCCCAGCTGGTTTTGCTTCCTACTATAGAAATAAATGTCCTTAGCTTAGCTTCTGAATAAGCCCTTTAATATATGGGCATCACTGTGACCCCATCAGGCACCACTAATGATCAATTCACTCACTGTGAATTAACAATTGTTAGCCCCTTTTTATCAGAGGGCAAACTAAGGTTTAAATAGTTAGAATAAGTATCCAAGATCACACAGCTGGGAAATTGGCATAGGTAAGATTTTAGTACAGGCCAGTCTGGTTACAAGGCACCTTTACTCTCAAAAATAGTAATTGTTGCAATAGTATCCTTCCCCAAACTGACCATGTGAATACCATCTTCCACATATGTCTAGCTGCAGATTATCACTGAGTCAAAAATAATTCCCACTATAAACAGGGTTCCCCATCTATTTATTTAGTCAGTGTTCAATTCAGAATAAATACTTCAGCAAAGGAAAGAGAAAGAAGAAAGTGTCCAGAAAGTGAGAAATAGGAAAGTTAGTGGAATTAAATCTTACCTGATCTGGGGACAAAGCTGCAAGTGGTAATGACAGGGGACCAATCCAGACAGAAAGAGGGATCTCTCTAGGGAAAAGCAAGTAATTTGAGAAGGAAGTCAAAGAAAGGAGAAAGATTAGATGGAAATGAGGGGAAACTGAGGTCCAGGATTGATAGTATCCATGGGGATGAAGTGAGTGAAACCAGAAGAGGAACCTAGGATGGGCAGAAATGGGGGCAAGGGGAAATGGGAACAGAATGAGGCAGTCCTGGGTGGCTTGTGGAGTGAACTGAATGAAGTTGGTGTCTACCCAGAACCACTCCCTGGATCCTTAGGTGGACCTTTGCTCTACCACACCCAGCCCTGACAGCCTTTCTCTGCCAGGACAATTTTGTCTTCTGCTCTGAGCTACCAAGCTCCTCCGGAGTCCTAGAAGCCAGCTGGGTCCCATTCCTTTGGAGTAGCTACTTCAAACTAGGTAGGTGTGAGGCCCTGGGCCTCAACTTCCTGGACATTGGGAATGGGCTGTCTCCTAGGACTCCCTGTCTGTCAGAGGGGTAGCCAACAGAGATGCTGTTGCATGTCCTGTCTCCTTATAGACAGGACCCCTACTGCATTTCTCCCAGCCCAGAAAGCTCCCAGGGCTTGTGGTCAAAGGCCCCATGGAGGAAAGAGCTGGTCAGCAAGAGCAGGAGAGACACGGCCTTCGTCTGGAAAAGTTACAGCACTGGGCAAGGCACAGGAAGAGTGGGCACCTTTTGGTGCTGGCGGTGAGGCCATCCCATGTGTCAGCACATCCGTTTGTACCCAGTTCAATTCCATCCATCCATGTTTAGTGAGCACCTACTATGTGCCAGAAACTGCTAGGCTCTGAGTGGGAGGAGGGAGGAGGAAACATAGAAATAAATAAGGCAAGATCCTTATCTCCAAGTAACTTCTATCATGTGGGGAAAATATACAGGATGAGGAAGAAAAAAATGATATTTACCTTTTAATTATCACCTCCTTCACTGCCCTTGGTTGACTACTTTCCTTCACTATGCATTCATCCCACATGCTCTAGAAGAGGTATGGGGTTGTGAGAAGGAAGGAAATCTAACAGTTCCCTCTTAACTATCTGCCCTGTCACCCAGGTAAGCCAGTTATGGCTGGCAGTGGCTGTGGTGCCCTTTGCTGTCTCAGTTGCCTGCCTGAACTCTGCATGTCACACGGCCACAGTGCTGCCTCTTGGGCCAGGAGCCTCAGTAAGACCTACCACAACAGGGTGGAAGGAAAGTTCTAGAGGCTCCCCCCCAATGGGTCCAAAGCTCAACACTTGCCCTTCTCACCATTCAGGGTCTCCTCACTGGGATTGTCACCCTTGAGCTTCGAAGAGCACCCCGCCTCTGGAAGGTGAGAGGAAGAGAATGCGGTATTGTCCTCCCCTGGAAAGTAGACACACATATACTCCTCAGCCCAAGAAGTGATTCTCTTAAGTGTTGACTCATTCTCTTAGCTGTCCACCACTGACTAGCCTAAAAGACTGAGGGACAGCAAGAAAGTTAGAGGGATGATGGCCCTGTTTAGAGGTGGAGAAGCAGGAGCTGAGTTTTTGGGGTTTGGGGGGGGTTTTTTTGGAGACACAGTCTCACTTTGTCACCCTTGGTAGAGTGCCATGGCATCATAGCTCACAGCAACCTCAACCTCTTGGGCTCAAGCACTTCTCTTGCTTCAGGCTCCCAAGTAGCTACAACTACAGCAGGAACCCACCATAAAGCCAAGCTGTTTTTAGAGACTGGGTCTTGCTCTGGCTAAGGCTGTCTTGAACTCATGAGCTCAGGCATTCCTCCCAGAGTGCTGGGATTACAGGAGTGAGACACTGCGCCCAGGCAGGATCTGAGTTTTGTTTTCAGATAGGCTGCCAATTGGGGCCTGGGGTCTCCTAGAAGGGGCAGGACTGAGCTGGCTCACTTGCAGGTCCAGGCTATGATGTTACTCAACACCTTCAACGTGATCTTGGGTTTCATCGTGGTGGTGGTCGAGGTGATGAAGACAGCCTTGGGGCCTGTCCCGACTGTATCCTCCCAGGTATGGGTAAATGAAGAAGAAAGTGGGAGGATAAGAAGGCAAGAGATGGAGAGGGAAAAAGGTAGGAGCAAACAGGTGCGGAGTCCCTAAAGCATCCTCAGCCCTGTCTACCTGCAGCTGGCTGGCTTGCTGGTGCTGGAGCTGAGTGCTGAGGCCTTCACCCTAACGGGAGTGCTGCTCTCAGTGCATGCCCTATTCTTGCTGAGCCAGAGGAAGCCCGGATGCTGCAGGAGCCAGAGTTTGCACTATCAGGAGCTGCAGGAGGTATTGGGGGCTGGGAGGAAAGCAGTGAACTGCCAACTCATTTTCCACTGGCTATCCCTGTCAGTGGCACTTCAGGGAAAACAATGGGGCAGGAGGGAAATGAAGAAGTCCTAGGTTGAAATGGATTGGCTTTCTAGCTTTGGACATTTCTCCCCTAATGGTGGGTAAGATGAAATTTGTTATCTAAATGACTGGGGATAGAAGAGTAGAAAAGCATTAGGAAACTGCCCTGTGGGAAACACAAGAAAAAACGGGGGAGGAGAAGCAACTGCTTCTCTCTGGGGTTTTTCCTATCTTGTCCCTACAATTTACTCACACCTCTGTCTGGTTTTCAGGGCCTCTCTGAGTTGGAGGAGGTTCCCAGTTTGGAGAGTGGTTCCACGGTGGCCAGCACAGGAAACTGAACAAGTGAGAGAGCAGCCAAGGGGGAGCAGACAGGTGCTGCTCTCCTTCTACCCTTCAGCCCTCTCTTGACGATCGTGCACCCCACCCCACCGAACTCAGAAGCTAGCTTTCTTGAGACGTGCATGAAGCCTGTGGGGTGCCTTTGGTTATTACTCAGAGCAGGCCCCTTTCCCTCACCTCACCGCTCTGAAAAGCTGCTTCCTCCCTTGCGTCCTTATCCTCCTTCCCCACTGCCTTTCCATACAGCTTTACATCTGTCTTATCTCGCTATTCTCTTGTCTACCTCCCACAGTTCCATCCACTTTAAGCCCCGGTTCCCACACATGGCAACTCTCTGAATCCATTCCAGAGATGTTCCAGTTTCTCCTTCCATTCTGTCCCTTTCTACTCCAGCGGAGACTACAAGTCCCAGGACGCCCCGCCTGCCCCCGTGACCTGCTGGAAAATAAACAGCCTTCCCTCCACGGTGGGGGCGCTGTGCATCTGCAGAGTGACGCGAGGCTCTGGAAGTCAGGGCCTCGCCGAGAGTTTCCTCGGACGCGACCACTGGCCCGCATTCGGGGAAGGGCTGGGCGGCCAGTCCTGCGCGGGGGCGCCGCCACCCCAGCCACAACAACTGAGAGATAACTCTGGATGCATATCCCTCTTGCTGGAAGCTTCAGAGACCGGCGAGGGCTAAAGGATGGCACTTAGCAGAGCCGGGGTTTCCCAGAAACTGTTGCCACCCCCTCGTTCGAGTGCCCAGGTCCAAAGTCCTGAGACTTGGAGCGCGCGCGAGAAAGGGGTTGGAGATGATGAGTCAGAAGCGCGGGCCTTTTCTTGTCCCCCTCCCCCGGGGCCTGGGCGTCGGTGGAGGACAAATTCTCTCGGCAGGCGGAGGGAGGGACGTTGCCACCCGACCTAACACTTTCCCGCCTCTTGCGAGCACGCTAGTGTGACGAGCCCGCGCTGCCGCCACCCTTTCTCTCCAAGGCGGGATCGGGACTGCGCAGACTCGGCCTCTGGGCAGCCCCGCCGACCTTTGATCCTGGCTGCCGACGCTTAACTGAAGCTGTGGTTGCGCTCAACCCCCACCGTTTATGACCTTTGCAAGTGTGCTCGGGTGGGCTTGGGGAAATCCCAGGAAAACTGGGAGCCTCAGTAGCCCCAGCCGGGTAGTTTGCTAGCCACTAAAAACTACATACGGACCAGAGCTGGAGTACTAAAAGAACTCACCCCAAATTCATATAGTGCCCAGGATGGGTGCTCGCCTCATACTCATTTTTGTTCCCACTGGAGGCTTCTTTCCCTAGGGACCGCTGCTTCTCCAAGCTTAGCCAAGCGCAGACACCAGTGAGGACAGAGCGCAACCTGGCTGCCTTGCCTTGACATTGCAGTGGCGCCTTGGGAGTGGTAACAGCCTTCTTGTGACAAGGTTAAGTGTGAATACTAGTGGGTGGGGACAATTTTGCATCGGGCTCTGGAATGGAGAAAAGATCTGGGCCTCCCTCTTTTCTTCCTCCCTCCAATCTTAACTGCCAGAATAAAGGAAAACCAATAATCAAGGGCCCTAACAAAATAATTTTCTTCAAAGTTAGACGGTAGTAAGTAGATGAGGAAGCTGAGGGAAGAAAATCAACAGTTTGCTTCAGCTTTTAGTTATTTGATCAGAAGTCTAGATATTATATTCCAGTTTCTAGAGAAGCTCCATGACCATGCAAAAGAGTCTTGGATTAGGTTAGGCTAGGTCACAAGAGTGGGGAACTGGTGGCCTCAAGACCACACATGGCCCCCAAGGCTGCAGGTCCCCCACCCTGTGGCTAAGTTATGTTGTGGTAAATGCCAAAACTTAAGTGGCTTAAAACCACGGATACTACCTGTCCAAAGTAGGCTAGGAAGAGATTCTGCTCAGGTACCCAAGTTGATGGAGCACTACCATTTTGAGATCCTAGCAGTGTCACCATGGAGCTTAAGGTTACCTACCTCATAAAGTGAAATAAGCATGAAGAATTGTTCATGGGCTCCTAAATGCTTCTGCCCTGAAGGGATAAATATCGCTTCCACTCACAGTTCATTGGCCAAAGCAAGTCTTACAGCCACACTGGCCACAGAAGAGGCAGGAAGGGCAATCTTTCTTGAATGTCTGGAAGGTGAGGGGAAGCAGAAATATTTTCTTAAAAGAAAAAGGATTAATCATTTGGGAGGATTATTAAACACTTCAGCGGTTAAAACACATCTGTTCTAGCAATTATGCCCAGATCTACTTTGGTTTGGTTCCAGAAGACCCTAAGTGAAGTTCTAGCATTTTTTTCTCAAAAAAGATTGGACTGGGAGTCAGGAAATCTAGATACTGATTCTGTTACTTGGGCAAGTGAAACCTCTCTCTGAACTACACTTTGGTCACATGGAGATCATAATAATATTTATCCTCTCTACTGGAGCAGCAAGGCTTAAATAGAATCACATATGGGTAAGTACTTCAAAACTATAAAGCACTTCAGGAGTTGAAAATAAATTGTCTGCAGAGGCAAGAAATGGTTTAAATGAATGAAGGAGATTTGAGGTAATAGGAAGTGGTGGGAACTGTGGCAAACAAAAAGCACACATTCTACTTAAAGACTTCGCCCCATCAGCTCTGCCTAATTTACTATCATGTGGGACTGTGGACTTGGTAGTGCCATAGCTCCGGTTTTTCTACAGAAGTCAGAAGTTCTGAGTTTTAAAATATGAAATCGCCTGTAATCCCAGCGCTGTGGGAGGCCGAGGTGGGCAGAGCTAGAAGGAGACCCCACCTCTAAAAATAGCCAGGCATTGTGGTGAATGCCTGTAGTCCCAGCTACTCGGGAGGCTGAGGCAAGAGGATTGTTTGAGCCCAAGAATTTGAAGTTGCTGTAGGCTATAACACCACAGCACTCTACCAAGGGTGACAAAGTGAGAGTTTGTCTCCAAATATAAATAAATAAATAAAATGTGATGTCATCTGATTTTAGAATGTTGATAATTTTTTAAAATCAAGAGCCAGGGCTCGGCGCCCGTAGCTCAGTATGGTGCCAGCCACATAACACAAGAGCTGGCGGGTATGAGCCCAGCCCAGGGCCAGCTAAACAACAATGACAACTGCAACAAAAAAATAGCCAGGGGTTGTGGTGGGCTCCTATAGTCCCAGCTACTTGGGAGGCTGAGGCAAGATAGTCACTTAAGCCCAAGAGTTTGAGGTTGCTGTGAGCTGTGACACCACGTCACTGTACCGAGGGCAACATAATGAGATTCTGTCTCCAAAAAAAAAAAAAATCAAGAGCCAGATTCAACCTGTAGTTCTTCAATTATCAGTCTCATTGTACAAACATACACAGGAATTCATGTTTTGGATGTACAATATAGTTACTGTGTAAAAACGCAAGCATCTTGGAAAGATTAAACAGGGCGGCACCTGTGGCTCAAGGAGTAGGGCGCTGGTCCCATATGCCGGAGGTGGTGGGTTCAAACCCACCCCTGGCCAAAAACCACAAAAAAAAAAAAAAAAAGGTTTATTTCCAAAAAGAAATAAAATAAAAGTTTAAAAAAAAAAATAAATAAAGATTAAACATTAATTTTTTTTAAACATTAAGTTCTTAAAACCTTTTTTTCAAATCATATCCTTCTAGGCCCTAGAATCTAGGGTATTTGTTCTTAAGGAGGGGTCATTTTGCCCCTCACAGGATATTTTTTTGGGGGGAGGAGGACAGAGCCTCAACCTGTTGCCCTGAGTAGAGTGCTATGGCATCACAGCTCATAGCAACCTCCAACACCTGGGCTCAAGCGATTCTCCTGCCTCTGCCTTCCAAGTAGCTGGGGACTACAGGTGCCTGCCACAACGCCCAGCTATGTTTTGGTTATAGTTGTCCTTGTTGTTTAGCGGGCTGGGCTGCATTCGAACCCGCCAGCTCAGGTGTATGTGGCTGGTGCCTTAGCTGCTTGAGCCACAGGCGCCGAGGACCCCACAGGATATTTTACAATGTCTGAAGACATTTTTGGTGGTCCCAACTGGGGAGTGAGGATCAAGGGACTATGTAGCAGCAGATTAGATAAGAAATCAGAAAAGTTGGGATTTTTTATTTATTTTCTTTTTTGAAACAGAGTCTCCCTTTGTCACCCTCAGTAGCTCACAGCAACCTCAAACTCTTGGGCACAAGCGATCCTCTTGCCTCAGCCTCCCAGAGTAGCTGGGACTACAGGTGCCTGCCACAACACCCGGCTATTTTTTTTTTTTCTTTTTTGGCCGGGGCTGGGTTTGAACCCACCACCTCTGGCATATGGGACCGGCGCCCTACTCCTTGAGCCACTGGCGCCGCCCTACACCCGGCTATTTTTAAAGACGGAGTGGGGGGGGGTGTCTCACTCTAGCTCAGGCTGGTCTCGAACTCCTGACCTCAGGCAATCCACCCGCCTTGTGGTGCGTGAGTCACCGTGTCTGGCCAGAAGAATTGGGATTTAATGCCATTGCTACTAAAGCCCCTTTGCTGTGCATTATTCTCTACCAGCTGCAAGTGAAGACTCTGAGACTTGCCCTGTGTTCCTCATTATTCCTCCCTCCACACTGCCTGTTGCCAGAGCCCCTGGCTGCTCCATGACGGCATTTTGCTTTGTGGCAGTGCTTCCCAATAACCACTGTATCTACCCCTTTCTTCATCATTTGGCCTCCATGGAGGTCACTCATTTTACTCCGCGAAGGTCCACTCATTTGAATTGGAAATTCACAGAAAGAACTGTGACAAGGTTCTTGCTGACGTCAGTTTTTAAAGGCTGCGATCCCCGTCTCTTGTTTTAAGCATTGGAGATCTCCAGTTCATAATATGTGGCTTCATATGCAGCTGAATTCTTGATAGTTGGGAAATTCTTCGTGCTCATGAACTTTACCCTTATTCCTTCGAAATTCAGTCATTTATTCTGTCTTTGAACGCATGGTTATAGACAGCTGAAGATATTTCGCAAATGAATCCTCTTCCGTTTCTGGATCTACTTTTTGGCAAGATGGCTCAGGTTGTGAGTCCCAGGCTGTGTCCTCTGCTGCCATCTCGTGGCCTCTTGGCTGCCCAGGTGGCGGTGCCACAAAGCTTCCCTTCCGTAATGGCGTTTGCCAGTGCCTTACTTAGTTGGGGAAAGAATCTTCTCACCACGCCGTGGGCGCTCCCCAAATTCTTCCCCTTCAACAGGTTCGGAGGGCAGAAGCACACGCGGCCTTTTGGGAAACCTGGGCTTTGCGATGAGGTGGAGGCGGGGGCCCTTCCTGATCATCTGCACCCCCTTGGGCCTTTTCTGTTATGCAACCCTGGCCACCTGCCACAGAAATCGGTAAACTCGACTGCCCCTGAGTAATTGGAGCTGAACTGGCCTGCTTGGCAAGGCTGATGAATGCACCCTCTCCTCACTTGCCACCTGGGGCTGACATGGCTTAATCTCAGTAAGAAATTAAAGTTTCTAGATTGTTTCATTGTCTAGGCCCATTTTGTGTTGCTCTGTGTCCATGCCCTTCATCTTGGCCGGCCCTGCTGGTGCTGCCTCAAATTCAACATGTGTTTGATTGTCTTGAGCAGGAAAGTGACAGTGGTGTGATCACGTGTTTCATGTAAATATGATAGGATCTATGCACTCTAGTGATTAAGGTCCATCTCCAGGGGACAGGGAATGTGGGAGACTGCCCTGAGCTGAGCTGCTGGTGACGGAGCAGTGGCTGAGCACTGGAGGAAGGCAGAAAAACATGTTTTTAGTTTGTACTATTTTTTTCATTACAATAATATTCATATATATACAGTTTAAAACCTTCCAGACTAGCACAGTGGCTCACTCCTGTAATGCTAGCACTCTTGGAGGCCAAGGCAGTTGGATCGCCTGAGCTCAGGAGTTTGAGACCAGCCTAAGCAAGAGCAAGATCCCATCTCTACTAAAAATAGAAAAAGTAGCCAGGCATTGTGGCAGGCGCCTGTAGTCCCAGCTGCTTGGGACGCTAAGGCAAGAGAATCATTTGAGCCCAGAATTTGAAGTTGCCATGAGCTATGAGCCCATGGCACTCTACCCAGAGCAACAGAATGAGACTCTGACTCAAAACAAAACCTTCCAATTGGTACAGATGTCCCCAGTTAGCCCTTCCTCAACTCTCCCCAGCCCCCATAACTCCCAGCCCCAGCCTTCTCCAAAAGGAAAAAGAGGAGGAGGAAAGGTGGAGAAGGAAAAGGAAGGGAGGCCTTTGGTGTTTCTTTTAACCTGCCTTCCCCCATATTAATAATTCAGAAGGAAGGACCTACTTGTATAATTTCCTAGGGCCCCAGGCCAGAGATAACCATACTTAGAGGTAAATTGCTACTAAGCTAGTATTATGTTGCTTCTCCTTAAAATGCAGATGCTATTTACACAAGGGGACTCATCTCCTGTTTCTTGTTTTTCCTTCTTTGTTTACTTCTTTCTCCTGCCTTATTTCATTTATATATATATATATATTTTTTTTTTTTTTTTTTTTTTTTTGTTACAGTTCAGCCGGGGCCGGGTTTGAACCCGCCACCCTCGGTATATGGGGCTGGCGCCTTACCGACTGAGCCACAGGCGCTGCCCCATCATTTATATTTTGTGTTGCAGGTTTTCCTTGAATCCACTTATCTGAGTCATTGGTTTATTTTTCTTATCAGAAACTTTTGCTAAATTCCGTTAAAGGAATTTTTTTGTTGTTGATTTTTGTCCATTTTTTCTTGCCATTGTAAAGTTTTCTTGTTTAAAATGGCCTTCTCCTGTCCCCAGATCCCAAGATAATTAATTTGCTTTGCCTATTTATCTTTATGAGTTCTCTTTATGTATAAAGAAAATTCTTTCTGCTCACTCTTATTCTTTAGATAAAGCTAAAGTTATGGTACAGGTGAAACAGAATTTATACCTTTGTAAACCTCAAAGATAATTATGAGAGGAGAAAACTGTTGTTTGTGAACCTAAGAAGTGAAACTGAGTCCAATGGTTACTTTTTTTTTTTTTTTGAGACAGCCTCAAGCTGTCACCCTGGGTAGAATGCCATGGCATCATAGCTCACAGCAACCTCAACTCCTGAGCTCAAGCAATTCTCCTGCTTCTGCCTCCCAAGTAGCTGGGACTACAGGTGCCCGCCACAATACCCAACTTTTTTTTTTTTTTTGATTGTAGCCGTCATTGTTGTTTGGCAGGCCCAGCTCAGGTGTATGTGGCTGGCACCTTAGCCACTTGAGCCACAGGTGCTGAGGCACCAATGGTTACTTATTATATAGAGATCAATTTTAGAGCAAAAAAGAGAAGAAACCAAAGACCTTTCCAAAGAGGAGATGCTTTAAAGTTGGGCTTTCAACCTGTAGATATGTTATGCAATGAATTTTCTCTTTTTTTTTTAAGCATTTCTTTCTTTATTTATTATTGCAGTTTTTGGCTGGGGCTGGGTTTGAACCCACTACCTTCAGCATATGGGGCCGGCACCCTACCCCTTTGAGCCACATGCGCTGCCCTCAATGAATTTTCTCATGCACTCTTCGGTTGTTGAAGCAAATATTAAAATATTACCCAAGTGGCTGAGGTAGATAACTTTCCTTTTCCAACACTCAGATTCTGCTAGTCTCTCAAGAGTGGTTGTTTTTAGGACGGGCACAGCGGCTCACGCCTGTAATCCAAACACTCTTGGAGGCCGAGGCAGGTAGATTGCCTGAGCCCAAGGTTCAAGACCAGCCTGAGCAAGAATGAGACCCCGTCTCTAAAAAAAAAAAGTAGCCAGGCATTGTAGAAGGCACCTGTAGTCCCAGCTACTAGGGAGGCTGAGACAAGAGTATCTCTTGAGTATAAGAGTTTGAGGTTGCTGTGAGCTATGATGCCATAGCACTCTACCGAGGGCAACAAAATGAGACTCTGTCTCAAAAAAATAATTAAAAAAAAAAACCAAAACCACCACCCAAATCTGAATTCTTCCCTTGGTATTTGCTCCCTACTCTACTTTCTGAATTTCCTATTTTGTGTTATCACTTAGCAACAGGCTAAATGATGGCTCCTGTCCTTCATTTCCTCTAGCCATATGCTCACTCCCTCATTCTATAGGGTTTCCTCCCACCAGTGAATCAGTTGTCTTCTCCCATCACCAGCACAAGCCTCCTAACTAGTTCCTATGTCTCTGTGGTTGTCCTCCTTAGACACATCTTTCATATAACCACATAAATGTGACCACCGGGTTTCCCTGCTTAAAAGCCCTTGATTCTCCCCATCACTCACAAGATCAAGTCCAAGCCTTCTGAAATGGTACATTGACTTCTATGATTTGGCTCCTGTCTGCCCTTCCAGCTTCGTCTCACATGTCCCCTCCCTTCCCCCACTTCCTTATTCTATGATAGCAATTTAAGGAAGATGGTGTTGATGTACAGCCTTGAAAAAAGCATTTTTTAAAATTATTAACTAACATGTGTGACAAACTCCTGCCTTCTGTACTTGAGCTTTACCCTCTCTCCCCACCCTTTTTTTTTTTTCTTTTTGATTAGCCCAAGGATGATAATGATGACAGACTGACTCAGTGAAGGGCTGGGTGAGGGTCAGGGCTGATGTTGCACACATTAGAGAGATGTCAAAAAAATAATAAGAATATAGTGGAAAGTCAAAGTAATATCATGTCAAAATATCTGAATCAAAAATTCTCACTTTGGTCGGGTGTAGCATCTCGCACCTGTAATCCTAGCACTCTGAGAAGCTAAGGCAGGAGGACTGCTTGAGTTCAGGAGTTCTAGACCAACCTGAGCAAGAGCAAGACCCCATTTCTACTAAAAATGGAAAAATTAGCCGGGCGTTGTGGCAGGCACCTGGAGCCCCAACTACTTGGGAGGTTAAGGCAGGAGGATTCCTTGACCCCAAGAGTTTAAGGTTGCAGTGAGATATCATGATGTCACTGCACTTTAGCCAGTGTATCAGAGGGAGACTCTGTCTCAAAAAAAAAAAAAAAGGATTCTCAGCTCCACACCAGTCACTCAGTGGTTAGGTCACCGGCCACATGCACTGGGACTGGTAGATTCGAACCCAGCCTGGGCCTGCTAAACAACAAGGACAACAACCAAAAAATAGTCGGGCGCTGTGGGGGGCACCTGTAATCCCAGCTACTGGGAGGCTGAGGCAAGAGAATCCATTAAGCCCAAGAGTTTGAGGTCGCTGTGAGCTGTGATGCCATGGCACTCTACCAAAGGGTGACATAGTGAGACTCTGTCTCAAAAAAAAAAAAGTATTCTCGCTTTGGTGTATGTATATGACTTAATTCCATGCCTATTCAAGCTGCTGTATTCAGTTCTAGCCACAAGTGTTGCTGACTGCCCCTATCCTTCAAGACTCTATCTGCTTAGTCTGCACCCACTTTGGGAAGTTTCTCTGGCCTCTCCCACCATCATCTTTTCACTCTGTCACCATGGATAGAGTGCTGCGGCATGATAGGTCACAGCAACCTCAAACTCTTGGGCTCAAGCGATCCTCCTGCCTCAGCCTCCAAAGAAGCTGGGACTATGGGTTCCCACGACAATGCCCAGGTAGTTTTTCTATTTTTTTAGTAGAGACAGAGTCTCCCTCTTGCTCAGACTCATCTCAAACTCCTTATCTCAAGCAGCCACCCTCATTGGCCCCCCAGAGTGCCAGGATTACAGGCGTGAGCCGCCACACCCACCCATCATTCAATTTTTTTGGGGGGTGGGACAGAGCCTCAAGCTGTCACCCTGGGTAGAGTGCTGTGTCATCACAGCTCACAGCAACCTCTAACTCCTGGTTTCAAGTGATTCTCCTGCTTCCCCCCTCCCAAGTAGCTGGGATTACAGGTGCCCGCCACAACCCCCGGCTATTTTTTTGGTTGCAGCCATCGTTGTTTGGTGGGCCCTGGCTGGACTCGAACCAGCCAGCTCAGGTGTATGTGTCTATTGCCTTAGCCACTTGAGCCACAGGCGCTGAGCCAACGGCATTCAATTTTTAAATGGGCAAATAATTCAAATAGACATGTCTCAAAAGAAGATAGATGAATGGCAAAAAATCACATAAAAATGATGTTGAGTAGGGAAATACAATTCAAAACTACAATGAGAAACCACTTCACCCTCACTAGAATTACTATTTTTTTTAAAAGGGGAAACAAGCATAGGAAAGGATGTGAAGAAATTGAAAATTAGAACCCTCATATATTGCTGGTGGGAATGTAAAATGGTGAACCATGTAGAAAATAGTTTGTTGGTTCTTCAATAGGTTAAACATAGAATTACCATATGATTCAGCAATTCCATTCATAGGTATATACCAAATGAGTTTTCAAACAAAAATAAGCACTGTTCACAATAGACAAAGGTAGAGCAATTCAAATGTCGGTGAACCTGTGAATGGATAAGCAAAATGTGATATATATTCATATGATGGAATGAAATATTTATTGTTCATCCATGCTACAACATGAATGACCTAGAAATTTTTATGCTAAGTGAAATAAACCAGACACGAAAAGCCACAAATGTATCATTCCATTTGTATGAAATATCCAGAACAGTCAAGTTCATAGAAATATAAAGCATGTTGGTTTCTATTAGCAGAGGCTGGAGGAAGGAGAGAATGGTGAGAGAACAGTTAACCACTAGGTTTTCTTCTGACATGATAAAAATGCTCTGTAACTAAGTACATAATGGTGATAGTTGCACAACAGTGTAAATGTACTAACTAAATGCCACACTGAATTGAATTGCACACTTTTTTAAAATGATAAAATGGTGAATTTTATGTTCTGTAATTTTTTTTTTTTTTTTTGCAGTTTTTGGCCGGGGCTGTGTTTGAACCTGCCACCTCCAGCATACGGGGCCAGCGCCCTACTCCTTTGAGCCACAGGCACCACCCCTGTTCTGTAAATTTTACCATAGTTAAAAAAAAACCACATTACAAAGCAGTAACTATAATTGGTTTTTATAGAAGTATATGCACAGAAAAAAAAGGTATGGAAAGATAAATATCAAATACTCTGTTCATGAACAGTCGTATAGGACTAAGGTTCTAATTTTTCTATAGTAAGCCTGGATAACTGAGTCCTTGAGTTCTTGAGTCCTTGAGTCCTTGTTTTGTTTTGTTTGAGACAGAATCTTACTATGTCGCCCTTGGTATAGTGCCATGGCATCACAGCTCACAGCCGCCTCATACTCTTGGACTTAAGGGATTCTCTTGCCTCAGCCTCCCAGGTAGCTGGGACCACAGACGCCCACCACAACACTCGGAGATTTTTGTTGTTGTTGTCATTGTTGTTTAGCAGGCCCTGGGCCAGGTTCAAACCCGCCAGCCCTGGTGTATGGGACGGGAGCCCTAGCGGCTGAGCTATAGGCGCCGAGCCAACTTGACTCCTTTCAAAACATGCTGTAGGATAATATTTAATGAAATAAGGTAAGTGTTTATCATATGTTTGTATATTATGAAAGCGAAACACTTGGCTCGGCGCCTATAGCTCAAGGGCTAAGGCACCAGCCACATACATCAGAGCTGGCAGGTTCGAATCCGGCCCGGGCCTGCCAAACAATGACAACTACAACCAAAAAATAGCTGGGTGTTGTGGCAGGCATCTGTAGTTCCAGCTACTCAGAAGGCTGAGGCAAGAGAATCGCTTAAGCCCAGGAGTTGGAGGTTGCTGTGAGCTGTGACTTCACGACACTCAACTGAGGATGACATAGTGAGACTGTCTCAAAAATAAAAAATACACATATTCCATAGAAAAAAGCCTACTGGAAGACTATATGCCAACATATTACTAGTGGTTATTTTCAATAGGGTGATTATAGATAAATTTTATTTATTTATTTTTTTTTTTGTAGAGACAGAGTCTCACTTTATAGCCCTCGGTAGAGTGCCGTGGCATCACACAGCTCACAGCAACCTCCAACTCCTGGGCTTAAGCGATTCTCTTGCCTCAGCCTCCTGAGTAGCTGGGACTACAGGCGCCCACCACAACGCCCGGCTATTTTTTGGTTGCAGTTTGGCTGGGGCCGGGTTTGAACCCGCCACCCTCGGTATATGGGGCCGGTGCCTTACCGACTGAGCCACAGGCGCCGCCCAATTTTATTTATTTTTTATAAAATATATTTCAGAATTCCTCTAGTGAATATATATTACCTTTATAATCTGAGCTTTAAATATTTTTTAAAAGGTTTTCCTTATATTGAGCCCAAAATTCTTCTAATTGTATGAAATCTTTAGTTGGGCAAAAATTGAAAGGTAGAGGTTAAAGATACCCAACAATCTGGAATCTGGAAACTATTAAAACGAAGGAGGAAGTGGGAGGTGGAGGGGGAGAATGTTCAGAGAGACCAGTAAGCATGTGCTTAATGTTTTTTTTTTTAAATCTCTTGCATAGCTAACTAGCAGAGTCAAAGATGTTATTATTACTGTAGGGGAGAAGTGCCTTTCAAAAATGAAAAGGCAAACAAAGAAAAGAGAACAAGGACATCACAAAATCATATTAAGAGGTTCAGACTAAAAGTTGTTTTGCAATAGCTTGTAACACGGAGTGCCAGGAAGTTTAAAAAGAACTCAGCCAAGGAATTAGAAAACGGTTGTCCAAACCTGTGGCCTCTGCCTACAGCTGGTGACTGGGTTGTGGGACAGATGGCCTGCTAGTATGGTTCGTGGTCATGAAAAGGCCTTCAGAAAAGGCCTGAGGAAATAGCAGTTATGAGCAATCATGTAGCATCTGTAATAATAATAAAGACACCTGCATTTCTAATAATAACATTTACCTTTGTCATGCTTGGTACTATATATTTAGTGTCCTAAGCATGTGTTTTAACTCATTTAATCCTTGCAACACCCCTAAAAAGAAAGCAATATTATTATTCCTGTTTTACAGATAAGGAAAATGAAGCACAGGAAAGTTAAGCAATGTCTCACATTACTAATGTCACAGAGCTGTAAGTGAAAGAGCCCATTCACATCCAGGCATCCTTGTTCTGGAGTTCAGACACTTAACCACTTTGTTAAGCTGCCTCTACAGCCAACACATCTCCTCAGGCAGCGATTCATAAAGTGTCCTCTTTTCAAAAAGTCTCTGAGGTCAAAACTCTTCTCATAATAATAGTTAAGCTTTTTGTTTGCCTTTTTTATTTTCATTTTCTTATGAATATACAGAGTAGTTTTCCAGAAGCTACAGGAAATGTGATGAGGTCATCACTCTAATAGCTAACAGAAAATGTGCTTGTATAGTCTTGTTTTTTCTAGAAGTTTCTTTCTGTTTTTTTTTTTGAGACAGAGTCTCACTATGTCACCCTAAGTAGAGTGCTGTGGGGTCACACCTCACAGCAACCTCAAACTCTTGCGCTTAAGCAATTCTCTTGTCTCAGCCTCCCTGGTAGCTGTGACAACAGGCGCCCGCCACAACGCCTGGCTATTTTTTGGTTGTAGTTGTCATTGTTTGGCAGGCCCAGGCTGGATTTGAACCTGCCAGCTGGTATGTGGCTGGCACCCTAGCCTCTGAGCTACAGACACTGAGCCTTTTCTAGAAGTTTCTAAGGTCCTGAAACCAAAAAGCTTGAGAGGATTGCCCTAAGGTGAAGGAACATGGTTTCTAAAGAGATAATTAAGACTGATTACCAGAATTCATACATACAGCATTCTGTCAGTCACTCAGTAAATATTGATTGAGTACTACTTCTAGGTGTCATGCAAACCACGCAGATTGCAGTAGTGAGCTGAGTGGCGTGGTCCCTAGACTTGGAGTTCAGTGCAATGGCCCTAAAACATTAGGGTACATGGGAATCTCTTAGTAAGTTAATTAAAAATGCAAATTCTGGGGTTCCACCCCAGAGATACTGATTTATTTTTTAGGGAAGAGGATTCAGGAATTTTCTTTCTTTTTTTTTTTTTTTTTTTTTTTGTAGAGACAGTCTCACTGTACCGCCCTCGGTAGAGTGCCGTGGCGTCACACGGCTCACAGCAATCTCTAACTCTTGGGCTTACGCGATTCTCTTGCCTCAGCCTCCCGAGCAGCTGGGACTACAGGTGCCCGCCACAACGCCTGGCTATTTTTTTTGTTGTTGTTGCAGTTTGGCTGGGGCTGGGTTTGAACCCGCCACCCTCGGCATATGGGGCCGGCGCCCTGCTCACTGAGCCACAGGCGCCGCCCAGGATTTTTCATTTTTGTACAAGTGGTTCAGTGGATTGTGAAGCAAAAGAACCACACATTGAAAAACACTGGACTGGGCAGCGCCTGTGGCTCAGTGAGCAGGGCGCCGACCCCATATACGGAGGGTGGCGGCTTCAAATCCAGCCCTGGCCAAACTGCAACAAAAAAATAGCCGGGCATTTGTGGCGGGTGCCTGTAGTCCCAACTACTCAGGAGGCTGAGGCAAGAGAATCACCTAAGCCGAGGAGTTGGAGTTGTGACGCCGTAGCACTCTACCCAGAGCAACAAAGTGAAACTCTGTCTCTACAAAAAAAGAAAAAGAAAGAAAAACACTGGACTAGTGGTTGTTTAGCGTGATGAGAAAATTTAGGAAAATGAAAGCAATCACCTTATATAAAGACCTATGTGATTCCAGAAAGCAGAATAGATGCAATACTAGAAGCTAACCTGGAGGCAGATTTCTACCTAATATTCGGGATGGTCATTCAGGTGAGGCTGTGAGCTTCCAATCAATGGCAAATTTTGAGTCTCTACTAGCAAGCCATCTCACAGATATTGTCAGAAGGATTCCCACATTCATTGGGTGTGACATTTTCCAATATGGCCTCTAAGCATGAGGAAATTGTAACAAAAACCGAGAGAAACTGATGAAAGTTATGACATAATAAGAAATAAACCCTTGGAATCTCCAAAGTAATAAGTGGATGCTGGTGGCTAGGAGTTCCTAGATAGCCTCAGGATGGGAATTGGATGCCAGCGTAACCCAACATGGGATTAGAAGGTTGAAATTGTTCAGCAGGTGCCGCTGCACTCCCATGACATGAGTGGAGCTGAAGGTTGATCACCAACAGCCAATGATTTAATCAATCACATCTACATAATGAAGCCTCTATAAAAACCATTCTTACTTCCATCAACAGTGGACAGTGTTTGGAGAACTTCAGGGTTGCTGAACCCTGAAGGGCAGTGTACCCTGAGAGGGCGTGGAAGCTCTGTGCCCTTTCCCCAAACTAGCCCTATGCACCTCTTCATTTGGCTCTTCATCTTTGTCCTTTGTAATATCCCTTCTAATAAGTATTTCCCTGATTCTGTCAGCTGCTCTAGCAAATGACTGAACCCAAGAAGGGGGTCATGTGAACCCCCACCCAATAGCCAGTTGATCAGAAGTTTCAAAGGCCCAGACTTAACAACTGACATATGAAGTCTGTGAGACTGAGCCCTTAACTTGTGGGATCTGACTCTAACTCCAGGTAGATGGTGTCAGAACTGAAATAAATTGCAGGGTACTCAGTTCATGTTGGGGAATTGGTTGGTGTGCTCCCAAAAGCATTGTGTTAAGAATATAGCAGGGAAAAACAATTTGTTTTTTTTTTTCTAATACACAAAAGCTATTGAGTGATTTCGTACACTGGTTTTTTGTTTGTTTGTTTGTTTGTTTTGTTTTATTTCGTTTAGAGACAGAGTCTCACTTTGTCACTCTTGGTGGAGTGCTGTGGTGTCACAGCTCACAGCAACCTCCAGCTCCTGGGCTTAGGCGATTCTTCTTGCCTCAGCCTCCCAACTAGCTGGGAATACAGGCTCCTGTCACAACACCCGGCTATTTTTTTGTTGCAGTTTGGCCAGGGTTGGGTTAGAACCCACCACCCTCTGTGTATGTGGCCAGTGACCTACTCACTGAGCTACAGGTGCCGCCCTAGTGCACTAAATTAACCATTAATTTTTCTCTAACAAACTATGTCAACTCAAATAATAAAACAAATTCCAAAGCAAACACTTAGACTAGGACAGATTATCAGGGCTGACCAAAGTTCAGGAACATTGAGGATGAGAGAATGAGGACTTTGAGAATGAGGAAAAAGTGGAAGCAGCTCCCTGAAGCTCCCCACATTCCTCATGAAGATGCTCTCAAAGTTCAGTGACCTCAGCAGTCAGGCTGGAGAGCAGCAGACCCTTCTTCCTTTTGGGATCTTGGGAGAATTCATCACCTCAACTAACATCTTTGTTCTAGGTTTATATAGTCTTTCTGTCCACAGAAATATAACATAGTTATGAAACCTATATGAAGCATTTCATATGACTTAGCTCCTTCTGCGTTTCATTTCTCGCTGTGCTATTAGGCCTGCTAGAGATCTCAGCACAGCAAACCTAGCCATGGCCTTCATGTCTTATGAGGTCTGCATGCATGAACATTAACCTTTAGAAGCAAACACTATTATCTCCCTTTCAGGAATGACTAAAATTAGAGTAATTTTATGACTCACTTTATATTTAATTGAGAAAATAGGAGAATCCAATTCAAAACTCTTTCCATTCCCCCCAACAAGGCCACCTGGACCAAAGCTACCTCGACCTGTCACCTGTTCACCTTCTCATCTGTTACAGCAGATGGCCTATGCTCACTGCCATCAAAGGTCAATCGCCTTATTTGTTTACTGCACTCTAATATCTCTTCTTTCTCACAGGTTTTGCTCCTCTAATTATACCCTTTCTCTTCTGCATCATCAATTTCTTTCTCTATAGAATTATTCCTGTCAGCCTAAAAATATATTGTAGGGGGCGGCACCTGTGGCTCAAAGGAGTAGGGCACCAGCCCCATATGCCAGAGGTGGTGGTTTCAAGCCCAGCCCCAGCCAAAAACTGCAATATATATATATAGTAGGCTATCCCATCTTTTAAAAAAGGCTTTTTCTTGGTGGCTCACGCCAGTAATCCTAGCACTGTGGGAGGCCAAGGCCGGTGGATTGCTTGAGTTCACAGGTTCGAAACCAGCCTGAGCCAGAGTAAGACCTTGTCTCTAAAAAGAATAGCCAGGTGTTGTGGCTGGCACCTGTACTCCCAGCTACTTGGGAGGCTGAGGCAACAGAATTGCTTGAGCCTAAGAGTTTGAGGTTGCTGTGAACAATGACGCCAGAGCACTCTACTGAGGGAAACAAAGAAGACTCTGTCTCAAAACATACAAAAAAATTTTTTAAAAAGAGATACAAAGAATCATAAGTGATTATTATGGATAATTATAGAACAAATCGGATAACCTAGAAGAAACGGATCATTCCTAGATACACCAAGATTAAACCTTGAAGAATCAGAAAATCTGAACAAACCAATAACAAGCAAGAAGATTGAATCAGTAATTTAGTCTCCCACGGCTCACTGCTGAATTCTACCAAACAGTGAAAGAACTAATACTAATCTTTGTCAAACATTTTCAGAAATATTTAAGACAATGGAATGTTTCCAAACTCATCTTATGAGCCCAATGTGATCCTAATATCAAAGCCAGACTAGGACACTACAGATAAAGAAAACTGCAGGCCAATATACCTGTTGAACATAGATATAAAAATCCCAACAAAATAACCAGCAAACCAAATTCAATAGCCCATTAAAAAGATCACTCACTGGGCAGCGCCTGTGGCTCAAGGGGTAGGGCACCGGTCCCATATGCCGGAGGTGGCGGGTTCAAACCCAGCCCCGGCCAAAAACCAAAAAAAAAAAAAAAAAAAAAAAAGATCACTCACTGCGGTCAAGCAGAATTTATTGCTGGCATGCAAGAATGGTTCAACACATGCAAATTAATAAGCATTAACAGAATGAAGGACAAAAACTCTATAATGACTCAGTGCCTGTAGCTCAGTGGCTAGGGTGCTGGCCACATACACCCGGGCCTGCCAAAACAAGAATGGCAACTACAACAAAAAAATAGCCGGGCATTGTGGCGGACGCCTATAGTGCCAGCTACTTGGGAGGCTGAGGCAAGAGAATCGCTTAAGCCCAAGAGTTTGAGATTGCTGTGAGTTGTGATGCCATAGCACTCTACCAAGGGCAACATAGCAAGACTCTGTCTCAAAAAAAAAAAAAAAAACCCTCTAATTAACCAAGCATAGTGGTGCATGCCTGTAATTCCAGCTTCTTGGGAGGCTGAGGTGGAAAGATTGCTTGAGCCCCAAGAGGTTGAAGTTGCAAAGAGCTATGATGATGCCACTGCAGTCTAGCCTGAGCAATAGAATGAGATCCTGTCTCAAAAATAAATAAATAAGAAATAGTAAGTGTTGGTGAGTATATGAGAAAAGGGAACTTTGCACAATATTGGTGGAAATGTAAATTAGCAAAGCCCTGATAGAAAACAGTATGGATGTTTCTCAAAAAATAAAAAATACAATTCCTATATGACCCAGAAATTCTACCTCTGAATAAAACAATAACAAATAAGAAGATCAAATCAATAACTAAAAGTCTCCCATGGTTCACATTGTACCAAATATATAAAGAAGAATTGAAAGCAGGATGTCAAGGAGGTATTTGCACACCCATGTTCTTACTGGTATTATATTCAGTAGCTAAAACATGGAAGCAACCCAAGTGTCCATCCATGGATTAATAGATAAACAAAGATGATATATATTCACAATGAAATACAATTCAGCCATTAAAAAGGAAATTCTATTATTTGAGACAATATGGATGAACCCGAAGGAAATTTTGATAAATGAAATAAGCAAGGCACAGAAAGACAAATTTCACATGATCTCTCTCATATGTGGAAACTAAAAAAGTTGTTCTCAGGCTCCATCTGTCATCTATAGCACAAAATTTCCACCTCAAGGTCACCTCATGACCCAGTATGATTACTCTAATTCCAGTCATTATTTTATTTAGGTTCCAGGCAAGAAGAAGGAGAAATTTTGGGCCAGTTTGTGGCAAAGGAAGTAAATATCAGGATTTTCTCCATACCACTAAACTGAAAGTATTTTTGTCAAGTTCACTACTTACCTCCATTTTTTCCACTTTTTTGAGACAGAGTTTCACTTTGTCACCCTTGGTAGAGTGCAGTGGTGTCACAGCTCACAGCAACTTCAAACTCTTGGGCTTTAAGCAATCCTCTTGCCTCAGCCTCCCCAGTAGCTGGGACTACAGGCACCTGCCACAGTGCCCATGTATTTTTACAGACAAGTTCTCACTCTGGTTCAGGCTAGTCTCAAACCTGTGAGCTCAGGCAATCCACCTGCCTCTGCCACTCAGAGTGCTAGGATTACAGGCGTGAGTCACAGCGCCCAGCCTTTTTCCACATTTCTTATTAGATTTTTTTGTTCTCATCTTACTGAATTGTCAGCAACATTTGACATACTTGACCTCACCATACTTTTTGGGTTTTGTTGTTGTTGTTGTTTTGAGACAGAGTCTCATTTTATCACCCTCAGTAGAGTGCTGTGGCATCATAGCTCACAGCAATCTCAAACTCTTGGGCTTAAGCAATTCTCTTGCCTCAGCATCCCAAGTAGCTGGAACTACAGGTGCCCACCATAATGCCTGGTTATTTTTAGAGATGAAGTCTCACTCTGGCTCAAGCTGGTCTCAAACTCCTGAGCTCAGGCAATCCACCCACCTAGGTCTCCCAAGCGCTGGGATTACAGGCATGAGTGACAGTGCTTGGCCCCTCACCATACTTTTTTGAAACAATGCTTTTGGGCAGTGCCTGTGGCTCAGTGGGTAGAGCGCCAGCCCCATATACCAGGGGTGGCAGGTTCAAACCTGGCCCCTGCCAAAAACTGCAGCAAAAGAACAGCCGGGCATTGTGGCAGGTGCCTGTAGCCCCAGCTACTTGGGAGGCTGAGGCAAGAGAATCGCCTAAGTCACCTGGAAGTTGCTGTGAGCTGTGACGCCACAGCACTCTACCGAGGGCCATAAAGTGAGGCTCTGTCTCTTAAAAAAAAAAAAGGAACAATGCTTTCATCTGGCATCAGGCACTCCACATTTTTTTGGTTTCTTAGTACATCATGGGGCTCTCCTTGTTCGTTTTCAGTTACTTGAGTCGTTATAAGCCAGTTATGGTGCTGAGTGCTAGAAATAAAAATGAAAAGAAATGTTTCCTGCCCTCTAGTGGAGAAGAAGGGAAATTATCTTATAATTACAATGCTGTAAATGGAGATAATTGCTTTAATAGAGATATGCACAAAGTTATCAGGAGTATGGATCCTTGGCAAAAGGGTAGCTTCACAGGAAGGTAGCATTTCAGCTACCTTCAGCTGAAGAACATATGGGAATTTTTAAAGAAAGTAAATGGAAGGAAAATATCACAGGCAAAGATACAGTGTAAGGCCAAGAAAAAAGGCTTAAGAAAATAAAGTATATCTTGAGAAATACAAATAGATCAGTATTTCTGGAGTGTAAACTTTGAGAATGATACCAAAAGAAGAGACAATGAGTAGTCATCACTAAGGAATTTAGGCTCTCTCCTATGTCAATGTTACAAACTTTAAATAAAAGTTTTAAGAATAGATTAATTTTAAAAATTGGTAACAAGTCATAATATTTTAAAAATAAAAGCTAAAGTATATTTGTTTCATAATTGTGGAAGGGCTGATATCATTGGCACCTATTGCCAGGGTATGATGGTTAATTTTGTGTGTGTCAACTGAGCTGGGCTTAGGGATGCCCATATTCAACACTATTTTGTGGTTGTGTCTGTGAATACGTTTCTGGTTGACATTAGCATTTGAATCAGTGGAACAGTAAAGTATACGGTCCTCCCCAATGTGCGTGGGCACCATCCAATTTGTTTGTGAAGGGCCTGAAAAGAACAAAAGGCAAAGGAAGGAGGAATTCATTCCTTTTGCTTCTTGCCTGCCTGCTCTAACACATCTCCTCTCATGTGTCCCTGGCCTATGACTGACATTTCCACTATTAGCCCTCTGGTTCTCAGGTCTTTGGACTCCAACTGAATTGTATCACCAGATTTCCTGAGTCTCCAGCTTGCAGAGGGCAGATTGTGAGACTTTTCAGTCTCCATAATCATGAATTAATTCTAAAAATAAATCCCTATTTCTATGTCTCTTTCTTCCTCCCCCCACATCCATTCTCTCTTTGTCACTCTCTCTCTCTACATACACACACACATAAATAAAACAGTCACGCTATAAATAATGATGTTTTAGTCAACAATAACACACATACACAACAGTGGTTCCATAAGATTATTATGGTGTTAAAAATTCCTCTTGCTGTCATAATGTCATAGTGTAACACATTACCTTTTCTATGTTGAGAAATGTTTAGATACACAAATACCACTGTGTTACAATTGCCTACAGTATTCAATACAGTAACATGCTGTATTAGGCTACACCTCGTAGCCTAGGTGTAGAGTAGGCTATACCATCTAGGTTTGTCAAAACAGACACCATGATGTTTGCACAATAATGAACAATGCATTTCTCAAATTATATCCCCATTGTTAAGCAACACATGATTGTGTGTGTGTGATATATATATATATATATACACGCTGTTCTATTTATCTGGAGAACTCTGATTAATACACAGGCATCTACATCCAGCTGATTGACACATAGGGAGCCATCTCCATTTTTTTCTTTAGGTAGCATATATATGTCATTTCAGTTAAAGAGTTGGGTTTTTTTGTGTTTGGTCAGGTTTTTCTTTTTTTTTTTATATTTTTTACTTTTTTTTTTTTTTTTGTGGTTTTTTTTGGCTGGGGCTGGGTTTGAACCTGCCACTTCCAGCATATGGGACCGGCGCCCTACTCCTTGAGCCATAAGCGCCACCCTGGTCGGGTTTTTCTTATTCAGAGTCTCACTCTGTCGCTCTGGGCAGTGGTGTCATCACGTCTCACAGCAACCTCAAGCTCTTGGGCTTAAGGGATTGTCTTGCCTCAGCCTCCCCAGTAGCTGGGACTACAGGCACCCTCCATGATGCCTGGCTAGTTTTGGAGGTTTTTTTTTTTTTTCTCTCTCTCTTTTAGTGGAGATGGGGTCTCTGTCTTACTCAGACTAGTCTGGAACTCCTGAGCTCAAACAATCCACCTGTTTGAGCTCAAACAATCCTAGCCTCCCAGAGTGCTAGGATTATAGGCATGAGCCATGGCACCCAGCTTCTCAAACAACTCTGATATTAGGAAGGAACAGACCCAAAATTTAAGCCCATATCTAACCAATGCTCTATCAGACACCTAGCATTTCACATGAATTTCAATCTGTAAACTTAAGTTTGTAAAAAGAGCTAATGTTAAATATTTTTCATTGTGAAATATAGCCCTTACTCAGGAAAAAATGCACAAGTGTTTACTTTAGTGAACACCTTTAACTGCAACAAACACCCAGTTTAAGAAATAGAACATTTTCAGCATGCCAGCAGCTTCCTTTGCGCCCTTTACCAATTGGAGCCACCTACCTTCCTGAAAAAGGAATCACATCCCTTGTTTTTATGGTAATCACCCTTGTTTCTCACAAACCTTTTCTAGTTAAGCTGAAAATTTGATAGAATGTTCCAATAAGCTTTATTAGTAATAGGCCAACAATGGAAACAAAAAAAAAATCTACTTACAATGGAATGGATAATTATATTATAGTATATCCATATAATAGCATGCCATACAGCAATGAAAATGAATAAACTATAGCTAACTACAACAATAAAAATGAATTTCACAAATGTCAAGCCAGACACTAACGAATACACATGACTCCATTTATACAAAGTTTTCGGCTTAGCTAGAAAATTCAATTCCCCACTTGCAATAATAGTCAGAACAACTAAACAGAAGACAACATGGAAATAAAGACTTGAACAACACTATGTGCCAACTAGACCTAACAGGTATTTTTAGAGTACTCTATCCCAAAACAGCAGAATATACGTTCTCCTCAAAATCACAGGGACTGTTCTCCAGGACAGACTATAAACTGGTCATAAAACAAACATCAATAAATTTAAAAGGATATAAATAATATATAGCATGTTTTCCAACCACAATGGAATAAAATTAGAAAGAAATAATAGAAAGAAACTTGGGAAACTCACAAATATGTGTAAATTAAACAACACACTCCAAAGCAACTAATGGGTCAAAGAAGAAATCAAAAGAAAAATTAACAGATATTTTTTGATGACTGAAAATTAATGGGATACCAAAACTAATGGGATAGTTAAAGCAATGTTTATAGAAAAACATATAGCTTTAACTTCCTACATTAAAAGAGAAGAAAGAGGGCCGCGCCTGTGGTTCAGTCGGTAGGGCACCGGCCCCATATACCGAGGGTGACAGGTTCAAACCCGGCCCCGGCCAAACCGCAACCAAAAAATAGCCGGGCGTTGTGGCGGGCGCCTGTAGTCCCAGCTACTCGGAAGGCTGAGGCGAGAGAATCGCTTAAGCTCAGGAGTTGGAGGTTGCTGTGAGCTGTGTGAGGCCACGGCACTCTACCGAGGGTCATAAAGTGAGACTCTGTCTCTACAAAAAAAAAAAAAAGAGAGAGAAGAAGATCTTATATTAACTACCTACTCTTCTACCATAAGTCACTGGAAAAAGAGGAAAATAGATATAAAGCAAGCAGAAGGGAAAAAAATAAAGATTAGAGTAGAAATCAATGAAATAGAAAGTATAGAAAAATCAATGAACTCAAAATGCGGTTATTTGAAAAGATCAACAAAATTGACAATTCTATAGCTAGATTGATCAAGAAACAAAGTTCAAATTACTAGAACAAGAAATGAAAGAGGGGAGACACTACTGACTTCATAGAAAAAATTTTTAAGAGCTGGGCATGGGGTGGCACCTGTGGCTCAAAGGGGTAGGGCACTGGCCCCATATGCCAGAGGTGACGGGTTCAAACCCAGCCCTGGCCAAAACTACAAAAAAAAAAAAAAAAAGGAGCTGGGCATGGTGGCTCAAGGCTGTAATCCTAACACTCTGGGAGGCCCAGGCCAGTGGATTGCCTGAGCTCACAGGTTCAAGACCAGCCTGAGCAAGAGCAAGACCCCGTCTCTAAAAATAGCCAGGTGTTGTGGCAGGTGCCTGTGGTTCCAGCTACTCGGGAGACTGAGACAAGAGAATCACTTGAGCCCAAGAGTTTGAAGTTGCTATGAGCTGTGATGCCGCAGCACTCTACTGAGGGCAACAAGTGAAACTCTGTCTCAAAATAAAATTTTTTTTTAATTATTCTAAAACTGTGATAATTATACGTCAATAAATTAGGTAAAAGATGAAATAGAGAAATTCCTTGAAAGATACTAATTACAGAAATTGACTGAAGAAGAATAGAAAATCTGAATAAACCTATAACAACCAAAGAAACTGATTAGTAATTTTCATAACATTACCCACAAGGAAAAGCTCGGCCCCAGACATTTCACCAGAGATTTTTATTAAACATTTAAAGAATAATTAATATCAATTGCTTACAAATTCTTCCAAAAATAGAAGAGGAGAAAATACTTCTCAAATTATTCTATAAGGTCAATATCACCCTGATAACAAAATTAGACAAATATTACCAAAAAAAAGACTAATATCTCTTAGGAACGTGGATGCAAAAATCATCAGCAAAATACTAGCAAACTGAATCCAGCAACATATAAAAATATACACTATGAAAAGTGGGATCTGTACTTTGAATGCAAGGATGGTTTAACATCTGAAAATTAATTCATGTAAACCCTATATTGTCTGAGTGCAGCGGCTCAAGCCCATAATCCTAGCACTCTGAGAGGCCGAGGTAGGCAGATTGCTTCAGCTCAGGAGTTCAAGAACAGCCTGAGCAAGAGGGAGACCCTGTCTCTAAAAAACAGCTTGGGGCTCAGCACCCATAACACAGTGGTTACAGTGCCGGCCACATGCACCAAGGCTGGCGTGTTCAAACACCGGCCGGGCCACTAAACAACAACAACAATAACAAAAAAATGCTGGGCTCAAGAGATCCTCTTGCAGGTGGTGCCTGTGTCTCAGTGGGTTTGAACCGGGCCCCAGCCAGCTAAAACAGCAATGACAACTGCAACAACAACAACAACAACAGCAACCGGGCATTGTAGCAGAAGCCTATAGTCCCAGCAACTGGGAAGCTAAGACAAGAGAATGGCTTAAGCCCAAGAGTTTGAGGTCGCTGTGAGCTGTGACGCCATGGCGCTCTACCAAGGGCAATGTAATAAGACTCTGTCTCCAAACAAACAAACAAACAAAAAAACAGCTTGGTGTTGTGGCAGATGCCTGTAGTCCACCTACTTGGGATGCAGAGGCAAAAGGATTGCTTGGGCACAAGAGTTTGAAGATGCTGAAGTGCGCAGGCACTCCACCGAGGGCAACAAAGTGAGACTCTATTTCAAAAAAAAAAAAAAAAACAGCTGGGCATCTGTGACTCAAGTGGCTAAGGCGCCAGCCACATACACCTGAGCTGACGATTCCAATCCAGCCCAAGCCTGCCAAGCAACAATGACAGCTGCAACCAAAAAAATAGCCAGGCGTTGTGGTGGGTGCCTGTAGTTCCAGCTGCTTGGGAGGTGGAGGCAGGAGACTCGCTTGAGCCCAGGAGTTGGAGGTTGCTGTGAGCTGTGATGTCACAGCTCTCTACCCAGGGTGGGACAGCTTGAGGCTCTGTCTCAAAAATTAAAAAATAAAAATAAACCCTTCATCAATAGAATAAACACCAAAATTGTGTAATTATGTAAATAGATGCAGAAAAACCATTTGACAGAACCCAACATTATTTCATGACAAAAACACTCGATATCACCACTAAATTGGAACTATTGGAACTAACCAATCAACATTTATGTGCACATATGGAAATAACACTCATTGGGAATCAACCGTGTGGGAGAGGGGAGAAAGGATGGGAAAGGTAAAATACACATACTTATGGTGCTAAATTTGGTTAAGTTGTGACACTTGTGTAAGTCATGAAACTGATGTCACTATCATGACAATAAATATATCCATTGTCACCCAAAGTTTTCTTGTATTGCTTTGTAATCCGCCCTCCTTCCCCTCCTGTCTCTCTCTAGTTCCTTCACTACCACCCCTAACCCATCTGTCCTGCCTTCTGTTGTTAGAAATTACATTGTCTAGAATTTTCTATAAATGGAAATATACAATATATATCTTTGTCTGGTTTGTTTCATTTGGCATAATCATTTTGAGATTCATCTACGTTGTAGCATGTAGATGATTGTTCATTCCTTTTATTGCTGAGTAGTCATCCATTGTATAAATCATAAGGGGGTTTTTTCCTTATTAACATGTTAATAGACATTTGGGTTGTTTGCAGTTTTGGAGTATTACAAATAGGGCTGTTAAGAACTTTTGTATGAAAGTCTTTGTAGGGATATATGCTTTTATTTATCTTGGTGGAATACAATGAATAGAATAGTTGTTTCTTATGGTAGGTGTATACTGAACATTTTCTGAAACCATCAAGCTATTTTCCAATGTAATTTTATCATTTTACCTTCCCATCAGCAGTGTATTAGAGTTCCATTTGCTTCATATCCATCCTCATCAACACTTGCTATGGTCAATCTTGTTACCAGTAAATAAAAATATAGTAAAATATAGTAAAAAAAATAGTAAAATTTTACTATTTTATTAGGTGTTTTGTTATCTCATTGCATTTTAATTTAATTTGCATTTTAATTTGCATGTACTTAATGACTAATGATGTTTAACATCCTTTCACATGCTTTTTTGCCTTCTGTATATCTTCTTTGGTGAAGTGGCTGTCCAACTCTTTGCCATTCTTTTTTTTGAGACAGAGTCTCAAGCTGTCACCCTAGGTAGAGTGCTGTGGTGTCACAGCTCACAGCAACCTCAAACTCTTGGGCTTAAGCAATTCTCTTGCCTCAGCCACCCAAGTAGCTGGGATTATAAGTGCCCGCCACAATGCCCAGCTACTTTTTTTTTGGTTGCAGTTGTCCTTGTTGTTTAGCTGGCCCGGGCCAGGTTCAAATCTGCCACCCTTGCTGCATGTGGCTGGCACTGTAACCACTGAGCTACGGGCACCAAGCCCTCTTTTGCCATTTTAAAAATAGTTTGGGGAGTTCTTATGTATGCTGGATATAAGTGCTTTATCGGGTATATGATTGAAAATATTTTCTTATAGCCTATGGCTTGTCTTCTCATTATCTTAAGTATCGTTTGATGTGTTTTAGTTTGGATGAAGTTTAATTTATTAATTTGTGCTTTTATGGATCATGCTTTCTGTGTTATATAAAAGAAATCTTTGGCTACCTCAAGGTCACAAAGACCTTCTATGTTTTAGAAATTTTATAGTTTTAGGTTTTACAGTTAAGTCTGTGAGCATTTGCATTTGTTTTTATTTTGTTTATTTTATGCATATGGATAACCAAATATTCTTATACCATTTGTTGAAAAGACTATCCTTTCTCCATTGAATAGCCTTGGTACCTTTGTCAAAAATCAGCTGGCCAGGCAGCGCCTGTGGCTCAGTGGGAAGGGCACCGGGCCCATGTACTGAGGGTGGCGGGTTCAAACCCAGCCCCACCCAAACTGCAACAACAACAATAACAAAAATAGCTGGGTGTTGTGGCGGGCACCTGTTGTCCCAGCTACTCGGGAGGCTGAGGCAAGAGAATCGCCTAAGCTCAGGAGTTGAAGGTTGCTGTGAGCAGTGTGATGCCACGCCACTCTACCAAGGGCAATAAATGTGAGACTCTGTCTCTACAAAAAAAAAAAAAAAATCAGCTGGCCATAGCTGGGCCTTGTGGCAAGTACCTGTAGTCCCAGCTATTGGGAGGCTGAGGTGAGAGAATCATTTAAGACCAAGAGTTGGAGGTTGCTGTGAGCTGTGACACCACACACTCTTACAAGGGCGACATAGCGAGATTTTATTTCCAAACAAAAAATCAGCTGGCCACATATTTATGGGTTTATTTCTGGAAATTCTAGTCTATTCCTTTAAACTCTTTGTCTATTTTTACAGCAATACAACACTGTCTTGATAATAGCCTTATAATACTTCTTTTTTTTTTCTTTTGAGACAGAGGCTCACTCAGTCACCCTGGGGTTGAGTGCCATAGCATTATAGCTAACAGCAATCTCAAACTCAGACTAAGGCACCTGTCACAATGTCCAGCTATTTTTTTAGAGACGGGGTCGCATTCTTGCTCAGGCTGGTCTCAAACTCGTGAGCTCAAGTGATCCACCCACCTCAGCCGTCCAAAGTGCTAGAATTACAGGTATGAGCCACTGCGCCCAGCCTATAGCCTTATAATAATTCTTGAAATCAGATAATGTTAGACCTTCAACTTCTTCTTCTTTTTCTTTTTTTTTTTTTTTTTGAGACAGAGTCAACTCCCTCAGTAGAGTGCCATAGCGTCACAGCTCACAGCAACCTCTAACTCTCTTGGGCTTAAATGATTCTCTTGCTTCAGCCTCTCAAGTAGGTGGGACGACAGGCGCCCACCACAATGCCCTGCTATTTTTTGGTTGTAGTTGTCGTTGTTGTTTGGCAGGCCCTGGGCTAGGTTTGAACCACCAGCTCTGGTGTATGTGACTGGTGCCCTAGCCGCTGAGCTACAGGCACTGAGCCTAAAACAGAGTCTCACAAGAACAGAATAACAGGGACAACAAGCCTTTGAGAGAGGCTAGAGCATGTCCTTTCCCTCCCTGCCAACTGACTTTGTGAGGACAATTAAAAGATAAGATATGTGTGACTTAGAAAATTTAAGTAACTTGACCAACTTTACCCAGTTTAAAAGTTGCTAGATGACTGTTTGGCCAGGAAAATAATAAAACATGAAATTTTGAAGCTGTTGTTACAGTATCATTCAAATAAACAATCCAATAAAAATTTTCTCAGTTAAAGCGCCAGTTTTTTGTTGTTGTTGTTTGTTTGTTTGTTTCAGGCTTAGTCATACTCTGTCACCCTGGGTAGAGTGCTGTGGCAGCATCATAGCTCACAGTGACCTCAAACTCTTGAGCTCAAGAGATTCTACGACTACAGGTATGTACCACCACTCCCAGCTAGTTTTTCTATTTTAAAAAAAGACAGGGTTGGGCCAGGCATGGTGGTTTATGCCTATAATGCTAGCACTCTGGGAGGCCAAGGTGAATGGATTGCCTGAGCTCATAGGTTCAAGACCAGTCTGAGCAAGAGCGAGACCTCGTCTCGAAAAAACAGCCGGGCATTGTGGCGGGTGCCTGTAGTCCCAACTGCTTGGGAGGCTGAGGGAAGAGAATCGCTTGAGCCAAGAGTTTGAGGTTGCTGTGAGCTATGACACCACAGCACTCTACTGGGGGTGACAAAGTGAGACTCTGTCTCAAAAAAAAAAAAAAAAGACGGGATCTCATTCTTGCTCAGGCTGGTCTTAAACTCCTGAGCTCAAACGAGCCACCTACCTCAGTTCCCTAGAACACTAGGATTATAGGCATGAGCCACCATGCCTGACCAAGGAGCCAGTTCTAAAAAGAGGAGATGAAAAAGAATAGACCAGGCGGTCATGGTCTTCAGATTAGCTAAGAAGATAATATTATTATAAAGAATATAAATATCCATTTATAATAATAAAATAAAATATACACAAACTCAGAAAAACAAATGAAGCAGCAAACAAGCAAAACTAAATCTTGCCATGGGTTTAATTATGCAACAAGCAGATATCCCCTTCTCATTTCTTAGACTGTAGGACACCTTCAGTTCTTCTGTGGCAGGTAGACGCAGAAGCACCTGCAGACCTGCAGACCAGAGGACACACCCACTATCCACAGGGGCTGGTGTGGGAATGTGCTCAGGGTAGCACCAAATACAAGGTGATGTTCTCTCAGCTTTCTAAAGATACATGTGTGGTAATGAATTGAGATCATTCCATTGTTTTCCTGCTCAAAACCTTTCTTAAAGCTTCCTTTACATCCTTATTTCTCAAAGAGTAGATCAGAGGGTTCAGCATTGGGATCACCACTGTGTAGATCACAGCAACTATACGGTCTTGGATCAGGGAGTAGCTGGACCTGGGGCGCAGGTACATAAAAGTGTTGTGCCAAAGAAGAGACAGACGGCAGTGAGGTGGGAGGCACAGGTAGAAAAAGCTTTAAACCTGCCCTGGGCTGAGTTCATTCTCAAGATGGTGATGAGAATTAAGAAATAGGAGATCAAGATGGTGAGGGTGCAGCTCAAGAGGTTGAAACCAGCGAAGATGAAGAGCAGGATCTCACAAAGTGAGGTGTCCACACAGGACAGGGATAGGATAGGCGGTCCATCACAAAAGAAGTGAGTGACTACATGAGCACCACAGAAGTTCAGACTGAAGATACAGCTTGTGTGAATAAGTGAATTGAGAAATCCTGCGCTGTAAGAGCCCACAATCAGAGAGGCACAGACCTCCGGAGACATGATGGTTGGGTAGAACAGGGGCTTACAAATAGCGGCATAGCGATCATACGCCATGGCGGCGATGAGATAGCACTCGCTGGTGGCAAAACCCGCATAGAAAAACATCTGAGCCATGCAGCCAAGATAGGAGATCATTTTCTTCTTGGCCAAGAAGTTCACCAGGGTCTGGGGGACAACTGTGGAGGAGTAGCAGAAATCCAAGAAGGAGAGACTCTTCAGAAAGGAGTACATGGGCGTGTGCAGCATGGCACTCAGGTGGATCAGGAGGAACATGACCACGTTCCCCAGCACAGTGATGGTGTACACACCCAGGAACACCACGAAGAGCAGCCTCTGGAGCTGGACGTCACTGGTGAGACCCAAGAGCTCAAACTCAATCCCTTGGCTCCGGTTTGCCCCTTCCATATTTCTCCAATGCTCTGGAGTATAGAAAGAAGGCAACATGGTAAATGAGTCTGAACACCCAGGGGGCACTGATGGGGTTTAATTCTGCCTAGGGACAGCCTTCTGAAGATTAGTCTTATTGACAAAACTTGGATTTGTTTGGAACTGGGTTATATCGAGAGTTTCCACTACTTACTTGGTTGATTAGTGGGTAAGCGTTACTTGAGCAGCAATTGAAAATATAAAAGAAATATATACAATATGGTCTCTCAGTGATCTTAAAAAATTATAAGTAATGAAATAGTCACTAACCAATAATGCAGTCGTAGTATTCCATATGCTTAGATCTGTGTTCTCCCTATCAGGAATTCAAGAGTGTCTGACCTCAGGAAGCTTACATTCTGGAGACTGTGTATTTTGCATTTAATAATGCTGGTGTCAGATAGTCAAAGTTCAAAGCTGGGACTTTACCACTGACTAGCTATGTAATCTTGGGCATGTTACTCAACCTCTCTTGAGTTTTTGTTTTTTCATCTATAAAGCAAGAATAATAGCATCTACCTCAAAAGATTGTTATAAAAATTCAATGAATTAATCTGTGCAAAGCACTTGAACAAAGTCTGACACACTGAGAAAGTTCAAAGAAGCTTAGCTATGAGTATTCTCACTGCGGAAACAGACCTAACACATCAGTACACATGATAAATGAGATGAACATGAACAAAGTTTAGCAGGCAACCCACCACCGAACAGTATACACAGAGACATGCACTAAACAAGAGCAACTGAACAGGTCCTCGGAAGAGTTGTAGATAGCTCATTTGCTCAGTTTTAAAACTGAGACCAGGCGCACTGCTCACACCTGTGATCCTAGCATTCGGGGAGGCTGAAATGGGGCGAGGGATGCACTGCTGACACCTGTAATCCTAGCATTCGGGGAGGCCAAAATGGGGCAAGGGGTGGCTCAAAGTCAGGGGTTTAAGATTATCCTGAGCAAAGCGAGATCTGGTCTCCACTAAAAGTAGAAAAAAATATTAGCCAGCAATGGTGGCAAATTCCTGTAGCCCCCGCTATTTGGGAGGCTGAGGCAGGGGGATGGCTTGAATCCAGGAGTTTGAGATTATTACTGTGAGCGAGGGTGAGGCCACGGCATTCTAGCCTAGGTAACAGAGTGAGACTCTGACTCAAAAAAAAAAAAACAAAAAACAAAAACACTGTCACTGTGAACTCAGTTACAACCAGGAACTGCTATGGCTTTTCATGGTGATAAAGGCTGAAAAGATGAGGAGGAGAGGAGCATGGTGCAAAAAGCAAACTGAGCTTTCTCGCCTGGAAGCTTTGCCCCCCTGCCTTGTCATTCATGAAGAAACTGGTCATTTCCAGAGAACAGAATAACCTTGGACACAGGGGCTACTGGGGACAGCAGGGAAGGAACAGCCCCTCTCCAGCTTTGCATAAATGCCTTTTCTATTCAGAGTGAACAAGGCTGTGGATGCAGCACTCAAACACCACACGCTCCTCTGCTCCTTCAGCTCCTCTGCCTCCTGCCTTTCTGAGTTACCTCCGGGTCCAGGAGCCGGTTAAGCACCGCTTTGATGAAGACTCTTAGTTGTGAAGGCTTTAGAGCCAGCAGATGTGATTGGGTAGGACAACAAAAGGATAAAAATGAGCCATCTCCTCCTGTCCTGAGTAGAGTAAGGGGAAAACACACCTGTGAAAAATGCTGGGAGGATTTGGAAGAGGAAGGAGCTGGAAGAGCTGAACTGAGCAGGCAAAGATATTTGTTAATCCCACTGGTATAACTTCCAGAATCATCAAACTAGCAGGGCAGGAGAAGACTCTGGACATATGGATAGCTACATTTAGCTGTCAAGGAGGTGATGGAGGCACTGTGTCTGTTGAAAGAACACTGTGAATGGTGACAAAAAGAACGCTTTCAGTAATGCTCAGAGAGGTAGCATTCCCTAATAAAATACAGCCACTCAAAGTATAAGAACAAATTTGAACACAGAAAGTTAGCAACTCTTTTAAAGCACGTGGAGTGCAATTCTGTGATTTATTTCATGCTCTTGAGATGTAACATTCAGCTCTCCTCAACCCAACAGCTGCTACTTCATAACAGACCCCAATGCTGCAGAATGTGTGCAGTCCTAGATTTGGCTTGCAAACGTCTTTGGCCCCACTGATGTCAAAAGCCATCTCAGCTTCAAGTCAAATTATAGAACGTTGGAGAAATTGCTGGAAAACTCTCAGGGTGGAAATAACTTACAGGAACTTCAATGAAGTAGAAAGACTTCTAAGAGTGGAAGTTAAGAGTAGAATTAGAACTTCTTGAGACCCCGTTTCACATTTTCTTTCTTAACTGGACTGTTTCGGTTTGGGTAATGGGTCTTCAAGTAGCTCTCCGGTTGAAGGAATGGCCTAAAGCAGAGAGGAGTAGGAAAGTGTGCGTCGCTCAGGACGGCATAGACGATGAGGCAGGGAGCCTGCGCTGCAGTGGGCAGTGGGGTGGGGTCAGACAGGGTGCTGGGTAGTACAGTGCATAGCTAATCACAGCCTCCAGATTTATTACTGCTTTAAATCTACTCTCTCTGTCTCTTCTCCTCCCCTTTCCTCTTTCACCTGTATTCTCCAATTTGCTCTAAACTCATAATACTTCAGAATGTAGAGAATTAATTGAGGAAGGAATTATGGGGAAATTGGCATCTTTGACAGTTGTTCAAAGGATGTTGGAATAACTACTGTTTCTGTTGGCTGCAGTGTGTACCTGTAAATGAAAGGTACAAAACCGGCCAGGCACAGTGGCTCATGCCTGTAATCCCAGCACTCTGGGAGGCTGAGGCAGGTGGATTGCCTGAGCTCAGGAGTTCGAGACCAACCCAAGCAAGAGTGAGATCATGTCTCTACTAAAAAGAGAAAGAAAAAAAAAAACTAGCCAGGCACGGTGGCACACGCCTGTAGCCCCAACTACTCAGGAGGCTGAGGCAAGAGGATGGCTTGAACCCAGGAGTTTGATAGTGAACTAACACCATAGCACTGTACCCAGGGTGACAAAGTGAAAATCAGTCTCAAAAAAACAAAAAAAAAGTACAAAACTTAAAGGAGCTCTTATCACATCTGAATAGCTGAGGGAGTGGAGAATTTTAGGAGTCAGAGCAAATGTCTGGGGCCTGGAGATGGGAGAGGTTTAGGCAAGAGGCTCTATCTGCCCCTAACTCCTTGCTCACCGCCCTGGGTAGCACAGCACAAGGGCAGGCAGCCAAGGAAAGCAGCCAGAGTATTTGTTGAGCAACTGTGTTCTCAAATGATGGTTCTTTTTCTTTCATTCTTTCCTTTTTTTTCCAGACAGTCTCTTGCCTCAGTCTTCCCAGTAGCTGGGATTACAGGCTCCTGCCACCACTCCCGGTTAGTTTTTCTATTTTTAGTAGAGACAGGGTTTTGCTCTTGCTCAGGCTGGTCATAACTCCCGTCCTCAAGCAATCCACTGGCCTCAGCCTCCCACAGTGCCAGGATTACAGGTGTGAGCCACCATGCCTGACCTCAAATGATGGTTCTTAAACAGTAAGTTGTCTTACCCAAGGTTCACTTGAGAAGCTTGTCACATGCAGATTCCAGGTCCCAAACATAGAAAATTCGATTCAATAGGTCTATAACTGTGCCCCCAAATCTGGTGATTCTGAAACACATGGACCCTGAACCATACTTTGAGAAACATTAAACCATGGGATACGGGAGGAGCAGACAAGTCTTCTTCCTGAGTCACATATACACATATCCTTTCCTAATTTGCTAGAATTCTCTATGACTTGGGGATTCAGCCTGTGGATAGGATGGTTAGTCCTAGACATTCTCTTCCCTCCAGAAGACATATCAGTAGTTAACAATTTCCAGAAATCTGACCTGATGATAATCAAACACTGGAGAATTTCTTCCTGCAAAGTTGCTTCAGATGTTCTTAAGCAAATCATTTAATTCCAGCAAAGCACATGACTAGATGGCAAAGCTATCATTCCAGGGGTCAAAACACAAGTCTTCAGTCCAGAAACAACAAAGACAAAGCCAGACTCATTGTGTTCATAGAGTGAGGCTGGGGATCAGAAGCTGCTTCCAATTTCAACCTCTCACAGGGTCAGAGGAGTGAGGCAGCCCCACTCCTGGCAAGGGCAAGCCCCTCACAACTAATCTTGTGCTGGCAGGAGACATCCCAGAGCCACCTTTTCCCCTGGGCAGCCCAGCAGCTCACAAATAAGGAGAAAGATGTGTTCATCACAAAAGTGTAGAAAGCAGGTGAGGAAGTGAGACTAATTGGCCCCACATAGACCCATTAAAGTATCTCAAAAGTTACCAGCATCTCTATGAGTCTCTGTCCCTGAGGAATCGGGAGCTTGGCAAACTGGGAACAAGGGGAATGGATCCATAAAGATCCCTGCAAATATCTGACCATCAGCCCCAAAAGACTGCTCTGCCTTAATCCTAAACTTAAATCTCCTGCAATTTTTTTTTTTAAATATGGAACGCTTCACGAATTTGCGTGTCATCCTTGCACAGGGGCCTGCTAATCTTCTCTGTATCATTCCAATTTTAGTATATGTGCTGCTGAAACGAGCACCTCTCATGCAATTTTTTTTTTTTTTTTTTTTTTTTTGTAGAGACAGAGTCTCACTTTATGGCCCTCAGTAGAGTGCCGTAGCCTCACACAGCTCACAGCAACCTCCAACTCCTGGGCTTAAGCGATTCTCTTGCCTCAGCCTCCCGAGTAGCTGGGACTACAGGCGCCCACCACAACGCCTATTTTTTGGTTGCAGTTTGGCCGGGGCTGGGTTTGAACCCGCCACCCTCGGTATATGGGGCCGGCGCCCTACCGACTGAGCCACAGGCGCAGCCCCTCTCATGCAATTTTTATCTGTATTTCCTTTATACTGGAAAATCAAGTTTTTCTTTCTTCTATGCCACTTACCCAGTGTGACCTAGATTAGAGCTGAGGACCTCTCTGCCCTCCAAAATTATAGCAAAATTAGATGTACGTTATTTAGTTTCCAAATATTTTGGAATTTTCTGAAGATCTTTCTGTTCTTGGTTTCTAATTTAATAGCTTACAGTCAGAGGACATACTTGGTATGACTTGAAACTTTTGAATTTATTAAGACCTATTTTATGGCCCAGAATATGGTTTATCTTGGTGAATGTTCCATGTTCACTTGAAAATAACATGTATTCCTCTTTGTTGAGTGGAGTGTTCTGTAATTGTAATTAGGTCAAGTTGGTTGATAGTGTTGTTCAAGTCTACCATGTCCTCTCTAATCTGTTGTTAATCTCATCTAGTGTATATGTTCATTTCAGATATTGTTCAGATATTTTCATCGATAGAAGTTTGAGTTCAGTGTCTTTTTATATCTTCCAGTGTCTTTTTATATATTCTTGTCTTATATCTTTGCACATATGAAATGCAGTTATAACTGGGTTTTTGTTTTGTTTTTAGAGACAAAGTCTCACTTTATCGCCCTCAGTAGAGTGCTGTGGCATCACAGCTCACAGCAACCTCCAGCTCTTGGGCTTAGGCAATTCTCTTGCCTCAGCCTCCCAAGTAGCTGGGACTACAGGGGCCCACCACAACACCCAGCTACTTTTTGTTGTTGTTGTCGTTGTTGTTGTTGCAGTTTGGCCGGGGCTGGGTTTGAACCCACCACCCTTGGCAAATGGGGCCGGCGCCCTATTCACTGAGCCACAGGCGCTGCCCTACAATAACTGTTTTAATGTGCTTCTCTAATTCTAATATCTGTGTCAATTCTGGGTTGCTTTTAATAGGTTGGCTATTTTCCTCTTTCTTTTGTGGGTCATGTTTTCCTGCCTCTTTATATGTCTAATAGTCTTTGGTTGCATGCCAGATAATGTAGATGTTATCCTGTTGGACACTGGATTTTTTTTTTTTTTTTGAGACAGAGTCTCACTTTATCACCCTCAGTAGAGTACTGTGGTGTCACAGCTCACAGCAACCTCAAACTCTTGGGCTTAAGCAATTCTCTTGCCTCAGCCTCCTATGTACCTGGGACTACAGGCGCCCACCACAATGCCTGGCTTTTTAATTTATTATTATTATTTATTTATTTATTTATTTATTTATTTGCAGTTATCATTGCTGTTTTAGCTGGCTGTGCCTGGGTTTGAACCCGCCACCCTTGGTATATGGGGCCAGCACCCTACCCACTGAGCCACAGGCACCACCCCAGTTGTCATTGTTGTTTAGCAGGCCCTGGCCGGGCTCAAACCTGCCACCTTCAGTGTATGTGGCTGGCACCCTACTCACTGAGCTACAAGCACTGAGCCAATACTGGATACTTTTTTTTTTTTTTTTTTGCAGTTTTGGCCGCAGCCAGTCATGAACCTGCTACCCCCATTATATAGGGCCAGCACCCTACTCCTTGAGCCACAGGCACCGCCCCAACACTGGATACTTATATATTCCTTTACATATTTTTTGTTCTGGCGTGCAATTAAAGTTATGTGGCAATAACCTGAACCTTTTGAGTCTTGCTTTCATAATTTGTTAGGCAAGTTAACAGCAGCACTTAATCTGAGGCTAATTATTCTCCACTACTGAGAAAAGAACTTCTACCCAAGCTCCCATGAGGTGTGAGTTTTTCTGGTCTGGCTGGTGGGAACTGGCACTATGCTTGGCCATCTGTGAGTCCTCAACACTGTTCCCACCAATATTTTCAGATTGTTCCTTCATATAATGTATTCATTATTACTCTGAGGAATACTCGAGAAGGGGCCCTCTCGTACTTTGCCACCTGAACACTGGCCCCCAGATCCCCTACTGTAGTCTACCGAATCTGAAATTCACAGAACAAATCCTTTTAATATGTTCAGAGGATATACTTGGTATGACTTGATACCTTGGAATTTATTAAAATGATTTGTTTGGTAAAATTTAGATTCAGTCTACAGGCTACACTCAAGGATCCAGAAGGTCACATGTGGCCCTAAGACTGAAGTTCCACATCCCTCTCTACAAAGGCAGTAAGCTGGGACAGTGGTCAAGTTTACCTCATTAGTTTTCCACCCCTCACAGATAACAGCCTTTCATTGCTTCACATCTAATGTCTACTGTTTTTGTCATGTATTTCTAAATAATTTTCTTTTTTAATTTTTGTAGTGTTTTAGGTGAGAGGTGTTTTATCCCTCTACTTCTTCTTGGCCAGAAGTCAAGATCTCCCAAGGTAAATCTGGACTCCATGATTTCTGCAAAGTGTGGGGCTCTTACCAGGGTCTCTTCTATCTTTTGGGTTTTGTTCCTGGCTCTCATACCTTCATTCAGCATCACACAGATCCAACAGTATAATACGTTCCTCCTTCTTTGCTAAACACTCCTCTCACAGACTTCTCTCATACAAAGGATTTATGTAGAGACTTTACTAAAGATTTTTATGAGAGACGAATGAGAGGTTTGTATTGTATGAATACTCATACAATTCAAAATTGCTGGTAAGGCTTTATTGTACTTAAAATTCTCTTTGGCCATCTGATACCTACGATATCTCTTTGGACTTCATCCTGTGTAATATCTGGCCTTTTCATACCTTCTGACTTCACTTAGTTCCTCTTTTTCTCTTTGTCCATTTTCTCTCTTCACTCCTCTTTCTCTCTTTTCTCCTCAAAACCTTCTTAAGAAACTAAAATACAGGCTCAGCACCTGTAGCACAGTGGTTACAGCGTCAGCCACATACACTGAGGTTGGCTGGTTCCAACCTAGCCCGAGCTAGCTAAACAACAATGACAACTGCAACAAAAAATAGCTGGACTTGTGGCAGGCACCTGTAGTCCCAGCTACTTGGAAGGCTGAGACAAGAGAATCATGTAAGGTTAAAAAAAGAAAAGAAACTAAAATACAATTTTTTCTCTTATCTCAGTTTTGCCCTCTTTTCTTTTTTTTTTTTTTTTTTGTCTTTTTGAGACAAGAGTCTCACTATTGCCCTCCATAGAGTGCAGTGGCATCACAGCTCACAGCAACCTCAAACTCATGTGTGTAAGCGATTCTCTTGCCTCAGCCTCCCAAGTAGCTGGGACTACAGGCGCCCAACACAACGCCCGGCTTTTTTTGTTGCTGTTGTTGTTGCAGTTGTCACTGTCGTTTAGCTGGCCTGGGCCAGTTCGAACCCACCAGTGTTGGTGCATGTGGCTGGCACTGTAACCACGGTGCTATGGACACTGAGCCAGTTTTACCCTCTTTTGTCTAAATTTAGTCCCAGCTCAAGCTCCTGCCTATATTTATGCCCTTTTGGTCACATCTCCCAACCCGAGTTTGTATAACCCCAAGAATAAAAATAGCTAATATTTATTGTGATATACTGTAATCTATTGTGGTAAATCCTTTATAGAGGTGGCAATCCTAATGAACAGACTGAGGGCTAGGGGCCATGGCTCATGCCTTTAATCCTAGCACTCCGGTTGACTGAGGCAGGTGGATTGTCTGACCTCAGATGTTTGAGACCAGCCTGAGCAAAAGCCAGATCCCATTTCTAAAAAATAGCTAGGCATTATGGCAGGCGCCCATAGTTCCAGCTACTCAGGAGGTTGAAGCATTACCTCAATTACTCTTGAGCCCAAGAGTTTGAGGTTGCTGTGAGCTGTGTATGACACTACGGCACTCTATCCAGGGTGACAAAATGACACTCTGTCTCAAAAAATTAAACAAAACAAATACAATCTTCTAGCTAACAGCCCTCTGCAACTCTGTATATATATGCCATACCACCATCAAGAGAAGGAGTCTATTTTCCCGCCTGTTGCTATCCTACTGGTCTTGTGACTTTCTCTGACCTGTGGAATGCAGCACAAGTGACACTGATGAGTTCCAGAGCCTTGAGAGATCCAGAAGCTTCCATTTTTCTCTTTAATCCATGAGCCACCACATGAAACTATATTGACCAATCCAAACCCAGCTGAAGCTCCAGATGACTGCAACCACATGAGTAACTTCAGGTGAGATCAGGAGTAGAACCACTTAGCTGAGCGCAGCCAAGACTGCAGATATATGAGCAAATATACGATTGCTTTAAGACATTGAATTTTAGGGTGCTTAAGCAGCAATAAATAACAGAAATGTTTATTATAGAGATCATTACAAATATCTTACTATACGCCTGGAATCCTAGCACTCTGGGAGGCTGAGGCAGGTGGATTGCCTGAGCCCACAGGTTCAAAACCAGCCTGAGCCAGAGCAAGACCCCCTCTCTAAAAGTAGCTGGATATTGTGGCGGGCGCCTGTAGTTCCCAGCTACTTGGGAGGCTGAGGCAAGAGAATCACTTGAGCCCAAGAGTTTGAGTTTTCAAACTCATAGCCTTGAGCTATGATGCCATGGTACGCTACCCAGGGCCACAGTGAGACTGTCTCAAAAAAATAAACATGTATATTCAGATCCTTTGCCCTTTTTACAATCAGATGATTTGATTTTTTCCCCATTGAGATGTTAGTGCTCTTTATATATTCTTATTATTAATCCCTGGTGAAATGGGTAGTTTGAAAATACTTTTTTCCATTTCATGGGTGGTCTCTTCACTCTGTTGATTATTTCCTTTGCTGTGCAGAAGCTTTTCAGCTTGATGTGATCTCGTTTGTCCAATTTTGCTTTGGTTGCCTGTGCTTTGGGATATTACTCAAGAAGTCCATACCCGGACCTAAGTCCTGAAGTGTTTCCCAATGTTTTCTTTTAGCAGTTTCATACCTTCAGATATGAGATTGGAGTCTTTAATACATTTTTTTTAATTTTGGCATAGGGTGAGAGATAAAGGTCTAGTTTCACTCTTCTGCATATGGATATCCAATTTTCCCAGGATCATTTATGAGAAGACTGTCCTTCGCCAATATATATTTGTGGTATCTTTGTTGAAGTTCAGTAAGATGTGGGATTTATTTCTGTGTTCTCTATTATGTTGCATTGGTCTAGGTGTCTGTATGTCAGTACCATGCTGATTTGGTTAGTACAGCTCTGTAGAATCATTTGAAGTTAAGTAATGTGATTCCTCCTGTTTTCTTTTTTTTCTTAAGGATGGCTTTGGCTATTCTGAGTCTTTTGTGGTTACATATAAATTTTAGGACTATTTTCCTATTTCTATGAAATATCATGTTCTTTTTGGGGATTGCATTGAATCTATAGATTGTTTTGGGTAGTATGGACATTTTAACAATATTGATTTCTTCCAATTCATGAGCATGGAATATCTATCCATTCTTTTGTGTCTCATTTAATTTTTTTCATCAGTGTTCTATAGTTGTCACTGTAGACATCTTTTACTTCTTTCTTTTTTTTTTTTTGAGACAGAGTCTCACTATGCCACCCTCAGTAGAGTGCTATGGCGTCACAGCTCACAGCAATCTCAAACTCAGGCTCAAGTGATTCTCCTTCCTCAGCTTCACAAGTAGCTAGGACTATAGGCGTCTGCCACAACTCCCAGCTATTTTGAAACAAAATTTCAAACCAACAATATGTTCAAAAGTTGGTTTGAACCTAACCCAGGCCAGCTAACCAACTTGGAGATTAGTTGGCCAACTTGGTTAGCTGGCCCGGGTTAGGTTCAAACCAACTTTGGTGTATGTGGCTAGCACCGTAACCACTGCGCTACGGGTGCCGAGCCATCTTTCACTTCTTAAGTTAGGTTTATTCTTAGGTATTTTATTTTATTTGCAGCTGTTGTAACTGGGATTACTTTCTTGGTTTCTTCTTCAGATTGTTTACTCTTGGCATTTAGAAGTGCTATAGATTTTTTTTCTTTTTTGAGACAGAGTCTCACTATGTCACCCTTGGTAGAATGTTGTGGTATCACAGCTCACAGCAACCTCAAACTCTTGGGCTCAAGCAATTCTCTTGCCTCAGCCTCCCAAGTAGCTGGGACTACAGGCGCCCACCACAATGCCTGGCTTTTTTTTATTTTTATTTTTTGCAGTTGTCATTGTTGTTTAGCTGGCCCAGGCTGGACTCGAACCCGCCAGCCTCAGTATGTGTGGCTGGTGCTGTAACCACTGTGCTATGGGTGCCAAACCGAAGTGCTGTAGATTTTTTACATGTTGATACCAACGGTGAAAAAGTGAGACTCTGTCTCAAAAAAAATAATAGGCTCAGGACCTATAGCTCAGCAGCTAGGGTGACAGACACATACACTGGAGCTGGGGTGTTCAAATCTAGCCCGGGCCTGCCAAACAACAATAACTACAACCAAAAACTATCTGGTTGTGGTAGGCGCCTGTAGTCCCAGGTACATGGGAGGCTGAGGCAAAAGAATCACTTAAGCCCAAGAGCTTGAGGTTGCTGTGAGCTGTGATGCCATAGCACTCTACCCAGGGCAACAGCTTGAGACTCTGTCTCAAAAAATAATAATAATAATAATTTTCACCAGTTTCATTGGAGACAAAATCAACAAAGCTTCTCATGCCACCATGCCAGAAAGCAACCTTTTACTGATTTCTTGTTATTATATTGTTATTAATCATTAATAAATTTAATGATTGTCATGTTAAATCATATTTTATTTTTGTTTTATTTCAGATTAATACAAACCTTTAGGTTACAGTGTTTGTGTTTGTTAGGTAAAGTCCCTGTGGTAGTTGTGTCCCACACCCTCAAATTATATTTTGTCTGATGTTGGATTGCCACGCCAGCTTTAATTTGGCTAGTATTTTAAGGGCGAATCTTTTCTATTCCTTTATTTTCAACTTTTCTGTGCCATTATGTTTTCAGAATTCCCCCAAGCTGAAACTTCTAGGATGACATGCCTGGAAAATTGATTTCAGATGTAACTTACCTCACAGTAAATACTCAGGAATGTTCTGGGGTTTTATCAAAATAGCTAATAGGACTAGGCAGAAATGAAACAAACACTATGAAAGAAACTCAGGATAGGATGAGATGGAATCCTCACCCCAGTCAGATGGCATCATGGGCAGCTGAATGCTCTTGTAAAGACCTGAAAGCCAGGATAATGCCGCATTGATAGAGTGCTGCCGAGTCTTTCCCATGCAGGTATCTTTATGCAGTTAATTTCTCATATCCTTTACTTGTAGTAAAGAAATTTGTGTCTTAACAAAAGATTTTACTGGCACTCTCAGCATCATCTTTAGACAATGTTTTCCTAAAAATACTCTAAATTTGATCTTTCCTACTAGCTAGTTTTCAAAATTTTTAAATTGATGACTAAAAATTTTACATGTATGAGATGATGCTTTGACATATATGCATCGTGGACTAGCCAAATCAAGCTATTTAACATATGCATTATCTCACACACTTTTGTTGTGGTGGTGGTGGTTAGAGCACTTAAAATTGGCAAGGCACAGTGGCTCATGGCTGCAATCCTAGCACTCTGGGAGGCTGAGGTGTGTGGATCACCTGAGCTCAGGAGTTCGAGACCAGCCTAAGCCAGAGCAAGACCCCAACCCTAGTAAAAAATATAAAAAGTTAGCTGGGCATTGTGGCAGGCACTTGTAGTCCCAGCTACTTGGGAGGATGAAGCAAGAGAATATTTTTTTTTTAGAGACAGAGTCTCACTATGTTGCCCTGGGTAGAGTGCCGTGGTGCCACAGCTCACAGCAACCTCAAACTCTTGGGCTCAAGTGATTCTCTTGCCTCAGCCTCCATAGTAGCTGGGACTACAGGTGCCCACCACAACGCCCGGCTTTTGTTGTTGTTGTTGTTGCGGTTGTCATTGCTGTTTTAACAAGAGGATCTCTTGAGCCCATCAGTTGGAGTTTGTTGAGAGTTATGACACCACTGCACTCTACCCAAGGTGACAGGGTGAGACTCTATCTCGAAAGAAAGAAAGAGAGAGAGAGAAGGAGAGAGAGAGAGAAAGGAGGAAAGGGGGGAGAGAGGGAGGGAAGGACGGAGGAAGGAAAGAAGAAAGGAAAGAAAGAAAACAAAATCTACTGTCAACAATTTTTAGATATATGATACATTGTTATTAACTATAGTCATGATGTACAAAAGATCTCTTGAACTTTTCCTCCTAAGATTTTGTGTTCTTTGACCAACATCTCCCCAGTCCCTCCACCCCACCATTCATTCTACTCTCTTTTTTGTAGGAGTTTGTCTTTTTCAGATTCAGCATATAAGGGGAGGGAATGACGCTTGTGATTCTCCCCAGGTGCATGGTATTTGGAAATAAACCAGTCTCCTATTAATCTGAAAAAAATATGTGAGATCATGCAATATTTGTCTCTCTTTGCCGGGTTTATTTCACTTAAATTGTCCTTCAGGTTCATGCAAGTTGTTGCAAATGACAGGATTTCCTTCTTTTTAAAGACTGAATAGTACTAATTGTTTATATCTACATCATACTTTCTTTATCCATTCATCCACTGATGGACAGATTCCTATGTAGGTCTTGTGAATAATGCTACGATGAAAATGGGAGTGCTGTGGGCACCCGTCGCTCAGTGGTTAGGGCACCGGCCTTATGCTCCGGGGCTGATGGGTTCAAACCCGGCCTGGGCCTGCTAAAAAATGGGCATTATGGCGGGAGCCTATCCTCCCTGCTAAAAAATGGGCATTATGGTGGGAGCCTATCCTCCCAGCTACTAGGGAGGCTGAGGCAAGAGAATCACTTGAGCCCAAGAGTTTGAGGTTGCCGTGAGCTGTGACACCACAACACTCTACCAAAGGCGACAAAGTGAGACTCTATTTCAATAAAAAATAAAAAAAGAAAAGGAAAATGGAAGTGCTGATTTTATTTCTTTTGGATATATGATACACTGGGAGGTTCTACCCAGCAGTGGGACCACAGGATCATGCACAGTTGTTCTATTTTAATTATTTGAGGAACCTCCACACTGCTTTCCTTAATTGCTGTACTAATTTACAGTCTCACCAACAGTGTGCAAGGGTTCCCTTTTCTCCACACACTTGCCACACTTGTTGTCTTTAGCCTTTTTGATTATTGCCATGTTAACAGGTGTGAGGTAATAGCTCAATCTGGTTTTAATTTGCATGTCCTTTTTGATTAGTGATTTTGAGCACTTTTTATAAACCTGTTGTTGATTTTTATGTCTTCTTTTGAGAAATGTCCATTTAAGTCTTTTGCCCATTTTCTAATTGTGGTGTTTGTTTTCTTGCTATTGAGTTCCTTATATATTTTGGTATTACCCCCTTACAGAAGTAGTTTTGCAAGTACTTTTTCCCATTCCCTAGGCTGTTTCTTCATTCTGTGAATTGTTTCCTTTGCTGTGTGGAAGACTTTTAAATTGATGTGATCCCTTTTGACTATTTTTGCTTTAGGATAATATGCAAAAAATCATTGCCCAGAACAATGTCATGAAGTTTTTCTCCTGTCTTTTCTTCTAAGTGTTTTATAGTTTCAGGTCTTATGTTTAAGGCTTTAATCTACTATTCATTGATTTTTTTGTATGGGTTGTAAGATAAGGGTCTAATGTCATTCTGCATACAGATAGTCATCTCAACCATTTATTGAAGAAGTTGCCCTTTCACAGCTGTATGTTCTCAGCACTTTCATCAAAAATCAGTTGTAGGGCGGCGCCTGTGGCTCAAGGAGTAGGGCGCCGGTCCCATATGCCAGAGGTGGCAGGTTCAAACCCAGCCCCGGCAAAAAAAAAAAAAAAAAATCAGTTGTAGGTTTGGCGCCTGTAGCACAGTGGTTACGGCGCCAGCCATATACACCAAGGGTAGGGTGTTTGATCCAGGCCTGGGCCAGCTAAACAACAATGACAACTGCAACAAAAAATAGCCAGGCGTTGTGGCGGGCACCTGTAGTCCCAGCTACTTGGGAGGCTGAGGCAAGAGAATCATTTAAGCCCAAGAGTTTGAAGTTGCTGTGAGCTGTGACGTCATAGCGCTCTACTGAGGGTGACATAGTAAGATTGTGTCTCAAAAAAATAAAATCAGTTGTAAATGTGTGGAATTATTTCTGGGCTCTCTGTTCTGTTTCATTGGTCAACGTGTCTGTTTTTATACCAATACTATGCTATTTTGATTACTATAACTTTGTGCTATTTTAATACATTTTGAAGTCAGGTTTTGAAGTGTGGTGCTTCCAGCTTTTCCTTTTTGCTCTAAATGGCTTTGGCTGTTCTGTGTCTTTTGTGGGTTTTGTTGTTGTTGGGGGTTTTCTGAGACAGAGTCTCATTCTGTTACCCCAGGTAGAGTGTGGTGGTGTCATCGTAACTCACTGCAATCTCAAACAATGTTTGTATGTTGATTTTCATATCTTGCATCTATACTGAATGTTTTTAGTAGTTCTTTTTTTTTTTTTTTTTGGCCGGGGCTGGGTTTGAACCCACCACCTCCAGCATATGGGACCAGCACCCGACCCCTTTGAGCCACAGGTGCCGCCCTGTTTTTAGTAGTTCTAACAGCTTTTTGGTAGAATCTTTAGGGTTTTTTCAGAATATAAGATCATCAACAAAGACAATTTAATCTCTTCATTTCCAATTTGGATGCTTTTTTATTTTTTCCTCTCGGCTTATTGCTATGGAGAGGACTTCAAGTACTATGTTGATCATAAGTGGCAGGAGTGCAGTGGCCAGCACCCATAGTCCTAGCTACTTGAGGGTCTGAGGCAGAAGAATTGCTTGAGGACAGGAGTTTCAAGTCTGCAGTGTGCTATGATTACACCTGTGAACAGTTGTTGCATTCCAGCCTGGCAACCTAGCAAGACCTCCATCTCCAGAAAGGAAAAATTGGCAAGACTGGGCATTCTTATCTTGTTCCTAATCTTAGAGGAACATCTTTCAACTTTCGCTATTGAGTATGACATGTTAGCTGTGGGTTTGTCATAAATTGCCTTTAGTATGTCAAGGTACATTCTGTCTTACACCCAATTTGTTGAAGTTTTAACATGAAAGGGATGTTGAATTTTGTCAAATGCTTTTTCTGCATCTATTTTCTTTTTTTTTTTGAGACAGAGTCTCACTTTGTCGCCCTTGGTAGAGTGCCATGGCACCACAGCTCACAGCAACCTCAAATTCTTCAGCTTAAGCGATTCTCTTGCCTCAGCCTCCCACATAGCTTTTTCTACATCTATTGAGATGATCACATAATTTTTGTCCTTCATTCTGTGGTATATCTCCTTTATTGATTTGTATGTGTTCTATATGTATCCCTGGGATAAATACAACTTGACAAGAGTGAACGATCCTTTTCATGTACAATTGAATTTGGTTTGCTAGTTTTTCATTGAGGATTTTGTTTTTCACCAGAGATAATAGCCTGTAACTTTATTCTTTTTGTTTTATAATGGCTTTGGCTTTGGTAGTAAGATAATGTTAGCCTCATAAAAAGAGTTTGGAAGTATTTCTCCTCTTCAATTCTTTTAAAAACTTTGAGAACAATTGGTATTAATTTTTCTTTAAACGTTTGGTAGAGTTCATCAGTCTTAGGTTTTTCTTTAATGGGACATTATATTAGTGATTTAATGTCCTTCTTTAATATTAGTCTGTTCAGATTTTCTATTACTTCATGATTCAGTTTTAGTAGGTTGCATATATCTAGGAATTTTCTGTTTCTTGTAGATTATCCAATCTGGTGGCGTATAATTGTTCATAGTAATTTCTTTTTCTTTTCTTTCTTTCTTTCTTTTTTTTTTTTTGAGACAGAGTCTCACTATGTAGCCCCCAGTAGGGTGCTGTGGCGTCACAGCTCACAGCAACCTTAAACTCTTGGGCTTAAGCGATTCTCTTGCCTCAGCCTCCCAAGTAGCCGGGACTACAGGTGCCTACCACAATGCCCAGCTAATTTTTTGTTGTTGTTGTCATCGTTTAGCTGGCCAGGGCTGGGTTCAAACCCAACAGCCCCGGTGCATGTGGCTGGGGCCCCAACCACGAGCTACAGGTATTTTTTTTTTTTTTGCAGTTTCTGGCCTGGGCTGGGTTTGAACCCACCACCTCCGGCATATGGGACTGGCGCCCTACCCCTTTGAGCCACAGGCGCCACCCGAGCTACGGGTATTAAGCCTTTCATAGTAGTTGCTTATGATCTTTTTCATTTTTGTGGAATCAACTGTCATGTTTCCTTGTTCATTTCTAATTTTGAGTCTTCTCTTCCTTTTTCTTTCTTTAAGAGCTGATGTCTCACTCTGTTGCCCAGTCTAGAGTGCAGTGGTGGGATCATAACTCACTGCAGCCTCAAACTCCTACACTCAAGTCTTTCTCTCACCCCTGCTTCCCAAGCACCTCAGAGTACAGATGTGTGCCACCACGGCTGACTAACTTTTCATAGAGACAGGCTCTCACTATGTTCCCCAGACTAGTCTCAAATTCCCAGGCTCAAGCAATCCTTCCACCTTGACCTCCCAAAGTGCTGGGATGACAAGTGTAAACCACTCTACCTGGCAAGTTGTGAAATTTTCTGAAATTCCTCATTATTGATTTCTAGTTTCATACCAATCTGGTTGGAAAAGATACTGATATAGCTTCAGTCTCCTTAAATCTGTTAGGACTTATTTGGGGTGTAATGCATGATTTATCCTAGAGAATGTTCCATATGTGGCAGCAGAATGTGTATCCTGCTGCTATTGGATGGAATCCCACTTGCCATTTGTTAGTATTAGCTTTACTTGCCATCTGGAAATGCTGGGAATTTTTTGGCCCAAGAATTATTGCTCCTTCTTGTTTAACAGTTCTTCCTGCAGCTTCTCTCTCTCCTCTCACATTTTATTCTAGTTAGCTAGAAGAAATCAGGAAGCATTTTTAACACACATACCAAAAAATCTCCTTAGATAATTCATTTCATCAAGTACATTTTCAACCTTCACATTACTGCACCGCAGGCAACCGTGGTGATAAATTTTCTGGCACTGTGTAACAAGGATCCCCATTTTTCCAGTTTTCAATAGCTCTTTCCTCATGTTTAAGTACCAACTGGCAGCCTTCTTAAGGGCTGTCAAAAAGTTCTAATAGCCTCCTCAAGTTTCCTTTAAGCTGCTGCTGCTTCTTTTTTTTTTTTTTTTTTGAGACAGAGTCTATGTTACCCTCTGTAGAGTGCTGTAGCATCACAGCTTACAGCAACATCAAACCCTTGGGGTTTGAGCAATTCTCTTGCCTCAGCCTCCCAGGTAGCTGGAACTACAGGCACCCACCACAATGCCTGGCTATTTTTTTGTTGTAATTGTCATTGTTGTTTGGCAGGCCCAGGCTGGGTTCAAACCCTCCAGCTCCAGTGTATGTGGCTGGTGCCCTAGCTGCTGAGCTACAGGCACTGAGCCTCCTTTAAGCTTTTGATGGCACTTTCCTCAATGCTCTTCTAGTTTCCTTCCACTGCCAAAGCCACTCCAATGTTTTAGTTTTTTGCTATGGCAGTTTCTAATATACATGTACCAAAATCTGTATTAGTTATTTATTGCTGTGTGACACATTGCCCTCAAATTTAGCAGCTTAAAAGAATAAAGGCCAGGCATGGTAGATCATGCTTGTGGTCCTAGTACTTTAGGAGGAGACTGAAGCAGAAGGATCCCTTGAGTTCAGGAGTTCAACACCAGCCTTGAGGAAGGGCAACACTGACTCCACTAAAAATAGAAAAATTAGACAGGTGTTGTGGCAGATGTCTCTCTGGTCCTAGCTACTCCAGAGGCTAAGGCAGGAGGATTGCTTGAACCCAGGAGATTGAGGTTGCTGTGAGCTAAGCTGATACCACAGCACTCTAGCCTGGTTAACAGAGTGAGACTTTCTCAAAAAAATAACAAAAAGGCTATTTTCTAAAAATATTTTATAAAATTAGCAAAAACACTAATGTTTTCAAAATGTTCAAGTAACTCACAGGAGGTCATAAAATGGGGGGAAAGGGAGTGGGGAGAACAAAATACAGAAAAACAGAAAAAAAATTATTATAAAGTGACAGAATAAAAAATAGCCAGGGGTTGTGGTGGGCACCTGTAGTCCCTACTTGGGAGATTGAGGCAGGAGAATCACTTGAGCCCAAGAGTTTGAGGTTGCTGCCAGCTGTGATGCCACAGTATTCGACCAAGGGTGACAAAATGAGACTCAAAAAAAAAAAAAAACATTAAGTGACAGAATGAAGTCCTAACATACCAATAATAACACTAAATGCAAATGATCTGACTGACCTAAAAAAGAGTAGCAATCCTTTGTAAAGGATATGTAAAGACCAAACAACAAAGTTTTGAAATGGACAAAGCAAAAAATAGAATTGGAAGAAAGGATAAATAATTATAGTTGGAAACCTCAATACCCCTTTCTAAACAATGTATGTACTACTAGATAAAAAACGTGTATATGAAAAAAGTGGATAACACCATCAATCAACAAGACTGTTGAAATGGATACAACACTCTGCTGAACAATAGAGCAGAATACACATACTCTTCAGGCATCCTTGGCATGAACTAACATAGACCACGTCCTGGGTCATCAAACAAACTTCAGCAATTTTAAATTAATTGAAAAATGCAGAGTACTCTCTCTGCTCATAATGGAAACCAACTTACTCAATAACAGAAGAATAATAAAATCTGTAAACACTTGAACATTAAGCAACATAAATTTAAATAATCTATCGTTGAAAAAGGAAGAGGAATGAAAGTTATACTGAACTGAATAAAAATGAAAACACAATATATCAAAGTTTGTGGAACACAGTTAAAAGATACCAGAAAGGTAAACCGTATAGTAGTACATTCTTACACCTCAAGAAACTAATGAAGCAAAGTAAACTTAAAGCAAACAGAGGGGAAAACAAAGACAGGAGCAGAAATCATGAAATAAAAAATTTTTAAACTCGATTAAACAAAACATGGATCTTTCAACAGATCAACAATCTTGATAAACCTTTAGCAATACTAATATAGGAAAAAAGAGAGAATGGACTGATTAAATATATCAAGAAGGGAGGCAGATCAAGATGGTGGGGCGGAAGTATTGACCAGCTGAGCTCTCCTACCATGACTGGGAAAAAAGAGAGAACCCAGCATTACCTGGTGTGAGGACCTTACCCAGAGTCATAGCTCAGGGAGCACAACAAGGAGGTAGTGGGCTGACAACAGTGTATGATACAGAGAAGTGCAAATCTGACAAATTAGGCAAGTGATTTCGACCAGCTGGGATTGGCTGGCTACCTACAGAGGCCTGGATGGGAGGAAGCCTTTCCAGAATTTTCAGTAGCTGGGGGAAACTGCGGGTCAAGTGAAAGCTTGGAAGAGTGGGCTGACTTGAACAGTATACAGTAAGCAGGTTCAAATGCTGGTTGGAGTGGATTTGCCATAGGTTTGGTGGCTGCCAAGGCAGCTTTCTCAGTTATACTGAGGTCTCAGTGGGCAGGGAGCTGCCATTGTGGGAAAGTCAGGACAAGGTCTTAGCAGGGTTCTAAAGCATAGCACTCTTAATTCTGCCTGCCAGGATCAGAACTCCACTCTTGGGACAGGCTAAGGGATTCCCACATCCCACAATACTGGAGCTGGGGGGCACTGTGAGACCTGCTTCTGAAGGATTCTTGTGAGTTTTAAAATCCAAGCCCAGCAGGGACGGAATGCTGGGGAAACAGGCAATCACAGAGGCGACTAAGTTTGGAGTGAGGACCACAGATGTTGCTGGCTGTTCTGTCTCCTAAAAAAAGCCACAGTGCCACCTGGTGTCCTGGTGACATACTGGAACATAAACAGCAAGGACTTCTGTTTGAAACAAATGAGGCAGTGTGAAGGACAAAGGAGGGCAAGGAGGTGAACAAGAAGAAAGAGCACATGAGGAACCAACAGAAAAATTCAGGCAACATGAGAAACCAAAACAGATGAATTCCCCCAAGGGACCATGAGGCAGCTACTGCTGAAGACTCTACCTATAAAGAATTAATGGACTTGACAGGGAATTTAAAATATGGGTGATAAAGACAATAAAAGGAATGGACGGGAAAATGGTAAGACAGAACTAAAAGTTGAACGAGAGATATGTAGAATAGAAAAGATATGGCGGAGCTTAAGGAAATGAAGGAGACATCCAGGGAATGTAAAGATGCAGAAGAAAGTATCAAAAATAGGTTCAATTATGGAGAAGAAAGAACCTCAGAGCTAGAGGATAAAGTTTTTGAGTTAACCAAGGTAGTTAAAGAGGCAGAAAAGAAGAGAGAGAAAGCAGAACAGTTGCTTAGAGAACTACGAGTCTCCATGAAGCATTCAAACATACAAATAATAGGGATTCCTGAAGGGACAGAAGACTGTCCCAAAAGAATAGAAGCCCTACTGGAGACTATCATAAAAGAAAACTTCCCAAGTTTTACTAACGACCCTGACATACTCCTTTCAGATGGTTATCAAACCCCAGATCATCTCAACTGAAAGAGAGCCCCTTTAATACACATGGTAATGAACAAGTTCAAACTGAAGATGAAAGAAAAAATGATACTAGCAGCCAGGAGTAAGTGCCAACTGACCTACAGAAGCAGAGCCATTAGGATGACAGCAGACTTTTCAACTGAAACCGTCTAAGCCAGAAGAGCATGGTCATCCACCTTCAACATACTTAAACAAAACAATTTCCAGCCCAGAATTCTGTATCCTACTAAACTAAGCTTCAAAATTAATGGAGAAGGCTCGGCACCATAGCTCAGTGGTTAGGGCACCAGCCACATACCCCAGGGCTGGTAGGTTCAAATGTGGCCCAGGCCTGCTAAATAATAATGATAACACAACAACAACAGCCAGGCGTTGTGGCAGGCACCTGTAGCTGCTTGGGAGGTGGAGGTAAGAGAATTGCATAAGCCCAAGAGTTTGAGGTTGCTGTGAGCTATGACACCACAGCACACTACTGAGGGCAACATAATGAGACTCTATCTCAAAAAAAAAAAAAAAATAGCCAGGTGTTGTATTTCCAGCTACTTGGGAGGCTGAGGCAAGAGAATCACTTAAGGCCAAGAGTTTGAGGTTGCTGTGAGCTGTGACATGATGGGATTCTACCAAGGGCAATGTAATGAGACTGTTTCAAAAAAAAAAAAAAGGAAGGAAGACAGACAAATGGCTAACAAACATATGAAAAAATGCTCATCATCCCTAATCATCAGAGAAATGCAAATCAAAACTACCCTGAGATATCACCTACATATCATCCCAGTGAGAATGGCCCACATCACAAAATCTCAAAGCTGTAGATGCCGGGGCGGATGTGGAGAGAAGGCAACACTTTTTTACACTGCTGGTGGGACTGCAAACTAATACAACCTTTTTGAAAGAAAGTATGGAGAATACTTGAAGAACTCAAATTAGACCTCCCATTTGATCCTGCAATTGCATTACTAGGCATCTACCCAGAAGAAAAAAAATCCTTTTACCATAAGGACATTTGCACTAGACTATTTATCACAGCTTAACTTACAATTGCCAAACTGTGGAAACAGCCTACATGCTCACTAACCCAGGACTGGATTAACAAGCTGTGGTATATGTAGACCATTGAATACCATTAAAACAGATGGAGACTGGGTGGTGCCTGTGGCTCAAGGTGTAGGGCGCCGGTCCCATATGCCGGAGGTGGTGGGTTCAAACCCAGCCCCAGCCAAAAATCACAAAAAAAAAACAAAAAAAAAAAACAGATGGAGACTTTACATCTTTTCTATTAACATGGAAGGAGGTGGAACACATTCTTCTTAGTAAAGCATTACAAGAATAGAGAAGCAAGAATCCAATGTACTCTATTCTAATATGAAGGCAGCAACAACAAGGAGTAGGGGAATGAGCAAGTGGGGAGAGGGGAGAAGGTAGGGGAATGGGGATCACAGTGTATGGCACACCTCTTGGGGGTGGGACACAATTATAAGAGGGACTTTAGCTAACAAATGCAATTAGTGTAACCTAATTCTTTGGACCCTCAATGGATCCCAAACAATAAAAAAGTGAATAAATATTTTTTTAAATAAAAAAAAGTTTTATTTTAAAAAAAATAAAAAATAAAATGTTTTTAAAAAACTTTTTTAATTGAGTTACAGTAATGAGGCAACACACTAATCTTTAAGTACTAACCTGAGAAACGTAAATGTCCTGGGATACCCTCCACATCCCAGAGGCAAAAGCAGGTCAAACTCTCTTTCCAAAGTGTTCCCAAGTTAGGCCACAGAACTGGTAGTGATTAAAATCATTATAATCACACAAACACTCTCACACATGTCGCATCATCAAACTGAGGAGATGGCAACTACTGAGTGTCAGGATGGACGACCAGCATAATAAAAATAATTAGGCTTCTAAGAAAAAGAAAAAAATATATATATAGAATGAAACAGTGGATATCACTACAGAGTACACTATTGGTGGGACTGCAAACTCATACAGTCTCTTTGGAAAGAAAAATGGAGAATCCTCAAAGATTTCAAATTAGATCTCCCATTTCATCCCACAATCCCACTACTAGGCATCTACCTAGAAGAAAAAAATCGTTTTACCATAAGGACATTTGCTAGGTTGTTTACTACAGTTCAATTTACAATCACCAGAATGTGGAAACAACATAAATGCCCATCAACTCAGGAATGGATTAACCAATTGTGGTACATGCATACCATGGAATAATATTCAGCTATAAAAAAAGGATGGTGATTTCACATCTTTTATAATCTCCTGGATGGAGCTGAAAAACATTCTTCTTAGTAAAGTATCACGAGAATGGAAAAGCAATTATCCAATGTACTCAACGCTAATATGAAGCCAGTAGACAATCCAATGCATGCCCACATAGGAGAAAAATTCATTTCAATTCTTGTTGAGGGGAGGGTTTTCAAGGGAGGGGAGAGGGTTTGAGAGCTCTCACTGAATGGTCATGGGGGCTGTTGGCTGGCACACCTTTTGTGCATGGGACATAACCACAAGACAACCTCTAACTAAATCAAATATTTTGACCTGGTTGCTTGTACCCTCACATTAACCTGAAATAAATTTACTTAATAAAATAAATAAATAAATAAATAAAAGGATAATTAAAGAAGTCAATCAACTCTGTCAATACAAATTTAAACATTTAGATTAAAGGATCAATTCCTCAAAAACAAGAAAATCGTCTAATAAGAAATCTATCCAGGAGACACCATCTCCAGTAATTCACCAAAATGACAAACACAAAGGGAAAGAGGAGAGGCACCATACATGTTCTCTAGGCCTTTTAGAAAACATGGAGTTGTTCCTTTGGCCACATATATGCGAATCTACAAGAAAGGTGATATTGTAGACACCAAGGGAATGGGTACTGTTCAAAAAGGCATGCCAGGGGCGGCACCTGTGGCTCAAGGAGTAGGGTGCTGGTCCCATATGCCGGAGGTGGCGGGTTCAAACCCAGCCCCGGCCAAAAAAAAAAAAAAAAGGCATGCCACACAAATGCTACCATGGCAAAACTGGAAGAGTCTACAATGTTACCCAGCATGCTGTTGGCATTGTTGTAAACAAACAAGTTAAGGGCAAGATCCTTGCCAAGAGGATTAATGTCCGCATTGAGCATATTAAGCACTCTAAGAGCCAAGATAGCTTCCTGAAACATGTGAAGGAAAATGATCAGAAAAAGAAGGAAGCCAAAGAGAAAGGTACCTGGGTTTAAACTTTGTGAGAACCAATGGAAAGGAACTGAACCCATTCCCTATGAATTCATGGCATAATAAGCATATAACATAGCACATGGAGTACCAGTGGACCCATGCTTTTAGGTGCAAGAACTTATTTATTCCCCATGAGCACATGGCATAATAGGTGTACAGCATAGCACACAGGATAACCAATAGCCCCCATGTAACAGTGATACAAGGTGCTGGAACCTATTTCCCATGAATTCAAAAGTCAATCAACACTTTGTCACATTCAATGGCAAGGTGCCTCTCTCTGAGCTACTGAAGCCTCTTCCCTATGAATTCATGGCATAGTAGATAAAAATAATAGCCTAGAGGCAATGACTTATACCATGAAATGATTGAGTCTGGTGTTATCAATTTGAAAGATGCTACTTCCAAGGTGGCACTGGTGTATGGTCAAATGAATGAACCACCTGGTGCTCGTGCCCGGGTTGCTTTGACAGGACTGACTGTGGCTGAATACTTCAGAGACCAAGAAGGTCAAGATGTACTGCTATTTATTGATAACATCTTCCGCTTCACCCAGGCTGGCTCAGAGGTGTCTGCCTTACTGGGCAGAATCCCTTCTGCTGTGGGATATCAGCCTACCCTGGCCACTGACATGGGTACTATGCAGGAAAGAATCACCACAACCAAGAAGGGATCTATCACTTCTGTACAGGCTATATATGTGCCTGCTGATGACTTGACTGATCCTGCCCCTGCCACTACCTTTGCCCATTTGGATGCTACCACTGTGCTGTCCCATGCTATTGCTGAACTGGGCATCTATCCAGCTGTGGATCCTCTAGACTCCACCTCTCGCATCATGGATCCCAACATTGTTGGCAGTGAGCATTATGATGTTGCCCGGGGGGGGCAAAAGATCCTGCAAGACTACAAATCTCTTCAGGACATCATTGCCATTCTAGGTATGGATGAACTTTCTGAGGAAGACAAGTTGACTGTGTCCCGTGCACGGAAAATACAGCGTTTCTTGTCTCAGCCATTCCAGGTTGCTGAGGTCTTCACAGGTCATATGGGAAAGCTGGTACCCCTGAAGGAGACTATCAAGGGATTCCAGCAGATATTGGCAGGTGAATATGATCATCTCCCAGAACAGGCCTTCTATATGGTGGGACCCATTGAAGAAGCTGTGGCAAAAGCTGATAAGCTGGCTGAAGAGCATTCATCATAAAGGGCCCTTCTGGCAGACTAAGCACTCATCCTCTGTACTCTCCCTCTCCTTGTTCCTAGTCTAAAAACCTTCAGTTTTCTTTGTAGGCCACACAAAAGCCTTGAATGAAGACATGTTCTTTCAGAAAAGTATTTAAGGTTTCCAATAAAATGTACACCTCTCAGAAAAAAAAAAAAAAAATAGCCTAGAAATGTTTCTTGCTCATTCACTAAAAGTGTGATTTTTTTTCCCCAAAGAAGTATTAAAGCAAATTTTAATGTGTCCTAAAAAAAAAAAAAAGAAAGAAAGAAATCTATCCAAAATAGATAATAGATAACTGAGTTTTTGGTTTAACAACTGTTGAAAAATAAATCTCCATGTCCAAATGGCTTTAGTGAACAATTCTATCAAAGGTTTAAATAAAAATAACACCAAGTCTACATAATCTCTTCAAGAAAATAGGAGGGAAACCCTTCTGATTCATTTCATGAAGGCAGTATTACCATGATACCAAAAAAATTGTTTTCTTTTTCTTTTTTTTTGACACAGTCTCAAGCTGTCTCCCTAGGTAAAGTGCCATGGAGTTATCATAGTTCACAGCAACCTCAACTCTTCGGCACAAGTGTTCCTCTTGCCTCAGTTTTTCTACTTTTAGTAGAGATGGGATCTCACTTTTGCCAGGCCGGTCTCAATCTCGTGAGCTCAGGCAATCCACCCACCTTGGCCTCCCAGAGTGCTAGCATTACAGGCTTGTGCCACCGTGCCCAGCCAAAAAATTTTCTTGAAGAAAAAAAAAAAAAACAGAAAAAGACTATACTTTCCCCCTCCAAAAAAAATACTTCATGAATACAAACAAAAAATTCTCAACAAAATATTGGCAAATAGAATCTAGCCATGTACAAAAATATTATACCATGACTAATGGTTAAGGAAGAAAAGTCACACTATAATACACATATCAACCAATACACAGAAAACACTTGACAAAACCCAACACACATTTATAAGAAAAACTCTCGTGGGACCATACCTATGGTGCATTTTACAAGGGTACATGTTAAATCTACTAAGTGTAGAATATAATGTCTTAACACAATAACTAAGGAAGTGTGGTGAAGGCTATGTTAACCAGTTTGATGAAAGTATTTCAAATTGTATATGAAACTAGCACATTGTACCCCATAATTGCATTAATGTACACAGCTATGATTTAATTTTTAAAAAATACCATTTGTAATCATTTAAAAATACTTTGGTATAAAAAAAAAAAATACTTTGGTGTAAATCTAGCAAAACCTGTACAGGATCTGTGTGCTTAGAACTACAAACCATTGAAATCAAGATTGAACCTTCCATCAACTGTCCCTTCCGCCCCTCCCCCAGGAACAGAAATTGAACAACTATCCACACAAGAAAGTACCTTCGTGACAACCAAAAATCAAATGAGTTTTAACATAGCAAGGAAAGAGACTCTGAAGAGGGTGGGAAAGATAGTAATTGCCTCTACCACCCTCTTCCATCCTCTGGCAGTGCTGCTGGGTAGAGAGAGGAATCTGTGAGCTTGGGGGAGGGAGAGGAAAGTGATTTTGCGGCTTGGCACCCATAACACGGTGGTTACGGAGCCAGCCACATACACCAAGGGTGGCGGGTTCGAGCCCAGCTCGGCCCAGCTAAACAACAATGACAACTGCAACAAAAAATAGCCAGGCGTTGTGGCAGGCACCTATAGTCCCAGCTACTCAGGAGGCAGAGGCAAAAGAATCTCTTAAGCCCAAGAATTTGAGGTTGCTGTGAGCTGTGACAGTCAGCGCACTCGACCAAGGGTGACATAGTAAGACTCTGTCTCAAAACAAAAAAAAGAAAGAAAGAAAGAAATTGACTTTGTGTTGAACTCAGGGCTGCCCTGTCCCAGGAGAGCACACCATGGGGCAGAATTGTGCTGAAGCCCACAGAGGGAGCATTCAGAACCCCAGGAGAGGGGAATCCTCCACCCCAGCAGTAGGAACATGAATTCTGCTCCACCACCAGCTGACCAAATCAGCACGGGGCAAGGAATAAGTTTGAAAGGAAGTCTGGCCACAAAGACTGCAATCCTTGGGCAAGTCCTGCTTTGGCACTGGGCTCAGAGCCAGTGGACTTGCAGTTCACGTGACCCAGCTGTGGTGGCTAAATGTCTGTGTCACTCCTTGCCCAACTCTAAGCAGCATGAGACATGGAGAGACTCCTGCTTCAGGAAAGAAAAAGGAAGGGTATGGGTGGTGCCTGTGGCTCAAGGAGTAGGGCGCTGGTCCCATATGCCAGAGGTGGTGGGTTCAAACCCAGCCCCGGCCAAAAATCACAAAAAAAAAAAAAAAAGAAAGAAAGAAAAGAAAAAGGAAGGGTATAGAGGATCTTTTCTTACAATTTGGATGCCAGGTAAAGCACAATCAAATAAAGTACCAAGCAGACTCCTAAAGCGGAAAAAATCAGGACTTCAGGTCTTAGATCTGAGAGAGGATTTCTAGACTTACCTTGGGACAAAAGGGAACCTGCTGCCCTGAAGGACGCAGTCTTGGAAGGATTCACCACCAGCTGACTAAAGAGTCCTTGGGCCTTGAATAAACACCAGCAGTACCCAGGCAGCAGTTGTCATGGGCCTTGCATGAGACTGTGCTGGCTTCAGGTGTAACCTGCCTATGCAGTCTGAGCTGTGGTGGCCCCAGGCGAGTGCTCATATCACTCTTGTCCCAATTCCAGCCCCACCACAATGCCCAGCTATTTTTTGTTGCAGTTGTTATTGTTGTTTATCTGGCCCGGCACAGACAGTGAGACCTTTTTTGTTGGGGAAAAGTGAGGGAAAAGAGAGACTTTGCCTGATAATCTGGGGAATTCTCCTATATCTTACCCCAGTCCCTCGAGGTGGTGCAACCAGCAGGCTTCAAGAGTTGCAGTGTTACTTGTCTTGGGGCAACTCCGAGTACTGATAGGGCTGCAGTGACAAATGGTCAACAGGTATATCAAAAAGTGCCTGACGTCATTAGTCATCACAGATGTAAATTTGGCAAACCAAAACTACATCGAGGCATCTTCTCACCTGGAACTAAAATGGCTTTTATCCAAAAGATAGGCGATGACAAATGCTGGTGAGGAGCTGGGCGAGGTGGCTCACGCCTGTAATCCTAACACTTTGTGAGACTGAGGTGGGTCGATCACTTCAGTTCAGGCCTTTGAGCCAGCCTAAGTAAGAGCAAGATGCAGTCTGTACTAAAAATGGAAAAACTAGTTGGATGTTGTGGCAGGTGCCTGTAGTCCTAGTTACTTAGAAGGCTGAGGCAAGAGGATCATTTGAAGCCAAGAGTTTGAGGTTGCTGTGAGTTATGATGATGCCACAGCAATCTACTCAGGGTGACAGAGTGAGACTCTGCCTCGAAAAAGAAAATGATAAAAAAAAAAAAGGCTGGGCATGATAGCTTACGCCTGTAATCCTAGCATTCTGGGAAGCTGAGGTGGGTGGATTGCTCGAGCTCACAAGTTTGAGACCAGCCTGAGCAAAAGCAAGACCCTGTCTCTACTGAAAATAGAAAAACTGAGTCAAGAGGATCACTCGAGCCCAAGAGTTGGAGGTTGCTGTGAGCTATTATAACTCCATGGCACTCTAACCAGGGCAACAGCTTGAGACTCTGTCTCAAAAAAAACAAAAAGAAAGAAAGAAAAAATGCTGGTGAGGATGTGGAGAAAGGGGAACCTTCATGTACTATTGGTGGGAATGTAAATGAGTGCAGTCACTATGGAGAACAGTAGGGAGGTTCCTCAAAAAACTAACAATAGAACTGCCATATGACCCAGCATTCCACTGCTAGGTATATATATCCAAAAAAAGGAAAATCAATATTATCAAAAAGATGTCTGCACTCCCTTGTTTCTTGAGGCCAATTCACAGTGGCCAAGACATGGAATCAATCCAAGTATCCATCAATAGATGAATGGATAAATTGTGGTATATACACACAGTGGAATATTTGATACCCACAAGAAAGACTGAAATTCTGCCATTTGCAACAACATGAATGAAACTGGAGAATATTACGTCAAGTGAAATAAGCCATGCACAGAAAGACAAATCTTGCATTTTCTCACCCATATGTGGGAGCGAAATATTTTTTTTTCTTTTCTTTCCTTTTTTTTTTTTTGCCCTGAGTAGAGTGCCGTAGCATCACAGCTCACAGCAACCTCCAACTCCTAGGCTTAGGCGATTCTCTTGCCTCAGCCTCCCGAGTAGCTGGGACTACAGGTGCCTGCCACAATAATGCCTATTTTTTTGTTGCAGTTTGGTCAGGGCCATGTTTGAACCCGCCACCCTCAGTATATGGGAGCTAAACCTGCCTGTGGGAGCTAAATATTAAAAACAATTTTTTTTTTCATGGAGAAAGAGTAGAATGATGGTTACCGGAGGCTGAGAAGGGTAGCAGGGAAGAGGGGATAAAGTGTGATGGCTAACGGATGCAAAGTATAGGAAGATAGGGCGGTGCCTGTGGCTCAGTGGGTAGGGCACTGGCCCCATATACCGAGGGTGGTGGGTTCAAGCCCAGCCCTGACCAAACTGCAACAAAAACTAGCCAGGTGTTGTGGCAGGTGCCTGTAGTCCCAACTACTCGGGAGGCTGAGGCAAGAGAATCACCTAAGTCCAGGAGTTGGAGATTGCTGTGAGCTGTGATGCCATAGCACTCTACCGAGGGTGACAAAGTGAGACTCTGTCTCAAAAAAAAAAAAGTATAGTTAGAATGAACAAAATTTATAGCACAACAAAGTGATTACAGTCACCAATAAGTTATGGTATATTTCGAAATAACTGAAAGAGTGAAATTGGAATATTCCTAACACAAAGAAATAAGTGAGAAGAGTCATCCTACCCAACTTCAACTTTAAAAATGTAGTTTGGGGGTGGCGCCTGTGGCTCAGTGAGCAGGGCACCGGCCTCATATACCAAGGGTGGCGGGTTCAAACCCAGCCCCGGCCAAACTGCAACAAAAAAATAGCTGGGCGTTGTGGCGGGCGCCTGTAGTCCCAGCTACTCAGGAGGCTGAGGCAGGAGAATCGCCTAAGCCCAGGAGTTGGAGGTTGCTGTGAGCTGTGTGACGCCACAGCACTCTACCGAGGGCAATAAAGTGAAACTCTGTCTCTACAAAAAAAAATGTAGTTTGGGAGGGTGGTGCCTGTGGCTCAGTGAGTAGGGTGCCAGCCCCATGTACCGAGGGTGGTGAGTTCAAACCCGGCCCGAGCCAAACTGCAACAACAAAAAAATTAAAAACAAAAAAAGACTTAAAAATAAATAAATAAAAATAAAATGCAAAAAAAAAAAAAATTGTAGTTTGGGGCTTGGCGCCTGTGGCTCAAGCAGCTAAGGCACCAGCCACATACACCTGAGCTAGCGGGTTTGAATCCAGCCCAGGCCCACCAAACAACAACGATGCCTGCAACCAAAAAATAGCCAGCTGTTGTGGCCGGCGCCTGTAGTCCCAGCTACTTGGGAGGTGGAGGTAGGAGAATCGCTTGAGCCCAGGAGTTGGAGGGTGCTATGAGCTCTGATGCTACAGCACTCTACCCAGAGCAAAAGCTTGAGGCTCTGTCTCAAAAAAATAAATAAATAAATAAATAAATAAATAAATATATATATATATATAGTTTGGGGGCTGGGCATGGTGGCTTATGCCTGTAATCCTAGGACTCTGGGAGGCCGAGTCTGGTGGATTTCCTAAACTCATGTATTTGAGACCAGCCTGAGCCAGAGCGAGACCCCTGTCTTTAAAAATAGCCATGTGGCAGGCGCTTGTAGTTCCAGCTACTTGGGAGACTGAGGCAAAACTTTGAGTTTGCTGTGAGCTATGATGCCGGGGCCTCTACCAAGGGTGACAAAGTGAGACTCTATCTCAAAAAAACAAATAAACAAAAAAACATAGTTGGAGCAGATGAATAAATACATTAACCAATGAAACAAAACAGAGAGCTCACATGCAAGAGCAATTGAACATCCTTAGAGAAAACAAGACACATGCACACACCCTCTTCCATCTAAACCTCACACCTTATAGAAAAAGCAACTTAAGAAGGACCATGGATTTAAATGTAAAAGGTAAAACTATGAAATTTTTTATTTTTCTAAGAAACTTTTTTTAGAGAAACCATATCAGAAAATCATCAGGCCTAGGTCTTGGGCAACAGTCCTTAGAAATGATACTAAAAGCACGTTCCATAAAAGGAAAAAAAAATCAATAAACTGGACTTCATCAAAATTAAAAACGTTTGCTCTTCGAAAGGCTCTGTTAAGGTGAAAAGACATGGTACAGACTGGAAGAAAATATTTGCAAATCATCTGACAAAGAATTTATATCTAGAATATTATAAAGAACTCTCAAAATGCAACACTTTTAAAAAATGGAATTATGGGGCGGCGCCTGTGGCTCAGTGAGCAGGGCGCCGGCCTCATATGCCAAGGATGGTGGGTTCAAACCCAGCCCCGGCCAAACTGCAACAACAAAAAAATAGCCGGTCATTGTGGCGGGCGCCTGTAGTCCCAGCTGCTTGGAAGGCTGAGGCAAGAGAATCACATAAGCCCAAGAGCTGGAGGTTCCTGTGAGCTGTGTGACACTACGGCACTCTACCGAGGGCAGTAAAATGAGACTCTGTCTCTACAAAAAAAAAAAAAAAATGGAATTATGAAATGTATATACAAATAGTATGAACATACATTTCACCAAAAACCATTGGATGACAAATAAGTACACAAAAAGATATTCAACATCATTATCCCTTAGGGCAGTGGTTCTCAACTTCCCTAATGCCTTGGCCCTTTAATACAATTCCTGTGGGACAGGTTGAGAACCACTGCCTTAGGGAAATGCAAACAAACAAAAGAATTCACAATACCACGACATTCACATTAGAAAAGTGAAAATATAAAGTAGTGCTAATCCCAAAACTTGATGAGAAAGCAACAAAACTGGATTTCTTCTCATTGGATCGAAAGTAAAATGATACAAAACCTCTGGGAAATTGGGCGGCGCCTGTGGCTCAGCGGGTAGGACACCGGTCCCATATGCCGGAGGTGGAGGGTTCAAGCCCAGCCCTGGCCAAAAAAAAAAAAAAAAAACCTCTGGGAAATAGTCTGCCCATTTCTTTTTTTTTTTTTTTTTTTGTAGAGACAGAGTCTCACTTTATGGCCCTCGGTAGAGTGCCATGGCATCACACAGCTCACAGAAACCTCCAACTCCTGGGCTTAAGTGATTCTCTTGCCTCAGCCTCCCGAGTAGCTGGGACTACAGGCGCCCGCCACAACGCCCAGCTATTTTTTGGTTGCAGTTCAGCCTGGGCCGGGTTTGAACCCGCCACCCTCGGTATATGGGGCCGGCGCCTTACCGACTGAGCCACAGGCGCCGCCCAGTCTGCCCATTTCTTATGAACTTGCATACTTACCATACTACCCACCATCACACTCCTGGTCATGTATCCCAGAGACATGGAAATGTATGTGCATATTATAAGCAGCTTTCCTGGTAATGGCCCCAAACTGAAACAACCCAAATGTTCTACAGACGAATGATTAAACAAACTGGTACATTCACAGCAATAAAAAGGAAAAAAGCATTGATACATATAAATTTGGGTTGAATTCAAGAGTATTATGCTATGGGGAGAAAAGGAATTATCTAAAAATTTATATACCGTATAATGCCATTTATGGTTTTCTCAGTCTATTGTTCACACTGGAGTGCCATAACGTCAGCCTAGTTCACAGCAACCCAAACTACTGGTTTCAAGCCATCCTCCTCAGCCTCCAGAGTACCCTGTTTCCCCGAAAATAAGACATCCTCCGAAAATAAGACCTACTTACAGGAAAGATAAGACGTCCCCTGAAAATAAGACCTAGAGCATCTTTGGGAGCACACCTTAAAATAAGACACTGTCTTATTTTCAGGAAAACAGGGTAGTTGGGACTACAGGGGCCTGCCACTATTGCCTGGCTAATTTTTCTATTTTTAGCAGAGATGGGGTCTCGTTCTTTCTTCAAGCTGGTCTCAAACTCCTAAGCTCAAGCAATCCACCTGCCTCAGCCTCCCCAAAGTGCTAGGATTACAGGCGTGAGCCACTGTGCTTGGCCCCATTAATGGAACTTCTCAGAATGGCGAAATTACAATGATGAATAGATTAGTAGCTTCCAAGGTTGGGGCAGTCGTGGGAGAATGAAGGATGTGGTGCAACAATAAATCAGTAGTTCAGAATTTCTTTGTGGGAATACAGCAGTTTTATATGTTGAATGTGGTGGGGGAAATCAATGAACCTATGCATGTAATAAAGTGCACAACTACACACACACATATACATTCACCAGTGCAAGTAAAAACTGGTGAAATAAGATCTGGAGTTTAGTTAATGGTAAAATGCCAGTGTCGATGTCTTAGTTTTGAAAAATGTACATAGTAGCATTAAGATGTTAACATTGGGGAAACTGGATGAAGGGTATATAATGAAGTCTCTGTATTGTCTTAGCAACATTTCTGTAAATTTAATACTATTCAAACATAGAAACATTTATATTAAAAAGAAGAAAAAGTGGGCTCAGCACCCATAGCACAGTGCTTACTGTGTCAGCCACATATAGAGGCTGGCAGATTTGAACCCAGCCCAGACCAGGTAAACAATGACAACTGCAACAAAAAATAGCCAGGTGTTGTGGCAGGAGCCTGTAGTCCCAGCTACTTGGGAGGTTGAAGCAAGAGAATCACTTGAGCCCAAGAGTTTGAGGTTGCTTTTGGCTGTGACGCCACAGTGCTCTACTGAGGGTGACATAGTGACTCTTAAGGAAAAAAAAAAAAAAAAAGTGGGTGGTGCCCATAGCTCCAGGGTAGGGCACCAGTCACATACACCAAAGCTGGTGAGCAGCTAAAACAACAATGACAACTGAAACAACAATAAATCACGAGGCCTTGTGGTGGGCACCTGTAGTCCCAGCTACTTGGGAGGCTGAGGCAAGAGAATTGCTTATGCGCAAGAGTTTGAGGCTGCTGTGAGCTATGAGGCCACAACACTCTACTCAGGGTGACAGCTTGAGATTCTGTCTAAAAATAAAAAGTTTTTTTTTTTTTTTCTTTTTTTTTTAAAGAGACAGAGTCTCACTTTATGGCCCTCGGTAGAGTGCTGTGGCCTCACACAGCTCACAGCAACCTCCAACTCCTGGGCTTAACCGATTCTCTTGCCTCAGCCTCCCGAGTAGCTGGGACTACAGGCACCCGCCACAACGCCCGGCTATTTTTTGGTTTGCAGTTTGGCCGGGGCTGGGTTTGAACCTGCCACCCTCGGTATATGGGGCCGGCGCCTTACCGACTGAGCCACAGGCGCCGCCCAAAATAAAAAGTTTTTTAATGTGACACTAACATATACCTACCAGAAAGACTAAAATCAGAAAACAGCAGGTAGGTGACAATGTCAGGCTATTTCCTTTTTTACTTTTACACCCAGCAGAAATATGTACATATGTTCAACAGGACAATTCTAGAATGTTCATAGTAGCTTTATTCATAATAGTCAAAATCAGCCAAATGCCTATTAACAGAATGAATAATTTGAGTATATTTATACAATGCAGTACTATAAATAACAGTATGAACCAAATACAACATGCAACAATATAGATGAACTGTATAGACTTGTTGTTGACAACATATTATTCCATTTATGTGAAGTTCAAAACCAGGTAAAATAAACCTATGGTGTCAGGATAATAGACACCTTTGGGATAGTATATATAGCAAACCGAAAGAGAACATGCATGGGGCTTCTGGAGTGCTGATGATGTTGCCAATTCTTGATCTCGTGCTGTGTTTATGTGTTCAGTGCATGAATCTCACAGCTGTACGTGATTTGTGTACTTTTCTGTATGTGAATACAGAAAATTGTGTATACTTCAATTAAGTGTACCATAAAGCAAACAAACACAAAGTGAGATGCCACTGCACACCCATTCAACAACCTAAAATTAAAAGAACTGATAATACCAAGTCCTGGCCAGGATATGAAGCAATTGAAATGTTCATTCACAGCTAGTTGGAACATAAATCACTATTATCACTTTAGAAAAGTGTTTGGCAGTATTTATTAAAGGTGAATATACACAGATTCTATGACCTAGCAATTCCACCTGATTATATATCCAACAGAAATGTGTTCTCAAAACACACATGTAGTACTATCTCCAAATGAAAACAATTCAATAGCCGGGTGTTGTGGCGGGCGCCTGTAGTCCCAGCTACTCGGGAGGCTGAGGCAAGAGAATCACTTAAGCCCAGGAGTTGGAGGTTGCTGTGAGCTGTGTGAGGCCACGGCACTCTACCGAGGGCCATAAAGTGAGACCCTGTCTCTACAAAAAAATAAAAAGAAAACAATTCAAATGAACTTCAGTGCTACTGGAGTCTATTATAAAGTCAGTTGCAGCTCATAATTGCTGTGAAGTTAACCTCTGACCTTGAGGGGCATCATTTAGGAAAGGGAGCCAGGGTATAAATATTTCAGCCATCTCTTCTACATGTCAGACTAATTCTGGGAAGCACTATGTATCTAACCCTCAATAACACCCTTATACTGTTTTTTCCTCATTCTTTCCACTAACCCCATGCTTCCTGGATCATTCCTTAAACAGACTACTGCACCCAAGTATCTCTATCAAGTTATGCTCTCAGAGAAAGCCTAAATTTCAACAATACAACACTGATCCATTTACACAGAACTCAAACACAGGCAAAACCTATCTACGGTGATACAAGTTGCAAAGGTGATTGGGTTACCTAGCTGGGGTAATTGCAGTAGAGGGGCATAAGGGAAGTTCTTGGAGTACTGCCATCATCCCCGTCAAGATAGGGTTTAAACAGGCATTTCACTTTGTAAAACTTTAAGCTGTATGCTTAAGATGAGCCCGTTTGTATGTATGTTTTAATTTCAAAATTTAAAGGATGCAGGTGCTGATAGTTAGGAAAGATTACCACTAAGGTAAGTGTAGGCTTTTAAGGGAAATTGGACTTAAAGTCATTGAAAGACAAATCAAGTGCAAGGGCACATTCAGCTTTTCTGGATAATATTCCTCTCTTACCCTTGGCATCAGGCACGGATTACTGAGGGATTTGTTGGGAGGCTGACATTGAAAGGGGATTGAGAACTGTTAGTGAGATTTACTTGTAAGAATGCAACCCTCTGAAACAGACAAAAGGCATCTTTTAAGTGTGTTGTGAATATTAAGCCCTTCAGACTTTGCATTTCTGCTGTTTCCAAGATTGCCTTGAAGATCAATCCTCGCCGTTCATTCAATGTATTTTTTTAGAAACTGTGCTAAGCATCAGGGATCTATTAATGAACAGTAATAGATGTGGCTCCTACTCTTATTACTGATAAAATACATTAATCAAATAATGTTACAAACTGATATGCAACCATAATGCTTCAAAGAGATTCCTGGTTCTGAGAGCCTACTGACCTGGTTAAGAAAGGCAAAGGAAGAATCCTGGAGGAAGAGACACTGAGCTGAATTCAGTTTGAAAGATGAACTGAGGGCGGCGCCTGTGGCTCAACGGGTAGGGCGCCGGTCCCATATGCCGGAGGTGGCGGGTTCAAGCCCAGCCCCGGCCAAAAAAAAAAAAAAAAAAAAAAAAAGAAAGATGAACTGAAATTAACTAGGGAACCAAATGGGTGGGGAGCACAGCATATAAGAGAGACAAAGGGAAATACAATGTGGGATGGTGCCTGTGGCTCAAAGGAGTAGGGCGCTGGCCCCATACGCCAGAAGTGGCAGGTTCAAACCCAGCCCTGGCCAAAAAACTGCAAAAAAGAAAAGTCCAATGTGGCTGGAACAGGGAAACTAAAGAGGACTTGGTATAAAGAATGGAGATATGAGCAAAGATCTGGCCATATGTGGACTCATGTGCGTGGTTAAGTTTTGTCATTATCCTAAGGGCAAGTAAGCCAGACTTTTTTTTTTGAGACAGTCTCATTCTGTTGCCCTAAAGTGCTGTGGCACCATCATAGCTCACACCAACCTCAAATTCTTGGGCCTAAGCAATCTTCTTGCTTCAATCTCCCCAGTAGCTGAGACTATAGGCACCCGCCACAATTCCCAGCTATCTTAGAGACAAGGTCTTGCTCTTGCTCAGGAAATTCACTTGCCTCAGCCTCCCAGAGTGCTAGGATTATAAGCGTGAGCCAGACTGTTTTCTTTTCTCTTTTGAAAGAAAATGATTTAAAAATATTTGGCAAGAATTAAATGGGATTTTCATCAATAGGGATCCTAAGCCAGACTGTTTTTAAATCAAGAAGTACCACATACATTTTGAAAAGATCAACATGGCTGTCATACAGACAAGTAACAGGCAAGGATCAAAGTAGATATGAATAGACAATGGGCTACTGAACTAAGCCAAGAACAAGGTGATGGAAGCTTGAATGGGAATGGTGACAGTCAAGATGTAAAGAAAATGATGCAACAAATGTTCAGGACACATATGAACTGTAACAGGAGGAGCAAATATAATCACACGCTTACATCAGCTAGATAATGGGAGTATGCATTGTTTAATCTTGTTATTACTTGTTTTATGAGCACATTTCTTAAGAAAAAAGGCTTGTGACCAGGTTGCACCCAAGTTGTGCTTGGCATATTCAGAAGCTGCTATATATAAACATACTCAAGAAGAGAATTAACAATCGCCATAACATTGCCAAAGGTGGAGGAGCTACGGAATCAGTAAGAATGACAACTAAAACACACTGAAGAGTGAAAATTATGTATACAGAAATGCAGTCAGGAGACTGCCATCTATGTGGACAAAATCAAAACAGGACTCTTCAGAAACATCAAAGCTAGGAACAGGCTTCCAAAGACCTGAGAGAAGTAGAGGAAGTGAGCCTCCAAGTCATTTGCATGAAAACTATACACTCCTCAGCAAAGTGAGTTCGGTTAATATTTTGAAGGGAATCTATTCATGTGGTTGCTGGAGGCCAAGGCAGCATAAATTTGAGAAGTGCTGCCATGGGCCAGATCCGCAAACTAAGGAAGGGAAGGGTTTGTTAATTTGGTACTATTTCATTGGGAAGACCGTATTCTCAGAAAGAGGAGTAAACCAGGGGCTATCTCCAGAAATACTCAGATAAACAGAAAAGGATTCTGATTTCCTTAATCTTAACTAGATTTCCCCTAGGGCACTATCAAGACCTGCTCCATTCACTGCTCAAGGAAAAAAAGCTGAACACTTCCACAAGTAAAATTGGGACCTAGCAAGTACTGAGCACTGCAGCATCTCCAGCACTTCCTGGCAGCCAGACCCCAGTGGCTTCTGGAATCCTGGGGATCACCTAGATGGTGCTAGAATAGGTTTTTAGGGAGTATAAAACTCTTGAGGAAAAGGCAGATTTGGCTGGATGTGAAAACTAAAAGGTTCCAGGAGGAACAAATGTGGAACTAGGTGAGGTTAGGCTGGCAGCTGGCCATAGCTGGTTATAACAGACCACCTGGACCCACTGCAAGCCCTCTGGTTGAGGTAATTTCCCCAAGACAGGAAATGAAGCTTTGAAGCATCTCATGTATGCATCCCTGACCAAAGTATTCTCCAGGACAGGATAGAACAATTAAATGTGGCAGATACCAAAATGTTATCCTAGTAAGATTCCTAAACCTGGATGTGAACTATAAAGCTGTTAAACCAAGGACCAATAAGTGGGTGGATTCTTAGGTCTAGAATTTGCCAGGGCAAGAGAGAGACTATCCCAAATTCATAGCAAATTCACCACTGCAGAATGCGTGGGTCTGCAATTGACTGTCACTGGAACCCTTCCACATAATAGGTCCCTTTTGATAGTTTTTAGAACTCTCCAGATTACTCTGCTTAGTGCTTATAATGGGCCATGGCAGGCATCAGGGAACAGGGCAGAAACTACATAATCACAGTACAGTACCAAGTAATTTTTGCAAGATACTCAAAAGTTTTTATCTAAAACAAAAAAGGTTTAAAATTAAATGCTTTGGGTGCCCAAGGAATAAAATGGATGGGAGAGACCTTGTCCTCTGTATTCTTGATGCCACTTCTGAATCTCAACAAGATGCACGAAATGTAGGCTTTCAGGTGCTACCCACTTTTCAATGATCACCCTAGTCTATGACAAAGAGAGAAAAATGGTTTCCCTCCCTGTATCCTAGCTTTCCTCTCACCTACCCAGAAGCTTCCTAAGATACCAGGCTTTGGAACAGATTTCCATACAGGTATACGTGGGCCCTTTTCAGCTGCATTTGGCATATTAATAAATCATACCAGCCACCATTTCCTCTCTCTCATTTAACTAACATTCAATATATCCATGGGTATCCTTTTATCATCTACCTTGCAAGTCAAACACTGAGACATACCCATTGAAAACCTTGCCGCTGGGTGCAATGCTTTTCAATCTGGGTACAAAGTTAAAGTCAACTTGACAAATGAGCCAGAGACATAGATCGCAGTGTGCACTAGCACAACAGGGAACTTTCCCTAGGTTAACTGCAACACACATCCATAGTTAAGAACAGATCTTTCAAATTTGATAATATGCTCCCTTAATTATTCTAACTTTTCGAGATGTGTAAAAGACCCTAGGAATTACTGCCACACAGTTTTGTGTCAGACCTTCAGGACACATTTCCCTTAAAACTTTACTTCTGTACCTCACCTGAAAAAACACGCTTGTGCTCAGAAATGGAAATAACATGCCATACCCCATTCATCTTTGGCTTCAACTCATCATGTTGCACACACAGTGTTATACTAACCTACCCCCTCCTCATTATGTTTTGTAGTTTAAGCAGTAGGGATTCTCACCACAATTGAATTTAGTCTCTTTTAACATTAGACAACTTTTATCTGGTCAGATGATGTCTGTGTTCACCTTTTTCTCTGCATTGTCACTGGCAATAATTTCTAATTTATCCCAAGATCCTTCCACAAACTAAAATGCTAACATAGTGCTCCTTACTATAATAAACACCACAACATCTTGGGTGAGGTACATCATCAATAACGCTAGGATCCTTTAAGTTTATGTCATAGCCTGTATTATATATAATTAACTCACTGGTCACTCATTTCTGTGTCATAGATTTACTATTATCAAATGGTTTCCTTGTTTTTTCTTAGATGTCTTCTAAATTCAAGTGAAATGCATTTTCTTGGAAAAGATAATACGAACTAGAGTCCAGAAATTAAAACTCCTTTGACATTAGCTTAATTTAATTTTCCTCAAAGAGTATGTGACCAAGCCCTTTGGTCTCCCACAGAACGTAAGTCTTTAACAGTTATTTCCAGGTGGCGCCTATGGCTCAAAGGAGTAGGGTGCCAGCCCCATATACCAGAGGTGCTGGGCTCAAACCCAGCCCTGGCCAAAAAACTGCAAAAAATAAAAAAAGTTATTTCCTGAATGCCTTCCTGAAAATAAAAATTAGTACATGTTCTCCCAGGCCAGCCATGTTTCCAGAGGACAGTGTACCTTTCAAATAATCTCATTAAATACACACTATTTCCCTATTCAGTTATGTCAACAAAGCATATTGTTTCCTCTAGGTCACCTCAAGAGTACTTGTTTAGTCTGTCATCTATTCCAATTCTTTACTTTCCATATTACACAGTGAACTTTGCTTCTTCTAATTCTTTTAAACACATGCTGTTACCTAGTAGACTCCTTTAATGACCCTATGGCTTCAACAGATTTATCCTACTTCTTCCATTACATTTCTTAAGGCTCACTTTGCCCAGTATATTCCCTTCGAATTTATAATCTTTTATGTTGTTCTATCATTTTCCTTTTCTATTACACCGGGTTCCATCTAAAAGAACATACTTTAAAACACAACTGGTACCATCTTGGATACTAGGGTAACATGTAAACTGACATCTAGTGATATCTAGTGGAGTCCTTTTTTTTTTTTTTTTGTAGAGACAGTTTCACTTTATCGCCCTTGGTAGAGTGCCGTGGCATCATACAGCTCACAGCAACCTCCAACTCCTGGGCCTAGGCGATTCCCCTGCCTCAGCCTCCCTAGTAGCTGGGACTACAGGCGCCCGCCACAACGCCCAGCTATTTTTTTTTTGTTATTGTTGCAGTTTGGCCGGGGCTGGGTTTGAACCCGCCACCCTTGACATATGGGACCAGCGCCCCCTGCTCACTGAGCCACAGGTGCCGCCCTGGAGTCCTCTTTTCAAGCACTCCAAATCTATCATCCACTCCCCACCAGACACCTTTCAATGACCTCAGTACACTCAGGAGAGGCAGTAGCAAATTAGATAAAGTACCCTAGGTCAATGGGCTCCAAAGTACTTTCCCTATTAAGATCTCATGTACCATCAGGAAGAAATGTCCCAAGATTTCACTCTAATTATCCACCTTTCTCACCTGCTATCCACCAGTCATCCTGCCTGGAAAGTGTATACTTAGAAGTTACTGGGATATTTTCTTATATTACAATGAATGTAAGCTTACCATCTGATCCATGGCCTTTATGAACATTAGCTCAATTTTAAAAAACCCTGTACTAGCTGGGCACAGTGGCTCAAGTCTATAATCCTAGCACTCTGGGAGGCAGAGGTGGGTGGATTGCTTGAGCTCAAGAGTTCAAGACCAGCCTGAGAAAAAGCAAGACCCCCATCTCTACAAAACTTGAAAAACTGAGGCAAAAGGATCACTTGAGCCCAAGAGTTGGAGGTTGTTGCGAGATATGCCACAGCACTCTACCCAGGGCAACAGCTTGGGACCACTCAATAAAAAAAAAAAGAAAAAGGAAAAAGTACTTACTTGCGTATGATCAGATATCAGATATAATTCTACCATATGGTATACTTCAACAATGTTATGTTTACATTGCTACAGTTTTGACACATGAACCTGAATGTCAAAGTATTAAAACTGAGTATACCTGTGATTATAGACAGCTGGAGTGTTATTTTCCCAGTTACAAGAGGAAATCAAATTCACACCTGCCTGAAACCTAGAGTGTGAAATGACTCTTCATTCCAAAGTAGATGTTTCTTAGTATTTCAGCTTAAATTCACACACACGTATGTAGATTTTCAATGTGTGTGATCATGCTTTTTTTCTACAGAATTCAAAGTAGAGTTGGCCCTCTGTATCTATCTGTGGGTTCTGCATCCATGGATTCAAACTGTGGATTGAAAATTTCAAAGGCGGGGGGAAAAAATGACAAAAACCAATAAAGAAAGTGAAAATAAAAAATGCAGTCCCAACCATTTACATAGCATTTACATTGTATTAGGTATTGTAAGAAATGTGGAGATGATTTAAAGTATGCAGGAGGATTTGCATATGTTGTATGTAAATATTACACCATTTTCTAAATGACTTGAGTATCCATAGATTCTGTATTCATGGGTGTGTGTGTGTGAGGTCCTGGAATCATTCTCCCACCGATACCAAGGGACAAGACAGTACACAGTAAGTTAAATATACTCTTCTGTGCAAAGAGGAGCTAAAGTTAAAAGAAGAAAAAATAGACATTCTCATTTCTGTGTTAATTGGTCAGTATTTTCCAAAAACTAACAGTTACTACCATAAATATTGAACAGTTTTATTGGCATCTTAGCTCTGTAACAATTTCTTCTAAGCATAAAGACTATTCTAGTCATGGGTTACCGGCTAGATGTTTATGTATCATATAACGTCTTTAATTGTGCTTTGTCACTTTTGTATAAAATGATGTGATGTGACCGCTGATAGTATGGCAAAAAATGTCAGAACTAAATGCTACCAAGTAATATAGCACCACCTAAGGAACCCAGCGTTTCTGTTCTTAAAAATAACAACCTGTTTTTTTGCTGCAATTCTAGAAAACGTATGTATAAAAACCACAAATGAATCAGGCCTTTCAGGACTAGTAAGCATCATAACTCCGGCAGCTGTTTAATCCTTCTTTAGAAGATTTGGGAGCTAAATGCTACAATGCCTACTAAATCACTGCAATTAATCAAGTTGGAGGGCAAATATAAAAATTATTAAGTTTACATAGTCAAAGATCACTTCATGTACAATAAAAGTATGACCCTCACTACGTTCTCAATTATCTTGGAAGGCAAACTACAGAGTACCAGGAAATGAAAGAGTGTTCCTACTTTCAGTAACACTGCAACACATGGTCAGAATCCAGAAGTAACTGGACTATAAAATACCAACTAAAAAGACAAACAGAAGAAAGTAAGATTCATTCTGTTTCTATTTTCCTGAAAGCTTAATGCATGTGCAACTCTTCTAGTTAAGGAAAAAATGACTTAGCAAACAACAAAAACCTCAAGGAGTTTCAGCTATCCCACAAAGCACTGATGAAAAGGCAGAACATTGTTCTTAACTTTTTCATTAGCATGAAAAAAGTCCTTTTGCCCAAGAATGTTCACTCCATGTCATTACTTGACTCCTTAATCCAACAAGCATCTTAATGAAATATAATGTGTGTGTGCTGGTATGCATGTTTATGACTCCAAGTAAAATAGGAGGCCGCTGTAAAACAAAGAATTTGAAACAATAATACAAAAATAAAAAACCAGGGTATTTTTTTCTCCAAATTCCTGGTTTAATAAGGACTTATTTTGAGGAAAAAAGTTCCCAAACATCAGGCTGTTCACAAAAATAACCCACAGTATCAACTTTAGAAAACAAATCTTAAGACTATTACACTAATTATTTTTCTAGAGGATGCATTTGACATGCCAACTCTCATTCACAAAAATACATTGTTACATTTGTGTTGAATTGCCCCACATTAGCACTCTTACATGGGGTATAACACATACTTCTAACTCAAAGCTGCTCTTAGGTGCTACTTGAACTAAATGAGATTGCCTTTGCAGTTAGGGAAGCAACTACTGAACTCATGTATGAATGGAAAGAACTGTACTCCCTGCATGACAAGAGATTATTTTGGAGACAGCTGATAAAAACCATACATCCTTTTTATTGTTAAGTCATAAAGAGGTATCAAAATTAAAAGCAAAACATTACAGGGTAAGACTTAACAAAACTACTAGGAGCATCAAAGGAAGTGAAAATGGGACTAGGCGCAGGGCAATATGAATTAATGAACATGGGAAGGACAAGGATAGGGACAACAGTGAGCATGTGGTGAAGATACTAGGGGGAGAGGATCTGGTGAGAATTTTGATCTACACAAGCGCCTAGGTAAAGAAATAATGGGATAAGATTTCTAAACCCCACTATGTGCTTAAGAGTCATCCTCGCCATTGGCGCTGTCTCTGTCATCCTCTCCTTCCTCAGGCTCTTTTTCATCATCCTTGATCAGCTCCAGCTGTTGAGAAAAATGCAAATAGGATATAAGTTACAGGTACTTCATGTGTCCCTCAAAGTCCCTCTGTTGTCTTATACTTTCCTTTCCCATGGTTTTCACCTGGTCTTCTCCCCTATCTTCATTATCATCATCATCTAGGAGGTCACCCTCCTCAGCAGAGTCATCAGCACCCCCCTCAGACTCCATCTTCACATTAGTCTCATCTTTCTTCAGGGAGCTGCTGCTCTGCTCCTCTTCTGATTTATCATTCTTCAGCTCTACTGTGGATGAGAAGAACAAGTCTGTCAATGGGCAAGTCATGTCCACAGGATGTAGATTATCCTGACTAATAATCATAGAACTGCAGAACAAGTCTAAATCCTCCCACACAAATGCCATTCCCAATTCAAACTCCAAGTTTTCTTCATATTAAATTTCAAGTAATATTCCACTATTCCAACATGTACTTTCAACTGTCTTAAGTAAACTAACCAAAGGTAACCCAACAAGTAGTAAGATCATTACCTGCTGCTTGTTTGCTCTGCTCCTTTTCAATTTTTTCCAGGTTTTCCAGTAAAGAATCCACTTTTTGTTTTATCTGGGTCAACTCCTTCTTAATGGCCTGAAGGTCATCTCCTTTCACTTCAATACAAACAAAACACTACATTAGAATCAAATATAGCAGAAGCTATCAGTGTATGTCCACTATACTATACCAGGAGCCCAGAGGTGATCACTGGTAAGAAACTGAGTAATGATTTTCTTTTCATGTCAAACGGTTAATGTGCCGGAATAAGATTCATGGGAGGCAGATCTCAAGCATGCGCATGAAAACCCAATCATCACACTTATGAACTACAAAAGGATTGAGTAATAATCTTTTTAAATAATTAAAAGGGCGGCGCCTGTGGCTCAGTGAGCAGGGCGCCGGCCCCATATGCCGAGGGTGGCGGGTTCAAGCCCAGCCCCGGCCAAACTGCAACAACAAAAAAAAAAATAGCCAGGCATTGTGGCGGGCACCTGTAGTCCCAGCTACGCAGGAGGCTGAGGCAGGACAATCGCCTAAGCCCAGGAGTTGGAGGTTGCTGTGAGCTGTGTGAGGCCACAGCACTCTACTGAGGGTGATAAAGTGAAACTCTGTCTCTACAAAATAAATAATTAATTAATTAATTAATTAATTAAAAAAAAAAAGGTTTGGGGCAGCTCCAGTGGCTCAAAGGGGTAGGGCACCGGCCCCATATGCCAGAGGTGGCAGATTCAAACCCAGCCCTGGCCAAAAACTACAAAAAAAAAAAAGTTTAAGAGGTAGAGTTACACTATGTTATAGAGGCTAGACTGCAGTGGTACTTCACAAGCATGATAATCATACAATATATCCTTGAATTTTGGCCTCAAGCAACCTTCATGCTTCCACATCCCAAAGTAGTTAGGAGTACACGCCCACATGCCACTGCACATGGCCTTCTAAAATATTTCACTGGCTTACATATTTCTACTTTGCAAGGGGTTCAACATAGAAAGATAAAAATCCTCAAAGTATCATCTGAATTTAGTTTTTGAACTACACAAATCCTTTCATAAATTTAAAAAGTTACTTCAGGGCGGCGCCTGTCCCATATACCGAGGGTGGCAGGTTCAAACCCGGCCCCGGCTGAACTGCAAACCAAAAAATAGCTGGGCGTTGTGGCAGGCGCCTGTAGTCCCAGCTACTTGGGAGGCTGAGGCAAGAGAATCGCTTAAGCCCAGGAGTTGGAGGTTGCTGTGAGCTGTGTGATGCCACGGCACTCTACCGAGGGCCATAAAGTGAGACTCTGTCTCTACAAAAAAAAATAAAAATAAAAAAAACAAATAAAAAGTTACTTCATACGATAAGGTCTAATGACTTCCTGCAAATTACCAAACTGTTAGTGATAAAAGACGGCCTAGAGATGACCCCTTAATCACTAAGTTGTCCTCTTCCACTATTTTGACTGTACAGAGCCAAATGGCACAAAAATAATACATCTACATTGATTTCCCTATTTCAAAACACAAGAAAAACAAAAACCATCCAAAGCAGAAATAATAATACATACACTTTCCAGACTTGGAAGAAGAACCTCGCTGTCCACTCTTAGAATTGAAGCCACTTTTCCCCCTTCGTGAGGTGTTTCCTGATACACGCTGGCGTTTTGAGGGCACCACAGCCCGAGCAATAGGAGGAGGAGGAGGAACACGGGCTGGGTAACTGTACATCCTATTGGACAAAAGTAAAAACAGAATTCCTTTACATCTAATTTTAAGACCGCAAGATCCAAGAGTGACATTAAATAATAATACCGTTATTTCTAAGTCTTTACTTTTTATTAGTATTTTTAACACTATAGTAACTTTCCTTCAAGAAAATATTACACATGCATATATGTCCAACAATATAATAGGCTGGCCTTAAAAACTGAAGATAAGGAGGCTGAGGCAAGAGAATCGCCTAAGCCCAGGAGTTGGAGGTTGCTGTGAGCTGTGTGATGCCACGGCACTCTACCGAGGGCCATAAAGTGAGACTCTGTCTCTACAAAAAAAAAAAAAAAAAAAACTGAAGATAAGGGCAGCACCTATGGCTCAGTGGGTAGGGCGTGGGCTCCATACATATATATATACAAACACACACACTTGAGGGCGGCGGGTTCGAACCTGGACCCAGCCAAACTGCAACTGCATGGAAATTAAAATACATACACAAAAACACATTTTTCTTTTTCACTATTATGTTCCTAAGATTACATAAACCTTTTTGTCTTTTTGCCGGAAATCACTCAAAATACAAAGATCTAGACTCTACCACTGGAATTTTACCCTTTAACTCACACTATTTTCATCAGACAATAATAAAAACAAAATAGTAACAATTTAGATCTGTGTAATGGTGCCATGAACACAAGGAGAGGTGAATACTCTAGTCAATTGAAGAAAAATGAGTAGTTAAGTAGCTTTTAATAAAACAACTGCTGTTCGGGCAAAAAATGAATTCTCAAATAGTCAAAGACTTCAAGTTATTGTAGATGTTTAAGCAAACAAGAGAAAACATGAAGAGAAAAACCATAACCACTGTTTTAACACTTAGGATCAAAGGGCTAAGAAGAAATAAGCAGCTCAAGATCCTGCTTCAAGAACCAGCTACAAATTAACCCAATTGGAAAGCTATACCGCAGTCCCCAAATGAAGTACCACTCCTACTTATGAACAGAGGCTATGACAGGTAATAGGTAAATGTTATCTGTTCCACCCACCAACAAATTTAACTTAAGAACAAATCCATCAGGGATTGCCTGTGAATCATGAGGCAACAGATAGCTGCAGATTCCCTCGTGATTAATCCTGGACTGTGTGAGAGTCTTAACAAAAAGTTCATTATGTAAATCAAAAAAACGGAATGTTAAGTATCACATAAAATCTGACCAGAATAAAAAAGTAATTAGAATACCATTTGAAAGAGATTTTTCCTACTGATATAATAGCTAATTATCTGGTTGGGTAGATGGCTCACACTTGTAATCCCAGCACCCCTGGGAGGCTGAGGCAGGAGCATCACCTGAGCTCAGGAATGTGAGACCAGCCAAAATAAGGATGAAACCAGCCTCTATTAAAGTAGAAAAATTTGCCAGGCATGGTACGGTACCTGAAGTCCCAGCACCTTGGGAGGCTGAGGCAGGAAGATGAATAGCTGAAACCCTGGAGTTTGAGGTTGCTATGAGCTAAGCAACCTCAATGGCACATTAGCCTGGGCAAGAGAAAGAGACTGCTTCAAAAAAAAAAAAAAAACTAAACTAATTATCTAATAAGCATATTAAGACAAAGAATCCCTAGTCCACTCACCAAATTAAAAGCATTTACAAGGCACTTCATTAAAAATAACAAAATTACAATGGGAAGCTTCTTAAATGGATATTGTGACTGTAAGAGATGAGATGTATCATGTTCCCTGGGTCTCAAAAATCCCTCCTCCTTAACAATAAATTTCAATGACACCAAAGTGGAAACAAGAAGGATTAACTGATTATTCTTAAATCTCTTGAATATATTTGTATGCCATAGTGGTTTCTTGGCTTAAAAAATATGGACAAATGAGGCCGGGCGCGATGGCTCACGCCTGTAATTACAGCACTTAGGAAGCTGAGGTGGGTGGATTGCCTGAGCTCACAGGTTCCAGAGCAGCCTGAGCCAGAGTGAGACCTCATCTCTAAAGTATCCGGGGGTAGCGCCTGTGGCTCAAAGGATTAGGACGCCAGCCCCATATACCAGAGGTGGTGGGTTCAAACCTGGCCCTGGCCAAAAACAACAAAAAAAAAAAACTGCAAAAAAAAAAAAAGAATAAATAAAAATAGCCGGGCATTGTGGTGGGTGCCTGTTATCCCAGCTACTTAGGAGGCTGAGGCAAGAAAATTGCTTAAACCCAAGAGTTGGAGGTTACTGTGAACTGTGACGTCACAGCACTCTAGCAAAGGCTACAAAGTGAGACTCTGTCTCAGAAACAAACAAAACTATGGATAAATTGAAATAATTTGATTTACAAATGTTAAGTGTCAAATAGTAAACAACTCTGTAAACTAATTTTCAGACACTGCTGACCACAATAAACAAATAAAAGCTGGAATGTGAAATATTTCACAGCTGACAGCAATCTAGGAAAAGCGTTTTAATAGGTTTCTTTTCCGCAAATTACTTTTTAAAAAATTTTAGCCATCCAGGCTCAGCACCGTAGGTAAGCTCAGTGAGTAGTACGCTAGCCACATATAGGGAGGCTGGCAGGTTCAAGCCCAGCCTGGGACTGCTAAACAGTGACAACTGCAACCAAAAACAAAATAGCCGGTGTTGTGGCAGGCATCTGTAGCCCCAGCTACTCAGGAGGCTGAGGCAAGAGAATCGCTTAAGCCAAAGAGTTGGAGGTTGCTATGAGCCATGACACCACAGCACTCTACTGAGGGTGACATAGTGACAGTGTCTCAAAAAATAAAATAAAATAAAATTTCAGCTATTCTGAATCATAAAATCACTCCCTCCTCCATACAACGTTGATTTCACCAAATTCAGTTTAAGCATGCAGCCTCATTATAATTGCAATGAAGTTGTTAGGTTTTATTCATTTCAACTGTTTTTGATCTACAATGGAAAAACTTCAAGAACATCTTTCTTTTTTTTTTTTGGTTTTTGGCCGGGGCTGGGTTTGAACCCGCCACCTCCGGCATATGGGACTGGCACTCTACCCCTTGAGCCACAGGCGCCACCCAAGAACATCTTTCTTCATGCTTGTTTCCAATTCCCTTTAAAAAGAGAGATTTTACAAGCCACTATATCCAGACTTTAGGGTGGCTAAAAATCCTTAAAACTGCTGGCTAAGGGCGGCACCTGTGGCTCAGTCGGTAAGGCGCCGGCCCCATATACCGAGGGTGGCGGGTTCAAGCCCGGCCCGGCCAAACTGCAACCAAAAATTAGCCGGGCATTGTGGCGGGTGCCTGTAGTCCCAGCTACTCGGGAGGCTGAGGCAAGAGAATCGCTTAAGCCCAGGAGTTGGAGGTTGCTGTGAGCTGTGTGAGGCCACGGCACTCTACCGAAGGCCAGAAAGTGAGACTCTGTCTCTACAAAAAAAAAAAAAAAAACTGCTGGCTAAAATGAGGGAAAAAAAATTTTATTTTCTTATTTATATGAGACAGTCTCACTGTGGATCTGGCATCATCACAGCAAACCCAATTTTCTGGACTCAACGGATCCTCCTGCCTGTCTCCCATGTAGTTGGGACAACAGGTGCTTGCCACAATGGCCAGCTAATCTTCCCATTTGTAGTTCAGACAGGAAGTCTCACACTTCTTGCTCAGGCTGGTATGGAACTCTCCAGCTCAAGTGATCGACCCTCCTGCCTCAGCCTCCACAGTGCTAGATTAGAAGTAAGATTCACTGTGGCCAGTCCCCAAAAGTTTTAAATAACATGTCCACAAAGAGAAGTGTGCCATTTAAGAGGAGCTAATGAGGACAAAATATAGCATAATCTACCTAAAGAACATGAATCCCTTTTCATGGTATTTACTAAAAAATAAATACTAGGAATAGTGGCCAGAAGCAATGGCTCATGCTTATAATCCTAGCACTCTGGGAGACAAGGTTCATGGAGCCTGAGAAAGAGCAAGACCCTGTCTTAAAAAAAAAAAAAAAAAAGCTAGGTGTTGTGGCAGACACCCATAGTCCCAGCTACTTGGGAGGCCGAGGCAAGAGAATCACTTGAGCCTGAGAAAAAAAAAAGCCAGGTGTTGTGGCAGACAGCCATAGTCCCAGCTACTTGGGAGGCCGAGGCAAGAGAATCACTTGAGCCTGAGAGTTTGAGACTGCTATGACACCAAAGCACTCTACAAGTCAAATCATACTGTGTGTCCTTTGATTCCTTGGATTACAACTTTCCAAAATCCAATTTCTTTGGATTACAACTCTTAGGATGCTATCAAAGTGTATTCTTGGCTGGGCATGGTGGCTCTTTCCTATAATACTAGTACTCTTGGGAGGCCAAGGCAGGAGGATTGTTTGAGCTCAGGAGTTCAGAGACCAGCCTGAGCAAGAATGAGAGGCCTACTCTCTACTAAAACTAGAAAAAACTAGATAGGCGTGGCAGCGCATGCCTGCAGTCCCAGTTTCTTAGGAGGAGGCTGAGGCAAGAAAATCACTAAAGAGTTGCTGTGAGCTACGATGCCACAGTACTCTGCAGAGGGTGACAAACTGCCTCAAAAAAAGAACAAAGGCAATAAAATGTGAGTATATGGGCAAATTGGAACCTTTTTGCATTGTTGATAGGAATTTAAAATGGTACAACTACTTCGAAAAACCATTTGGCAGTTCCTTGTAAGTTTAAACATGTAATTACTATCTACCCAAAGTAATTCTCCTAGGTATATACCCTCAAAAAAGGAAAACATATGGGCAGCTGCTGTAGCTCAGTGAACAGGGTGCCAGCCACATACACTGAGGCTAGTGGGATGGGGTCAGACTGGGACAGCTGAACAACAAGGACAACTGCAACAACAACAAAAAATAGGCGCTGTGGCGGGTGCCTGTAGTTCCAGCTACTTGGGAGGCTGAGGCAAGAGAATCGCTTAAGGCCAGAGTTTGAGGTTGCTGTGACGCCACGCACTCTACCCAGGGCAATAGCTTAAAACACTGTCTCAAAAAAAAAAAAAAATCATAAATGTCTTAACACAATAACTAAGAAAATGCCAGGAAGGCTATGTTAACCAGTTTGATGAAAAATTTCAAATTATATTTAAAACCAGTGCATGATGCCCCATGATCTCATTAATATACATGGCTATGATTTAATTAAAAATAAATAAAATAAATGAAGGCCTCAAAAAAATAAAATAGATCACACAAAAGCTTGTGTATCGGCATTGTTCAAGATGTTAAAACCATTAAACCCATTAAATGCAATATAAATCTATGAAAGCAATGAAAAGACTGAAACATTATTAAGTGAGTAAAGCCAGTTACAAGACACACAATTAAGATTACATTTATAGGACCACCCACAGGTTGGGCGCCTGTGGCTCTATGGTTAGACGGCCGGCCCCATGCACCAGGGATGGCAGGTTTGGACCCAGCCAGGCCTAGCAAACAAACAAAAAAAGACCACCAACAATAGGCAAATCAAGACATAGAAAGTAGATTAGTGTTTGCTCAAGATCGGGGGGCATGGGAAATAACTAATGATTAACAAGTTTATTTATAGGGTGATAGAACATTCTAAAATTAGATCCTGGTCACCACTACATAATTTTCAATACGGTGAAGTAAACCGTAAAACTTTAAATGTTTGAGATGAATTTTATGGTTTGTCAATAATATCTCAAGAAAACTAAGAGAAAAAAGTAACAAGAAAGTTGTCAAAGTCTACTTGGATGAAGAATGGCCTAAAGGAGAATCCTAAAAACCCTTGAGTATTTTTGAGATTAGGTAAAATTAGAATAGATACACCACTCCATTCGAGTCATATGGCAGACTCTCTTACACAGACTCAAAAGCTGTTCCTTCGAATTATCTTCAACCTACAAGTCCAGCACACAATAAAAATTGGAAATAAGCTTAAACATTCTATCTTTCCCAAGTAGCCCAGAACCCTTTAGTTTTGTGAATAGCCCTTTCCACGCAGACTTCAAAACCTAAATATTTCAGTGTTCTCCATTAATGCACACATAGAAAGCCCACTTCTCAGATACAGTGCTAGTCAGGAACATGAAAAGTGCAAGGTGTCTGCTCCTCTAATAGCAATGATATGAAGATTTCAACTTATATTCCTATTTAACTTGTTTAGGCAAAGTCTAAAACTGCACCTAGAACAAAATAAGAGCTCATACAAATACAGTACAGGAAATTATAAGTTTGCCTTTTCCATTTTTGTTGCTTTTTCAACAGTTTCACCTTAACTACTTACTTCATGCTCTACCAATATACCACTTTTAAAAAAGTTCTATAGGGCAAGTATCGACAGAAAAAGTGGTGTTTCCCAAAACTCTTTTCACAACCCCTCAAACCCTGCAACCTCCCTTCCAATCTCAGTTTTGATTATTCTCCAAGTACCTTTAACCCAATCACATCAAGAGCAGTCTGCTTCACACCTGCCCCTTACCTCTCCATTAACCGTTTGACACATCTATTTTCCCCTCTAGTTTCACTGTCTTAGCCATGGAGCTGTTTTGAAGATATCACTATGGATAGAATACAACCCCTTACTACCCTACCCTACATTCTTTCTAATTACAGTTAGCTGCCCATCCACCATACCAAAAACCTGTATAATCCTTTACTTAGGCTCTACCCCTAATAGAGTCTACCTTAAATTCTCCTCCTTATTATCAAAGGTAAGTTCAAATACAGCAGTTTGTGAAACCAGCCCAGGTTCTATAAATCCTAACAAGGAACATTATAGCCTCTGGGGCAACACAATCTATCTATGAAAGAATACTGTATAATATAGAACACATAATAGCCCCTATTAATTTCATAGTACTTTTCACTGGATGACACACTGATCACCACATACATGTCTAGTTTGCCCTGAAATTTTACAATGTACTTTAATGTACTTTATTTCATTTCTCTTCTAGTCCTAATGCATTGGCATATTCACCAAATAATTTAAACAGGAAGAAATAACAGCATTCTGAAAACTTATAATAAAATAATTTTACAGCCTGGTCACGAATACACTTTAAAAAGTGTTGTTCATGTACTATATGTATAACGTAATGTTACTGAATCTATTATGCCTCAAAGACCACAAGTCTTTATAGATCAGCCTTTTGCTTACCGGGTGTTTAACATGTCTAAGTTATCATACTATGTAGTCTGTCATCAAACTTGACTGATTTAACTCTTTATGGTATTTCACATGATCCTAAATTCTCGAGATTAGAATGAATGAGAATTACTTGGCTGGCCATATGGAATCTATTCTTTTTTAAACTAAGACTATCATTAACATGTAAAATTCACCCTTTGCAAATGTACAACTCAGTGCTTTATAGCATATTCAAAAGCTCTGTAATACCACCATCATCTAGTAAAGGGCATTTTAATGAGCAACCAATCTTGCAAGGGAACAAACAGTAGGGTTGTAATTGATTAAAATCTATAGAAAATATATTTTACGTATTTTTCCAAAAGCAGAGTGGTTTTATATACATGAAAACAGTAAATATTTGAGGAGAAAAAAATATATATTTATAGATCATGCCTGGTTATAATGATGGCAGGTTAATTGTGACAAAGATGAATTCCATGTACTTGTCAGTCTAAGAACTTCCAGATCTATTTTTAGTACCATCCAATAATTTTGTTTGAAAAACAAGGTTCCCTAAAAACCATAGCCTTGAGTACTTAGTACTTCCAACCCAACACTGTGCTAACAATTCACTTTTATTGCAACAATTTTGGCCTAGTAACATACGATGTCTTCAACTGTACAATTTTAAAAGTGAATGACTGGAGGAAAAAAAAAAAAAATCAACTTGAAAAGAAAATTTTTTTTTTTTTTGGTAGACACAGAGTCTCACTTTATGGCCCTCAGTAGAGTGCAGTGGCCTCACACAGCTCACAGCAACCTCCAACTCCTGGGCTTAAGCGATTCTCCTGCCTCAGCCTCCCGAGCAGCTGGGACTACAGGAGCCCGCCACAACGCCCGGCTATTTTTTGGTTGCAGTTTGGCCGGGGCCGGGCTTGAACCCGCCACCCTCGGCATATGGGGCCGGTGCCCTACCAACTGAGCCACAGGCCCCGCCCTGAAAAGAAATTTTCAATAAAGAATTTGAAAAAGAAATAAGATGTATTGAGGAATTGCTCTTAAGACGAACAGTCCTCCAAGAGAACTGATCTAGCAAGAATGTTCATACAAGCAACAAGAACCACCTAGAATTAGATTCTTGTCCAGGAGCTCTTTGGCTATCAGATTTTCAACATCAACAAATGTTTTTTACACTAGAGTGACTTAAGCACCCTAAATTTATACCAACCCCATGAGTACCACCCTAAAGCTAAAAGCTACTCAGTAGATTAACAGATTTAAAAGGATGGCTAATGAATGCACTATGCTAGTGCCAATATGTCATACACTAATAAATATGAAATGGTAATTTCACTTACATTGGCAATTTATCTTAAATTCATTTAAGAACTTTTAACACCTATACATCAGTAATAGCATTAAGAAAAAAAACTTGAATTTTTTACCACTAAAATATAAACTGTGGCAAGTGAAATAGATAATACTAAATTATTAAGAAATACACTTTACATTGAAGATAAAGCACAATTTCTGATACTCGTATTAGAATACTCCGAATCTAAAATGCTACAGTATGACAACAGCAAAAGCTTGCACTAGAACTGAACCAAAATAATTCTTGTTTGTATCAGGCAATAGCTCTTAACTCCCCTTCCAGGTGACCAAAAATGAGTAACAGTCCTCTTGGCAGTTACTCTCAAATGCTCAGGAAGTGATTTCTTTTTCAAATTCTTTGTTGAAAATTTCTTTTCAAGGGCTTGGGGCTTGTAGCTCAGTGCCTAGGGCTCCAGTGACATACACTAGAGCTGGAGGGTTCGAATCCAGCCAGGGCCTGCCAAACAACAAATACAATCAAAAAATAAGGTGGCGCCTGTGGCTCAATGGATAGGGCACTGACCCCATATACTGAGGGTGGCGGGTTCAAACCCTGCCCTAAAGTACAACAAAAAATAGCTCGGCACTGTGGCAGGTGCCTGTAATCACAGCTACTAGGGAGGCTGAGGCAAGAGAATCAATCACCTAATCCCAGGATTTGGAGGTTGCTGTAAACAGTGACGCCACAGCACTGTACCGAGGGCGATAGTGACTCTATCTCAAAATAAATAAATAAAAATAAAAATAGCTGAGCATTGTGGCGATTGCCTATAGTCCCAGCTACTTGGAAGGCTGAGGCAAGAGAATTGCTTAAGCCCAAGAGTTTGAGGTTGCTGTGAGCTGTGATGCTACAGTACTCTACCAAGAGTGACAAAGTGAGACTCTGTCTCAAAAAATTTCTTTTCACACTGATTTTTTTTCCAGTCATTAACTTCTCTTTTTTGCAGTTTTTGGCCAGAGCTGGGTTTGAACCCACCACCTCTGGCATATGGGGCAGGCTAGGATCCTACCCCTTCAAGCCACAGGCACTGCCAGTCATTAACTTTTAAAATTGTTCACTTGAAGGCATCACATGTTTGTTACCAGGCCAAAAATGTTGTAATAAAAATGAATTGTTAGCGCAGTGTTGCAAGTACGTAAGTACTTAAAGCTTTGGTTTCTGGGGAATCTTATTTTTCAAGCAAACTTCATGGATGGTACTAAAAATACTGCAGTCCAAATGTAAGGCTATAGGATCCAATCTTTTTTCTTTCTTTTTTTTCTTTAGAGACAGTCTCACTCTATCACCCTCAGTAGGTAGAGTGATTTGAAGTCACAGCTCACAGCAACCTCCAACTCCTGGGCTTAGGCGATTCTTGCCTCAGCCTCCCAAGCAGCTGGAACTACAGGCGCCTGCCACAATGCCCATCTATTTTTTTTTTTTTTTACAATTTGGCCAGGGCTGGGTTTGAACCCACCACCCTTGGTATATGGGGCCAGCGCCCTACCCACTGAGCCACAGGCACAGCCCAGAATCCAATCTTCTATCATCTAAGTCTCTAACTTTTGATCATTCTCCATATTATAGGTAAAGATTCTGTAGTGTCTGAAGGGATAAAAATAATAACTTAAAGGCCAGGTGCAGTGGCTCCTGCCTGTAATCCTAGCACTCTGGGAGGCCGAGGCGGTGGATTGCCTGAGCTCATAGGTTCAAGACCAACCTGACCTGGGTGGTGCCTGTGGCTCAGCGGGTAGGGCGCCAGCCCCATATGCTGAAGGTGGCGGGTTCAAACCCAGCCCCAGCCAAACTGCAACAACAACAAAAAATAGTTGGGCGTTGTGGCTGGCGCCTGTAGTCCCAGCTACTTGGGAGGCTGAGTCAAGAGAATCGCCTAAGCCCAAGGATTTGGAGGTTGCTGTGAGCTGTGTCACGCCACGGCACTCTACCGAGGGCGATCAGGTGAGACTCTGTCTCTACAAAAAAAAAAAAAAAAAAAAGAACAACCTGACCAAGAGTGAGACCCCATCTCTAAAAATAGCCGGTGTTGTGGTGGGCGCCTGTAATCCCAGCTACTTGGTTATGGTGAGGCAAAAGAATGGCTTGACCTTAAGATTACTGTGAACTGTGACACCAGAGCAACTCTAGGCACTTCAGGCACTTTACTGAGTGAAACAAAGTGAGAATCTGCCTCAAAAAAAAAAAAAAAAAAAAAAAAAGCTGGGTGCAGTGGCTCTGGGAGGGTGAGGGGAGGCCTGAGGAAGGAGAACTGTTTGAGCTCAGGAGTATGAGACTTGCCTAAATAAAAGTGAGACCGACTCCAGAAAAAAAAAAAAAAAAAAGGAAAACCCAGCCAGACATCACAGGGACCACCTGTAATCCCAGCAGCTTCTGAGGTTGCAGTGAGCTACGATGCCACTGCACTCCGCTCAGGGAATAGGGTGAGACTGTACCAAAAAAAAAAAAAAAAAAAAAAGAAAAAAATTTACACTTGATCACTAACATCCACGGACACTGAAGGAGAACTACAAATCACTCTTAACTAGCTATCCTTGGGGTGGCGCCTGTGGCTCAGTGAGTAGGGCGCCGGCCCCATATGCCGAGGGTGGCGGGTTCAAACCCAGCCCCAGCCAAACTGAAACAAAAAAATAGCCAGGTGTTGTGGCGGGCGCCTGTAGTCCCAGCTGCTCGGGAGGCTGAGGCAAGAGAATCACGTAAGCCCAAGAGTTAGAGGTTGCTGTGAGCCGTGTGATGCCACGGCACTCTACTGGAGGGCGGTACAGTGAGACTCTGTCTCTACCAAAAAAAAAAAACAAAACAAAAAACTAGCTATCCTTGCAAACTCCAGTGAGAACTTCCTTTGAGTGTCACGTTGGTGTTCAAAGGTTCAGATTCTGAACCATTCCAGATTTGAATTAGGGCAGATTGGAGGAGAACATGCTAAACATCACAAATTACCACCCGCAAAATCAATTTAGTAGAAAATGGACCAGACATAGGATGAGACTAAGGAATTATTTTATGCATAAATGGTATGGTATGTTCATAGAAGCAGTCTTTAACTTCTAATGACATACACTGAAATATTACAGATAAATTCCACAACATAACTGGAAAAGAGAGGAATAGACAAAACAAAATGGTCCGTGATTTCACAGTTGAGGTTAGGTATCTAATACACATAAGTACTTGGAGATTTAAAAAAACACCTCTAGGAATCAAGCATTAACCTTTGTTTTACTATGCATTAGTTTGGAAGACAATAATCCTACGTGTAACTACAGTACAATTTGGAAGGATAGGAGTTTTTCAAGAGACCCTTCCCTTAGGTATCATAACCAACAAAATATGCAATAATAACAACGTATGTCCCGTTAACATGGTTAAAATAATAAAATGAAAAATTGTAAATTTCAGTATCCTTAGCAAACAAGCAATTTGCAGAGATTTTAAAAAAGGAAAGATGCTCTAAAATGATTGGGAATCCTTCAGAGTAAACACTATAAAATTTTTGGGTCATTTGTAATGCAATTTTCAATTTTTCATGTTTCCTTTGGTCTTCATAGCAATTCAGTGAGAAAGCTATTATTAGTCTCATTCTAGGGATAAGAAAACCGAAATGGTATTATTTAATGGTTCTGCTAACAACCTGCTTGGCTAAGTGACATAGCTTTGGATTCCTGAACTGTTCTCTCCTCTGCTACCTAACAGCTTTTTTTTTGGAGACAAGAGACTCACTATATCACCACAGCATCACAACTCACAGCAACCTCAAACTCTTGGGCTTAAGTGATTCTCTTGCCTCAAGCTTCCCAAGTAGCTGGGATCACAGGTACCCACCACAACACCTGGCTCTTTTTTTTCTTTTTATCTAGCAGGCCAGGGCTGGTTTGAACCCACCAGCCCTGGTGCATGTGGCCAGCGCCCTAACCACTGTGAATTTAAGATCCCAAAAAGATAGACAATAAAGAAACAGATTTAAAGACCATAATTATATCCTAAAATACTTATGTAAATTTCATGTTAAGATTATGATTTAAAAAACACTCAAATCCAGGCTGGGCGCCTGTAGCTCAAGCAGCTAAGGCGAGAGCCATATACACCAGAGCTCACAGGTTAAAATCCAGCCCATGCCTGCCAAACAATGACAACTCCAACCAGAAAATAGCAGGGCGTTGTGGCAGGCGCCTGTAGTCCCAGCTACTTGGTAGGCTGAGGCCGGAGAATCACTTAAGCCCAGGAGTTGGAGGTTGCTATGAGCTGTGATGCCATGTGGCACTCAACCTAGGGCAACAAGCTTGAGGCTCTGCCTCAAAAAAAAAAAAAAAAAAAAAAAAAAATTCAAATCCAGTGAATGCCTTTCACCCCCATTTTTCCAAAGAAGGTAACACAGGAGATACAACATCACTAAGTTACAAATTGGGATAAATAATAATAATCTGAACCTTATGATGACGAAAAATCTTAATGACTTCTGGAAGAATATTAGTACCATTTTTCTAAGTGGTTTTTTTTGCCCTATACCAGGTCCTTCTTTCTACCCAACCTCGTACCTCCCATATCCTGCCTTAGTTATTTCTCAAACCAGCAAAAAACTACTGAAACTGCCACCTTTCTACCTTGAGAACAATTCTTCCTTTCAGCTTCAAAGGCCATCTACCATACAAAAACACGAAATGAGTTCTCTATCCATCCTGAAGTATTTAAGTTCCTAATGTGGTCCATCTCCTAAAATTCTTGACTAAAGTTTTCATTTTCCCCAACAAAGATCTCAGTACCCTAGTTAATAATAAGCTCTTCACCAGTTACAACCTTGTTGCTCCATACCAGTTATCAGTTTACCTACTGGCTGAGGTTACAGTAGAAAGTCATGACTTTTCAGACTTTTCAGTCATGACTTTTCATAACACAAAGCAATATAGCAATAGCTCAAAGAGTAACTAAAAGAATACTATTGCCTCTTGAGCAACTGAAAAATGACATCACCAAATTTTATGGCTGAACAGCAAGGGTAAGGAAACTTGAAGATGTCTGCAAATATGTAATTACTTTACTATTTCCTACTGTATCATTTTTTCTACCAAATCGTACACTTTTAAAGTAATTTTTGAAACTTAATAAAGTTATCTGACTCACCAAGAAAAAAATAAACTTTTCAATTAAGGTTATTCTCATTAGATACTATAAACTGCAAAAATTTTCTATACACTCAAAATTTAAAGTTCATAATACCCAAGAAATTATGTGCCAAAAAAAGAATGTGTAAAAAATTCATCTGTAAGGAGTCATGACAAAGAAATAGGGTAAGAATCACAGAACTAACAGCACTTCCTCATTCTTTCCATCAAGGATTCCCAACCCCACTGGAGACAATGCCTTGGGAAGCAATAAATGAATAAATATCAGTCTCAGAATACCTAAGATCAGATTGTCAGAATCTCTACAGGTATAGTTGGCCTGAGTACTTTAAAAACATAACCAAGTTATTCCCACATGCTGCTTCAAACTCACTGGGTTTTAGTGACTTCTAGTAACTCGATGACCGCATTTCCCAGTAACAACATCTATTCTACACTAGAAATTGTCTTCATCTTTAATTTTTTTTTTTTTTGGTTTTTGGCCAGAGCTGAGTTTGAACCCGCCACCTCTGGCATATGGGACCAGCGCCCTACTCCTTGAGCCACAGGCACCACCTCATCTTTAATTTTTAAAGTTTCAAAGTATAGAAATGATTAGTTTTTGGCCGGGCCTGGTGGTTCATGCCTGTAGTCCCAGTGCTGTGGGAGGCCGAGACGGGTAGATTGCCTGAGCTCAGAGGTTCGAGAATAGTATGAGCAGCAGTGAGCCAGAGTAAGACCCCATATTTCTACTAACAACAAAAACAGCCGGACGTTGTGGTGGGCGTCTGTAATCCCAGCTACTGGGGAGGCGGCAATGAGAAAGAGCATCGCCAGAGAAAGAAGAAAATGAACAACAACAACAAAAAGAGTACTTCAAACGAAGAATGAACAAGCAAGCTGAAATTAAAAATCAAAAATTTTTTTTAAAATGATTTGTTTTCAAAAAATTATTTCAAACGTACACAAATGTGAAGGACTCTGTAAGGTCAACTATTAAGAAATATATATATATATATTATATATATATATATATTGCATCCCAGAATGCTAGATTACAGGGGTGAGACAGAGGCCCAGGCAAAAAAAAAATTTTTTTTTTGATGATCCCTTAAGGAGAGTCAAACCATACAATCTTAATACGGAATTCAGGTGCAGATGGTGGCCCCTAAATTTTAGGAAGCTGCACCTAGGTATCGAATACAAGGGCCAAAAACAGATTAAGAGGGCAGAAGTCCAGGCATGTTTTTCACATAGTCATCCAAAAAACACTTTATGGCTAAAAACAAAGCAGAACTAGTTACCACTTATCTTAAGAAAGTAAACATTATGAATGATGAAAACATTAAGAATGAAAAACACTTTTGGAGTGTGCACACTTCTCAAAAGGTCTTTCTCGTGAACCTATGCAGAAAGAATTGATTCCTGAGCATCATCATGAAAGTGAACCAGTTAATGTTGTTGAAGCTACAATAATAATGGCTCAATTGTAATACAGAAGTGGGGCATCTAATTCCTTCCAAAGACCAATGAAGTAAATGTATTATTAAAAAAAAATTTATGGCATTCAAGGCCTTTTACAAGGTAGATTCAAACTATTTTTCCAGCCCAATTCTTCTAGCCCTTTAAAAACTAGTTACCATGGACTGTTTCTCAAATACCTATGTGAACATTTCCATGTCTAATTAAGGTGTTTACTAGGTGATTTGACTCCTTGACGTAACTCTCTTGGCATGATCAATGAAATCACAGAGGTAAAACATTCTGTAATCAAAACATTTATCTGGCTCAGCGCCCTTAGCACAGTGGTTACGGTGCCAGCCACATACACAGAGGCTGGCAGTGAGAACCCAGCTCAGGCCAGCTAAACAACGAAAACTGCAACAAAAAAATAGCCAGGCACTATGATGGGTGTCTGTAGTCCCAGCTACTTAGGGGGCTGTGGAAAGAGAAATCGCTTAAGCCCAAGAGATGGGAGGTTGCTGTTGAGCTGTGACACCACAGCCCTCTAACCAAGGGTGACAAAGTGAGACTCAAAAAAAAAAGAGAGAACACTTTTATTCCTAAAGTAAAATCAAAATTATTATAGACAATAGCACAAAAATGTAATGATGGAATACTGGCATTCTAAGGTAAGTAGCAGTATGTAACATGTCGTGTAACTTTTTTTTTCTTTATACTTTTTAGTGTATTATACAATAGTTCCATATACCATATAATTTAAAAAGCAAAACAAATACATCTACGATTTCCTTAATGCTAATTAAGACTAATGTGATGATAACATCAATGCAGGCATTATCATTGTATTTCCAGGTAACTGCGACCTCAGTTCTAAATCCATCATTCAAAGTCATCCCTATGTACACATTTTTCTGCCCAATAAACACTCATGCTATTTTGAAAGAAGAAATCATTAATATTGCAACTTCTTTGCCTTTAGAACTGAATCATCTACCCCACAAATCTACTGGACACTGTATCTCTCAAAGTAGTCTATATTATTAATGCATTCCATACTTCATACTATATTACATTTGTTTTATGTCCAAAAGCTACAGAATTTTTAAATTATTTGTTTTACTTTTGCTATGATCCCAAACCCATGCCAAGCTAATTGGCAAGTGAGGAGTTGCCTAACAATGGGGATTCATTCTGAGAAATACACCTTTGGGTATTTTCATCATTGTGAAATCAACACAGACAACATACACAAACATAGATAGTATAGCCTACGACTAACACTTAGGCCATATGGTACACCCAATTTCTCCTAGGGTTCAAACCTGTAAGCCATTACTGTAGTACAGTGGTTCTCAACCTGTGGGTCACAACCCCTTTGGGGGTCAAGTGACCCTTTCACATGGGGGTTCCCTAAGACCATCCTACATATCAGATATTTACATTATGATTCATACAGTAGCAAAATTACAGTCATGAAGTAGGAACTAGAATAATTTTATGATTGGGGGTCATCACAACATGAGGAACTGTATTAAAGAGTCGCGGCATTAGGAAGGTTGAGAACCACTGCTGTAGTGAATGCACAGGTAATCATTAACACAATGGAAAGTGTTCATGTATTTTAATAAATCTAGAACAGAAAATGTTATGGGATCACCACTATACATGCAGACTGCAACAGTAGAAATGTCAGCATGCAGCACATGACTATATTTAATAGTGAAAAATTACAAGAACACAGCTCAGCTTGTGAGTCCTGTTTCACCATCAGACAATCCAGATGGTCCTTACTTTTCATTTGGCATACAAAAAAAAACACACAAAACCTAAAACTGACTTCTCTCCAGAAAGTGAAAACTAATACCCTGGAAAATAATGGACATGTCCCCATAAACCCTGAATATAAACTGATTCTCTGAAATCAACAGAAAGGTCACTTATACCCAATGTTTTAGAAGAAGCTACTTTTTGGCTTGGTGCCCATAGCACAGTGGTTCTGGCACCAGCCGCATATACTGAAGTTGGTGGGTTGGAACCACCGGGGCCAACTGAATAACAATGCCACAACTGCAACAAAAAATAACTGGGCATTGAGGCTGGTTGAGTCCCAGCTACTTGGGAGGCTGAGGCAAGAGAATCGCTTGAGCCCAAAGTTTGAAGTTGCTGTGAGCTGTGATTCCACAGCGCTCTACCCAGGTGACAGCTTGAGACTTGGGGGTGGGGTGGGGGAAAGCTCTTTTTTTTATTTTGGTATAAACAACAGATACTGTTTAAAAACATATTTGCTGTTCAACATTAAAATGAAAAATATTTTTTCTTTTGTTTAGCAGCCTGGGGCCGGGTTCAAACCCACCAGCCCAGAAGCATGGGGTTGGCACCCTAACCATTTAGCTACAAGTGCCCAAAAATGATTCTTAACTTAGTAATTTTTTACTAGGAATAGACAAAGCATTTTTAACATACCTGTCATAATAATCCCGTTGAAAGTCATAGTCCAAGTCAAAAGAGGAGCTGAAAAATGAATAACAGTAAGGATTAATTCGGAGCGAATGTTATTAATTCACAACAGTAGACGGGAGAAAAAAACCATGCCAAATAAACCACAACTAGATCAACAAGATTAGCATGGAATAATCCCCAATCATTTAAACAATAAATCACTTAATTGCAATCACCTTACACCACTAGCCACTTAGTGGCCAAATTGGCAATTTGCATGAAAATTAACTAAAATTTAAATACATAATATAACTAAAACAAGAACAATGGTTAAAATATAACAGTAAACTAAACTTTTTTTTTTTAAAAGACAGAGTCTCAAGCGGTTTCCCTGGGTAAAGTGCTATAGTGTCACAGCTCACAGCAACCACAAACTCAAGCTCAAACGATCCTTTTGCCTCAGTTTTTCCATTTTTAGTAGAGATGAGGTGGTTTTGCTTTTTGCTCAGGCTGGTCTTGAACTCCTGAGCTCAAGTTTTCCACCCAGTTTGGCCTCCCAGAGTGCTATGATTATAGGCATGACCCACGCCGCCTGGCCTAACCTAAACAGTTTTATAACACCCTCCTTGCCTTTATTACTCCCCTGCTTCTTAGAAGCTAAACAGCCCCTCTACAAGTATCAATTTCTGCTATAAATATCAATCTCCTCTGCAACAGGAAAAACTTCTGGGATTTCTAATAATTCCCTAGTCAACAGGAAGAAAGGAGGCTTATTAACATGAAATAATGAATAAAGCATTACTTTTACACAGATAAAACATACTACATTTAACCCTCCCCCCATCGAGTAAACAGAGAAGATGCCCACTGATGGACACAATGCAGTTATAAATAATAAAGTTCCGGACCTGAGTAGAGGGGACGGAGAAGGGTGTTCTGGTACTGACCCGTACATCTCCGCTGCAGATCGTTTCACACCTGCTTTTCCTCGATTCACTTTTGGCTCTGCAGCCAGATTAATATCTGAAAAAAAACAAAAATAAAAATTCAATGACAACACTGTTGGAAATAATAAAAGCTACAACTACAGATTGTGAGTGCAATGATGTAAACCAAAAAATGACTAATAATGCAAGACACGACTGCAAGAGGGACTTTGCCTAACAAATGCAATCAGTGCAATCTGGTTTACTGTACCGTCGAATGAATCCCCAACAATAAAAAAAAAATTTTTTTTAAATGTCTAATAATGTATTTCACCTTTCCTTCTCATATTAAAAACGTTCACAAATTTTGAGAACTTACTCCTCCATTTCCTTGTGCACTTTATTCTCTGTATTATACCAAAGTGATTACCAGTCATAATAATCTTGTCTTTGGTACTCTCTACCCTCAGTTCCAACTTTAATTCAATCATCATGATTGAAGGCACCCACTCGGTTACTACTGCAAATGGAAAAGTATCAATGACTAATAATGGCCTTTTCATGGCTGGATAAGTGCATTTTGAATTAGCACAGACAAAATATTAGGATGAGTGAAAAAGTTCAGAAATAAGATGCTACTTTCAAAATACGACATAATTTTTAGCATAACTCTATTCCAGAGCAGCTACTTGCCCTGCCAACCACTGCCTAAGAAAATAAATACATACATTTTAAGAAAAGGAGAAGACAGTATTAAATTTATAATCAATATTCAGGTCATGTTTTGACTTCTGCAATTACAAGAGATGCTGAACACAACTTGTACTCATCTATTGTTATCTGTATATACTAAGTACTACAATTTTTTTTTTTTGGTTTTTGGCTGGGGCTGGGTTTGAACCCTCCACCTTTGGCATATGGGGACCGGCGCCCTCCTCCTTGAGCCACAGCCGCCGCCCTTTCATAAGTAGGTACATTTTTTGGCACCCTCTGTATATACTGACATCTTTCAAATACACATAGATGAAGTGTGCTAAAAAGTGCATTACATTCTTCCCTCCATTTTTGCCTAGAAAATTTCAATGGCAGTTTAAAAAAATCAAGTTTAGGGTGGTTCCTGTGGCTCAAAGGGGTAGGGCACGGGCCCATATGCTGGAGGTGGTGGGTTCAAACCCAGCTCCTGCCAAAAACTGCAAGAAAAGAAAAAAATAAATAAATAAATAAAGTTTTGGGCTCTCTGCCCATAGCACAGTGGTTACGTTGCCAGCCACATAGCCACATAAACCAAGGATGGTGGGATCAAAACCAGGCAGGGCCAGCTAAACAATGACAATTGCAACAACAACAACAACAAAAAAAAAAAAAAAAAAAAAACAGGCAATGTGGCAGGCACCTGTAGTCCTCCTAGCTATTTGGGAGGCTGAGGCAAGAGAATTGGTTAGAACCAAGAGTGTGAGGTTGCTGGGAACTGTGATGCCACAGCACTCTGAGGGTGACAATGAAACACTATCTCAAAAATCAATCAATTGGCTCAGCACTTGTGGCTCAAGCAGCTAAGGCACCGGCCACATACACCTGAGCCGGCAGGTTCGAATCCAACCTGGGCCCGCCAAACAACAATGACAGCTGCAACCAAAAAAATAACCAGGCATTGTGGCAGGCGCCTGTAATCCCAGCTACTTGAGAAGTGGAGGCAGGATAATCGCTTGAGCCCAGGAGTTAAGAGGTTGCTGTGAGCTGTGATCCCACAGCACTCTACCCAGAGTGACACCTTCAGGCTGGGCAGTGCCTGTGGCTCAGAGGAGTAGGCGCCAGCCCCATATGCTGGAGGTGACGGGTTCAAACCCAGCCCGGGCCAAAAACTACAAAAAGAAAAAAAAAAAAAAAGCAAAAAACAATCAATCAAGTTTTGGCTCGGTGCCCTTAGCAGGTTGGTTACAGCATGGGCCACATGCTGCAACCCACGCTGGCAGGTTCCAACCAGGGCTGGGCCAGCTAAACAAAGACAATTGCAGCAACAACAACAACAAAAATAAGTGTTGTGGTGTGTGCCTGTAATCCCAGCTACTTGGGAGGCTGAAGTAAAAGAATTGCTTAAGCCCATTAGTTTGAGGTTGCTGTGAGTCATGACGCCATGGCACTCTACCAAGGGTGACATAGTGCGACAGTCTCAAGGGAAAAAAAACTATTGGCTTCAAGTATTGGCTTCTTCAACTGTAAGATTAAAAAATAAAATTTTAAAAAAACAAAATAATAAAAGATCAAGTTTCTAATAAATTCTTATCGCTACAGTCATGTTACATATGACAACACTTTGATTTTCCCTGTACTTTGGGTGTTGGAAAAATGAATACGAAAATCTCCTCTGTATTCTCAATTACACTGCTCTGTGTACTTTCATTGAGTATTAATATACTGAATTTATGCACTGAAGAGTCTCATCACTCATCTTAATGCTCTCAATTTATGTAAATTATCTTGACAATGGATGACAAATATCTGAGGTACCGATTTCTCCATTTTAAAAAAGGAGGGGCGTTAGCCAGGCGTGTGCGCGGGCGCCTGTGGTCCCAGCTACTCGGGAGGCTGAGGCAAGAGAATCGCTTAAGCCCGGGAGTTGGAGGTTGCTGTAAGCTGTGGGAGGCCACAGCACTCTACCGAGGGCCATAAAGTGTGACTCTGTCTCTACAAAAAAAAATAAATAAATAAAAAATAAAAAAGGAGGGGCAGCGCCTGTGGCTCAGTTGAGTAGGGTGCCAGCCGCATACAAGGGTGGTGGGTTCAAACCCAGCCCCGGCCAAACTGCAACATAAAATAGCTGGGCGTTGTGGCGGGCGCCTGTAGTCCCAGCTAGTTGGGAGACTGAGGCAAGAGAATCGCTTAAGCCCAGAAGCTGGAGGTTGCTGTGAGCTGTGTGACACCATAGCACTCTACTGAGGGCGATAAAGTGAGACTGTCTCTTAAAAAAAAAAAAAAAGGAGAAAACTTTGGCTTGGTGTCTGATGCACAGTGGTTAGGGCTCCAGCCACATATGCTGAGGCTGGTGGGTTCGAGCCCAGCCCGGGTCAGCTAAACAATGACAACTACAACAAGAAAACAGCCAGGCATTGCGGTGAGCGCCTGTAGTCCCAGCTACTTGGGAGGCTGAGGAAAGAGAATCGCTTCAGCCCATTAGTTTGAGGTTGCTCTGAGCTGTGACGCTATGGTACTCTACAGAGGGCGACACAAAGAGATACTGTCTCAAAAAAATAAAATGAAATAAAATAAAATGAGAAAACTTAAAATTCAAACTATGCAGCCTACCTAACACATGAAGCATGAAAACCCTAATGCAGAGCTGACTCCAGAGCCCAACACATGACTAAGCTATATTTTCTCTCCCCAGTCCACTGTGAGCAAAATGCAGCCATTAGACAACACCATTTCCATCTCCGTCATCTTACTCAAGGCTGCCAACTGAGAGATATCCAGCCTCTATCCCACAATAGAGCATAACAAAGGATATCCTCTATTTAGCCTATTATGTCTTTAAGTCTAATATTTTTATTAGGCTGAAGTTGGTCTCAACACCCAGAATACCTCAGACTTAGCTTTACACACAGAGAGTATGATTAAACAAAGTAAGGGGGAAGAAAAGGGAAGGGTAACAGGACTAGAAAAACTTAGGCTGTATCACATCAATAAAAAAATTTTACTCAACCTAGAACTTACCTAAAACTTGGCCAGCAATCATTCTGCCATCCTCTCCTGCTACAGCAGCCCGGGCATTTCTCTCATTAACATACTGAACAAAGGCAAAGCCCTTGTGAACAGAGCAGCCCACAATTTTGCCATACTTCGAGAAAATTGCTTCCACATCAGACTTCTTCACCACAAGAGTGTTGAGATTCCCAATGAATACACGGGAGTTCATGGAGCGAGGGTCTGTCTTGTTGGTAACATTGCTAGCCATTGCGTTTGATGATAAGGTTCTTCACAAAGCGAAATAACTGGAAGGAAAAAACAAGTATTCAGGTGAACAGATGCTAAAAACAATATTGCTTGATAAAACTTAATCTACTCTCATTTTGAACTGCTGTAACAGCAGAATATCAGTATCAGTCCACTTAAAGATATCTCACAGCAGCAAATATAGACAAAAGTCCCTAAATATATCCTGGGAGAAATTCAACTTCCTTTTCTCCATTCAACTTCAGTAACATCAAACTATCAATTCACAGGGAGAAAAAAAATCCCCCCTTGGAGACCATTGGTAATACAATCCTCTTGGTTATTAATTCCAAGTGGCCCTTCTCTATTTTCAAGTCCTCATTACAATTCCTACCACCAAATTCTCTATGAATTTCTGCTGTTTTCCACACTCCCCATCATACTAACCAGTGATCAATAACTATCTTAAGATTCTTAACAGTGCTTCGATTAAAAGGAGTTTCACTCATTCTCCACCAAAATACAAAACTCCAATTTCTGTCCCAAAGCATTCATTAGTTAAATCAACATGGATAGCTTACACTTACCCTTTAAATGTAATTTTCTTATACAAAGGCAATAAATAGAATCAATTTATTTCCTCTGGAAATATGTATTTCCAGACATGTCAATTGATTTGTAACATGCTGCATATATAAAATACCAATATCATCTTTTTATAGACTGCATTGAACTCTACACCTACTTCTTATATGATGTCCTACAATATAGCTAGAACATTTAATAGTACCAGATGGTGATGATGATAAAAGTGAAACACATGTATTTAATGAGGATCAAGGGAACTAAGAAAATACAATTTTTCAGATTGTTTTAAACATACACTCTAAAAATTATTCATTTTTATATGTGTGATGAGGCTCAATCCTATCACAACACGCAAGATTAATACCCTTAATTTTGAAAGTGAAAATGTTTTTTTACATTTTTAACTTTTATGTAAACGTGCTGCCTTTTCCCATTGAAACCCCTAAAACTTCACAAGATTTAAAGAGTAACGTAAGATTCATTTCTCTTCACTCCTTAGAAAAATGCTGCGGAACCTCAAATCAAAAAGATACCAGCGTCTAGTACATCACCCCTTCCAGTGTTCAAGTAAATTGTTACAAGTTAGTTCTTGTTAATGATGTGCAAATATCCTATGTATTCATTTATCTATGTAATAAAACAGGTAGTATACTATAATTGATACATGATCCCTACCACTCTGAGCCTTAAAAGTCATTTAACAGATAGTACTAAACTTCTGTTCCCTTCGAATCATTCTGAAATTCTAGTATATCCTTTATCTCTGTTTCTAAATTTCATCTTTCCAAACAGTAGTTCTTATTTATCCTTTTTTAAGAGCACATAATGAAAATTAACAAACAGTAGCCACTGAAAATCACCTATAGCCTGACAGGTGTTGACTGCACCAGAAAATAACAATCATAGAGGAAGAAAAAAGAAACCTGCAAAAAGGCCTCTGATTATGAATACAATTGGTTAATCAAGACTTGCTATTTTTACAAGTAGAGATACAAAACCAGTTTTCAGAACTGTTTTTCACAAGCAATACACATATTAATATAGGAACACAGATAAAATCTCCCTGGCTTAGTAAGAAATTACCTACTGGGGAGAGAAGATGGCCCTAGGTACCATCAGCATGCTGTATGTAAAGGGAAATGGGAAAAAAAAAAAAAAATCACCAAACCATACACAATGAACAACTTACCCATTCAGCAGGGTACCCTCTACACTATGTATCAGAAATGGATGCTACACATTCATTTTATAACAATTATTATATTTATTTATTTTATGTAACGATTTTTCTCAATCTTAACAACTATGGCACCTAGTTCCAATTTAAGACTATAGAATTTATTTAGATGAGGGCGGCACCTGTGGCTCAGTGAGTAGGGCGCCAGCCCCATATACCGAGGGTGGTGGGTTCAAACCCAGCCCCGGCCAAACTGCAACCAAAAAATAGCCGGGCGTTGTGGCAGGCGCCTGTAGTCCCAGCTGCTCGGGAGGCTGAGGCAAGAGAATCACATAAGCCCAAGAGCTGGAGCCATGTGACGCCGCAGCACTCTACCGAGGGCAGTAAAGTGAGACTCTGTCTCTACAAAAAAAAAAAAAAAGAATTTATTTAGATGAAACATTCTTTGGAGCTAAAGTTTAGTGGAAAAGCATCCAGACATACAAGTTAAAAAATGCTAAGAATGGCTGTCATCGCTAAATTTAACGAACGATTATACTTCTCGTTTCTGTTGGTTATGATGTAGTTTCTAAATTTACTAACAAAAATCAAGAATTACTTGTTCATAGTTTACTACTGGCCAGGCATGGTGCCTCATGCCTGTAATCCTAGCACTCTTGGGAGGCTGAGGTGGGTGGATTGCCTGAGCTCATAGGTTCGAGGCCAGCCTGAGCCACATCGAGACATATCTCTAAAAATAGATGGGCATTGTGGGGTACACTTGTAGTCTCAGAAACTTGGGAGGCCGAGGAAAGATAATCACATAAGCCCAGAGACTTTGAGGTTGCTATGAGCTTTGACACCGTGGCACTCTACCATGGGTGACAAAGTGAGACTCTGTCTCAAAAATAAACAAATAAGGGGCGGCACCTGTGGTCAAGTGGATAGGGCGCCGGCCCCATATGCCGGAGGTGGCAGGTTCAGACCCAGCCCCGGTCAAAAAAAATAAATAAACAAATAAGTAAAACAGTTTACTATTATTTTACTATTTTAAATTGCACATGAACTTTTTTTTTGAGACAGAGTTTCACTATGTCACCCTTGGTAGAGTGCTGTAGCATCACAGCTCACAGCAACCTCAAACTCTTGGGCTTAAAGGATTCTCTTGCCTCAGCCTCCCAAGTAGTTGGGAGTACAGGCACCTGACACAAGCCCAGCAATTTTTTCTGTCGTCGTTGCAGTTGTAGCTGGCCTGGGCCGGGTTCGAACCCGCCACTCTTGGTACATGTGGCTAGCGCAATACCCACTGTGGTACCGACACCAAGCTCAGTTAGTGCTTGCATGTTATTTTAGTTTTCCTGAGCCCTTTAAAGTGGTTAAGACAGGTTTGATAGGTATAAAATTGTAGAATCACATTTTCTTTCTTTAAATATGTTACTCCATTTATTTTTACAAGGTTTCCTGGATTACTCACAGGATACTTCCGAAGTGTAAAACTTAACTCATTAAGTTTTTGTTTTTTTTTTTAAGACTAAAATAAAGAAACATTAACGAGTTTATCTGAAGCTGCCTCAAGTCACACAGACATTGGAGTAATCCTGAAGGGCAGATAAGACCAGGTCAGCAACTTCTACCCTTTTTAAAGGTTAACTGACTTAATATTCCGGACCAAAAAAAAAAAAAAATTAAAAACAGGCTGGGCACCCGTAGCTCAGGCAGTTATGTCGCCTGCCACACACACCAGAGCTAGCAGGTTCAAAACCAGCCTGGGCCAAAAAATAGCTGGGCGCTGTGGCGGAAGCCTGTAGTCCCAGCTACTTGGGAGACTGAGGATCACTTGGGCCCAGGAGTTTGAGGTTGCTGTGAGCTGTAATGCCTAGTCACTCTACCCAGGGCAACAGCTTGAGACTCTGTCTCAAAAAATAAATAAATAAATAAATAAACAGACAACCCAACCCCAGTGGCACACACCAGATTTCAAATGTAAAAAAAACAACTAAAGGGCGGCGCCTGTGGTTCAATGAGTAAGGTGCTGGCCCTATATTCCAAGGGTGCTGGGTTCAAACCCAGCCCCGGACAACCTGCAACAAAAAAAAAAATAGCCGGGCGTTGTGGCAGGTGCCTATAATCCCAGCTACGGGGGAGGCTGAGGCAAGAAAATCGCCTAAGCCCAAAGATTTGGTGGTTGCTGTAAGCTGTGACGTAACAGCACTCTACCAAGGGTTAGTGAGACTCTGCGGTAAGGTGCCAGCCCCATATACCGAGGGTGGTGGGTTCAAACCCGGCCCCGGCCAAACTGCAACCAAAAAATAGCCGGGCGTTGTGGCGGGCGCCTGTAGTCCCAGCTACTTGGGAGGCTGAGGCAAGAGAATCGCTTAAGCCCAGGAGTTGGAGGTTGCTGTGAACTGTGTGAGGCCACGGCACTCTACCGAGGGCCGTAAAGTGAGACTCTGTCTCTACAAAAAATAAATAAATAAATGAGACTCTGTTTCAAAAAAAAAAAAAAAAAAAAACTAAAAGATGAATGGGCCAAATTTTCCTATTTGTTTTGATTACAAATCTGTAGTATTTGACTATATTTCATATTTGGTTCCATTTTTGGAACCAATTTTAACAACCCCCTATTCAAATTAACAACAAAATACAAATAACTTCAACAATGTGGGAATTTATACATGTACACTATAAAAGGTAAGACAGCCTCAGCTCCCGTAGCATAATGGTTGCGGTGCCAGCCACATACACCAAGGCTGGCGGGTCTGAAACTGGTCCAGCCCAGCTAAACGACAACTGCAACAAAAAATAGCTGGGCATTGTGGCTGGCACCTGTAGTCCCAGCTGCTTGGGAGGCTGAGGCAAGCAAAATGGCTTAAGCCCAAGAGTTTGAGATTGCTGTGATGCCATGGCACTCTACCCAGGGTGACAACTCAAAAAAACAAAACAAAAAGTTGAGACTGTCTGTTTCATGATCTATTATTTCACTTCCAAAAAAAGAGTCAACAGCATCCTTTCTGATTCATCTGTGCAATTCTCAACTTGCTCAGCTTACTGCTATTGCTAGGAGGCCAGGGCAGGAGGATCCTTTAAGCTCAGGAGTTTGACACCAGCCTCAACGAAAGCCTCTGTTCTCTTAACAAAATAGAAAAATTAGCAGGGCATTGTGGTGAGAACCCGTAGTCCCAGCTACCTGTGGGGGCTGAGGCAAGAGAATCACTGAATCCAGGAGTTTGAGGTGTTTGTGAGCTAGGCTAATGCCACAAAACATTAGCCTGGCCAAGTAAATGAGACTGTCAAATAAAACAAAAACCCTAGATTGGGAGCTGAGCCCAATTAATTTAAAATTGAAGCCAAGCCTTCAAAGTCCCTTGCCTTGTTTTCTGGACACTAGAAACACCCCCTTCTCATGGAACAAAGGTCAGAAGGAAGGGAAATTATGGACCGGACACATTTTTAGACCATTCATCCAGAATGTTTTCAATATATAAAAGCATATATACTGCTAAAGTATGACGTTAGTGAACAAGGTAAGTTTCTACCTTGGGGCTATGTACCAACTCCTTTACCTAGCCACCACCTAATTCATACAGACTACTCAAATTATGCTTATTCTTAATGGCTTGGGGAAGAAAGAAGACAAAGAACAAAGACGCTATAAGTATGACTTGAATGTCAAATCATTAGAGAACAAGTGGTTTACCTCAAGTTATTAAGTTCAGACAGAACCATACCTTAAAATCTTTGTTATCTTAAAAACTAGCCTGTACATTCCATTTAAACTAAATACAACTCATTATCCTAAATTTTTTTTTTGGGGGGGGAGACAGACCCTCTGTCACCCTGGGTAAAATGCCGTGGCATCACAACTCAGAGCAACCTGCAACTCCTGGGCTTAAGCGATTCTTTTGCCTCAGACTCCCAAGTAGCTGGGACTACAGGCACCCACAACAACACGGGGCTATTTTTTTGGTTCTAGTTGTCATTGTTTAGCAGGCCCAGGCTGGATTCAAACCCATCAGCTCTGGTGTATGTGGCTGGTGCCTTAGCCGCTTGAACTACAGACGCCGAGCCTATCCATAATTCTTTCCCTTCTTTGGAGAATTTTAAAAACTAAGTGGCACTAGATGGCAGTAATGAGCTGCATTCCCAAGTTCCCAGTCTGACAATTTCTTGGTAAGTGTTTAATACCTTTTTGGATCAGCAGTTGTTCAACACACACCACCTTCTCTTCCGCCCTTTTAGGTTCTCTTGTCTTTTTGGTGCCCTTTCCAATACTACTTTCATTTTTTTTTTTTTATCAGTCTGGCTTTTATTTATAATTATAACTATCACCCTCTAGTCTCTATACAGGCACAAAAAACGCCCTTGAAAAGAATGGTGTATTACTAAATTGTTCCATTCCAAAGGATCTTATTAAAAACAGACATCTCAAGGAAAACACTTACCGTGTAAAGTGTCTATAGCATGCAAGAACAGGATATGATAGTTCTAAGACATTTTCAAGCTATGAAAAAACAAAGCTGTGGCTCAATCGGCTAAGGCGCCAGCCACATACACCTGAGCTGGTGGGTTCGAATACATCCCAGGCCCACCAAACAATGATGGTGGCAACCAAAAAACAGCCGGGCCTTGTGCCTAGCACCTGTAGTCCCAGCTAAGTGGGAGGCAGAGGCAGGAGAATCACTTGAGCCCAGGAGTTGGAGGTTGCTGTAAGCTGTGATGCCACAGTGCTCTACCCAGGGCGACAGCTTGAGTCTCTGTCTCAAAAATAAAAAAAAAAAGCTGAGCGGCACCTGTGGCTCAGTGAGTATGGCGCCGGCCCCATATACCAAGGGTGGTGGGTTCAAACCCAGCCCCAGCCAAACCGCAACAAAAAAATAGCCAGGTGTTGTGACAGGTACCTGCAGTCCCACTACTCAGGAGGCTGAGGCAAGGGAATCACTTAAATCCAGGAGTTGGAGGATGCTGTGAGCTGTGATACTACAGCACTCTGAGGGTGATAAAGTGAGACACTCAAAGAAAAAAAGTTTCAAATAAAGTATGCTAAAATGCCATGTTTACAGATTAGTATATGATCAAGAGAGGAACTGGATAATTAAAAACAGTACTACTAGGCAGCCACTGTGTTTTTTTGTTTTTTTTAAGAGTCTCACTTTATCACCCTCAATAGAGTGCACTGATGTCACAGCTCACAGCAACCTCCAACTGTGGGCTTAGGCGATTCTCTTGCCTCAGCCTCCCCAGTACCTGGGACTACAGGCACCACCACAACACCCAGATATTTTTTGCTACACTTTGGCTGGGACCAGGTTCAAACCGCCACCCTCGGTATATCACGCTGGTGCCTTACCACCCACTTACCCACTGAGCCACAGGCGCCGCCCCAGCCACCATTTGTAAAAAACTGGGAGAAACCTCACTCTACACAGCACATTATCAGTATATCGAAAATGTCATGTAAAAAACAGCATATGCAATTGTCAAAATCCAAGTTAAAACAACAGTTCCGAACAGTGTAATAAAAATCCAAACTCAATGGATCATAAACATGAGAAAATGCAATGTTTTAAAATACGGTAACAATATTTGTGACTATTACACCAGGGTAATGAACTCAGACTAAGTGTAAGCTAAAAGCACTGGTCAAAAGTTAAAGAGTATGTAAACTTCCATGGTCTCAAAGTATTTCCCAACAGATTACTCACTAATTACAAAGACAAAAACAAGAACTGTACCTTTACAATTAAGACTTGGAGGTTACCACGTAATTGACAGAACTTAGAATCACAACTGGTAGGACAATCGGACATAACTTGTGTCCTCATGTGAAACACACTGTATCACCAATGTAATATCTTTGTCTAGGTATTTCACTGCATCTATATACTATATAGATGGAAACAAGCTGACAATTACAAGTTTGTGGAAAATTATAACTGGTTGTGTTACTACCTCAAAAAAAAAAAAAAAAAAAAAAAGGAGTGCAGGGCTCAGTACCTGTTGCACAGTGGTTACTGCGCCAGCCACATGCACCGGAGTGCTGGTGGGTTTGATTGAACCCAGACGAGAACATTGAACAATGACAACTGCAACAATAACAAAAAATAGCCAGACATTGTGGTGGGTGCCTGTAGTCCCAGCTACTTAGAAGGCAGAGGAGGGAGAATCGCTTAAGCCCAAGAGTTTGAGGTTGCTGTGAACTTTGATGCCATAGCACTCTACCAAGGGTCACATTGATTATCTCAAAAAAATAAAGTGCAGGCCTTTCCCTACATTAAGAAATGCTGGCCCATTGGCCTCCAAGCTCGCCAGCAGCTGAGCACCTGGTATAGTGTGCATGCACTGGGGTGCTGGCTGCCTGGCATTATGGCACCTGGCTTCATGGGAGGCGAGCCCTGGAACCCAGAGGCCTCTGCTCCCTGCTTTGGGACCCCCTAGTGCTCTGAGCTGGCCTGGAGTCTTGTGAAGACTGGCACCAGCTCAGAACCAAATTCACTGTCCTCACTCTGGCATGAAGGCAATGGAAGATTTTTTTTTTTTCCCCCAGTTTTTGGCGGGGGCCGGGTCTGAACCCGCCACCTCTGGTACATGGGGCCAGGGCCCCACTCCTTCAGCCACAGGCACCACCCAAGGAAGATCGTGTTTTAAAGTGATGGGCAGAGCATCTGCAAGCCCTGGTCAGGTAACAAAGGTGGTAAAGGCCTTAATTATCTATCTTTAGAGAAAGGGTTTTGTTTAAGACAAACGAAGAATATTCAAGTTCTGTGTTTACAAAGGGAAGACAAGGGGAGCAGGTTGTTTGACTGATGGCATTAAAGCCTGCCCCTGACACCCCTGGCGATGTGTCTAATCCCACTGGGGCAAAGTGGGACCAGCCTCACATTCCACTCACATGACATGTCACATTGCTTGGAGCCTATTTACTTTGTATTTATTTGAACAGAGTATGTCCTAACTATTTTTACAGGTTTAATAGCCTGTCATTTTAAAGTTCATTTTTCATGAACTTTAAGTGAACTTTTCATTTTAAGTTCATTCACATTCATGTTCATAGTTTATTGTACCTTCCCATGCCACCAGGTGGGGAACGGAAGGGCGGGCCTCGAGTCCCGACGGCTACTCCCAATGTTCTGTCCAAAGAAATTCCTCTAAGGACTGAGACAGAAGGAAAGAAGAGTCCTTTGGCAAGCTGGGGCAGGGCTTGCTCCCAGGGAGACTCAGGATCTTGGCAATTTGAAAGGGAGGGGAAGACTGGGAGAAACCTCAGCATTGAAGGCCGAAGTCCAGTTCCCTAGACTGGGAAGATTTATTTCAGCCTTTTTGAATGACAAGGCAGTGAGGTGCCTCTCACTGTGAATTTTGTGTTGGGGGGGGGGTGCTGGAGAAGAGGGTAGGCACTGGCTCCCCCCAGTGCCCTCACTCAATAATACTGGTCAACTAGAGACTTCACAGCTGCACTTCATGCCACCAGAATGGCCTGCTGAAGAAAACTTCAATAGGATGCAAATATCAATGCAAAAATTGTTATATATAAATATATAAGAAATTTGTCAAAAAGCAAATTAAGAATCGGAAATTATGGCCGGGCGCGGACTATGGGAGACTGAGGCGGGTGGATTACCTGAGCTCAGGGGTTTGAGACCAGTATGAGTAACAGTGAGCCAGAGTAAGACCCCATCTCTACTAATATCAAAAACAGCCAGATGTTGTGGTGGGTGTCTGTAATCCCAGCTACTGGGGAGGCAATAGGACAAGGTAATGGGACAGAACATTGGCAGAGGAAGAACATTTTAAAAAAAGAACAAAATGAACAACAACAACAAAAAAAAAAAAAGTACTTCAAACGAAGAAGAACAAGCAAGTTAAAATTAAAAATAAAAATTAAAAAAAAAAAAAAAATTGGGGGCAGCACCTGTGGCTCAGTGAGTAAGGCGCCGGCCCCATATGCCGAGGGTGGCGGGTTCAAACCCAGCCCCGGCCAAACTGCAACAAAAATAGCTGGGCGTTGTGGCGGGCGCCTGTAATCCCAGCTGCTTGGGAGACTGAGGCAAGAGAATCGCGTAAGCCCAAGAGTTAGAGGTTGCTGTGAGCCGTGTGACGTCACGGCACTCTACCCGAGGGCGGTACAGTGAGACTCTGTCTCTACAAAAAAAAAAATTGGAAGGTATCACTTAAAACAGCCTTCTAATAAAGTTGTTTCAAAGCTGGGAAAAAAAAAAGAAATGCTGACCCAGCATGGTTGCTCATACCTATAATCTGAGCACTGTGGGAGGTTGAGGCAGGTGGACTGCCAGAGCTCACAGGTTCAAGACCAGCCTGAGCCAGAGCAAGACCTTGTCTCTAAAAATGGCCACGCATTGTGGGAGGCACCTATAGTCCCAGCTACGTGGGAGGCTGAGGCAGGAGAATCGCGTGACCACAAGACTTTGCAGATACTGAGCCATCATGCCACGGCACATTACCAAGGGTGACAAAGTGAGACTGTCTCCAAAAAGGAAAAAAAAAAAAAAAATTAAGGAAGGAAGTTTAGGCCTGTAATCCTAGCACTCTGGGAGGCCAAGGTGGGTGGACTGCCTGAGCTCATGGGTTTTAGATGAGCCTGAGCAAGAGCGAGACCCCGTCTTTAAAAATAGCTAGACGTGGGCGGTGCCTGTGGCTCAAGTAGGGCTCCGGTCCCATATGCTGTAGGTGTCGGGTTCAAACCCAGCCCAGGCCAAAAAATAAAAAAATAAATAAATAAATAAATAAATCCTAAAAAAAAAAAAATAGCTAGATGTTGTGGCAGGCGCCTGTAGTTCCAGCTACTCAGGAGGCTGAGGCAAAAGAACTGTTTCAGCCCAAAAGTTTGAGGTTGCAAAGTACCATGGGAGACATAGTGAGACCCTGTCTCAAAATTTAAAAAAAAAAAAAAACAGAAAAAAAGAATTATAATCCAATGCATCGAAGAACCGGCACCTCCACTGCTATAACTGACAAGCTAATTTTGTAGAATTCATTTGAAAGTTTATTAGAGTCAAGAAATGGGAAAGTAGATCCATACATTTGTATTAATTAAGCAACTGAGAATGTTGGATGTTCGGGTCTTTTCATGTTTGTAATTGAAAACAACACTGACTTTAAGTTCTGCAAATCCCTACGACAAAGTATTTAACAACCATTAACCAAAAACACGCTGCAGAATACTGAGTAAAAAATGTAGAGGTTCTATAACTATGTAATATGGTTAACTATTCCGTATTGGTAAAAATATATGGTACACATATAGTAATCAGTAAGACAGAAGACTAACCAGACTAAGATAGCACATTATGGCCCATGCCCCTAGAATCCTAGCATTCAGAGAGGCCAAGGCAGGAAGTCTGCTTGAGATCAAGAATTCAAGACTAGCAGCCTGAGCAACAGGCCAGTCTCTACTAATAACAGAAAAGGGCTAGCCTATAATCCTAGAAAGGGAACTGAGAAAAATACAGTATGGAAGGTTTTAAAAAAAAAAAAGGCACACCTATACAGGACCCTCAGCATTAATGAAGATCCAGCTTCCAGGACCATTACACTACTGTAGAAATTGTTCACTTAAGCTACACTGAATTTATTTTACATATATGAGTGTGTGTATATATATGCTTTTTTTTTTTTTTTTTTTAACTGAGAGTCTCACTTGGTCACCCTTTCATTACAGTACCATGGCCTCATAGCTCACAGCGGACTCAAACTGCTGGGTTTAAATGAGTCTCTTGCCTCAGCCTCCCAAGTAACTGGGACAACAGGTGCCCGCCACAACACCTGGCTAATTTTAGAAATGAGGTTTTGCTCTGGCTCAGATTGGTCTCAAACCTGAGTTCAGGCAATCCACCCCCATCAGCCTCCCAGGCACTGGAATTACAAGTGTGAGCCACCAAGCACAGTTTTAAGTATTTTCTTTTTCTTGGACAAAGTATCTTAGTCCAACTGCTCCCAACCTTGGCCCTCTTAAGAAATGGTACCTTATAATAAACACAGCTTGATATGAGGACAATTAATGACAATTAAGGTTATGAGGGGGGAGGAAAAGCAGAAAGAGGGAAGGAGGGAAGGGGGTGGGGCCTTGGTGTGGGGGCACACCACTTTATGGGGGCAAGACATGATTGCAAGAGAGGTTTTACCTAACAATTGCAATCAGTGTAAGCTGGCTTATTGTACCCTCAATGAATCCCCAATAAAAAAAATAAAGGAAAAAAATAAAAAAATAATAATAAACACAGCTTAATCTTTCAAAGCCCCTTTATATACAGTAGTGGAAATTTGGCTACTTTTGGAGAAGGGAATACACCCCTAATGCAATAAAGATGCTACCATTTCTGTAACTTTGGCATTATCACAGCTGACCCTGGAACACGAGTTTCAACTCATGGATCCACTTAAGACTCATTTTCTTCTACCTCTGCCACATGAGACAGGAAGACCAATGTCGCCTCTTCTTCCTCAACATAAAGGATACACCTGTAATCCCTAGCACCATGGGAGGCCAAGATGGGCGGACTGCTTAAACTCAGGAGTTGGAGACCAGCCAGAGCAAGACCCGAGACCTCATCCCTAAAAATAGCTGGGCGTTGTAGCAGACGCCTGTAGTCCCAACTACTTAGGAGACTGAGGCAAGAGAATCACTTGAGCCCAAGAATTTGAGGCTGCTGTGAACTATGAGTCCTCAGCACTCTACCAAGGGTGACACACTAAGGCTGTGTCCAAAAAAAAAAAGAAATTATACTCACATTTTTGCCATGCAAAGAAGGGGTTGGTGTCCCTAACACTATTGTTCAAGGGTCAACTATAAATAAAATCCCTAAATCTTACTTATTAATGGTACCTTCATTTCTGAGTTATTAACATCAAGCGTTTTACATTTCTTCGTATTTCATCTTTTATCTAAGCTTATAGTCCCTAAAGAACAGCTAATGAAAAGCTGACTGATTTTCTCGTGGAAAAGTATTAACAACCTCTCCCCATCATGTATCCCTCACTGATTTATTTGAAATAATCACAGGAGTCACATTATGGAGTAAGGTAATTTTGCCTCAATACAAAAGCCTCTTTCATGATATAGTTCAATTTCTAAACAATGACCATTAAAGTCTATCTCAACTGAGAAGCTAGTCTGCCTATTTTTTATACCACAAAATCCTCTACTCTGGTTTAAAGCAAGACCAGGAGTTAATAAAATTCAAACGATGTACCCTATGATCAAATGTCTTCCAGAATTCAACATAAATATAAAAATCCAGCCACATGGCCTGTGGCTCAGTCGGTAAGGCACCGGCCCCATATACCGAGGGTGGCGGGTTCAAACCCGGCCCCGGCTGAACTGCAAACCAAAAAACAGCTGGGCGTTCTGGTGGGCACCTGTAGTCCCAGCTACTCGGGAGGCTGAGGCAAGGGAATCGCTTCAGCCCAGGAGTTGGAGGTTGCTGTGAGCTGTGTGATGCCATGGCACTCTACCGAGGGCGATAAAGTGAGACTCTGTCTCTACAAAAAAAAAAAAAAAAATCCAGGCACAGGACTTTACCTAACAAATGCAATCAGTGTAACCTGGCTTATTGTACCCTCAATGAATCCCCAACAATAAAAAAAAAAAAAAGAGAGGAAAAAAAAAAAAATCCAGGCACAGGGCTGTGTCTGTGGCTCAATGGGTAGGGCGCTGGCCCCATATACCAAGGGTGGTGAGTTTGAGCCTGGCCACGGCCAAACTGCAACAAAAAAATAGTCAGATGTTGAGGCAGGCTGCTTGGGAGGCTGAGGCAAGAGAATTGCCTAAGCCCAGGCGTTGGAGGTTGCTGTGAGCTGTGTAACCCCAGGGCACTCTACTGAGGGTGATAAAGGAAAACTGTCTCTACCAAAAAAAAAAAAAAAAAAAACATCCAGGCACCGTGGTGAACACTTGGGAGGTAGGAACAAGAGACTGCTTGAGGCCAGGAATTTCAGATGAACCTGGGCAACAAATAGCCAGTCTCTCTCTCTACATTAGAACCTCCATTTGTTGACTACTGCCCTACACGGACCACTTCCTTAAGGATACCTAATTGCATAGATCAGACACACACCACATGTATATTTTCAGAACGGTAGACCTACTTCCTTATGTTGACCATTTACAGTCCCTTGAGGTTCTACTGTACATATCCAAATTTTTTAAATCCCCACACTAAAATACCCCATAGAGTAAGAAAACATATGTAATATGGATCTCACAGTTCAAGTCCTTAAACACTATATATGAAAATGCTTGAAATACATAAATAGGGGGTGCCAAAACATGTATGTACATTTTGAGAAAGGTGAAGAACTGTTATTGAGAGCGACGCCTGTGGCTCAGTCAGTAAAGCACTGGCCCCATATACCGAGGGTGGCGGGTTCAAACCCGGCCACAGCCAAACTGCAACCAAAAAATAGCCGGGCGTTGTGGCGGGCACCTGTAGTCCCAGCTACTCGGGAGGCTGAGGCAAGAGAATCGCTTAAGCCCAGGAGTTGGAGGTTGCTGTGAGCTGTGTGAGGCCACAGCACTCTACCGAGGGCCATAAAGTGAGACTCTGTCTCTACAAAAGAAAAAAAGAACTGTATCGAAATTGTAATATTTAATATATACCAATACTTTTTACGTCTCCCAATTACAACAGGTGTTCAAAGTGATTATAATCAGCATCCACCCACTTCTATACGGCAAATAAGTAGTAATACATGGGCAGCGCCTGTGGCTCAAAGAAATAAGGCACCAGTCCCATATACCGGAGGTGGCGGGTTCAAACCCAGCCCTGGTCAAAAAAACTGCAAAAAAAAAAAAAAGAAGTAATACATAGGCCCAGGGCCTGTGGCTCACGCCTGTAATCATTGCACTCTGGGAGGACGATGTGGGTGGATTGCTTAATCTCAGGAGTTTGAGACCAGCCTGAGGAAAATCAAGACCCCATCTCTACTACTAATAGAAAAACTGAGGCAAGTGAATTCCTTGAGCCAGAGTTGGAGGTTGCTGTGAACTATGATACCTCAGTACTATACCTAGGGCAACAGCTTGAGACTGCCTCAAAAAAGAAAAAAAAATGTAATACATAGTAATAACATCTCTTTAAAATGTGTATAACCTGGGGCGGCGCCTGTGGCTCAGTGAGTAGGGCGCCGGCCCCATATACCGAGGGTGGCGGGTTCGGACCCAGCCCCGGCCAAACTGCAACAGAAAAATAGCCGGGCGTTGTGGCGGGCGCCTCTAGTCCCAGCTGCTCAGGAGGCTGAGGCAAGAGAATCGCGTAAGCCCAAGAGTTAGAGGTTGCTGTGAGCCGTGTGACGCCACGGCACTCTACCCGAGGGCGGTACAGTGAGACTCTGTCTCTACAAAAAAAAAAAAAAAAAATGTGTATAACCTTTTTCGGCACCCCTGGTATATCCTAATCATTAGGAGTACAGAGCTTTGGGGTCAGACAAACCTGTTTCTAGTTCAACTTCAAAGTTTAAGCATCATTGGTGTCCTTCCCTTTGGGAAGTCAGATTACTTATGTAAAGTAAAGTTGATAGTATTTGTCTTATAGGGTAGCTATGAGGCATAGATGAAATAAGGCTAAAAAAACACTGAAACTAGAGCCTGGCACATAGGAAGTGTTGCTGCTACAGCTGATTCTACTACCTCATTTACTATGTACCAACCAAAAAACTGCGCCAAAGATAAACAAGCGATTAATAAATAATACTAAAGGACTTTCAAGATTTTTAAAAACATCATTATAAAGGAAATACAAATTAAGCCTGATACCATGCTTTACCTATCAAACACTTGTTAAAACTGAAGTATCTACTGTGGGCAAGGTTCAGAAGAAATGGTCATTTTTACACATTTTTTTTTTTTTTGGCCGGGGCTGGGTTTGAACCCGCCACTTCCGGCATATGGGACCGGCGCCCTACCCCTTGAGCCACAGGGACCGCCCCATTTTTACACATTTTTAACACTATAAACTGCAACTGTTATTTTCAGAGGGAAACTTTACCTTTTTATCAAAAGCCTTTTTTCATTATTGAAAATTCATCTGAACAGGGCAGCACCTGTGGCTCAGTGAGTAGGGCGCCGGCCCCATATACCGAGGGTGGCGGGTTCAAACCCGGCCCCGGCCAAACTGCAACCAAAAAATAGCTGGGTGTTGTGGCGGGCGCCTGTAGTCCCAGCTACTCGGGAGGCTGAGGCAGGAGAATCGCTTAAGCCCAGGAGTTAGAGGTAGCTGTGAGCCGTGTGACGCCACGGCACTCTACCGAGGGCCATAAAGTGAGACTCTGTCTCTACAAAAAAAAAAAAAAAAAAACCCCAAAAAAAAGAAAATTCATCTGAACGAAACAAGGATGTGAACACATTAACAGTAATAACTTAGAAATCAAGTGTTTGACAATGACTACTAAATATATTTCAGCGTATAAACCCAATGGAATACAATTTAAATGAAACCAGATGACAATAACGTACACATTATCCAGAAAATTATAAGCTAAGGTGTTAGACATCTCAGGATGGGGTGGAATTATAAGGTTTTAAGTTTTTCCCATTTTTCTTTAGTAATGTCGTGCATTTCTGGAACTTATCATTCTGTCAAGATAGCACAATGCTGCCCCCAAAGAAAATGACTATATTGGCTAGGCACCTATTGGCTAAGGTGCCAGTCACATACAATGGAGCTCACAGGTTCGAATCCAGCCCAAACAACGACAACTATAAACAAAAATAGCCAGGCGTTCTGGCGAGCGCCTATAGTCTCAGCTGCTCAGGAGGCTGAGGCAAGAACCAAGAGTTAGAGGTTGCTTTGAGTCCTGTGATGCCACGGCACTCTACCCGAGGGCGGTACAGTGAGACTCTGTCTCTACAAAAAAAAAAAAAATTTTTTTTAGACAATGGCAGTGCCTGTGGCTCAAAGGAGTAGGGCGCTGGCCCCATATGCTGGAGGTGGCAGGTTCAAACCTGGCCACGGCCAATAACCAAAAAAAAAAAAAAATTGTAGTCATATGGATGGTGCCTGTGGCTCAAAGGAGTGGGGTGCCAGTCCCATGTACCAGAGGTGGGGGGGTTCAAACCTGGCCATGGCCACAAACTACAAAAAAAAAAAAAATTATTTTTTTGTCATAGAGCAGTGCCCATAGCTCAGTGGATAGGGTGCCAGCCACGTACACAGAGGCTAGCAGGTTTGAACCCAGCCTGGGCCAGCTAAACAATGACAAATACAACCAAAAAATAACCAGGTTTTGTGGTAGGCACCTGTAGTCCCAGCTACATGGGAGGCTGAGGCAAGAGAATCTTCTTCAGTCCAAGAGTTTGAGGTTGCTGTGAGCTGTGATGCCACAGGGCAACTGCCCTGTTACTCAGGGCAACAGCTTGATACGGTCTCAAAAAATAAAAAATTAATCATGAAGTTTTTATAATAAACCACCTCCATGAAGATAACCATATTTAAAGGATCAATATGACAGTGCATTATGAATGGTTTCATCATCTTCAGAATACATACATTTTAATAAAAGGATCAGGAGTAAACTTTGTTTGAAATACACTCTTCTGGCCAGGCACAGTAGGTCATCTCTGTAACCCTAACACTCTGGGGAGCCCAAGGCAGGTCGATTTAAGTTCAAGCATTTGAGATCTGTCTGGGCAAGGATGAGAACCAGTCTCTACCAAAAAATAGAAAAACTAGCTCAGCATTGTAGTGGGCACCTATAGTCCCAGCTACTTAGGAGGCTGAGGAAAGATGAGGGCTTGAGCCCAGGAAGTTGCTGCAAGATAATCACACTAAGACTTTCTATCCTGGGGCAACAGAGTAAGACTGCCAATAAATAAATAAATAAATAAATAAATAAATAAATAAAATGTACTCTTCAAGTATTCCTAATGTTACTTAGGACTAGCCAGAAATATATGACTAAGTCTGGTTCCAGGAACCCCCACCAAAAGTTTTATTTGTTTTAAATCAACACACAAGCTACAGGTTAACCTAATGGAAAAACAACATTTTACTTTGGTAAAATCAAAATTAGATTAGATTGGAAGAAAAAATGTACATGTTCTCCAATCTGACACAGTTACCTCTTAAATAGCCATGCTTTCTCACTGGAAAAAAAAAAACTTTAAATGGTGAAGCACCTCCAAATTTTGATCAGACCCACCACAGGCAACACAGCAATTATACCCTCAAATGATAACTTATTTCCTCATAAGGCCATTTCTCATCTTAACTATTAGCACTGCCACTACTAGCCACACTGTATGAACAAATGCTATGTATGTATCAACAATAAGGAATTTTAAGTTTTTAATTAGGAGAAAAATACAGTAGAACCTCCATAGTTTGAGATAGGTGCCATAAGATGGGTGCCCACTGCCCCAGCACCCCGTAAGATGGATACTGCATTGGTGCTGATATGCACTAGAGATGGACACTGCCTGTCACTGACATGCACTAGGGGACTGTGTAGGATAAAAGATGAAAGGACAAAATTAAGAAATACCTTGACTTTAAAATGATGACAAGCACCATCACTCTTAGAGCAGTCCGGACCAGGGCCAGAGCAGAACGAGTTAAGAACAGATGGGTCAAGTGCTGTCATGAGAATTAATGAACTAAGTGCTATGATAAACTGTTCTACTTATCCATCAGTTGCTAGCTCTGCATTATGTTACTTTATTGTTATCTAACTGCCCCTTATGTTAATCTATTGGCTAATCCACTAAACTGATGGTTCGTGTCTGTAAAAGGGGGTCAAGGGGGTCAATTGTGACCCTGTGCTTGCTTTCTGCTTCTTTTGCTAATTTTCTCTTTACTTTTAATTGCTAACTTTCTAGACCACCTGTTAAAGGGCTTGTTGCCAACTTTTAGACTAGAAAAACCTCAACTTCAGACCCCCCCATGCTCTCTCGCTTAGTCTACATTAGTCTTTGCTCAGACAGCCCAGTGGTTAATAAGACTACTTTTTAAATTCTAATTTGAGTCTGTAGTCCGTAACAAGTTGACTACCTCCCTACATACAACACCTCCTTAAGGTGACCTAATTGGCATAGACCATACAGGTACCACATGCATGTACGAGTAGGTCTCCCTCATGTTGACCAGATTTTTTTCCTTTTTGAGAGATTCTCACTATTTTGTCCTTGGTAGAGTGCTATAGCGTCACAGCTCACAGCAACCTCAAACTCTTGGGCTTAAGCGATTCTCTTGCCTTAGCCTCCCGAGTAGCTAGGACTACAGGTGCCTGCTACAACACCCGGCTATAATTTGGTTGCAGTTGTCATTGTTGTTTAGCAGACCCGGGCTGGGCTTGAACTGGCTGGCTTCAGTGTATGTGGCCAACACCCTACTCACTGAGCTATGGGCACCAAGCCAACATGGTTGCTTTCGAGTTAAAACCTCATGGACTGAGGAACCTAATCTTTTTTTTTTTTTTATTTTGGCCAGGGCTAGGTTTGAACCCGCCACCTCTGTCTGGCATATGGGACCGGCGCCCTACTCCTTGAGCCACAGGTGCCTCCCGAGGAACCTAATCTTATAAATAAAACTCCATGGAAAAGCTCTAGGTAGGAAAATATCTAATGTATTCAAGAAACAGGTGACCAATGTGGCTTGGGCATTGTATGGATAACAGTAAGAAGAAGTGACACAATAAATCACGTAAGATACCTTGTACATTAAAATTCTGACTTTAATACTAATGTAGTCAGTACTGAGTTTAAAGCTGAAACTTTTAAGCAATACATTTTTCAAATATATTTCAACAGCCATCAATCACCACTGTGGTTAAGACTAGCATAGATGGGCAAAAGAAACATTTTAATAATGCACAACAGGTTAACAGTGGTTTAAAACTGGACCACGTGACCGGAGTATAAATGATAGCATGTTTTTAAATAGCTAATGAATGCCAGGTGAGGTGGCTCACACCTGTAATTCTAGCATTCTGGCAGGCCAAGGCAGATAGACTACTGAAGTTCATGAGTTCAAGACCAGCCTGAGCAAAAGCAAGACCCTGTGTCTACTAAAAATAGAAAAACTGAGGCAAGAGGATAGCTTGAGCCCAAGAGTTGGCTACTGCTATGACATCATGGCACTCTACCCAGGGCAATAAGGTTGAGACTGTCTCAGAAAAGTAAAAATTTAAAGTAAGTAAAAAGCTGATGAAACAATTTTTTTTTTGCAGTTTTTGGCCCTGGGCTGGGTTTGAACCCACCACCTCCAGTATATGGGGCGGGTGCCCTACTCCTCTGAGCCACAGGTACCACCCAAGACAATTTTCTTGTAAGCCAAAGGTGAGGTACAAGGAAAAAAAGTCAAAGACATCTAGCCAAAATCTTCAGCCTTTGTGACATGAAAACTGGAGCGTTGGCTAGGTGCTGTGGCTCAGGCCTGTAATCCTAGCAGCACTCCAGGAGGCCAAGGCAGGTAGATGCCTGAGCTCACAAGTTGCAGACAAGCATGAGCAAGCAAGAGGGAAAACCCAGTCTCTAAAAATACCTGGGTGCCTGTAATCCCAGATACTCAGGAGGCTGAGGCAAGAGAATCCCTTGAGCCCAAGAGTTTGAAGTTGCTGTGAGATGTGACACCACAGCATTCTACCAGGTGGAACATAGTTGAGACTCTGTCTCAAGAAACAAAAAGGAAAACTGGAATCTCATTAAGTGAAGAAGACAGCAACAGTGTACAAAAGAAATTTGGTCTGAGTAAGAATCACAGAAGCCCAGCTTTGTACTTTTAAGCTGATAAGGCTGTTAATGTGTGGGAATCATAGCTTACAAGGTGGTATATGAAGTCATGAGACTGAATGAAATGACCTACAGGAGTATACCCAGAAGAAATGTGGAAGGACTAAACAACAGAGTAATTCAACCAAGTAGAAAAGAAAATGCTAGAAATATACAACAAATGGGATGCAAAGTAAAAATGTTTCAAAGAGTAACACTGGTTAAATAGGTCCAGTGATGGGCGGCGCCTGTGGCTCAGTGAGCAGGGCGCCGGCCCCATATACCGAGGGTGGCGGGTTCAAACCCAGCCCCCGCCAAACTGCAACAAAAAAAAAATAGCCGGGTGTTGTGGCGGGCGCCTGTAGTCCCAGCTACTCAGGAGGCTGAGGCAGGAGAATCGCCTAAGCCCAGGTGTTGGAGGTTGCTGTGAGCTGTGTGACGCCACGGCACTCTACCGAGGACAATAAAGTGAAACTCTGTCTCTACAAAAAAATAATAAAAAATGAATACAGTGAGATGAGGACTAAAAAAGGACCACTGACTGGACTCACCAACACAACCTTCGCTTTTTTTTAACCCCTAAGTAGATTCCACTGCTTGAGACTATGCCTTACTCTGTATCCCAGGCTTGAGTATGTACAGTGGCCCACACACACGTACTATAGTTCACTATAACCTCAAACTCCTTGGCTTAAGCAATCCTGCCTTAAATTCCCCAAAGTGCTGGGACTAAAGTAGTGAGCCAAAGTGCCAGGCTGACTTGTTTTTCTTCCAACTAAACTCACTTCTAAAATGTGCTCACTTCCCTAAAACATGCCACCACATTCTGCAAAATTACACCACAAACGTTCATCTCCCTAATCAATTTACTGTATTGAACACATGTTCGTGCCACTTAAGGTGTTGGGAATTTCTAAGTACATCAACATATTTAGTTTCTAAAAAGGCCCAGTTTTTTTTCCTTTGGGACTGTAACCAAATAAAAATGTTTTTTTTTTTTCCCAGAATATTTGAAAACACAAAGCATCAAAGGATTTGGATTACGAGATGAAATCTACATGCTTACTACCTGGGCTGAATCCACGCTATAGCACTCACTAGTTATATCTAACAGTGGTCGAATTAAATTCTATGCTTCAATATTCTTGCCTCCAAAATGTGGTAATAGAACACATTCAAGGTTACTATGATTTATAACTTAACACAAACTCAGAATTTAACAGTGGTGGACAGATAGAATTTAGATTACTTCCAGACAGAAATGCAAACCCTACCTTTTTTCCTATCAAATGGGAATGAGATTACATTATGTCTAACCCAACAAGGTGTCATAGAAATCAATGGTCATTTCCTAGACCCTCATCAGTTTTTAGCCTATTCTCCCAAATTGTTTGCTAATGTTACTATACAGTGTATTTTTTTTTTTTTTTTTTTTGAGACAGTCTCAAGCTGTCGCCCTGGGTAGAGTGCTATGGTGTCACAGCTCACAGCAACCTCAAGCTCTCGGACTTAATTCTCTTGCCTCAGCCTCCCAAATAGCTGGGATTACAGGTGCCCACAAAGCCTGGCTATTTTGTTGTTGTTGTTGTAACTGTCACTGTTGTTTTAGCTGGCCCAGGCTGGGTTCAAACCCTCCAGCCTCAGTATATGTGGTCAGCACCCTACCCACTGAGCGACAAGCACCGCCCACGTATTTCATTAATAATATACAACAAAAACTCATTTGAAAAACCACATCAAGGATCGGCACCTGTAGCTCAAGAGGCTAAGGCGCCAGCCACATACACCAGAGCTGACCAGTTCAAATCCAGCCCTGGCCCCCCAAACGACCATGACAGCTACAGCCAAAAAATAGCCAGGCATTGTGGTGGGTACCTGTAATCCCAGCTACTTGGGAGATTGAGGTAAGAGAATTGCTTAAGCCCCAGAGTTGGAGGTTGCTATGAGTAGTGACTCTACAGCACTCTACACAGGGAACAGCTTGAGACTGTCTAAAAAAAAATTTGACAAAAAGACAAACCACATCGAGTTTATCCTTACACCTAAGATTACTGCTTTCTTCAAAGTCATTGAGACAGTGGCCTACTCTTAAATGTCTCCTTATTGCCCTGCCCATCCTTCTCACTCACATTCCCCAAAAGCCAGAAACAAAAACCAGGACTCTCTAGGGCAGGTGCCTGTGGCTCAAAAGGAGTAGGGCGCCACCCCATATGCTGCAGGTGGTGGATTCAAACCCAGCCCCGGCTAAAAAACGCAAAAAAATAAGTCTCTACTCTCCAAAATCCTTCAAGTTCCTCTTATGCCTATGATAGTCTAGATCTTAAACATGGCCCTATAAGCACTGTACCACAAAGGCTTAGCTTCCCTTTTTCTGGTGTTGAGACAGAATCTTACTGTCACCCTAGGTAGAGTGCCTTGGTGTCTTGGTTAACAGCAACCTCAAACTCTTTGAGTACAAATGATCCTCTTGCCTCAGCCTCTGAAGGAGCTGTAACCAGCCTAAGCAAGAGGGAGACCCGTCTCTAAAAATTACCAGGCAACGTGGTGGGCATAGTCCCAGCTACCTGGGAGGCTGAAAGGCTTGCTTGCACTCAAACAATCCACCTGCCCTAGCCTCCCAAGTGCTAAGATTACAGGCATAAACCACCACATCTGGCTGAATACTTGGTTCTTGCCTACCTCTCCAATTCCATCTCTCATTCCATCCACCCTTGATGACTGTTTTCCAATAGTATTTCTTGCTTGGTTACCCTCATTATCTGTGCTTTCTCACCTGATACTCAACTTCCAGATCCCAGCTTCACCATCAGCTCCTTTAAGGTTCCCATACTAGCAGCATTTTCCCACCCCCATATTCTAAATTTGGTGCCCTTATCTTCCATCGTCATAATACCCTGTTTTTTCCCTTTATGGATTCTGATTGTGCAGAGTGCTATGTGTTTCTCTCTCCCCTCAGTGGTCTACAATAGCAAAAAGGGCAGGAGACAGTATGTTTTGTTCATCCCTATATGCTCGAGCCTAATGAAAAATTTTGAAGTATATTCAAATGCCCCCCCAAAATCTGTATTTCAATGTTCTGTAAGCACTGCAAAAAATCAATGTTTAAAATACTTCTCCAGGGGCGGCGCCTGTGGCTCAGTGAGTAGGGCGCCGGCCCCATATGCCGAGGGTGGCGGGTTCGGACCCAGCCCCGGCCAAACTGCAACAGAAAAATAGCCGGGCATTGTGGCGCGCGCCTGTAGTCCCAGCTGCTCGGGAGGCTGAGGCAAGAGAATCGTGTAAGCCCAAGAGTTAGAGGTTGCTGTGAGCCATGTGACACCACGGCACTCTACCCGAGGTGGTACAGTGAGACTTTGTCTCTACAAAAAAAAAATACTTCTCCCCCACACCTCTCAAATCCTAGCCTGCTCCCTTTGTTTATATTTCCCAGCCCATCTATCCCTAACCCAGAAGCTAGAAAACTAGGTGTCATGCCAAATCTGTACTCTTCTTGCTCACCATACCACACCCATCACCCTCCTAAATTTATCACACACACACACCCCACCCCACCCCATAATCTCTAATCTCATCAGCATTATCCAGGCTAGGTCATTATTCTTCCATGGACTTTTTTTTTTTTTTTTTTTTTTGAGACAAAGTCTCACTTTATTGCCCTCAATAGTGCTGTGGTGTCACAGCTCACAGCAGCCTCCAACTCTAGGGCTTAGGCTATTCTCCTGCCTCAGCCTCCAAAGTAGCTGGGACCGCAAGCACCCGCCACAACGCCCAGCTATTTTTTTGTTGCAGTTGGGCCAGGGCCAGGGCCAGAGCCAGAGCCAGAGCCAGAGCCAGGTTCAAACCTGCCACCTTTGGTATATGGGGCGGGCGCCCTACTCAATGAGCCACAGGTGCCGCCCCTTTTAATGGCTTCTTTATCTCCTACTTCCACTCTCATTTACCTGTAAGCCATTTCTACACTATTAGAGTGACATTTCAATAAGTGAAAATCTTGGGCGGTGCCTGTGGCTCAAAGGCGTAGGGCGCCGGCCCCATATGCCGGAGGTGGCAGGTTCAAACCCAGCCTCGGCCAAAAACTGCAAAAAAAAAAAAAAAAAAGTAAGTGAAAATCTGATGTCATTTCCCAGTTTATAATCATTCAATGGTTCAACCTTGGTTTCTCAATAAAACACAAACTCCTTGGCATGGCATTCAAATTTTTATGATCTGGACTTAAAACCAAGATTCGATTCAGCACACTTTCATTTAAAAGCATCCTCTGACCTCTTATGCCAGGTTCATACCCATTTCTGAATGCTTTTACTTTTGTTGAGCTGCAGTCTATGTTGTCAAGGCTGAGTACAGTGGCTACTCACAAACACAATTACAGCTTCGAACTCCTGGCCTCACATGATCCTTCTGTCTCAGTCTCCCAAGTAGCAGCGTCTACAGGTACACACAACTGTGCCTGGCTTATTTCTGCATGCTCCTACAGGATCTGTGTTTTTTTTTGCAGTTTTTGGCTGGGGCTGGGTTAGAACATGCCAAGTCCGGCATATGGGGCCGGCGCCCTACTCCTTTGAGCCACAGGTGCCACTGGTTATTGAGCCACTGGTTATTTCTAATCACATGATGACATCTCATTCATCTGTCTCCCTCATTAGGCCATGAGTCCCTTAAGACATAACTATTATTTTTTATATCTCCCCCAAAAGAACATAAACCATAAAATGTAGATTAAGAAGGAATAAATCAAACTAGACCTGTAACGAACAACTTCCACACACTGCAGAGTAGAAAACAGCTCTCATACATTTTGAGAGCATGAATAAAACTAGCAACCTATTTTTCTAAAAACCCACTCCTCTTCTATATAAATAACCTCAGGACTTTCTCCTACTTTTTTTTTTTTTTTTTTGTGGTTTTTGGCCGGGGCTGGGTTTGAACCCGCCACCTCCAGCATATGGGACCGGCGCCCCACTCCTTGAGCCACAGGCGCCGCCCTCCTACTTTTGAGTGTTACTTTTGGTGTTCACTTTATTTTTTATTTTTGAGACAGAGCCTCAAACTATCACCCTGGGTAGAGTGCCGTGGTGTCACAGCTCACAGCAACCTCTATCTCCTGGGCTTAAGCAATTCTCTTGCCTCAACCTCTCGAATAGCTGGGACTACAGGCAGCTGCCACAACGCCCGGCTATTTTTTGGCTATAATTGTCATTGTTGTTTGGCAGGCCCGGGCTGGATTCGAACTGGCCAGTTCTGGTGTTATGTGGCTGGCGCCTTAGCCACTGGAGCTACAGGCGCCACCTTGGTGTTCACTTTAGGTATCACTCTTTTGGTCTAAAGGAAGGGGGCACGTATGTGATTTACTCTACTACCACAGCACTGAATTAGCCTTCAAATGTCATTCTAATTCTCCTCCAGCTTGAAATCTACATTCCACTATACTACGTAAACTACTACAGATTGCTCAAAATTCTCAACTCTTTGGCTATCCATGTCCTTGTTAATTAATTTCCACATTATTCTGGTAAATACAAGATTCATCCCTTCTTACCATCCTTGGGAAACACATTAGATTCCCCAATATCTAGCTGGGCCAAGTTACCATTATAAAAGGGGTAAGCCGGGCGGCACCTATGGCTCAAAGGAGTAGGGCGCCGGTCCCATATGCCGGAGGTGGCGGGTTCAGACCCAGCCCCGGCCAAAAAAAATCACAAAAAAAATAAATAAATAAAAGGGGTGAGCCATAGATCGTTCTTTTTTTTTTTATTTCTTTATTTATTTTTTTTTTTGTAGAGACAGAGTCTCACTGTAGCGCCCTCGGGTAGAGTGCCGTGGCGTCACACAGCTCACAGCAACCTCCAACTCCTGGGCCCAAGAGATTCTCTTGCCTCAGCCTCCCAAGCAGCTGGGACTACAGGCGCCTGCCACAACGCACGGCTATTTTTATTTTGCAGTTTGGCCGGGGCTGGGTTTGAACCCGCCACCCTCGGCATATGGGGCCGGCGCCCTACTCACTGAGCCACAGGCGCCGCCCCCATAGCTCGTTCTTAATTTAGATACAGAGGTTAGACAGATTTCCCTGTTTTGGCGTTAATAAAACTAGCTTTTCTCAAATTTTTAAAGATCTTCCAGTGAGAAAGCATTTTATTGTAGCGTATTTCTTGCAGTTTGATTCATGCTAAATTTTAGTCTAAATACAAAAATGTCACAAACCCAACGATTACATTGTAGATGACAAAAAATTTGAAATGATCTAAAAAAAAAAATGTACTAGTATTGTCCTTATATTGTTCCTAATCATGATAACAAGGCATTTTCATTGAAAGTAGAGGAGAACTTTGGCTGCTTGTTCCAAATATCAAAAATCCTCTTCGCAAATCAACCCCAGTTAACTATAAACTCTTATTATTCCATTAGTTTACAAATAACTGAGGTGGTCTCCCCTATAAACATCTTGAAATTTACACACAGAAGGCTTAATCAGAACACAGAGGCTATGACCTACACCAGATCAACTGAATTTAAATGTGTTGACTTCCTAACTCTGTTATGAATCCAAGTGGACCTCACACCTCTTACCATCACCCAGGAAGGGTGTGCATCTGTTCCGAAGGCCCCCCTGGCTCCAGGTCATCCTGGCTGCTGCTGCTCCAGGCTGGGCATCCATGTTGCTGCAGCTTGTGGTTTGTGAAGAGTTGTGTACAGGAAAAGCAGGATGGGATTTCAAGGGAAACAGGAGAAAGATGGCTTTCTGGGAAAAGGCCATCACTATCATAGGTCTTAAGCAGTACCACACACATTTTATTGCAGCACAGTTTAAAAATTTAACAAATGAAAGATTAAAAATAAAAAAACAAAAATAAAAAAAATTAAAAATACAGACGTCCAGAGATGCTCTAAAACAGTTAAGTTAAAGATTAGGAAAAATAAGGTCATAGACTTAACAGCCAATAAAATTCTTTCCAGTGTGGGGAAGGGGATGAGGGCAGGGGTGGGGTTGGGAGAGAAAAGGTTTACGTGATCATTCCACTTAAAAATGCTAATGCCTTCGCTTTCTCTCCCAAGATGTAAAACTCGAAAGTCAATCAGTAGGCCGGAGAAATTCTTACGAACATTCAGAAAAACTCGATTTTAATCCGGTTAAAAATCATCAGTGTCATTATCATCATCATCATCACCATCATAAGTATAATAGTAATAAATAATAGTAACTAGTAACAACAATAAAAAGGAAATCAGCGGAAAGTCAGGAAAAATGTAAAAAAAAAATTGAAATAACTTACTGTAGCTGAAGATCAAAAAAATCTCACTGTAAAAAAACAAAAATAAAAATAGCCCAGATTAGAAAAACGGGAGGTGCAAAAATGTCAAGTCAGTAAAGTTCATTTCTTTTCTCTTTCCAAAAGCAGTTTCCACAAAAACCGCAAGGATAAAGCTCTCAGTAGCAGACAAGCAAAGCCCTTTTCACATCAATCAATCAATCTTAAAAATACACGAGGAAGTAGAGAGGTCAGTTTACAAGAGGCTAAAAGGCTCCTCCTCCTCTAACCCAACTGCTGCAGAAAAAAATAGAAATTTTAAAAATTACATCTTAAATCCAGGTCCCGGTTTTTGGAAACAATTAAAAAAAAAACACCTGTACATTTGCCATAGTGCACACCAAGTTGCATCATTATATTTAAAATGTCTTTATAAAATCAGTTTTGGAATGGGAATGTGTGTGTTCTGAAAGGGTAGGGAAGGGAAGTTAAAAATCAAAGCTGAGCTCCAGTGAGTAGGGATGGGGTTCGCCTTGCTGCCCTGTGAAAGGAGAAGGGACAGATTGAGTCAGAGTTCCTCAGAAATGCTGTGCCCTAAACCCCCAGGACAGAAATATCTGTCTATTGCATCTAGCACATTTTGGTAAAGCGTAACATACTGGAATGGGAGTAGCCTATATAGAATCGTCACCTCTACCAGTGTGTCATCACAATTTGATGTGAATAGATGACTAAAATTAACTACACACACCTCAGTATGCCCTTAAGGGTCTGAAGGTCTACATTCAAATATAATCAGTTTGGGCAAAGAAAATACAGAAAAAAACAGGCCAACAGATGAAGATGTGAACAAATGTCAAATAGATTAGGAAAGTAAGCAGATTCATGGGTTTTTAATTTATCAACTGAAAGTGAATGATCTACCATGAAGACAAACACTAAAGATGACTCATCTATTCTCAAACCAATGTGATGTAACCTCAAGACCTGCTAGGTATTATAGTAAGGGGAAAAGATGTCTTAACTAAGGAGTACACTATTCCCACCTTACTGACAGAATGAAAAAAAGAAACGAAGGAAAAAAGATAACTGAATGTCATAAAACAGGTGAAAAAAATTGATGCTTATGGAATTTCTTATGGTTCTGTGGTCCACTGTCTACCAATTAATTCCAAGAAAAATACACAACAAACTGGTTGTTTCATCAGCTAAACTAAGAATTGCAAGCAGATTGTAGCTCATTGTGCAAAGAAAGAACTGGCTGAATTCACATTTCAATATTCAGCTGTGGTTTTATTTTTCCTTACAAATTTCATAAACTAAAAATTTTTAACTCAGCTTTTAAAATGTGTCCCTTGAGCCAACTATGACTGTACCAGAACAGTTACTATAACTAAAAATTTTAACCGTAAATTTTTTTACATAGCTGACCAGTTTAGGTATGACATGCTCACTTTTAAATTTGGATTGATGTGCAAAACTGTACAAACTGTAGAAACTGCAGAGTTGTAGAAAATGTACATCTGAGTGGTGTATACTTTGCGTCAGACTTCAGGAAGTAGTTATGATGAAATACTCAATTTTCTTATTTGAAGTAATAATCTGAACATGGTACTTTTAAATTTTCAGGTCTAGGTTAATGTTACAGCTGAACCATAAACAAGTCCGTTGCACATACGTCCCAAAGGCACAAGCTTTTTTAAAAAAAATTTTTGACAAGAAAGCATTTATATGTTTCTTTTTTTTTTTTAAGAGACAGCGTCCACTTTATTGCCTTGGGTAGAGTGCCATAGCATCACAGCTCACAGCAACCTCTAACTCCTGGGCTTAGACGATTCTCTTGCCTCAGCCTCCCAAGTAGCTGAGACTACTGGTGCCTGCCAGAATGCTCAGCTATTTTTTGTTGTTGTTGCAGTTTGGCCGGGGCAGGTTTGAACCCATCACCTTTGGTATATGGGGCTGGTGCCCTAACCACTGAGCCACAGGCACCGCCCAAGAAAGCATTTGTATATTTCAATGTCAAGAAATTAAGGTATCTTGGGCGGTGCCTGTGGCTCAAAGGGGTAGGGCACCGGCCCCATATGCCAGAGGTGGTGGGTTCAAACCCAGCCCTGGCCAAAAACTGCAAAAAAAAAAAAAATTAAGATATCGTAATTGTCAAACCAGAAGTCCAAAAAAAAAAAAAAAAAAGTAAGGTATCTCCCAAGATGTTAATCTAATAATGAGCTACCATTTTTAGAAAGACCAAACTTTAGCACCTAAATGTAACATTTTCAATTAAGAGTATACCTAGATCATTCAAAAGACATGTTTAAAAAAGAGCACCCCAAGGTTATCCTCTGGTTTGGATCCCTTCTTCTCAAAGTGAGTTATGTCAAATCAACCACCAGCATGGGCATCCTCACCCAGCACTTTAAAAATGCAAATTCTCAGGCACCACCCAGACTTAATTAGAAACCCTGGTGGTGGAGACCCTAGCGATCTAGCCCCTCTGGCTGATTCTTGTGTTAGCTCAAGTATGAGAACCACTGGGAAAAAGCTTAAACTTTCTAACCCCTAGGTAATAACTCTTTAAACAAAAGTGCCTCATCTTTCCAACGTATGGCAGACACAAGTTTGAGCACCAAGGCTTCAAATATTATTTTCCTAATAAAATATAAATAATCTAATAACATAATAGCCTATCATAGTAAAATCCAAAGTCTTTTTTTTTCCTTTTATAAACCCAAAAGTTCCAAAATCAAAGATCACGGCTTCCATTATGTTGCACCTAGCAGTTCTGGTTCTTGTCAGATAACGCTGTAGTAAATCCGGTATGTACAAAACCAGAATAGTTCCTGTTACCAATGAGAATCAATGAATATACATATTAAGTCTAAGGAAATAATGCTCTCCAAATACAATTATTAACAAAACTGTTTTAAGGTATAAGTGTTTCAGTTAAGGCAGCTGTTACTATTAATTACTATTTCTAGAAGACTGCTTTCAATAATAAAGCTTTTTTTTTTTTTTTGTAGAGACAGAGTTTCACTTTATGGCCCTCAGTAGAGTACCATGGCATCACACAGCTCACAGCAACCTCCAACTCCTGGGCTTAAGCGATTCTCTTGCCTCAGCCTCCCGAGTAGCTGGGACTACAGGCGCCCGCCACAACGCCCGGCTAATAAAGCTATTTCTATATACATCACAGTTCGCAGGCAACAACCTCAATTCAGTAAGTCTCAGTCTCATTTTACAGCTGTAAAAATAAAAGCCAGTTTAATTTGTCTAAGGTAAACCTCCTCCTTTAATCAGCAAGGAGGATTAAAATCTAGTTCTCCTGACTCCTAGGATAGCATTCTTTCCACTGTTACATCCCTCAACATTCATCACTTAATACACGTAATTAAAATTTCCAGATTAGTACAACTAGCTACTTAAGTTCATTGCTTGCTTTTTTTCTAACAGACATTTCATCCAAAACAGGGCCAGCATACTACTCAAACCCTCTAGAGACCTAATTACAAACATTAAGCTATGCTAAAATTCTCCACAGTCTGACTAGCAAACCATGTATCCCCTAGTGGCACAAGCAATGGGAAAAATTCCTAAGACCTTAAACCCTTCTCTAGCCAATATGAAATTATTACTAATGCCTACCTAGTTGAGAGCACATCTATAATTTCTGATACTAATTCTGTGGCCAGATAGTTCCTGATGAATAGTACTGCAGAGGAATTTTTGCTCCCTTAATACATGCTGAACCCAAGGAACCAGTATTTCTAATGCCTCAAAAAAAAAAAAAACAACTTCAATTTATGTCAATGCTTATCAATACTACTCTTTTTTTGTGTGTGCGTGGTTTTTGGCCAGGGCTGGGTTTGAACCTGCCACCTCCAGCATATGGGTCTGGCGCCCTACTCCTTGAGCCACAGGCGCCACCCAATACTACTCTTAAATACTAATTTCTGGCATTTGTCTTTGCCAACAATATTTTTATTAAATACAGAGTGCCCTAAAAGGTCACCGTAGGAAAATCAGCACACTATTATTATCTATTTTTAATGTATTTTTATGTTTATATATCAACATGTAGAGTAATTCTTTTGTAAGCATGTTGTAAAATTTGTAAGAAACAGTTTGTAGGGCGGCACCTGTGGCTCAAAGAAGCAGGGTGCAGGCCCCATATACCGGAGGTGGTGGGTTCAAACCCGGCCCCGACCAAAAAAATAAAAAAAAAAAAAACTGCAAAATAAATAATAGATAAGTTTAAAAGAAAAAATAGTTTGTAAATAAAGGTCCATTGAACTACAATTACCAGTTTCCCTTTGTATAGTGACCTTTGGGACATCCAGTAGATCATTTCCTCATTGATCTATCACTGTACTGCCCTTACCTCATTTCTGACAGTTCAGCAGAATGATCAACTTTAGTTTTAAGCCCACATAGAACCTAAATATCTAGGCCTCCAAAAAGGAGGGGCAACGTTTTTGACCCCTATTTTACTTATTCTTGGCCTCAAAGAGTTCCTCCTACTTCAGCCTTCCCAGAAGCTGGAATTATACCAAAAGGGCCCAGTGATGAATTTCTTATCTTGTATTATTGGTTCAAACTGTGCTTAACAGCATTATTTTTTGTGAGAACACCACGTTGTGAAAAGTAAAATCAACAAAATCTTATGAAAGGATTTTTAAAAAGGTATTTCCTAGACAAATTTCCTTAAGATCCTACTTATTTTATTTATTTTTTTTTTTTGTAGAGACAGAGTCTCACTTTATGGCCCTCGGTAGAGTGCCGTGGCCTCACACAGCTCACAGCAACCTCCAACTCCTGGGCTTAAGTGATTCTCTTGCCTCAGCCTCCCGAGTAGCTGGGACTACAGGCGCCCGCCACAACACCCGGCTACTTTTTGGTTGCAGTTTGGCGGGGGCGGGTTTGAACGCGCCACCCTCGATATATGGGGCCGGCGCCTTACCGACTGAGCCACAGGCGCTGCCCCAAGATCCTACTTATCTTATTAAAATCATCCTACTTCCCATGATTGCATTAGTGCACACAGCTATGATATAAAAAAAGCATCCTACTTGTATTAAAAATTATGTAATTTTTATTTATTCTTTTTTTTTTTTTTTGAGACAAGCCTCAAGCTGTTGCCCTGGGTCGTGTGCAGTGGCATTACAGCTCACAGCAACCTCCAACTCTTGGGCTCAAGTAAACCTCTTGCCTCACTTTTTCTGTTTTTAGTAGAGACTGGAGTCTTGCTTTTTGCTCAAGTTGATCTCCAACTCCTAAGCTCAAGTAATCCACCCACCTAGGCCTCCCAGAGTGCTAGGATTACAGGCGTGAGCCACCTCGCCCAGCCAACTTAACGAAAAATTTTAATGAAGTTTTAGCACCTAGCAAATACTTGGCAATGTAATACTTAAAAAAATGTAGCTGTGCATCTTTTTACAAAATTTAGATAGACAAAATTGCTGGAATATCTTGCCACCCTGGGAAGGTAACATATTTAAGTCTCATAATTATTTTTCTAAGTGCAGTTTGGGAATTTCCATTTACCTCTGGTTTCTGTGATTGGGTTCTTGCGAAAATTACAACATAGCTATTTTAGAATCTAGCATTCTGATAACTAAATAAAACCACTAACCTAGTGGTCAATTCCTTAATAGTTCTGCTACAGACTTAATAAGAGCCTGGCAACCCAATCCCTTATGCCTCAGTTTCTAAGAATAATAATAATACCTACCTCAAGGAAAGTTCCACTAAATTATATATTTCAGTGTTTTGTAACCTGCAGATAAAAAGTCAGTTGTAATTATTAACTGTTAACACAATTAAATTACATTATTTCCTTTTACAAATGGCTGAAAATACTCCGAGGTCCATTGTTTGCTTAGAGAAATAAAACAAAAAGTTAATCAGAAAAACATTAGGTCCGTTGATAAAACATTATTTTTAGGCCACGCGTTACGCTTCGAAATTTAAAGGTTCGCGGTCCATCTACCTGGCAATCCTCCCCTATCCCTCCCCAATTTTTAATGTAACAAACAGAGATAACACAAGACATCAGTGGCCCATTAACTTAAGCTACAATAAATAACCATCTCGGTCGTCACTTTCACGAAGTCCTCACGGTCCTCATGGTCGTAGAATATCAAAGGAAAGCAGCCGTTAACACAGAAAAAGAGCGAAAAAAGGGTATTTTCCCGGCCGGCAGAGGCCTAGAAAACGCTAGGTTAAATCTACGCAAAGGATTAGAACCTGTAAAATCCTCTCCCGCTTGAGACCTAATCTCCCACAGCTAATACAATAAATGAGGCCCTGCTTTGGGGGGGGGGGGTTCCCTCTTCTCTCCCACACCCCCTCGTGCTCTCCAAGGAACCCAGCGCCATCCCAGGGTCTGCCCCGCATACTTACCAGGAGGGGGGAGGGAGAAGAGATTCGATTCTGAGTCTCCTACTCCCGGATTCTACGTGAAGAAGCCGAGTACTGCTCGAGGTCGACAACGCGGCCGCAACCGCTCTGTCTTCGTCTCTTCACAAAATGGCCCCCGAGTCTCCTCTGCCGCCGAGACGAAGGCCTAGCCCCCGCCCCAATCCTGCAACCCTTCCTATTGGCTATGCGTTTTCTCGCTCCCGCTCCTAATTAGACAGTTCTACCGCTCTTCACAATTCTATCCAATCAAAATTAGCAGTGGGTTAGCCTACGCAAGAGAATTTCCACATGCGTAACAGAAACTAGTGTACGACTGGCTACTTTTCCTGTCACTTATCGCCTGAAGACTGCTTATTGGTCACTGTACCGGATGCAGTTCTGGGCGGAAACCTCGCCTTTGTATCGCGCACCACTTCACATCCGGGCATCCGGGAAGTCTGATTGGCGGCAACAGTGTCCTATCTCTGCTCCTTAGAGTACACAGCAGGAGTTCCGCCCAGTTCTCGGAATGCCCCGAGCGTGGGGGTTGGGGATGGGGTTTAGGCGTGTCGACTGGTAGCGAGCTTGCGCGAAAGACCTGCCCTAGCCCTAAGGACTAGGAAACAGAAAAAGCGCCAAATGAGGGCTGTACCGTGCAAAGTGGATAAAGAAAGGATCGTATAAAAAAAGAAAGGACTTTTATTAGAAATGAGAAGGAACAGTGATAAACAGTGTTAAAGTGTATCAAACAAGCTCTGCAGATTTTGCAACCCTAGGTCGCTTCTCAGTTCCAGACTCCATGTAATGGAGTAATGCCCTTCAGACCACATATTCCACCCAAACCGACTGACTTCCTTATTCCTCTCCAGTACAAAAAAGAGGTATGAAATGCTGGCCTTGTAGCAGGCCCCAAGTCATCTCACTCGCTAATATCCTATCTTCCAGCCAAATTGGCCAATCCCTCTGCTTCTGGTCTCTTAATTCTCCTCATCCTGAAGTGGCCTGTGTCTCACCTAACCCCTCGCCTGCGGGGAGTCTTTCACATCATGGGACCAATTCTGTGAAGAAGCGGATTTCTGTGTGTTGCTGGGGAAAAGTGGGTAACACAAAATAATGATACACGATTCTCCCACTCGGGGCTAGACAGGGACCCCTCACCCCCATTCTCTAGGCCCAGGTGAGCTCAGAAATCAGACCCCCATTTCTAGGCACAAATAGGTTGCCCTTTCCAGGCCACACCCTCTGAGCTCTAACAAGATCTTTTTTTTTTTTTCTTTTTTCTAACAAATTCTTGAACAAAGCAGCCTGACATGGTTTAGCTTGTTCCACCTTGGGCAGAGAACTTAGACCCTAATCCCTTCTTGAGACAAAAACTGCAAAGACCTAATAACCTTGCCGCAGGGGAGGGGCTGCATTCATTCATATGTTAATACACTCGTTTAAGTTTTTTCCACCTACTAAGTCCTGGACAAAATGTAATGTATACTCCTGGCAAAGGACCCTTGCGGGAGACTTCCGACTAGTGTCTTCCCCTTTGCCCACAGTTCTGGTGCTTTTAACTCCTTCTGTATTGCTTTCTGTCTAATAAAATCCTATCTTACCGCTGATCTGTGGTCTGTGGGTTCATTCTTCCAATCCCGGAGACCAAGGACCTACAGAAGGAAGAAATTCCAGTAACAACATGAAGCATTATCTAGAAATCTAATTTCACTTGTGTCTGTTTTTAAAAGATAAGTGTGTGAAAAAAAATAATAAAAAAAAAAAAGATAAGGGCGGCGCCTGTGGCTCAGTGAGTAGGGCGCTGGCCCCATATGCCGAGGGTGGCGGGTTCAAACCCAGCCCCGGCTGAACTGCAACCAAAAAATAGCCGGGTGTTGTGGCAGGTGCCTGTAATCCCAGCTGATCGGGAGGCTGAGGCAGGAGAATCGCGGAAGCCCAAGAGCTAGGGGTTGCTGTGAGTCCTGTGACATCATGGCACTATACTGAAGGCGGTAAAGTGAGACTCGATCTGTACAAAAAAAAAACAGATAAGTGTGTGTTTGAAAGCAGTTTTTATGCATTAGTTTTTAATTCTGAATTCCAAAAAGAGTCACAAAAAAGGTAGCAACATTTTTTTGGGGTTTTTTTTTTTTCAGTTTTTGCCCAGGGCTGGGTTTAAACCTGCCACCTCGGCATATGGGGCCGGCGCCCTACCCCTTTGAGCCACAGGCGCCGCCCGGTAGCAATTTTTTTGAAAACAACTTTTAACTTTTTTTTGTAGAGACAGAGTCTCACTTTATGGCCCTCGGTAGAGTGCCGTGGCGTCACACGGCTCACAGCAACCTCCAACTCCTGGGCTTAGGCAATTCTCCTGCCTCAGCCTCCCGAGTAGCTGGGACTACAGGTGCCCGCCACAACACCCGGCTATCTTTTTGTTGCAGTTTGGCCGGGGCAGGGTTTGAACCCGCCACCCTCGGTATGTGGGGCCGGTGCCTTACCAACTGAGCCACAGGCGCCGCCCACAACTTTTAACTTTTTTTCTTTTTTTTTTTTTTTTGTAGAGACAGAGTCTCACTTTATGGCCCTGGGTAGAGTGCCCTGGCCTCACACAGCTCACAGCAACCTCCAACTCCTGGGCTTAAGCGATTCTCTTGCCTCAGCCTCCCGAGTAGCTGGGACTACAGGCACCCGCCACAACGCCCGGCTATTTTTTGGTTGCAGTTTGGCCGGGGCCGGGTTTGAACCCGCCACCCTCGGTATATGGGGCCGGCGCCCTACCGACTGAGCCATAGGCGCCGCCCTCAACTTTTAACTTTTTTATTGGTATCCCTTTCTATAATGTTTGGATTTTGTTTTTTCCATAGGTGTATCGATTTAAACTAAAAAGCAAAAAGCGTAAAAGAAAAATATACTTAAAGTGTTAATAGTGGTTCTCTCCTGGCTCAGCATCCGTAGCTCAGTGAGTAGGGCACTGGTCACATACACTGAAGCTGGCAAACAATGACAACTGCAACCAGAAAATAGCCGGGCATCGTGGCAGGCGCCTGTAGTCCCAGCTACTTGGGAGGCTGAGGCAAGAGAACCACTTAAACCCAAGGGTTTGAGGTTGTTGTGAGCTGTGACTCTACAGCACTCTACCAAGTGAGACTCTGTCTGAAAAAAAAAGGAAAAGCAGCAACAGGAAGGAAAAGCATCAACAGAAAGAACAGGAAGAAAAAGCCTTCTTTACTTCTTTTTGTTTGTTTTTTGAGACAGAGCCTCAAACGATGGCCCTGGGTAGAGTGCTGTGGCATCACAGCTCACAGCAACCTCCAACTCCTGGGCTCAAGCGAGTCTTCTGCCTCCACCTCCCAAACAGCTGGGACCACAGGTGCCCACCACAACGCACTATTTTTTTTGTTTTTGTTTTTGTTTTTTTTTTGGTTGCAGCTGTCATTGTTATTTGGCAGGCCCAGGCTGGATTCGAACCTGCCAGCTCAGGTGGCACTGGGTAAAATAAGGAGAGAACTTGGAATGTAGAGTTCAGTGGATAGATTATTGATAATCTAGCTTTTTTCTTTTTTGAGATAGAGTCTCACTCTGTTGCCCAGGGTACAGTGCCATGGCATCAATCTAGCTCACAGCAACCTCAAACTCCTGGGTTGAAGCAATCATCTTGCCTCAGCCTCCCAAGTAGCTGGGACTACAGGTGCCCACCACAAGACCAGGCTAATTTTTGTATCTTTAGTAAGGACAGGGGTCTCACTTTGCTCCGGCTGGTATCAAACTCCCGGCTCAAGGAATCCTCCTGCCTTAGCCTCCCACAGCACTAGGATTATAGGGTGAGCCACTATGCCTCACTATGATCTGGTTTCTAGAATACCAATTCTCCAAATTAGACTTTATATACTGATTATAAAATTATCTGTCACTTTGGTTGGCTACACACCTTGTCAAGGCTTCCATTATGATTTTTCCCTCACATTACTTAAGTGTTTTCATATAAAAATATCCTATTTGTTTATTTCTGATAATAGGTGATTCTTGTAAAAGTTCGAAATACAGAAAAAGTGCAAGGTGCTATGTGATTCCTACTCCAGAAACATCCACTTATAACCATTTGCTATAGATCTTTACAAACTTTTTTTTTTTCCTAGAGACAGAGTCTCACTTTATCACTCTTGGTAGAGCGCCGTAGCCTCACACAGCTCACAGCAACCTCCAACTCCTGGGCTTGGCAATTCTCTTGCCTCAGCCTCCCAAGCAGCTGGGACTACAGGCACCTGCCACAATGCTCAGCTATTTTTTTTGTTGCAATTTGACCCGGGCCGAGTTTGAACCCGCCACCATCCATATATGGGGCCCATGCCCTACCCACTGAGTCTTCACAAACTTAAAAAAAAAAAAAAATGGGGCTAGGCACAATGGCTCAATTCCAGCACTTGGGAGGCCAATGTGGGTGGATTGCCTGAGCTCACGAGTTCCAAGATCAGCCTGACCCAGAGTGAGACCTCATCTCTAAAAAAAATAGCCAGGCTCTGCTAAGGCGCCAGCCACATACACCTGAGCTGGCGGGTTCACATCCAGCCCAGGCCCGCCAAAACAATAACAGCTGCAACCAAAAAATAGCCAGGCATTGTGGCGGGCGCCTGTAGTCCCAGCTACTTGGGAGGCAGAGGCAGAATAGGTTGAGCCCAGAAGTTGGAGGTTGCTGTAAGCTGTGATGCTACAGCACTCTACCCAGGGCGTCAGCTTGAGGCTGTCTCAAAAAAATAGCCAGGCATTGTGGCAGGTACCTGTAGTTCTAGCTACTCAGGAGGCTGAGGCAAGAGAATCACTTAAGCCCAGGAGTTTGAGGTTGCTGTGAGCTGTGACACCATAGCACTCTACCAAGGGTAACAAACTGAGACTCTGTCTCAAAAAAAAAGTATATATATTTCTTTTTCCCTAATACTATCATAATATACCTACTAGTTTATAATGTTTTTATTCAAATTATTGTTATATGGTAAATTTTGTCCATATGAATACGTAAATATCACCCTTAATTAACATTACAATGAAATCTAGAGATCCATCATAAGGTTTTATTTATTTATTTATTTATTTATTTTGAGACAGTTTCACTCCGTGGCCCTGGGTAGAATGCTGTGGTGTCATAGCTCACAGCAACCTCAAACTCTTAGGCTCAAGAGATCCTCTTACCTCACCTTCCTGAATAGTTGGGACTACAGGTGTGCAGTACCAGAATGCCGGGCTAATTTTTATTTATTTATTTATTTTTTTTTCTGAGATAGAGTCTCACTTTGTTGCTGTCAGTAAAGTACGTTGGCATCATAGCTCACAGCAACCTCAAACTCTTGGTCTCAAGTGATTTTCTTGTCTCGGCCTCCCGACTAGCTGGGGCTAACGGTGCCCACCACAACACCTGGCTAGTTTTTAGAGACAGGGTCTCATTCTTGCCCAAGCTGGTCTTGAACTACTGACCTCAAACAATTCACCTGCCTTGGCCTCCCAGAGTGCTAGAATTACAGGCATGAGCCACTGTGCCTGGCCTGCAACATAAGTTTTTAAAACCCATCCCATGGGGCGGCGCCTGTGGCTCAAGGAGTAGGGCGCCAATCCCATATGCCAGAGGTGGCGGGTTCAAACCCAGCCCCGGCCAAAAAAACCACAAAAAAAAAAAAAAAAAACCCATCCCATGTTCAAGACATGGCTCTTAAATAAAAATTTAAATTCCTGGGTGGCGCCTGTGGCTCAGTGAATAGGGCACCAGCCCCATATGCCGAGGGTGGCGGGTTCAAACCCAGCCCCAGCCAAACTGCAACAAAAAAATAGCCGGGCGTTGTGGCGGGCGCCTGTAGTCCCAGTTGCTTGGGAGGCTGAGGCAAGAGAATCGCTTAAGCCCAAGAGTTAGAGGTTGCTGTGAGCCATGTGACGCCACAGCACTCTACCCGAGGGCGGTACAGTGAGACTCTGTCCCTACAAAAAAAAAAAAAAAAAATTTAAATTCTTGCCTGGAAGAATTAAGTTTTTTCATCCATTGATTGTTTAAATGAAAGGTAGCAATCTGTTACCTCTGAGGAGAAAACAATGACAAAAAAAGAGAGAGATAGTGATCTGCACTGACCTGTGTAGATGTACCTGTAAATGCTAAAAATGGCTATTTTTGTTATTAGAGTTTCTGTGAACATTGATATCTAGTGAGGTATAAGAACTGACAATATCGGGCAGCGCCTGTGGCTCAGTCCGTAAGGCGCCGGCCCCATGTACCGAGGGTGGCAGGTTCAAACCTGGCCCCGGCCAAACTGCAACCAAAAAATAGCTGGGCGTTGTGGTGGGCGCCTGTAGTCCCAGCTGCTCGGGAGGCTGAGGCGAGAGAATCGCTTAAGCCCAGGAGTTGGAGGTTGCTGTGAGCCGTGTGAGGCCATGGCACTCTACAGAGGGCCATAGAGTGAGACTCTGTCTCTACAAAAAAAAAAAAAGAACTGGGCGGCGCCTGTGGCTCAGCGGGTAGGGCGCCGGTCCCATATGCCAGAGGTGGCGGGTTCAAACCCAGCCCCGGCCAAAAAAAAAACCACACCAAAAAAAAAAAAAAAAAAGAACTGACAATATCAGCTTTCGTCTCCTTAATAACTAAAACCTCAAGCTTACATGTTCAAAAATAAACAAGCAAAAAGACCTTTGTCCACAAAGTTTATAAAAAATGAGAGCTTAAAGGGAAGTCTGGATGGCATGCATTACTGGTTTTGAGGTCAAGTAGTAATTTTTTTTTTTTGTTTTTTTTGGCCAGGGCTGGGTTTGAACCCACCACCTCTGGCATATGGGACTGGCACCCTACTCCTTGAGCCACAGGCGCCACCAGGTCAAGTAGTAATTGATTTTAAGAATTATTAGTTCCCCTTGGATTAATAATAAAACTAATAGATAATTTTTATTGAGCAGATACCATGTGTCAAGCACTTCTCCCAATGTTTTACATGAAGTAGCTCCTTTGGTACCTTTTTTTGTAGAGACAGAGTCTAGATAAATTGCTCAGGCTGGTTTTGAATTCCTCACTTCAAGTCATCCTTCTACTTTGGCCTCCCAAAGTATTAGGATTATAGTCATGAGCCACCATACCAAACCTCATTTGGCAATTTTATTGTCCTCATTTAAAAGAAAAGGAAAATAAAAGCATAGAAAGTTTAAGTTGGGCGGTGCCTGTGGCTCAGTGAGTAGGGCGCCGGCCCCATATGCCGAGGGTGGAGGGTTCAAACCCAGCCCCGGCAAACTGCAACAAAAAAATAGCCGGGCGTTGTGGCGGGCGCCTGTAGTCCCAGCTGCTCGGGAGGCTGAGGCAGGAGAATCGCATAAGCCCAAGAGTTAGAGGTTGCTGTGAGCCGTGTGACGCCATGGCACTCTACCCGAGGGCGGTACAGTGAGACTCTGTCTCTACAAAAAAAAAAAAAAAAAAAAAAGAAAGTTTAAGTAGTTTGCCTGAGGTTATACAGATAGTTTTTGATGGAGCCGAGATTCTGACAGAGGAGGTCTGATTGTGGAGTGTGTGCATGTAATCATTACATTATCATCAATAATTTAAAGTATGCCAAGATTGGAAAATTCTACCTGTTAATTTATTTAACAAATACAGTAAAACCTTCATACTTGCATTGACCTCCCTGCATTGACCACCGCTTTAAGTTGGCCTGCTTTTCATAGACCTGACATGCAATACACGTATGTATTAGTATAGTAAGCCTAGTTTCTTATGATGACCACCTCTGTATGTTGACCAGTTTTTTATAGTCCCTTGTAGAACTTACCGAAGTTCTACTGTATTTATTAAGTACATGGTATGTAATAAGCTTGTGCCAAGTATTATGCCAGGCCACAAAACACAGAAGTAAACAAAATAGGCATGACTCTTGCCCTTCAGAACAGTGTCATGTATCAAGTATATAATTAGTTAATAGTTTATAACAAATTGTAGGTGCTACCATAAAGATACAGGGTGTTATGACACCTATATACTATACATCCCCGAGATACTTCAAAGAGATATTGTGAAAGTAAATGACTTTATATTAAAAACTTCCCCCAGCCTGGGCAACATAGGGAGACCCTCATCTCTAAAAGAAAAGAAAAGAAAAGAAAGAAAAATAAAATAAAATAAAATAAAATAAAGAGTCCCAGCTACTCAGAAGGCTGAAGCAGGAGGATTCCTTCAGCCCAGAAAGTTCCAGGCCATACTGTGCTTCTATGTTTGCACCTGTAAATAGACACTGTGCTCGAGCCTGGGCAACATAGCTAAACTTCATCTCTTAAAAAAAAAAAAATGTTTTAAATCAAAAAGTAAACCAAAAAAAGCTTTCCTATTTCTTACTCATTTTGTTATTGTCCTTTTCCCTTTCTACTAAATATTTTCCTCCAACTTTTCCTTTGTCTTCCTTGTTCCTTTTCTAAGTTTCATTTCAGCGACGACCTAAATCTGACTTCTTGTAGGTTAAGCCCTCTTTAACACATTTGCCATCTGTTCTCCTTCTAGGTCTGAAGCTCAAGATTTTATCCTTTGGTAATTTTTCAATAAGCTAATCTTTGTACAGCTTTCAAACTGCTGTTTTTGCTGACAAGTCTTACATGTCATTATTAGAAGTTATTTTACTATCATGATAGAAACTGACCTTTTATTAAAGAAAGAAAAAAACTGACCTTTTGAGCAAGTTTTCTTTATTTTTTTGAGACGGTCTCACTTGGTCATCCTTAGTAGAGTGCAGTGGTGTTACAGCTCACCAACAACCTCAAACTCTTGGGTTCAAATGATCCTCTTGCCTCAGCCTCCCAAGTAGCTGGGACGACAGGCGCCTGCCACAACACCGGCTGTTTTTTAGAGATGAGGTCTCATTCTGGCTCAGGCTGGTCTCGAACCTGTGAGCTCAGGCAATCTACCCCTTCAGCCTCCCAAATACTGGGATTACAGGCATGAGCCACCGTGTCTGGCCCCCTTTTGAGCAAATTTTCATGTGTTATAAAAATATTATGTGAACTGCCAGGTTCACATACTTTCAGATATAAAATTATCTTTCATGTGACTGACCCTTGTAAAATTTATTCAGGGCCTTTTAAAAACACAATTTGGATGATTTTTTTTTAAGAGACAGAGTCTCACTTTATGGCCCTTGGTAGAGTGCTGTGGCCTCACACAGCTCACAGCAACCTCCAACTCCTGGACTTAAGCGATTCTCTTGCCTCAGCCTCCTGAGCAGCTGGGACTACAGGTGCCCGTCACAACACCTGGCTATTTTTTGGTTGCAGTTTGGCCGGGGCCGGGTTTAGAACCCACCACCCTCGGTATATGGGGCTGGCGCTTTACCGACTGAGCCACAGGCACTGCCAAATTTGGATAATTTTTTTAATGACTAAGGAACATTTCTAATGAAATGACGCTTTTCTTTGGTTACCACATATTCCACAGGTCCACCCCCAGAATACCACTTCTTGTCATCTCAGTTTATGTTCTGATACCCAAAACCTCAGCAAGCACCCCTGCTTAGGACCTCATTCTCCAAAGAGCGCTGACTACCATTCCTTTCTAGGGAGTGATAAAAATAGCATAACAGAGATCAAAGACAGATATGTTTTGGGAATGTGAAGAAATACTGAATTTAGGACAATAATTTCATAAGGATAGGTAAATCATGTGGTGGTATACATTTGAACTGGCAGGTTTAACCTATGAAAGAGAGGTCTTTAGAGTCCCATCTCAGGTGGCGCCTGTGGCTCAAAGGAGTAGGGCACTGGACCCATATGCCACAGGTGGTGGGTTCAAACCCAGCCCCTGCCAAAAACTGCAAAAAAAGAAAAAAAGAAAAATTAAAGTCTTGTTGAGACAGAGACTCATTTTGTCACCCTCAGTAGAGTGCTGTTGCATCACAGCTCAAAGAAACCTCAAACTCTTGGGCTCAAGTGATTCTCTTGCCTCAACCTCCCAAGTAGCTGGGACTATAGGCACCTGCTACAACGCCCGGTTATTTTTAGAGACGAGGTCTCACTCTGACTCAGGCTGGTCTTAATGAGCTCAAGCAATCCACCCACCTCGGCCTCCCAGAGTGCTAGGATTACAGGCGTGAGCCACCACACCCAGCTTCAATTTTCAAATTTAAAATTAATGTAGGCTAGACACCGTTAGCACAGTGGTTAGGGTGCTGGCCACATACTCTGGGGCTGGTGGGTTCGAACCCAGCCCTGGCCTGCTAAACAAACAAACGAAAAATAGCCAGGGGTTGTGGCAGGTGCTGGTAGTGATTAAGAGAATCGCTTAAGCACAAGAGTTTGAGGTTGCTATGAGCTGTGATGCCACTGTACTCTACCAAGGGTGACATAGTGAGACTCTCAAAAAAAAAAAAAAGATAAGGGCGGTGCCTGTGGCTCAGTTGGTAGGGCGCCGGCTCCATATACCGAGGGTGGCGGGTTCAAACCCGGCCCCGGCCAAACTGCAACCAAAAAATAGCTGGGTGTTGTGGCGGGCGCCTGTAGTCCCAGCTACTCGGGAGGCTGAGGCAAGAGAATCGCTTAGGCCCAGGAGTTGGAGGTTGCTGTGAGCTGTGTGAGGCCACAGCACTCTGCTGAGGGCCATAAAGTGAGACTCTGTCTCTACAAAAAAAGAAAAAAAAAAAAAAAAAAAAAAAAAAGATAAATAAATGCTCATCACTAACCCATTGGCTAAAAAAACTATGATAGAATATTAAGCAGCCATTTAAGGTTATATAGAATATTTTAAAATATCTTAAAAATAGGGCGGCGCCTGTGGCTCAGTTGGTAAGGCGCCAGCCCCATATACCCAGGGTGGTGGGTTCAAGCCCGGCCCCAGCCAAACTGCAACAGAAAAGTAGCCGGGCGTTGTGGCGGGCGCCTGTTGTCCCAGCTGCTCGGGAGGCTGAGGCAGGAGAATCGCCTGAGCCCAGAAGTTGGAGGTTGCTGTGAGCTGTGTGACGCCACGGCACTCTACCGAGGGTGATAAAGTGAAACTCTGTCTCAACAACAACAAAAAAAAAATCTTAAAAATATTAATTGTTGGGCGGCTCCTGTGGCTCAAGGAGTAGGGCGCCGGTCCCATATGCCGGAGGTGGCGGGTTCAAACCCAGCCCTGGCCAAAAACCACAAAAAAATATATATATATATTAATTGTTGGGTGGCGCCCGTGGCTCAGTCGGTAAGGCGCCGGCCCCATATACCGAGGGTGACAGGTTCAAATCTGGCCCCGGCCAAACTGCAACAAAAAAATAGCCGGGCGTTGTGGCGGGCGCCTGTAGTCCCAGCTACTCCGGACGCTGAGGCAAGAGAATCGCTTAAGCCCAGGAGCTGGAGGTTGCTGTGAGCTGTGTGAGGCCACGGCACTCTACCGAGGGCCATAAAGTGAGACTCTGTCTCTACAAAAAAAAATATATATATATAATTATATATTAATTGTTTATTATAATATATATATTGGTTATTGGAAAATAAAGACTTTGAAAAAATTAATGGTCTGTAATAGTCAAACCTTTAGGAACAGGAAGTAGAATAGTGGCTGTGAGAGGCTAGGGAAGAGGTAAATGAGGAGCTGTTGTATAATGAATATCATTTCAGATGAGAAAGTTATGAGGATTGGTTACACAGTGATGTAAACATACCAAGCACTATTAAACCGTACTTAAAAATGGTTAAGATAGTAAATTTTGTTATGTGTATTTCATAATTATAACAATTATTAAATAAATTTTTAAAAACAAAATAAAAGATCTCGGGCGGCGCCTGTGGGTCAAAGGAGTAGGGTGCCGGCCCCATATGCCGGAGGTGGCGGGTTCAAACCCAGCCCCGGCAAAAACTGCAAAAAAGAATATATCTCATTTTTATTTTAAATATTATGTATGCCTACACCAAAATGATAATGGTAGTTATATCTGGATGGTAGGATTACAGGTACATTTCTCATGAATCTTGGATCTTCTCTCCTTTATTCAGATGCTCCAGCCAGAGAGATTGTTGGGCAAAATTTTGCAGTAGGCTAAGTTGTGTTTGGTGATCATGTTCTCTCTTTTATGAACCTCTAACATTTTTTAAATTTCTTAAATGTTCCCTTTAATCACTTTCAGACAACTTGATATTCTCCTGACATCTTACTTCAGACAACTTGATATTCTCCTGACATCTTACAGTGAATTTATACCATTTAATGTTTTTTTCACTAGGCTTAACATAGTTTTAAATGTGGAATACAAGGAATTTCAGTCATTAAGAAGAAGTTCAGGATATTATTATTATTATTAATAATTTTTTTTTTTTTGTAGAGACAGAGTCTCACTTTATTGCCCTTGGTAGAGTGCCATGGTGTCACATAGCTCACAGCAACTTCCAACTCCTGGGTTTGGGCGATTCTCTTGCCTTATCCTCCTGAGTAGCTGGGACCACAGGTGCCCACCACAACACCCGGCTATTTTTTTGTTGCAGTTTGACTGGTTTCGGGTTTGAACCCGCCACCCTCGGAATATGGGGCCAGCACCCTACTCACTGAACCACAGGCGCTGCCCCAGGATATTATTTTATAACAGTTTTCTGATTACAAAAGTCATAACATGATCACCAAACACAACTTAGCTTACTGCAAAATTTTGCCCAGCACTCTCTCTGGCTGGAGCATCTGAATAAAGGAGAGAAGATCCAAGATTCATGAACTATAAAGTAACTTGGGCAAGAAGCCATCTCAGGTGCATAGAAGCCCAGCTTTCATTTTTTTGAGACAGAGTCTCACATTGTCGCCCTCCGTAGGAGTGCCATGGCCACACAGATCACAGCCACCTTAAATTCTTAGGCTCAAGCGATTGTCCACTTTTGACAATCTATTGAGGGCGGCGCCTGTGGCTCAACGGGTAGGGCGCCGGTCCCATATGCCGGAGGTGGCGGGTTCAAGCCCAGCCCCAGCCAAAAAAAAAAAGACAATCTATTGACACATAGATTATTCCACTGAGTAATTTATGTGTCCTTGATACTTTCTACACATCCTAATTGTATCCCCAACTTTATTTATTTAATTTTATGTGATTAGATCATGGAATTTACAGGAAGTCATACGGGGCCCATTATCTGTTCTTACTCGTCTAGAAATTCCATCATTTCATGGCAATAACCCGAATGAGAGCTTAGGATTTCATATAACAATTGAGACCATATTCCACCCAATGACACCGTATTCCACTTTTTTTTTTTTTTTTGTAGAGACAGAGTCTCCCTTTATGGCCCTTGGTAGAGTGCCATGGCATCACACAGCTCACAGCAACCTCCAGCTCCTGGGCTTAAGCGATTCTCTTGCCTCAGCCTCCCGAGTAGCTGGGACTACAGGCACCCGCCACAGCACCCAGCTATTTTTTTGTTGCAGTTTGGCCGCGGCTGGGTTTGAACCCACCACCCTGGCATATGGGGCCGGCACCCTACTCACTGAGCCACAGGCGCGGCCCCCTGACACCGTATTGTATTCCACTTAATGTATGATATGACCAGCCATGCAGAATTTTTTTTTTTTTTTTTTGCAGAATTTTTAAGAACATCTAAATTTCAAGTTCTGTTCTTCCACACTGAAATGGGAGATGTACGTTCTTTTACTTGAGAGGGTTCTGGAACATGTGGATTGAGCAGGCACACTGATCCCAGGTGGGCAGGGTTTGTTCTCTTCAGAGAGATCTCAAGGCCCCAGAACGTTTACCACTGTTGTTGCCCTTCAGAGAGAAATTTAAAGATCATCCTCCCAACACCAATAAATTTCTTTTAATCTCAAATCAAAGAGCATGTGTTCAGCTTTAGTTTCATAGTTAAGAAGTGGATATATCAAGGAAAGTTTTAGCTGCTCTGTCTTCAAGTAGTACAACATGCATAGAAAAAAGCACAGCCTTCACACTCTGATCTACAAAGAGTTAACATCTTTAAAGCTAAACAGGACTGGATTAGCGCCTCTTTAACAACCCAGAAGCACAAGAGGATTGGAACCCAGTATACTTAGAGGCCACCAGAACATTCAGAGAAAAGAATTAGAGCGAGCCCTCTGGAGAAAGCAGGAACTGTAAGTTTATATCTAATGCATATTTATAGTCTCTCGTTTCTTTCCCTGTGGTACTTGTAAATAAGTTTGTGCATTCGGTGTTCTGTCATCAGGCATCTAGCACCACATCACCACGTTAATCCTGTCACCCTCTTAACTCTATCCCATATCCAGCCAGTTGTCAAGTCTTTGATTTATCTTCTTCAGTGTCTTCATGATCCATTCCACTCCTCTGTCCCCCTACTTCCATCCTTCCTGGTTCAAGCTCTCTTGTCTGAACTAAAGCAATACCCCCCAACACTGTCCTCTCCTTCAGTTTCTAAATCACTAATAGCAGATGAATCTTCCTAAAACTCTTCCATAGCTCTAACTCTATTCCTTTCATGTTCAAAAATGTATAATTTCTGACCATTATCTGCACAGTGAATAAAACCTCTCTCTCTATTTTTTTTTTTTTTGCAGTTTTTGGCCAGGGCTGGGTTTGAACCCGCCACCTCCAGCATATGGGGCCGGCGCCCTACTCTGTTGAGCCACAGGCACCGCCCTAAAACCTCTCTTTTTAAATTAAAGTTTAATTGACAAATAAAAACTATTTATTGTATACAATATGTTGTGTTGAAATATGTATACATCGCATAATGGCTAACTCATGCTAATTAACATATGTCTTACTTTACATGTTCTTTTTTTTTTTATAGTGAGAACACTTAAAATCTACTTTCTTAGCAATTTTCAGGAATCCAATACATTCGTATTTGCTATAGTCACCATGTTATACTGTAGATCTTTTGACCTTATTCCTCTTATCTAACTAAAATATTGCGTCAGGGTTGGGGACATAGCAAGAAAATATAAAATTCCTCTATCTTTTTTTTTTTTTTTTTTTTGTAGAGACAGAGTCTCACTTTACCGCCTTCAGTAGAGTGCCATGATGTCACAGGACTCACTCTAGCTCTTGGGCTTCAGCGATTCTCCTGCCTCAGCCTCCCGAGCAGCTAAATTCCTCTATCTTATATGCAAGGTCTTTGTAAATAGTTTTTTTTTTTCTGCATTTATAGAAAATGCAATTTAATTTTTTTTGAGACAGAGTCTCACTCTGGTGCCCTGAGTAGAGTGCCATGGCATCACAGTTCACAGCAACCTCAAGCTCTTGGGTTCAAGAGAACTTCTTCTCTCAGTTTTGCTATTTTTAGTAGAGAAAGTGTCTTGTTCTTGCTCAGACTGGTCCCAAACTTGTGAGCTCAAAACAATCCATCAGCCTCAGCTTCCCAGAGCAGTAGGATTATAGGAGTGAGCCACCTCACCTGGCCTGATGCAATTTAAATATCATTCTCACGGGCAGCGCCTGTGGCTCAAAGGAGTAGGCCGGCCCCATATGCCGGAGGTGGCGGGTTCAAACCCAGCCCCGGCCAAAAATTGCAAAAAAAAAAAAATATATATATATCATTCTCCCTCACCTGCTTTCACTCTATCTTAAGAGAATCGGGAAAGCTCTTCTTAACAATAGAAGATAAGATAACATCGAGGGGAGAACCTTATATATCTGCCTGTCACCCCAAGCTTCCCCATCTCAGTCTGTCCATGTTGCCCCTCAAACTGCAACACACACACACACACTCACCCCTCCCTTCAGGAGAACCCATGCTGTGCCCACTATGGCCAGGAAGCTGGTTGCATGGGTCTGCCCCATTCCCCACCCCCCACCCCCCGCCATTTCTCATCCTCTCACTCCCAACTCTCTAGTCCTCCCACAGTGGTTAGGAAGACGGATGAGAACACTTCCTGGTTACAGGGGTTGAGCTGAAGAGGTGATCTGGTTTCCATTCACTTAAATTTTCACAATTCTCTTTCCCAAACTCTTCATGCCTACCTTGTACTGTCCAAGATCACCCTGCTGTTTGCCCATCCCTGTTGCTATTTAGACGCTCCTCTCTATCTCCACCTGCTAAAATTACCCCCAGTGTCCCCAAACCCCTGCTCTATAAAGCTTTATCTGATCCTTCAAGTAAATGTGACTGTCATCCTTTTTTTACATTCCCATTTGGTTTGTTCTTCCTTGATTGAGTTCTGATATTTTAATTTACAATTAAGAGTATACTTTTCTCAGGCAGGGTGCAGTGGCTCACATCTGTAATCCTAGCATTCTGGGATGCTGAAGCAGGAGGATTGCTTGAACTAAGGAGTTGGAGATTAGCCTGAGCAAGAGGAAAACCCCATCTGTACTAAAAATAGAAAAAAGTACCCAGGTATTATGGAAGGTGCCTGTAGTCTCAGAGACTTGGGAGGGCAAGGCAAGAGGATTGTTTGAACCCAGGAGTTTGAGGTTGTCATTGAGCTAGACTGACACCACAGCACTCTCTCCTGGGCAATAGAGTAGATTCTGTCTCAAAAAAAAAAAAAAGAGAGAGAGAGAGAAAATATAAGATTATATTTTTCTCATTTCCCCTCTTAATTATTCACTTCCTGAGAGAAAAAGCTCAATTTTCCTTCTCCTTGAAGCAACTGCACATGAGAGTCATACAGTAACATTTGTCAAATTAAATTCAATCCAAATTCTGGGAGTTGGATAACCTTTTCTGAGCATTCTTGCAACCAGCACTATAGTTACAGAGCCTATATTTTTCTCTACAGCTTCTTTTTTTTAATCTCTGCTCTAAGTTTTTTTCCTCAATTCTTTCATCTCATTTGTTTCTATTCTCTTACATAAGATCAGCTCCTCCTGAGATCCCTCACTCGCTGAAAAATGATTTTCTTCAAGACTGTATTTATAGTTTGTCCCTTTCTTCCCCTAGATCTTCAACTCAGAGGAGCCTAACTACATCCCCTTGTTGAGGGACATGGCTATTTATCTGGCTTGTTAGTTAGAGTTAGTTCATCATAGAGTAAAAAGACTTGAATTTGAAATCCATATTAATTCTAAAATAATTAAAACCCCACTTCTCTATTTTGTCACACAGGTCCAGGTAATCCACAAATTTTTAGGGCCAGGCACGGTGGCTCACGCTGTAATCTCAGCACTCTGGGAGGCCTAGGCGGGTGGATTGCTGGAGCTCAGGAGTTCAACATCAGCCTGAGCAAGGACAAGACTGTGTCTCTAAAAATAGCCAGGAGTCGTTGTGGGTGCCTATAGTGTCAGCTACTTGGTAGGCTGGGGCAAGAAGACCTCTCTCTTTTCTTTTTTTTTTTTGGTGACACAGAGCCTCAAGCTGTCACCCTGGGTAGAGTGCACAGCTCACAGTAACCTCTAATTCCTGGGCTTAAGCGATTCTCTTGCCTCAGCCTCCCAAGTGGCTGGGATTACAGGCACCTGCCGCAATGCCCAGCTATTTTTTGGTTGTAGTTGTCATTGTTGTTTGGCAGGCCTGGGCTGGATTCAAACCCACCAGCTCTGGTGTACGTGGCTGGCGCCTTAGCTGCTTGAACTACAGGCACTGAGCCAAGAGGATCTCTTGATCTTAAGACTTTGAGGTTGCTGTGAGCTATGATGCCACAGTACTCTTTAGAGTACAACAAAGTAAAAATATCCATGAATTTTTAAAAGATGAGAATATTTTGCAGCATCATTTCCTATGTCCTACAGCATAGGAAATGCTTTCCTCTGAGCAGAGTTTTCACCTGATTTTTTTTTTTTTTTTTGGCCGGGGCAGGATTTGAACCCGCCACCTCCAGCATATGGGACCAGCGCCCTACTCCTTGAGCCACAGGCACTGCCCTTCACCTGATTTTTTAATTTGTCCTCTTCCTCCTCTCTCAGACTCAAAGCAGTAACACCACTGTGGCTCACACCTCACTGTGTTCTTGGGGAAAAACATAATACAAAACTTTATAAAATCAATAAAGGTAATTATTTTTTGGGGGGGGACAGAGTCTCACTATGTCACCCTTGGCAGAGTGCTATGCATCATAGCTCACAGCAACCTCAAACTCTTGGGCTTAAGCGATTCTCTTGCCTCAGCCTCCCAAGTGCTGGAACTACAGGCACCCACAACAACACCCAGCTATTTTGTTGTTGTTGTTGTTGCAGTTGTCATTGTTGTTTAGCAGGCCGGAGCCAGGTTCAAACCCACCAGCCACAGTGTATGTGACTGGCACCCTAACCACTGAGCTACGGGTGTCAAACCAATAAAGGTAATTCTTTTTTTTTTTTTTTGTAGAGACAGAGTCTCACTTTATGGCCCTCGGTAGAGTGCCGTGGCATCACACAGTTCACAGCAACCTCCAACTCCTGGGCTTAAGCGATTCTCTTGCCTCAGCCTCCCTAGTAGCTGGGACTACAGGCGCCCGCCACAACGCCCAGCTATTTTTTGGTTGCAGTTCAGCCAGGGCTGGGTTTGAACCCGACACCCTCGGTGTATGGGGCCAGCGCCCTACCGACTGAGCCACAGGCACTGCCCCAATAAAGGTAATTCTAACAAGGAAAACAATTTGTGCCACAATTCAGTGTACCACATCCTGTAAAATTAGACATCAGCATGTACTCACGCTGTGTTAGATACTAGATGACCTCAAAAATACAAATACATATACAAAGATGACCTCAAAAGAGCTAATAATCAAGTGACTCACGATGTATAAACACTATAAAGAACTGACTAATACATATATTTTTCTTTTCTATTTTTTTTGAGACAGAGTTTCAAGCTACCACCCTGGGTAGAGTGCCATGGCATCAGACCTCACAGTAACCTCAAACTTGGGCTCAAGCAATCCTCTTGCCTCAATTTTTCTTTTTTTTTTTTTTCTTTTTTTGTAGAGACAGAGTCTCACTGTACCGCCCTCTGGTAGAGTGCTGTGGCGTCACACGGCTCACAGCAACCTCTAACTCTTGGGCTTACGCGATTCTCCTGCCTCAGCCTCTTTTAAAAAAAAGCAGCTTTTTTTTAATTTAATTTAATTTTATTTTTTTATTTTGGCCGGGGCTAGGTTTGAACCCACCACCTCCGGCATATGGGACCGGCGCCCTACTCCTTGAGCCACAGGCGCCGCCCAATTTTTATATTTTTAGTAGAGATGGGGGTTTAGCTTTTGCTGGGGTTAGTCTTGAACTTGTGACTGCAAGCAATCCACCCTCCTTGGCCTCCCAGAATGCTAGGATTAAAGGCATGAGCCACGGTGCCTGGCCAGAACTGACTAATATTAAGCAACATACAAGAAAATTATATATATATCAAGGCTGGGAACAGTGGCTCACGCCTGTAATCTCACCATTTGGGAGGCTGAGGTGGGTGGATTGCCTGAGCTCAGAGATTTGAGACCAGCCTGAGCCACAGTGAGACCTCCTCTCTAAAAAAAATAGTCAGGCGTTGTGGTGGTCACCTGTAATGTCACCTAATTGGGAGATTGAGGCAAGAGAATCACTTGAGCCCAAGAGTTTAAGGTTGCTGTGAGCTGTGACGCCACAGCAGTCTACCATGAGCAGCATACTGAGACTCTGTCTCAACAAAAAAAAAAAAAAAAGAAAAGAAAAATTTATAATAGTTGAGGAAAGAAACACAGATGGCTTTAATTATGTTGGTGGAGAGAGAGTGACATACATATGTATTTTTAGGGACAACCTGGAAGAAATACTAACAGATGAGGGAAAAGGAGGAATCAAGTTTTTGGATGGGTAAGAGGGTAATGTCATTTATGGAGATAGGGAAAGACTGAAAAATCTGAGCAGAAAAATCAAAACTTCTGTTTGGGAAAGGCAAATTTGAGATATGTAGCAGCCAAGCAAGTGTAAATATTTAAAAGATAGGAAGTTGTACAAATATGAATATCAAGGCTGGAGACATAAATTTTGGAGGCAACCACATATATGTGCATAGCATTTAAAGCCAGGAGACTATCATCCAGGAAAAAAAAGAGTTGATCAAGGTGTGAGACAACTCTATAGATAGGATTTCCTGATTATTCAGGCCACAGAGCTGAATATAGTCAGGATTCCTAAGATTATGTAATAGTTCTAAACATCCACAGACACTAATTTAACTCTCTTTGTCCCATTTCCAACACCTGGGAGAAAGAATCTAACAGGCCCAGCTTGGGTCACTTGTCTATTCTGGTCCAATCAGCATAGCTGAGGGTACTGAAGCACAGAGTGTAAACTGGTTACAGTTCCTGTAAATTGAGTGGAGAGTAGGTGGGTGGAGGCCCATTTCTCAGAGAAAGGGAATGGTCGTTGGCTTTTAGGCTGAGCAAACATTTAAAAATTGATCCAAAGTGATATGCATTCATTCCATAATCAAAAAAACTGATTTTAATTTTGAATACATAATGCCATTACTACTAAATTCTTTTTTTTTTTTTTTTTTGAGACAGAGTCTCCCTAGGTTGCCTTTGGTAGAGTGCTATGGCGTCACAGCTCACAGCAACCTCCAGCTCCTGGGCTTAAGTGATTCTCTTGCCTCAGACTCCCAAGTAGCTGGGACTACAGGCACCTGCCACAATACCCAGCTATTTTTTTTTTAATTATTTTTATTTATTTATTTCATTTATTTTTTTTTTTTGCAGTTTTTTGATCAGGGCTGGGTTTGAATCTGCCACCCTTGGTATATGGGACAAGCACCCTACTCCCTGAGCCACAGGCGCCACCCAACCCAGCTATTTTTTTTTTGTTTCAGTTGTCATTGGCGTTTAGCTGGCCCAGGCTGGGTTCAAACCTGCCATGCTCAGTGTATGTGGCTGGCGCAGTAACCCTAAATTCTTTTTTTTTTTTTTTTTTAAGAGACAGAATCTCACTTCATTGCGCTCAGTAGAGTGCTGTAGCATCACAGCTCACAGCAACCTCCAGCTCCTGGGCTTAAGTGATTCTCTTGCCTCAGCCTCCTGAATAGCTGGGACTACAGTCACCCGCTAGAATGCCCAGCTATATTTTTTGTTGCAGTTTGGCCAAGGCTGGGTTCGAAGTCGCTGCCCTCGGTATATGGGGCTGGCACCCTATCCACTAAGCCGTAGGCACTGCCCATCTTAAGTATAAAGTGGTCCACATCAACACATAAATGACTATGCTACATCATCATGAAAGTGCTAAGAAATTTCTGCTACAACTTGAGCACAGCCTGCCGAAGACATGCTAAAGTTGCATGTAACTGGCTGGTCTTTCCTTTATTTTAGTGTTTTTTATTATCTCTTATAGCTTGGGAACTGAAATCATGACACATCTGAGGGACTATACATCAGGGGACCTGCCAGTAAGAGACACAGACGTCATACCTCTGATGCTACCAGGGTCAAAAGGTAAATCCTGTGCCTGAAGATAGATGCATTTTAGAATTAAAAGAACTCTTAATCTGTCAGTACAGGGCATTTTGTTAGTCATCACACTGGCTGCTTTGCTTTCAGCTTTTTTTTGAGACAGAGTCTTAGTTTGTCGCCCTCAGTAGAGTGCTGTCGCGTCACAACTCACAGCAACCTTAAACTCTTGGGCTTAAAAGATTCTCTTGCCTCAGCCTCCCAAGTGGGTGAGATTACAGGTGCCCGCCACAATGTCCAGCTATTTTTTGGTTGGTGGCGCCTGTGGCTCAAAGGAGTAGGGAGCTGGCCCCATATGCCAGAGGTGGTGGGTTCAAAACCCAACCCCGGCCAAAAACTGCAGTTGTCATTGTTGTTTAGCAGGCCCAGGCCAGGTTGGAACCTGCCAGCCTCAGTGCATGTAGCCAGTGCTGTAACCACTTTGCTATGGGTGCCAAGCCTGCTTTCAGCTTTTTTCCTCAATCATCTCAGCATTTTATTCTTAACTTCTTTTTTTTTTTTTTGTAGAGACAGAGTCTCACTTTATCACCCTTGGTAGAGTGCCGTGGTGTCACACAGCTCAGAGCAACCTCCGACTCCTGGGCTTGGGCGATTCTCCTGCTCAGCCTCCTGAGTAGCTGGGACTACAGGCGCTGCTACAACGCCCAGCTGTTTTTTTTGTTGCCGTTTGGCCAGGGCTGGGTTTGAAACCACCACCCTCAGTATATGGGGTCAGCGCCCTACCCACTGAGCCACAGACGCCACCCTATTCTTAACTTCTTTTTTTTTTTTTTGTAGAGACAAGAGTCTCACTTTATGGCCCTCGGTAGAGTGCCGTGGCCTCACACAGCTCACAGCAACCTCCAAGTCCTGGGCTTAAGCGATTCTCCTGCCTCAGCCTCCCGAGCAGCTGGGACTACAGGCGCCCGCCACAACGCCCGGCTATTTTTTGGTTGCAGTTTGGCCGGGGCCGGGTTTGAACCCATCACCCTCGGTATATGGGGCCGGCGCCTTACTGACTGAGCCACAGGTGCCGCCTATTCTTAACTTCTTTTTTTTTTTTTTTTTTTTGTTTTTGGCCGGGGCTAGGTTCGAACCTGCCACCTCCGGGATATGGGACCGGCGCCCTACTCCTTGAGCCACAGGCGCCACCCTATTCTTAACTTCTTTTTTTTTTTTTTTTTCTTTTGTAGAGACAGAGTCTCACTTTATGGCCCTCGGTAGAGTGCCGTGGCCTCACACAGCTCACAGCAACCTCCAACTCCTGGGCTTAAGCAATTCTCTTGCCTCAGCCTCCCGAGTAGCTGGGACTACAGGCGCCCGCCACAACGCCCGGCTAAACTTCTTATAATAAAATTTCTGCTGTGCATGTTTAGGAGGTGAAAGCTAAATGCAACCACCACCACACCACAACAAAATCCAAGAACAGACTAGTGGGTTTCATTCATCTCTCCATGTGATTAGCCCTTCACTCATACTACACAGAAGTATGCAATTTAAAATAAAAAGACTCGGCCCTACCAGAGCTTCTTCCACACAGGTCTTAAGATATTTTTATAACTTTGTCTTATTCTCCTATCCTAAAATCCCAGTCATATCTACTGTTGATTCTATTTTTCAATTGATTTCATTTCTATAAAATATTTTTCAAGAATAAGACATTTTATGCACTGGTCATGGGTATATAAACAGTGCAAGGCCGGGCAAGGTGGTTCACGCCTGTAATCCCAGCATTTGGGAGGTGGAGGCAGGTAGATTGCCTGAGCTCATGTGTTCACGACCAGCCTGAGCCAGAGAGAGACACCCTCTTCAAAAAAAAAATAGCTGGGCATTGTGGCGGGCACCTGTAGTCCCAGCTACTCAGGAGGCTGAAGCAAGAGAATCGCTTGAGCCCAAGAGTTTGAGGTTGCTGTGAGCTATGACACCACAGCAAACTCCTAAGGGTGACAAAGTGAGACTCTGCCTCAAACCCTCCCCCCTAAAAAACAAAACAAAACAGTGCAACCACTTTGGGAAAAAGCTTGGCATAAGCTAGTAAGGTTGAACATGTAACTCCACTTATAGGTATGAAATATGAAGAAATTCTTACTCGTGTGTACCAGGAGACATATACCCAGTGTGTTCATAGCAGTATTACTCATATTAATAAAAAAATAGAGGCCGGGCGCAGTTGGTCACTCTGAAAGGTCAAGGCAGGTGGGTTGTTTGAGCTCAGGGAGTTCCAGGTCTGCCTGAGTAAGAGCAAGTCCCTGTCTATCTGAGGCTCAACACCTGTACCACAGTGGTTATGGCGTGGGCCACATGCACTGAACCTGGCAGGTTCGAATCTGGGCCGGGCCAGCTAAACAACAATGAAAACTGCAACCAAAAATAAAATAAAATAAAATAGCCAGGTGTTGTGGGTGCCTGTAGTTCCAGCTACTTGGGAGGCTGAGGCAAGAGAATCGCTTAAGCCCAAGTTTGAGGTTGCTGTTGGCTGCAACACCACAGCACTCTACCGAGGGTGACATAGTGAGACTCTGTCTCAAAAAAAAAAAAGATTTAATTTATATGCCATAAAAAAGACCTGTAGCAGGGTGGTGCCTGTGGCTCAAGGAGTAGGGCGCCAGCTACATATACCAGAGATGGTGGGTTCAAAACTGCAAAAAAACAAAAAAGACCTGTAGCAAACATTCTCTAGCCCCCCCTGTTGTCACCACCCCTGGGAATTATTAATCTACCTTCAATGTCTATTGGCAGCTCTGGACATTTCGTATATATGAAATAATACAACAGATGGCTGTTTGTATCTTGTTTCTTCCACTTAGCATAATATTTTCAAAGTTCATTCATGTTGTAGTAAGCATGTGTCACTACTTTTATTGCCAAATAATATTCTATTGTATGGGGATTCTTCATTTTGTTTATACAGCCATCTATTGATGGACATTTGGGTTGTTTTCATTTTTTGGCTATTCTGAATAATACTGATATAAACATTCACCATACAAGTTTTTGTTCGGACATAAGTTATTATTTCTCCTAGGAACATATCTAGAAGTAGAATTGCTGTGTCATTTGGTAACTCTACGTTTAACATTTTGAGGAACTGCTAGACTATTTCCTAGAGCAGCTGCACACTTTTACACACTTTCTTTTTTGAGACAGAGTCTCACTTTGTCGCCCTCAGTACAGTGCTGTGGCTTCATAGCTCACAGTGACCTCAAACTTTTGGGCTCAAGCGATTCTCTTGCCTCAGCCTTCCAAGTAGCTGTGACTATAGGCGCCCAGCAAAACACCTGGCTAATTTTTAGAAACAGGGTCTCGCTCTTGCTCAGGCTGATCTCGAACTCCCAAGCTCAGGCAATCCACCCATCTTGGCCTCCCAGAGTGCTAGGATTACAGGTGTGAGCTACCATGCCCGTCCCACACTTACACTCTTACTAGCAATGTATGACAGTTCTAATTCTTTGTTTACCAACACTTGTTATTGTAACTGAAATGCTATCTTACTGTGTATTTATTTATTTATTTATTGAGACAGAGTCTCACTTTGTCACCCTCGGTAGAGTGGTGTGGCATCTAGCTCACAGTAACCTCAAACTCTTGGGCTCAAGTGATTCTCTTGCCTCAGCTTCCCAAGTAGCTGGGACGACGGGCACCCGCCACAACTCCCTGCTATTTTTAGAGAGGAGGACTCGCTCTGGCTCAGGCTGGTTTGGAATTAATGAGCTCAGGCAATCCACCTGCCTCGGCTTCACAGAGTGCAAGGATTACAGGCAGGAGCCACTGAGACTGGCCCTTACCGTGTTTTTAAAAAATTCATTCTTTCATATTGTGGTTTAGGATTTGGATTTTCCTGGTGAATAATTCATTGAATATTTTTTCTTCTGCTCATTGGCCATTTGTGTATCTTCTTTGGAGAAATGTCTATTCAAGTCCTTTACCAATTTTTTTTTTTTGAGACAGAGCCTCAAGCTGTCGCCCTGGGTAGAGTACCGTGGCATCACAGCTCATAGCAACCTCCAACTCCTGGGCTCAAGTGATTCTCCTACCTCCGCCTCCCAAGTAGTTGGGACCACCAGCATCTGCCACAATGCCTGGCTATGTTTTGGTTGCAGCCATCATTGTTGTTTGGCGGGCCTGGGCTGGATTTGAACCTGCCAGCTTAAGTGTATTTGGCTGGCGCCTTAGCCACTTGAGCCACAGGCGCCAAGCCAAAGTCCTTTACTAATTTTTTAATTGGGATATTGTCTTTATACTGCTGATTATAAGAGTTCTTTATATATATTACATACAATTGGAGATTTTGTGCCTCTCAGAGCTTTTTTTTTTCCTTCTCAAAGCTTTAAGTGTTCCATAAACAAAGTCTTTGAAACGTGAACTGACTGAGATAATTTTCCAGGTTGGAAAAATCATAGAACTAGTGACAGGAAACTCCTGTGCAGGAATTACCTGCGTGGAGAGTCTGATCAATTTGGAAGCCACATGACCAAAAATACAAAAGAAGTCAGGGGGAGCGTAGTAGCTCAGACCTGTAATCCTAGCACTCCGGGAGGCCAAGGCAGGTAGACTGGTTGAGCTCAGGAATTGGAGACCAGCCTGAGCAGGGGTGAGAACCTATCTCTACTAAAAACAGAAAAACTAGCGATGGATTATGATAGGTGTTTATAGCCCCAGCTACTTGTAGTCCGAGCCTCAGAGACAACAGGAGGTCTTGAGCCCAAGAGTTTGAGGTTGCCGTGAGCTGTGATGAGGCCATGGCATTCTACCCAGGGCAACAGAGTGAGACTCTGTCTCAAAAAAAAATAAAAGTACTGGCTCGGTGCCTATGGCTTAGGGGCTAGGGCGCCAGCCACACATACCCGAGCTGGCAGGTTTGAACCCAGCCTGGGCCTGCCAAACAACAATGACAACTACAACCAAAATAGCGGGGCATTATGGTAGGCATGCCCTGTAGTCCCAGCTACTTGGGAGGCTGAAGCAAGAGAATCGCTTAAGCCCTAGAGTTTGAAGTTGCTGTGAGCTGTCAGGCCACAGCACTCTACCGAGGGCAACAAAGTGAGACTCTGTCTCAAAAAAAAAAAAAAGTACTTTGGGCGGCGCCTGTGGCTCAGTCGGTAAGGTGCAGGCCCCATATACCGAGGGTGGCGGGTTTGAGCCCAGCCCAGGCTGAACTGCAACCAAAAAAAAAATAGCCGGGCATTGTGGTGGCCGCCTGTAGTCCCAGCTGCTTGGGAGGTTGAGGCAAGAGAATCGCTTGGGCCCAGGAGTTGGAGGTTGATATGAGCTGTGATGCCATGGCACTCTACCGAGGGCCATAAAGTGAGACTCTGTCTCTAAAAAAAAAAGTACTCTATAGACAAGATGTTGAGTCATGCCTCAAGCTAGAAGATTGAAAAAAAAAAAAGCCTCCAGGTGGCGCCTGTAGCTCAAGTGGCTAGGGGGCCAGCCACATACACCAGAGCTGGCAGGTTTGAATCCTGCCTGGGCCTGCCAAACAATGACAACTACAACCAAAAAAATAGTCGGGCATTGTTACAGGTGCCTCTAGTCCCAGCTACTTGGAGGCTGAGGCGAGAGAATCGCTTAAGCCCAGGAGTTTGAGGTTGCTGTGAGCTGTGACAGCACAGCACTCTACCCAGGGTGACATAGTGAGACTGTCTCAAAAAAAAAAAAAAAATGGGTGGCACCTGTGGCTCAAAGGAGTAGGGCACCGGCCTCATATGTCGGAGGTGGTGGGTTCAAGCCCAGCCCGGCCAAAAACTACGAAAAAAAAAAAAGACCTTCCATTAGTAGTTATCTCATATACTTCCTGAATCTTCTCTTAAATAATGACTCAAGATAGATTCATTCTCTTTGGACAAGATGTTATGAGAGGGCCGGGTGAGGTGGCTTCTGCCTATAATCCTACCACTCTGGGAGGCCGAGGCAGGTAGATTGCTTGAGCTCAGGAGTTCAAGACCAGCCTGAGCTAGAGTGAGACCCTGTCTCTAAAAATAGTCAGGCGTTGCGGTGGGTGCCTGTAGTCCCAGTTACTCAAGAGGCTGAGGCAAGAGGATTACTTGAGCCCAAGAGTTTGAGATTGCTGTGAGGCCATGGCATTCTATCCAGGGTGATAGAGAAAGATGTGATGAGAGAATTGAAGGGTTAATAAAATTATGTGTAAAAATATTCTCCATTTACTTTTTCCTGGGACTTTAGGTAAGAAAATAAAAACTCCACCACACTTGAGCAGGATGAGCCGGGAAGAATTGGAGGACAGGTTCTTTCGACTTCAGGAAGAGCACCTGTTGGTTAAGGAGCTTTCTTGGAAGCAACGGGATGAGATCAAAAGGTACCTAGAGTTCTCCTAAGTTTGTAAAAGCTGTATCGATACCAGGCCTACAACACATTAAACAAAAAGGAATCCATTTGTTGAGATATCTGTACCAAAAAACAATTCAAGAGCCAAATATATTTGGCTCCAAAATAAATTTTGAAGCACTATTGCTTTAGTCTATTTTTTTGCCAAATAAATCAATAGATTGTGAACATAGGCCACAAAACATCATCAAGAACCTGGGTGAGGGTGGCACCTGTGGCTCAAGGAGTAGGGTGCCGGTCCCATATGCCGGAGGTGGCGGGTTCAAACCCAGCCCCAGCCAAAAACCACAAAAAAAAAGAACCGGGTTATACTATTCCCACTCACAGAACAAGAGACTAGAAGGGCTTCTGCCCTGGTCACAAAAGAGAAGATAGAGACAGAAGAATAGTCAAAATCTCAGAGGGACAAGTAAAAGAAGAGGTCTTTATTTACAATACAAAACCAAATATCATATTGATCCTTTACTACTATATGTAGCCAGGGGGTAAGTGTTTTACATATTTAATCAAATATTACAAATATTATTAACTCATTTATTAACAGTATGAAAGTAGTATCATTAAGAGGAAAATGAATTGCTTCTTGGCCTTTTGGCTAAGATCAAGCAAAGGGGGAAATGAAGCTCATTACATAGCTTGCCCAAGATCATACCCACAGAGCAGCTCTTCACTGCAAAATACATCATATGCAGTGATCTTAGGTTATTGGCCTTCAAAGGTGGATCTCTAGAGTGGGGACCTGGAGAGGAATCTAAGGTGGGGGTGTGAGGAGATAAACAGATGGGAAGAATGGGAATTCTGAAGTCCAGCGTCTATCCCTGGGATATATTTTGAAGATAGTGCTCTCCAGCCAAGGACAGCTAGGCACATACCCGTAGTTCAGCAAGTTAGGTTTATTACTAATTACAGCCAGAGAAAATACACACCATGGGGAGCTAAAGGCATCTCAGTAAATGTGTCAGAACATATTAGAATGTCTAAGCAATGTTTGGTTGGGTGATTTGGGGGAGGATCCAAGGAAACAGAAATTTGTTCCAGATTTGATGGTGTCAGAAGGTGAGGACAGGCTTGGTGCCTCTAGCTCAAGTGGCTAGGCCCTCCAGCCACATACACCGGAGCTGGTGGGTTTGAGCCCAGCCCGGGCCTGCCAAACAACAGTGACAACCACAACCAAAAAATAGCTGGGCATTGTGGTGGGCACCTGTAGTCCCAGCTATTTGGGAGGCTGAGGCAAGAGAATCACTTAAGCCCAAGAATTAGAGGTTGCTGTGAGCTGTGACAGCACATAATGAAACTCTGTCTCAAGAAAAAAAAAAAAAGGTGAGGACAGTTCTATAGGCTAAGGCTCTGATTGGCAGAGAGTTGCAGTCACTCATATTAGCCTGTACAGAATGTTTGTTATTTACTTTCTCTTTGTGACCCCCAGAAGTCATTGAGAGCTTTGTTTAGAATCTACGGGATTGTAGGCTTCCACTATAGACCAGTACTCTCTGAGTTGGTAACATTTGTTTATATTGTAAGGAGGACTTAAGAATTTGGTGAAGTCAAAAGGTTACATAAGCCAAAAAATCTTGCTTCTTGGTGGCTAACCAGAGTACTTGAGATTATGGATGTTAAACCTGGATTCTATCCCCCTGGCTTTGGGCTGTTACTGAGCTACTTTATGCCTTGATTTCTTTATTTAGATATAATGATATGTAATAATAATAGCTAACACCTACAGCACTTACAGTGCCCCATCGTTGTTCTAAGTATTTTACATATATTAACTTTTTTTTTTTTTTTTTTTGTAGAGACAGAGTCTCACTTTATGGCCCTCGGTAGAGTGCCGTGGCCTCACACAGCTCACAGCAACCTCCAACTCCTGGGCTTAAGTGATTCTCTTGCCTCAGCCTCCCGAGTAGCTGGGACTACAGGCGCCCGCCACAACGCCCGGCTATTTTTTGGTTGCAGTTTGGCCGGGGCCGGGTTTGAACCCGCCACCCTCGGCATATGGGGCCGGCGCCTCACCAACTGAGCCACAGGCGCCGCCCAACTTTTTTTTTTTTTTGAGACAGAGTCTCATTATGTCACCCTTGGTAGAGTGCAGTGGCCTCACAGCTCACAGCAACCTCCAACTCTTAGGCTTAAGCAATTTTCTTGCCTCAGCCTCCCAAATAGCTGGGACTACAGCACCCACCGCAATGCCCAATGCCTGGCTATTTTTTCGTTGTAGTTGTCATTGTTGTTTAGCTGGCCCAAGCCAGGTTAGAACCCACCAGCTTTGGTATATGTGGCTTATGCTGAAACCACTGTGCTACGGGCATGGAACTGTACATATATTAACCTCTTGAATCCTCATAACAATCTAGCGAGGTAGATACTATTTCTATCTCTATTTATAGATGATGAAAACTGAGCACAGAAAGGTTAAGTGAAATGCCCAAGGGCAAAGTTAGTAAATGTCAGAATAGGCAGTCAGTCTGTCTGAGCTCAGGCTGTCGTAACAGAACACCACAGACAGGGAACCTAACCAACAGGTATTTATTTTCTCACAGTTCTGGAGGCTGGAAGTCTGAGATCAGGGTGCCAGCCTTGTCAGATTCTGGTGAAGGTAATCTTTCTAGCTTGCAGACTGCATCATTTTCTCTATGTCCTTACACGATGGTGGTGGGGGATGGAAGAGCAGGAATCTCCTCTCCTCTGATTATAAGGTCACAGTCTACCCAATTAGGTCTCCACCTTTGTGACCTCCTTTAACCTTAATAACCTCCTAAAGACCCAATCTCCAGACACAGTCACATTGGAGGTTAGGGCTTCAACATATGAATTTGGGGCTGAGGGACACAATTCAGTCCACAGCACGATGAAACCAGAGAATCTGATGGTAATGATAAAACACATGATTTGAGCGCAAGATAATGACTGTTCATTATAGGTGAGGGTCAGTATATAGTAGAAATTATAAAGGAGTAGTCTTTAATTTGGGGCACATATCCAGTAGTAGATAGATATGTGGAATGGAAAAGACAGTATTAAAATTTCTACTTATATTTATCACCCCTTTAAAAATTAGTTTTTTTTCTCTTTCCCTAAGTGGCTTGAGGTGATGTGTGAAAACATTTCGCTATTCACTGGACCCAGAAAACCCCACTAAGTCATGCAAGTCAAGAGGTTCAAATCTTCATGTTCACTTTAAGAACAAAAGTGAAGGGTGCGCCTGTGGCTCAATTGGCAGTGGTGCTGGCCACATATACCTAGGGTGGCGGGTTTGAACCCATCCTGGGCCTGCAAGCAACAATGACAACTGCAACCAAAAAAAAAAAAAAAAATAGCCAGGTGTTGTGGTGGGCTTCTGTAGTCTCAGCTTCTTGGGAGGCTGAGGCAAGAGAATTGCTTAAGCCCTAGAGTTTGAGGTTGCTGTGAGTTGTGAAGGCATAGCACTCTACTGAGGGCGACAAAGGTGAGACTCTGTCTCAAAAAAAAAGAACACATGTGAAATTGCCAGGCCATCAGGAGTATGCATATACGAAAAGCCACCAGGTATCCAAAGGATGTGTCACTTTAAAGAAACAGTGTGGACTGGGTGTGATGGCTCATGCCTATAATCTTAGCACTTGGGAGGCTGAGGCAGGTGGGTTGCTGAGTTCACGGATTCGAGACCAGCCTGAGTCAGAACAAGACTCGTCTCTAAAGAAAAAAAAACAGCCAGGTGTTGTGATAGGTGTCTGTAGTCCCAGCTACTTGGGAGGCTGAGGCAAGATAATTGCTTCAGCCCAAGAGTTTGAGGTTGCTATGAGCTATGACCCCATAGCACTCTACCAAGGGCAATAAAGTGAGACTCTGTCAAAAAAGGAAAGGAAAGGAAAGGAAAGAAGGGAAAGGGAAAAGGAAAGGGAAATGGAAAGGAAGAAAGAAAGAGAAGAGTACCATTCCAATATTACAATGGTGGAGTTGGTAGGTGTGGACACAGGGTCAGTGGCCCAAAAAGAGTGCTGGATTTTTGCTGCACGTGCTGTGCTTAAAAATGCATAAAAATAATGCTGAACTTAAGGATTTAGATGTAGATTCTCTGGTCATTAAGCATATCCTGGTGAACAAAGCACCCAAGATATGTCACTGAACTTGCAGAGCTCTTGGTTGCATTAACCCACAGTGAGCTCCCCCTGCCAACTAGAGATGTTGTTCCCAAACGTTAAGAGGAGGTAGCACAGAAGAAAAACATATCCCAGAAGAAAATGAAGAAACAAAAACTTATGGCATGGGAATAGATGGAACATAAAATAAAATCCAAATAACAGCAAAAAAAAAAAATAATTTTTTTGTTCGTGTTTGTTAATGACTATAATTTATTAGTAGTGAAATAAATATGGATAATTTAAAAATATTTATAGTGTCCCGGGCAGCGCCTGTGGCTCAGTCGGTAGGGCGCCGGCCCCATATACCGAGGGTGGCGGGTTCAAACCCGGCCCCGGCTGAACTGCAAACCAAAAAATAGCCGGGCGTTGTGGCGGGCGCCTGTAGTCCCAGCTACTCGGGAGGCTGAGGCAAGAGAATCGCTTAAGCCCAGGAGTTGGAGGTTGCTGAGCTGTGTGAGGCCACAGCACTCTACCGAGGGTGATAAAGTGAGACTCTGCCTCTACAAAAAAAAAAAAATATTTATAGTGTCCCAATACTCCCAACAATTAATTGGGGAAATGCCCCAATAATTTTTGCTAAGATGAGTGTGTGTCACTGCAACAGAACAGACAAAGCCAGGCACTGTGATATCCCTACCCTTAGAGAGTTAGACTGTACTGGGGACAGAAAATTAATTTTTTAAGTGTAAACAATGGACCATGGTAGATCAATTCATACCACAGATCAGTCCATGATTATTTTTCCCAAATAAACTGCTACAGCCTCGGGCTCTGTTTTGCCTTAGGCTGAGGACAACCCTGCTCCGGTTGAACGCTTCCGGCCGGGACCTGCGGGCCGAGGCGGTGGCGGCGCAGCTCTCAGAGCCCGCGAGGCGGCGGCGGGACGCGGGCAGGCGGCAGCGCCTCTCCATGCACCAGCGCCCCCAGATGCACCGGCTGCCAGGGCCGTTCCAGCGCGTCAGCCCCACTGCTCCCCGCCGCCCGCAGCCGCGCGTCCTCGTGGGACACAGACAGCTCCACACCGCTGGTGCTCCCGTGTCCGAGAAACCCAAGGGTGAGGCCTAGGGCCATGCTCCCGATAAAACTAAAACACTGGGAGGGATTGATGTACCAGTCACGTTTTCCTCACTGCTTTATTCCGCTCCATTTTGTTCTTTTGTTCTCAATCTTTCCTTTGTGCCTCCCCAAATCTTTTGTTCCTGAGTGAGATGTTAGGTTCGAGATTCTCAGTTCACCATGGAGTACTGCTGAGGGGAGAATCAGACAGCGGGAAACGGGAACTTTGCTGTTTGATTCCGCATCGGGACTAGAAGAGGCAGAGCTTACATTGATTGCGCAGGCGTAAGGGGAGTGACCCTGTGCACATCTGAGCTGTGTAAGCAGGACAACCAGGATTTCCAGACCAGCTGTGCCTCTAAAGCTGGGATTCTTAGCCTTTTGGGGAAGTGGACTCCTTTGAAATCATGATCAAAGCTAAGGCTCTTCTCCCGAGAAAACTACACACACACCTAGATAAACCACATGATTTCCATAGGTTCAGAGATCACCAAAGCTCATTCCTGAAATCTGGGCATAGAGGTCAGGCTGTAATTCATTAGCATCAGTTACAATTCCTCCTCTTCCTGTTTTCGTCAGAAATAGCTCTGTGATTCATTTTGAGTTCAGTCTTTCTTTGCCTGCTGTGAAACCTAAAGTTAAATGTCCAGAGTAAAGGCATTCCATTTCCATGGACATAAGTCAAGGATCAGAAGTCTAGGAAAAGGAAATGTACATGCAGCATTTTATTTAAAAATACTTATTAATAAATACTTATTTTGTATAGAATGGTCCTATGCTTTCAAGTTTCCTGCTCCAGACAACCAAAATTTTGCAAAAACAGCTGTAAGTAGAGAAAATCAGTGTCTAAATTTCAGTTCCATTTGACAATTTAAAGGTCACCATGGGCCAGGCACCTTGACTAAAGCTTGTAATCCTAGCACTCTGGGAGTCTGAGGTGGGGTGGATTGCCTGAGCTCACATGTTTGAGACCAACTTGAGAAAGAGCCAGACCCTGTGTCTCTAAAAATAGTCGGGTGTTGTGGTGGGTGCCTGTACTCCCAGCTACTTGGGAGGCTGAGGCAAGAGAATCACTTAAGCCCAAGAGTTGTAGGTTGCTGTGAGCTATGACACCATGGGATTCTTTTTTTTCCTTTTTCTCCTTTTTTTTTTTTTTTTTTAGAGACAGAGTCTCATTTTGTTTCTGTTATTGCAGTTTGGTCAGGGCCAGGTTCAAACCCACCACCCTCAGTATATGGGGCTGGCCCCCTACTCACTGAGCCACAGCCGCTGCCCAACACCATGGGATTCTACTGAGGGCAACAAAGTGAGACTCTGTCTCAAATAAATAATAAATAGCACTATGATTCTGTACTAGGCACTAGAAATACAGATGTGTTAGGTTTAGACACAAAATCCCTGGCAGACAAGCTTTCACCTTTCTTTCTTCATCTCATTTATGCTCACTCGAGAGTGTGTAGTCCAGTGGCACTTAGGAAATCTGTAGTGACAATTTTATGCAAGATTAAAGAGAACCTCTTCTCTGGAAACTGTTATCATGTAAGGATTCGCCCTAAGTCTCAAGGTTCCCTACATCCAGCACTTGGTGTTCTAGTTTCAGCCCTCAGTGTTCTGGAGGGTACTATTGGCCAGAGTCTGCATCTTCTGCCTAAACTTTCAGGGTCAAGGGACAGGCTAAGCTACACAGCCCCTCCCACATTTAAGGAGCATGTGACAAATGAAAACAACAGAGGTGAAATACCCAGTGAACCCAGCGAACCGTAAGTTCCTTTTATTTATCCCATGCTGTTACTCCTGCCTCTTTAATTAGAAATATATCATTTGTTAGCGATTTAGTCTGTCCAGCATATTTGGAAAAGATGAAAGTCCACTCTAGGTCAAATTCCAACTTCATTGCTTAAAAATGAAAAATAAGCATCTCTCTGTCTTCTGAGGAGAGGAAAATAAAGACCCTTTTTCCAATTTATGGTATTCTCTTTCCCTTTATATTTTTGTGCTTTATTTCTTTTTGTTTATGTTTCTTTTTGATATTTGAAAGCTATATTTTGTGTGATTATTCTCCATGTGTACCAAGATTACTGACTCCTTTGACTTTTTGTACATGTGAGAGCCTAGTTCTAAATCCCTGTAATTGTAGTTTCTAATTATCCTTTTTGTGTTTAATGTTCCTAATTCTAACAATATACTTTCTTAAAGAAAGTCATAAGTATCCCTGAACTCATTGGTCTATGCATGTCAAACAGTGCCCACATTATGGCTGGCAATACTGTGCAAGTGGAAGAACCACCCACGTCTCCTGAGAAAATGTGGTCTAAAGATGAAAATTTTGAACAGAGAAGATCACTGGAGTGTGCTCAGAAGGCTGCAGAGCTTCGGTGAGAGGGTGGCATCCCATGCCCCAAACCATAATGAACTGAAAAAATTAAGAGGTTCTTATTTACACCTTTCCTCTATCTCAGAGGAAAAGAGAATGTTTGGCATTAAATTCTGAGAAGTAAGCCTGGAGTGTCTTGTAGGTTAAGAAATAGATTAATCTAAAGGAGAGGCTTATGTATAGTAGAAAATTTGCTGTTTCACTTCATAGAAGGAAAACTTTTTTTGAGACAGTCTTACTTTGTTGCCTTCAGTAGAGTGTCATGGACTCACGGCTCGCAGCAACCTCAAACTCTAGGGCTCAAGCGATTCTTTTGCCTCAGCCTCCGGAGTAGCTACGACTTCAGGCACCTGCCACACTGCCCGGCTATTTTTAGAGTCAGGGTGTTGCTCTTGCTCTTGCTTAGGCTGGTCTCGAACCTGTGAGTTCAGGGAATCCACCTAGGATTACAGGTGTGAGCCACCGTGCCCAGCCGGAAAACCATTTCATCCTCATCACTAGATGCTCTCATTGTGCATCAGTCAGTAGAGAACCCTTTTTTTTTTTTTTAATAGACTTTTCCTTTAGAGCAGTTTTAGTTTCACAGCAAAATTCAGCAGGAAGTCCTGCCTACCCCCTGCCTACGTACACAAACAGCCTCCCCTACTACCAACAGCCCATACCAGAGCAGTACATTTATTACAATTGATGAACCTACACTAACATGTCATTATTACCTAAAGGCCATAGTTTACATTAGGGCTCGCTCTTGGTGTACATTCTGGAGGTTTGGGCAGATATGTAATGACATATATCCATCATTATAGTATCACATAGAATAGTTTTACTTTCCTAAAAATCCTCGATGCTCCACCTATACATGTCTCCCACCTTTGACCCTTGGCAACCACTGATATTTTTACTGTTTCCATAGTTTTGTCTTTTCTAGAATGCTATATAGGTGGATTAAACCAAAGGTACTCTTTTCAGGTTGACTTTTTTTTTTTTGACTGGGCCTGGGTTTGAACCTGCCACTTTCAGTATATGGGGCTGGTGCCCTACTCCTCTGAGCCACAGGCGCCGCCCACAGGTTGACTTCTTTTACTTGTAATATGCATGTAAGGTTTCTCCATGTCTTTTTATGGCTTGATAACTCATTTCTTTTTTTTTTTTTTTTTTTGTAGAGACAGAGTCTTACTTTATGGCCCTCAGTAGAGTGCCGTGGCATCACACAGCTCACAGCAACCTCCAACTCCTGGGCTTAAGCGATTCTCTTGCCTCAGCCTCCAGAGCAGCTGGGATTACAGGCGCCTGCCACAGCGCCCAGCTAGTATTTGGTTGCAGTTCAGTTGGGGCTGGGTTTGAACCCGCCACCCTCGGTATATGGGGCTGGCGCCTTACCGACTGAGCCACAGGTGCCGCCCGATAGCTCATTTCTTATTAGTGCCAAGTAACATTCCATTGTCAGTGTGTACCACAGTTTATCCATTCAGCTCTGGAAGGATTGAATGGATGCTTCCAAGTTTTAGCGATTCTGAATAAAACAGCTGCTAACATTGTGTAGGTTTTTGCATGGATATCAGTTTACAGCTCAGAGACCTTTTGCAATCACAGATGCCTGATCCTCATCCCAGAAATTCTCTTTCAATTTTGGGGGTAGAGTTCAGACAGTGTAATTTTTATTTTTTTTTTTTAAATACAGAATCTCACTTTCTTGCCCCCAGTAGAATGCTGTGGTGTCATAGCTCACAGCAACCTCAAATTCTTGGGCTCAAGCCATTCTCTTGACTCAGCCTCCCAAGTAGCTGGGGCTACACACGACCACCACAATGCCTGGCTATTTTAAGCAAGGGGGTCTGGCTCTAGCTCAGAGCTGGTCTTGAACTGGTGAGCTTAGGCGATCTGCCGGCCTCGGCCTCCCAGAGCGTTTTGTTTACAGGCTTGAGCCACCTCACTTGGCCTCAGGCAGTGTAATTTTAAAGATCTTTCCAGGAAGGTAGGACTGGGAATCACTGAAACAAAGTATAGTGAGTCCAATTCTTCCCCAGTATCTTTCTTTTTTCTTTTCCTCTTCTTCTTCTTCTTTTTTTTTGGTTCAGGCTGGAGTTTACTAGTATCTCTTTCAAACAATATTATTCAAGCTAGTGATCTCCTAGCTTCAGAAATAGTACTTTTTTTTTTTTTTTTGGCCAGGGCTGGGTTTGAACCCACCACCTCCGGCATATGGGACCGGCGCCCTACTCCTTGAGCCACAGGCGCCGCCCGGTTATTATGTTTTCTAAGAACACAGGGTTTAACATTAATGGTCTTTCTGGTAAATACCAGTGGGCTCAAAAAATAGAAGAAAGTTGTTGGGCAGTGCCTGTGGCTCAGTGACTCAGGTGCCGGCCCCATATACCAAGGGTGGTGGGTTAGAACCTGGCCCCGGCCAAACTGCAACAAAATAATAGCTGCGCATTGTGGTGGGCACCTGTAGTCCCAGCTACTTGGGAGGCTGAGGCAAGAGAATTGCCTAAGCCCAAGAGCTGGAAGTTGCCGTGAGCTGTGATGCTACGGCACTCTACCAAGGGCGACAAAGTGAGACTCTGTCTCAAAAAAAAAAAAAGAAAAGAAAGTTGTTTATTTACCTGACTGTAAATATACTTCCTACTTCTGGTGTTTGTGGGGGAGTAGAGAAGGCAAGAGGTAAGAGGAAGTCAAGGAGTGCTTAATTCTGTCCATTCTCAGGCATATGTTTTTGCACCTTCTTCTTTCTGCAGAGCTTCTATTAAAGAGAATGTAGAGCTGATACGACTTAAGAAGCTCTTACATGAAAGGAATACCTCATTGGTAGAGACAAAAGCACAATTAACAGAAGTTCAAGAGGTGAGTTGCCACCATGAGGGGTGCTTTCTTGGGGAGAAACCCCAATGAATGAATAGGTTAGTCTTATTTTCTCCATCTTACATATGGACCTATGAAATTCAAAGAGACTAAGTTACTTGTCCAAGGTCACACAACTTAAAGTTGATATTTGAATCCAAGCCTTGCAACTCAGAGTTCATTCTTTTCCCGGTACTTCCCATTATTTCTCTATTGGGAAGAAGGCTCAAGCTTTCCCTGCTAAGGTAGAATTAAGTGGAGTTAACTTGTGTCAGGGTTAAGGTCCCAACCAAGGACCACTCCCGAAACATAATTAAACTGGGAAGCCAAGAGCAGTCACAGGGAAAGGAAAGGAAACCAGCCTCTACTTAGCATTTTTTATGTGTTGGACCATGTCCCAGGCACTTATAGTCAAGATCTCATTTTAGCCTGACCACAACTCTCAAGGTAAGTACTTTTAGCAGATGAGGGAACTGTGATTCAAAGAAGTTAAATAACTTGCCCAAGGCATAAAAATAGCAAGGAGCAGAGGAGTATTTGAGTCCGAACTGGCACCAAAGAACTTTTCTTTTCTTTTTTTTTTTTTTGAGACAGAGTCTCACTGTGTCACTCTTGGTAGAGTGCCATGGCATCACAGCTCACAGCAACCTCAAACTCTTGGACTCAAACGATTCTCTTGCTTCAAACTCCCAAGTAGCTGGGACTACAAGTGCCAGTCACAATGCCTGGCTATTTTTAGAGATAGGGACTCACTCTTGCTCCTGCTGGTCTGGAACCTGTGAGCTTAGGCAATCCACCCGCCTCAGCCTCCCAGAGTGCTAAGATTACAGGCATGAGCCACTGAGCCCAACTCAAGGATCTTTTCTTATTACCACAGATTACAAACTAATCTAATATCTGGATAGTGGAAATAGGTCATTAAGGATAGTAATAAGTTAGCACCATTCTTTTTTATTTTATTTTATTTTTTTGTAGAGACAGAGTCTCACTATACCGCCCTCGGTAGAGTGCCGTGGCGTCACACGGCTCACAGCAACCTCTAACTCTTGGGCTTACGCGATTCTCTTGCCTCAGCCTCCCCAGTAGCTGGGACTACAGGCGCCCACCACAACAACCAGCTATTTTTTTTTGTTGTTGTTGCAGTTTGGCCGGGGCTGGGTTTGAACCCGCCACCCGCAGCATATGGGGCCGGCGCCCTACTCACTGAGCCACAGGCGCCGCCCAGCACCATTCTTTTTTTAAACAAATATTTGTCTAATGCTAGGAACTCCAAAGCATGACGACACAAAGATTACAAAGATAAGGAAGACAGTGCCTGCCTTCAAGAAATGTATAGGAGGCTTGGCGCCTATAGCTCAGTAGTTAGGGCACCAGCCACATGCACCGGGGCTGGTGGGCTTGAACCTGACCTGGGCCAGCTAAAACAACAATGACAATAACAACAACGACAATAACAACAACAAACAAACAAACAAAAAATAGCCGGGCATTGTGGTGGGCATCTGTAACTAACTACTTGGGAAGCTGAGGCAAGAGAATTGCTTAAAACCCAAGAGTTTGAGGCTGCTTTGAACTGTGACGTCACAGCACACAACCGAGGGCGACATAATAAGACTGTCTCACAAAAAAAAAAAAAAAAGAGGGCGGCGCCTGTGGCTCAGTGAGTAGGGCGCCGGCCCCATATGCCGAGGGTGGCGAGTTCAAACCCAGCCCCGGCCAAACTGCAACCAAAAAATAGCCGGGCGTTGTGGCGGGTGCCTGTAGTTCCAGCTACTCGGGAGGCTGAGGCAAGAGAATCGCTTAAGCCCAGGAGTTGGAGGTTGCTGTGAGCTGTGTGATGCCACGGCATTCTACTGAGGGCCATAAAGTGAGACTCTGTCTCTAAAAAAAAAAAAAGAAAGGGTGGCGCCTGTGGCTCAAGGAGTAGGGCACCAGTCCCATATGCCAGAGGTGGCAGGTTCAAACCCAGCCCTGGCCAAAAAAACCACACACACACAAAAAAGAAAGAACCGCAAAAAAAAGAAAAGAAAAAGAAACATATAGGAGTGAGAGTCGGGATGTAAACAAACACAACTGTCAATATGCAGGGTATGGGGGTACACAAGAGAGAAAAGTCAGACTCAGCAGAGGACAGGGTGCACAATCGAAAAAGGATTCATAAAGGAATAGATTCATGAGCTAAATACTGACTTACTGAAAGATTAGCAGGTGTTAATAAGCATGCAAGAGAAGGAGGAGAGGTGGAGGCCAAAGTACAGAACCTCAGGGACCAGGTCAGGGAGGCCATACCAAGAATTTAGAGTTTTTATATTGTAGACAGCAAGAGAGCTATGGAAAGGGCTAAGCAAGCTAATAACATGGTCATTTCTTTTTTTTTTTTTTTTTTTTGAGACAGAGTCTCAAGCTGTCACCCTGGGTAGACTGCTGTGGCATCACTGCTCACAGCAACCTCCAACTCATGGGCTCAAGCGATTCTCTTGCCTCAGCCTCCCAAGTAGCTGGGACTATAGGCGCCCACCATGATGCCTGCCCATTTTTTGACTGCAGTTGTCATTGTTGCTCAGTAGGCACCGGGCCGGGTTCGAACCCGCCACCCTAGGTATATGTGGCTGGCGCCCTTGCTGACTGAGCTACAGGCACTGCCCAACATGATCAATTTTTTTTCTTAAAAGGATCTCTCAGCCTTCAAGTCTGAAATTTTTTTTTTTTTGAGACAGAGCCTCAAGCTGTCACCCTGGGTAGAGTGCTGTGACATCACAGCTCACAGCAACCTCCAGCTCTTCGGCTTAGGTGATTCTCCTGCCTCAGCCTCCCGAGTAGCTGGGACTACAGGCGCCCGCCACAATGCCCGGCTATTTTTTGGTTGCAGTTTGGCCCGGGGCTGGGTTTGAACCCGTCACCCTCTGTATATGGGGCCGGCGCCTTGCTGACTGAGCCACAGGCGCCGCCCAAGTCTGAAATCTTTTGAAATACATTTTAATGGAGGAGGAAAGAATACTTTTGGAACACTATTATAAAGCACTAATATTAATTCTAGGTCGTAGGTGTATAGATGACTGTTATAAGGTTTATGCCTTTTGGAAATTTTCAAATTTCTTGAAAATTATAATACCAGGTGGCGGCCATAGCTCAGTGGGTAGGGCTCCAGCCACATATATCAGTGGCTGGAGCCCTACTCACTGCAACCAAAAAATAGCCAGATGTTGTGGCAGGCGCCTGTAGTCCCAGCTACTTGGGAGGCTGAGGCAAGAGAATCACTTAAGCCCAAGAGTTTGAAGTTGCTGTGAGCTGTAACACCATGGTACTCTATTGAGGGTGACATAGTGAGACAATGTTGCAAAATAAATAAATAAATAACTTTTCATTTTTATTCCTTCGGTTTGAATTTTTTTTTTTTGAGATAGAGTCTCACTGTTGGCCCAACTAGAGTACTGTAGCATCATTGTAGCTTTCAGCAACTTCAGACTCCTTGGCTCAAGTGACCCTCCTGCTTCAGTCTCCCAAATGGCTAACACTACAGGCTCCCACCGCAGCACCCAGCTAGTTTTTCTAGCTGTGATGCCACAGCTGCACCCGGGGCTAGCTAAAACAACAATGACAACTGCAACAACAACAACAACAACAAAATAGCCAGGTGTTGTGGCGGGTGCCTATAGTCCCAGCTACTCAGAAGGCTGAGGAGGGAGAATTGCTTGCATTCAGGAGTTGGAGACTTGTCTGAGTGAGAGTGAGATCCCGACTCCTAAAAAAATGAAAAATCCAGGGCGGCGCCTGTGGCTCAGTGAGTAGGGCGCTGGCCCCATATTCCAAGGGTGGCGGGTTCAAACCCAGCCCCGGCGAAACTGCAATAACAACAAAAAAAATAGCTGGGCGTTTTGGCGGATGCCTGTGGTCCCAGCGACTCAGGAGGCTGAGGCAAGAGAATCGCCTAAGCTCAGGAGTTGGAGGTTGCTGTGAGCTGTGTGATGCCATGGCACTCTACCGAGGGTGACAAAGTGAGACTCTGTCTCTACAAAAGAATAAATAAATAAATAAATAAATGAAATTTAAAAGGAAATGAAAAATCCAGGCGGGCACAGTTGTGAGCGCCAGTAATCCCATCAGGGTTCTAGAGGCTGAGGCAGTGGGATGCCCACAGCCCAAGTCAGAGGTTGCAGTGAGCTATGATGCCATTGCACTCTGCTCAGGTCATAGGGTGAGACTCTGTCTCAACAACAACAACAACAACAACAAAAAGCAAAGAAATAAAAATAAAGGGTGGTGCCTGTGGCTCAAAGGAGTAGGGCGCTGGCCCCATATACCGGAGGTGGCGGGTTCAAACCCGGCCCTGGCCAAAAACTACAAAAAAAAAAAGAAATAAAAATAAAAAAAATCAGAAAGGAAATTAAAAAAATAGCTGGGCATTGTGGCAGGTCCTGTAGTCCCAGCTACTTGGGAGACTGAGACAAGAGAAGCACTTCAGCCCAGGAGTTTGAGGTTGCTGTGAGCTGTGACTTCACAGTACTTTATGGAGGGCAACATAGTGAAACTCTATCTCAAAAAAAATAAATAAATAAAAATTACAAAACCGAAAAGGAAAATTATTCTGGCAGCAGAATGCATGATAGGTTGGCTGATACAAGACCAGAGGCAATGGAATCAGGTAGAAGACCACTGTAGAGGTACAAAGGAGGGTCCCAAGTAAGGCAGCGAGACAGTCCTGCAGAGAAAGGAACCTTATTGGGAAAGATTCAGAAAGTAGAACAGGCATCCTCACCTCACCAAACAGGAGTGAGGAAAAAGGAAAAATTAAAGGTGACTGCTGGGGGCTAGGTGGGGTGACTCACACCATAATCCTAGCACTCTGGGAGGCCAAGGTGGGTTGGATTGCTTGAGCTCACAAGTTCAAGACCAGCCTGAGTGAGAGTGAGATCCTGTCTCTACTAAAATTAGGAAAGCTAGCACAGCTTTGAAAAAAAAAAAAAGATGATTGCTGGGTTTCTAGCTTGTTTGATTGGATAATGGTGGTGCCATTCATTGAGACTGGATCTAGCTACAGCGAGTGCTGCCCTTGGCATGTCTGTTCTGATACAGGCTGACGGATCTTTATATGGCTAACTTCCAAATGACCTAGTTTTCTCAATTTTAAAGTTTAGATAATGATATTTACCTCTCACATTTGCTTACCAAGGACTAAGTGAGATCACATATGTGAAACATGTATAATGATCATAATGTATCACATAATGAAACACGTACGTGTAGTACCCTGTAACACAGAGTAACTACTCAACTAATAGAAGCTGTTATGATGATTATTGCTGTTTTTTCTCTTTCTAAGACTGAAAAGAGACCTTTCTGAAATATGCTGAGTAACAGACAATATTTAGTTTAAGATTAAATATTTTTCTTGGATAAACCACTAAGTGTAGGGCGGCGCCTGTGGCTCAGTCAGTAGGGCGCCGGCCCCATATACCGAGGGTGGCGGGTTCAAGCCCGGCCCCGGCCAAACTGCAACCAAAAAATAGCCGGGCGTTGTGGCGGGCGCCTGTAGTCCCACCTACTTGGGAGGCTGAGGCAAGAGAATCGCTTAGGCCCAGGAGTTGGAGGTTGCTGTGAGCTGTGTGAGGCCACGGCACTCTACCGAGGGCCATAAAGTGAGACTCTGTGTCTACAAAACAAACAAACAAACAAAAAAAAAACCACTAAGTGTAATCCAAATGTAAATAAATGACCCTTCATTCTTTTTTGAGAAATTGTATAATTGATTGCATTCATAGACTACCTGGCAAGCTAGGGCAGAGGAAAACAACAGCAATTAGTAAATGGGTACACAAATTAACTTGATTTGTGGGATTTTTATAATGTATTTTAAAATAAATATTAAGGCTGGGCGCGATAGCTCATGCCTGGAATCCTAGCACTCTGGGAGGCTGAGGCGGGTGGATTGCCTGAGCTCACAGGTTCGAGACCAGCCTAAGCAATAGCAAGACCTCGTCTCTAAAAAAACCTGGGCATGGGCGGCACCTGTGACTCAGTGAGTAGGGCGCCGGCCCCATATGCTGAGGGTGGTGGGTTCAAATCCAGCCCTGGCCAAACTGTAACAAAAAAATAGCCGGGTGTTGTGGTGGGCGCCTGTAGTCCCAGCTGCTTGGGAGGCTAAGACAAGAGAATCACGTAAGCCCAAGAGTTAGAGGTTGCTGTGAGCAGTGTGACCTCATGGCACTCTACCCGAGGGCAGTACAAAAAAAAAAAACCTGGGCATTGTGCCTGGCACCTGTAGTCCCAGCTACTTGGGAGACTGAGTCAAGAGAATTGCTTGAGCCCAAGAGTTGTAGGTTGCTGTGAGCTATGAGTCCATGGCACTCTACCAAGGGCAACAAAGTGAGACTCTGTCTCAAAAAAAAAAAAATTAAACATGAGAATTACAGAGAAAATCAAATATCATAAAATTGATAAATCAGTACAATAATATTTCTTTCTTTCTTCCAGGCACATGAAACCTTGCTCCAAAAGGTACTTAGTAAAAAAAATTTAAATCCTTGTTTTTCAGTTACCAGAGCAATCAAATCCAAAGAAATCTGTAGGTGAATACCTACACTGTAACACCAGAATTAAGCTAACTAAATCAAAATTATTATGTCATATAATTTCTACTAAGAAAAATGATATTATCATCAAAAGATACTTATTGAATCATTTGCATAAAAATTGAAATATGAGGCTCGGCACCCATGCTCAGTGGTTAGGGCATCAGCCTCATACACCCAGGCTGATGGGTTCGAAACTGGCCTGGACCTACTAAACAACAGTGACAACAACAATAAAAAATAGCTGGGTGTTGTGGTGGACACCTGTAGTCCCAGCTATTTGGGAGGCTGAGGCAAGAGAATTGCTTAAGCCCGAGATTTTGAGGTTGCTGTGAGCTGTGATGCCATGGCATTCTACCAAGGGCGACATAGTGAGACTGTCTCAAAAAAAAAAAAAAAAAAAGAAAAGAAAAAATTGAAATAGGAGATCTGAATTGAGAAATGTTTGCAATAATATTTTCAACCTATTGCTAGGGCAAATGATAGCAATTGCTCAAAAATCTCGAGTATTCTTCCAGCATTTGTGAGGTATTGAAATATAGCAAAGTTGTCACAGATGTTCTTTGACGATATTAATTTTTTTTTTTTTTTGTAGAGACAGAGTCTCACTGTACCGCCCTCGGGTAGAGTGCCGTGGCGTCACACAGCTCACAGCAACCTCTAACTCTTGGGCTTACGTGATTCTCCTGCCTCAGCCTCCCGAGCAGCTGGGATTACAGGCGCCCGCCACAACAGAGACAGAGTCTTACTTTACCATCCTTGGTAGAGTGCTGTGACTTCACAGGACTCACAGCAACCTCCAGCTCTTGGGCTTTTTTTTGCAATTCTCCTGCCTCAGCCTCCCAAGCAGCTGGGACTACAGGCACCCGCCACAACGCCCGGCTATTTTTTTTTCGCTTGCAGTTCAGCCGGGGCTTGGTTTGAACCCACCACCCTCCGTATATGGGGCCGGTGCCCTACTCACTGAGCCACAGGCGCCACCCTCTCTGACGATATTAAATGTTTGGCCCTATTTTGGGGTGCAAGTAAAGCTGGGTGAATGTCCAATTAAGAATCACCAAGACAGGGCTGTGCCTGTGGCTCAGTGGGTAGGGGGCGCTGGCCCCATATACAGAGGGTAGCGGGTTCGAATCCGAACCCGACCCCAGCCGGCTAAAACAGCAGTGGCAACTGCAACAAAAAATAGCTGAGTGTTGCGGCAGGTGTCTGTAGTCCCAGTTACTTGGGAGGCTGAGGCAAGAGAATCGCTTAAGCCCAAGAGTTAGAGGTTGCTGTGAGCTGTGAGCCATAGTACTTTACGGAGGGTGACAGAGTGAGACTCTGTCTCAAAGAAAAAGAATCACCAAGGCAGAGTTCCAAGCATGACCAGCCACAGCTATGCCTCACCAGAGAAGCCCACCAGAAAAATGTACATAACTTCTAGAATTAACGTGTCAATTTTCTAAGTGCATAAACTTTTCTATCTTCATAAAAAAGCAATCAAATGGTTAAGAAATTTAAGGCCATGTTGGAAGGTGGACCTAACTTAGAGCCAGGCATTAATTTGGGCCTTTAGAAAATTAAGGCTTCAATGATGAACTATAGTTGCCTAGAATGAAGATCCTCACTAACAGGAAAATTATACTTGCAGAGAAATGCTAAGGTGAAAAACAAGGTCAACTTGCTGTGCAAAGGCAACATGCCATTAATCAAAGTCATTCCTTCCAATCATTAGGTGGTAAGGCAAAAAAAAACACAAAAAAAAACAGAGTCATTCCTTGTGACAACTCCAAGGGATTGCTAGGTGACCACTCTGTGGAGTGATATGACCATTCCCAGAGCAACTTTCCTTTTGCCCCAGAAGGAGGGAATCCTGAGTGCAGCCCATGATGCTCTCCTCAGTCTAGTGAAGGAGCTCAGGGCAGAGCTGAAGGAAGAAAGCAAGAAGGCTATGAGCTTGAAGAGCCAGCTGGAAGATGTCTCTATCTTGCAGATAACTTTAAAGGAGGTAAATAATAATAGTTGGAAAATGCCATAAATTGTGCTGCATTTCAATTTCAGAGATGTTAGAATATGGATTTTAGCAACAATATGGGTATTTCATTTTTTCAAATGACAAAAATGAGGTTTCAAGTGGTTAAATAAGTAGCTTAAAATTATAGCCTTAGGCCTCTCAGCACTCTGGGAGGCCGAGGCGGGTGGATTGTCTGAGCCCACAGGTTCAGACCTGCCTGAGCCAGAGAGAGATCCCCACATGTAAAAATACCTGGGTGTTCTGGTGGATGCCTGTAGTCTCAGTTACTTGGAAGACTGAGGCAAGAGAATTGCTTGAGCCCAAGAGTTAGATGTTACTGTGAGCTATGACACCACAATACTCTACTGAGGGCAACAAAGTGAGATTGTCTCAAAAAAAAAGAAAAAGATTATACTATTGGTGGAGAAGCTGGAATTTATACTATTTTCCCAAGTCTTTTTCTCTTTTATAATGTTCTTCTGTTTCTCATTAATGATAGAAACCCAGATACAATGATAAAAGTTCCTAGCCCATCTTCCATTGATTTAAGTCTTTATAGTGAAATGGCTCCTCATAAACACTACAGATGGATGTAGGAAAGCTCTCACTCAAGCCCCACCCTGCCATAGAAAATGGAAAACCTGGGCTGGGCGAGGTGACTCATGCCTGTAATCCTAGCACTCTGGGAGGCCAAGGCAGGTGGATTACCTGAGCTCACTGGTTCGAGCTCAGCCTGAGCAAAAGCAATTCCCCACCTGTAGTCCCACTTAGTTGGGAGGCTGAGGCAAGAGAATCACTGGAGCCCAAGAGTTTGGGATTGCTGTGAGCTATGACGTCACAGCACTCTACTGAGGGCAACAAAATGACACTCCATCTCAGAAAGAAAAGAAAATGGAAAACCTGTGCCGGGCAATAGATTTAAAATTTTTTTTATCTCAAGGAATCTATCATTCTTAGTTTCAGGAGAGAATTGAAGATCTGGAAAAAGAACGAAAGTTGCTGAATGAAAATTACGACAAACTCTTAGAAAAGTGAGTACCATATTTGAGTCCCAGAGCATCATTTGCGGTAAAATACAATTATAAAAAGTGCCCTCGCGCGGTGCCTGTGGCTCAGTGAGCAGGGCGCTGGCCCCATATACCGAGGGTGGCGGGTTCAAACCCAGCCCCGGCCAAACTGCAACAACAACAACAAAAAAAAAATAGCTGGGCGTTGTGGTGGGCGCCTGTAGTCCCAGCTACATGGGAGGCTGAGGCAGGAGAATTGCCTAAGCCCAGGAGTTGGAGGTTGCTGTGAGCTGTGTGACGCCATGGCACTCTACCAAGGGCAATAAAGTGAAACTCTGTCTCTACAAAAAAAAAAAAAAAAAAAGTGCCCTCTGTGTGGCACCTATAGCTCAAGGAGTAGGGTGCTGGCCCCATATACCAGAGGTGGTGGGTTCAAACATGACCCCAGCCAAAACCTGCACCACCACCAACAAAATCAACAACAAAAATTGCTCTCTGTGGCTTGGTGCTCATAGCACAGCGGTTAGGGCATTGGCCACATACACCAAGGCTGGGGGGTTTGAACCTGGCCCAGGCCAGCTAAACAACAATGGCAACTGCAACAACAAAAAGAAATAGCGGGGCATTGTGGCAGTCACCTGTTGTCCCAGCTACTTGGAAGGCTGAGGCAAGAGAATTGCTTAAGCCCAGGACTGGAAGCTGTGAGCTGTGATGCCATAGCAGTCTACCCAGGGCAACAGCTTGAGGCTCTGTCTTGAAAAAAAAAAAAAGTGTCTTCTAAACCGCACACAGTGGCTCACACCTGTATGTAATCCTAGCACTCTGGGCTTGAGGCAGGTGGATTGCCTGCTCTTAGGGCTGGAGATCAGCCTGAGTCAGAGCAAGACTCTGTCTTTAAAAGATAGCCAGGCTTTGGGGCAGCTCCTGTGGCTCAAGGAGTAAGGTGCTGGCCCCATATACCAGAGGTGGTGGGTTCAAACTCAGCTGTGGCCAAAAACAGAGGAAAAAAAAAAATAGGCAGGCATTGTGGAAGGCGCCTATAGTCCCAGGTACTCAGGAGGCTGAAGTTAGAGAATCAGTTGAGCCTAAAATTTCGAGGTTACTGTGAGCTGTGACACCACAGTCCTCCACCAAGGGTAACAAAGTGAAACTCTGTCTCAAAAAAAAAAAAGGGTCTTCTAACCTAGTTCAAGGCAGCAGCAGGTAGATTGGGGGTTTCTTTCTTTCTTTTTTTGCAGTTTTTGGCTGGGGCTGGGTTTGAACCCGCCACCTCCAGCATATGGAGGCCCGTGCCCTACTCCTTTGAGCCACAGGCGCCACCCTATTGGAGGTTTCTTACAGGAACATCCTGATGTTATTCAACTCAGCGAAATGAAGCAATGTGGGGATTATCCACTTTGATGACTCCCTATGAGAGACTTTACTATTGGCCACTTCCCTTCATCACTCAAAATTTCACCTTCTTGAGTATTGCTTGAAGTACAGTCAGGAAGTACAAAGAAATCTTAATACTAGCCTAATTAAGAAAATTATTTTTGGGCGGCGCCTGTGGCTCAAGGAGTAGGGCGCTGGTCCCATATGCCGGAGGTGGCAGGTTCAAACCTAGCCCCGGCCAAAAACCAAAAAAAAAAAAAAAAAAGAAAATTATTTTTAGACCGCATTTATTAAAATGATAAATAGGAAAAAGATGTACACAGAAATAACTGTTTAATTATCAGTTTCACTAGGCACAGTGGCTCATGCCTGTGTAATCCTAGCACTCTGGGAGACCAAGGTGGGTGGATTGCTTGAGCTCAAAGAGTTCAAGACTGGCCTGAGCAAGCGCAAGACCCCATCTTTCCAAAAAAAAAAAAGATGAAGAAAAACTAGTTGGGTATGGATATATATTATGGGCCTTAATATTTAGTCTTATCAAACTCACATCTCGTTGAATTATAATATATACAAATAGGAGACTGAGAGAAAAGAAATATAACATCAAACTAGTCCCACCTCCTCAGGAGGCTCCAACAGGAAGATTGCTTGAGCCCAGGATTTTGAGGATCCAATGAGCTATGATGATTCCACTGCAGTCTAGTTGGTGTGACAAAGTAAGAATCTCTCTTCAAAAAAAGAAAAAAATTATCATTGTCATGTCATTTTCATAAATGATCAAGAACTGGCCTGGGCAGCGCCTGTGGCTCAAAGGGGTAGGGCGCCGGCCCCATATGCCAGAGGTGGCGGGTTCAAACCCAGCCCCGGCCAAAAACTGCAAAAAGAACTTGCCATGTGTATTTTATGTTCAAAAAATATCTGCGCTGACAGCTAGATACAATCAGACAGAGGATGCAGCTGTTGAAAAGTTTAATTCCTGGGGTGGCGCCTGTAGCTCAAAGGAGTGGGGCGCTGGCCGCATATATCGGAGGTGGTGGGTTCAAACCCAGCCCTAGCCAAAAACTGCCAAAAAAAAAAAAAAAGTTTAATTCCTGCTTGCTACAGTAATTTATAATCTAGTTCAAAGGGGAGTGTTCTCCAAACTAGTCAGTGGTAAAAGTAGATGGAAGAATGGGATGAAGAAAAGGAAAACTTTGTTCTTCATTTCCAGTCCAGTAGGGCTGAGAATGTCTTAATATACAGTTTCCTAACTAAGAAAGATATTACGTTGGAGAAGTTCCTTGGGAAATGAATATGACTTTGGGTGCATGCTCAGTGAGATACGTAAGATCTAAACAGAAGTGATACTGAGCAACTCCTTAGTGGAACCCAGAAGTTCCAAGGCAGTTGCTAAACGACAGTTACAAGAAGGGGCAGAAAAAACATGTAGGGGAATGAATGATGAACTAGGCTCAGGAGATGCTGAAACTTTGTAATAAAGACGTCATATCACATACCTTGGAGCATCCATCTGTCAACTTGCTTTCCATTTTCAGCATGCTGGACAGCAGTAATCAACCTCATTGGAACGATGAGCTCAAGGGAGAACAGCTACAGCAGCAAATCTCTCAGTTGCAGAATCAGCTGGATGCTGAGCTGGAGGAGAAGAAAAACATCATACTTGAGCTGTCTAGAGAAAAAGGTAGGTCGGGCCTTGAAGAGCTCTCTCAAATGTGGCATCATGTATATCTGGTTTGGGAGAAGGGAACTTACGCTATCATTTCTCCATTCCTCTTATTTGATCGTATTCTTTTTTTTTTTTGAGACAGAGGAGTCTCACTCTGTCACCCCTAGGTAGAGTGCTATGGCATCACAGCTCACAGCAACCTCAAACTCTTGGCCTTAAGTGATTCTCTTGCCTCAGCCTCCCAAGTACCTGGGACTACAGGTGCCCACCACAATGCCCAGCTATCATTTTGCTGTAGTTGTTATTGTTGTTTAGCAGACCTGGGTGGGTTTGAACCTGCCAGGCCCAGTGTATGTGGCTGGCACCCTAACCACTGAGCTACAGGTGCCGAGCCATTACTTGATCCTATTCTTTGGTGGGTCATAGATAACTAGAATCAGTGGCAATTAGATTAGATTAACAATAAGGGGCCAGGTGTGGTGGCTCATGCCTGTAAGCCTAGCACTGTGGGAGGCTGAGGGAAGAGAATTGCTCAAGCCCAGGAGTTTAAGGCAAGCCTGAGCAACATAGTGAGAGTCCATCTCTGCAAAAAATACAAAAAACATAGCTGGCGGCGCCTGTGGCTCAGTGAGTAGGGTGCCGGCCCCATATACCGAGGGTGGTGGGTTCAAACCCAGCCCCGGACAAACTGCAACAAAAAAAAAGCTGGGCGTTGTGGCAGGTGCCTGTAGTCCCAGCTGCTTGGGAGGCTGAGGCAAGAGAATCGCGTAAGCCCAAGAGTTAGAGGTTGCTGTGAGCCGTGTGACGCCACGGCATTCTACCCGAGGGCGGTACAGTGAGACTCTGTCTCTACAAAAAAAAAAAAACAAAAAACATAGTTGTGTATGGTGGCACACACCTGTAGTTCCATCTATTTGGGAGGCTGAGGGGAGATGATCACTTGAGCCCAGGAACCTGAGGTTACAGTTAGCTATGATGACACCATGGCACTCTATCCAGAGTGGCAGAGCAAGGTCTTATCTCAAAAAAATAAATAAATCAGATTTATAATTAGGAAAGTATGACACCTACCTTCCTCACAAATATGCTTTTTCTATATAATATCTTTCATCTTGGGAGGATGCCAGTTTTTAATTTATTATGTTTTTAAACATTTATTTTATTTATTGAAAGTATTGAAAACAGGCTTGGTGCCTGTAGCTCAGTGGTTAGGGTGCCGGCCACATACACCAAGGCTGGCGGGTTCGAACCTGGCCTGGACCTGCTAAACAACAATGACAACTGCAACAAAATATAGCTGGGTGTTGTGGCAGGTGCCTGTAGTCTCAGCTACTTGGGAGGCGGAGGCAAGAGAATCGAGTAAGCCCAAGAGTTTGGGGTTGCTGTGAGCTGTGATGCCATAGCACTCCATCCAGGGCGACAGCTTGAGACCCCGTCTCAAAAAAAGAAAAAAAAAGTATTAAAAACAAATTCTCTGGGCGGCGCCTGTGGTTCAGTGGGTAGGGCGTTGGCCCCATATATCGAGGATGGTGAGTTCAAACCTGGCCCCGGCCAAACTGCAACAAAAAAATATCTGGGTGTTGTGGCGGGCACCTGTAGTCCCAGCTACTTGGGAAGCTGAGGCAAGAGAGTCGCTTAAGCCCAAGAGTTGGAGGTTGCTGTGAGCTGTGACGCCACAGCACTCTACCGAGGGCAATAAATTAAGACTCTGTCTCTAAAAAAAAAAAGGAAGAAAAGGAAAACAAATTCTCTCCGTTTTATTCTCATCAAATGTTTTAGAGGTGAGTGGGAGCCATATATATACATATCTGTGTATACACACACACACACACACACACACATATATATAGTTTTGTGGGTTTTTTTTAGCACCTGATACCTGAAGTTGAGAAGCAAATTACTACTCTTGGTTACCACTACCATTTTACCCCCATCTTAACTCTGATTACAAGAGATAGTTATTTAGAAGATTCAAAAATCTTCTAAATTAATCACTTAAGCCCAGGAGTTGGAGGTTGCTGTGAGCTGTGTGATGCCACGGCACTCTACGGAGGGCCATAAAGTGAGACTCTGTCTCTACAAAAAAAAAAAAAATCTTCTAAATTTAGAAGAATTTAGAAGATTCAAAAATACTGTCAAAAAAACCTTCATCTCACTTCTTTTTCCTAGCCTGGGTCTTAATATTTAGTCTTATCAAGCTCATATCTCATTGGATTCTAATATAGTCAAATAGGAGACCGAAAGAAAAGAAATACAACATCAAAAAAAGATGAGGTAGGAACCATAAAAGGATAAAGCTTAGGAGCACATGCCCAGGATCCTGTAGTATGTATGACGTACAAGTGAAGTCTTGTGAAGACCTCAAGGGCAATGTGATTTAACCTTGACCCCTTACGTAATGCATGATGATGAAATGATCTGCTCTCTAAACACTGATCACTTTGCTTCCCTGAAACACACACGCCAGAAATGCTCATCTTCCCTCTAGGTCAGAGTGAGTATGGAGGTAGGTACCACAAAGAACCAGCAACCTAATAGTTAGCATGGAGTGGGGTGGAGTTGGTGAGATACTGGTTTGGGTGGTACTGTTGAAAGTTTGAAGTGCTCTAGTCATGTGTTTTTGTCTTTCTGTTTTTGTGTTGTTGATGGTGTTCTCCCTTGCATCCTACAGTTCTGCAGGTGTTTTGTTCTTGGAAAGCAAGTGACAACTTCAGTTTATTAGGTCAATAAGCTAGAGGTCCTTTGTAGAAATAAGAGAATTGCTTCTCCAAGGGCAAATTTGTAAAATAAATTAAACATGAGTGGGAAAATTTTAATTCACATTTGATCCAACTCTGACCATGGTTACTAATAACTACAGAGTTTTCATTTTCTGGATTATTTTTTCCCCAGCCCAAAACAAGGACCTGAAACTTGAAATCACCAACATGATTCAGAAACATAAACAGGAAATAGAGCTCCTCCAAAAAGCATCCCCAATTTCCCGATTTCCTGATGTGCAACCTGAACCAGCCACTTACCCAGAGGTAAGAGCCTCTTTAAACAAACTTGTCTGCTCCCCAGAGGGTTCTCTGGCAAATATCTATAGGAAAGATGAAGAGATTAGAAAACTAACTGAGTAATATTTTGTCAGGACTGCGGACAATATTTGAAAAGATATGAGAAGGCAGAGAGTAGAGGGAGCTTCATGAGCTCTACCCATTTTTTCCCACTCTTTACAGCTCACAAAATTCAGAATCTTTTCCAGATGAGGATTTGCGATGGTCTGCTGAAAAGAAAACAGACATAGTGAGACTCTGTCTCAAAACAAAACAAAGAAAAAACAAACCAGACATTATAGGCAGTAAAACCTCCCTTTACTGTTACTACTGAGCATGAGGACTCGGGACGAGAGCATTTGTGAAGTAATACAGGTCCTCTTTTACTCTTTGGAGCTTTTACTCTTTGGCATTTTACTAATACCAACAACTGCTTTATGGAGAATAGTTACTGCTGTACCTATCATATTTATATTCCCTCTACTGATGTTTCTCCTTCTACAGCCCAGTGAACCAAAAAACCAAGAAGAAAATAAACTGTCCCGGATGTTAAGTGAGTTGCAAGTATCCCACGCAGAGACCACATTGGAACTAGAAAAGACCAGAGACATGCTCATTCTACAGCGCAAAATCAACGTGTGTTATCAGGTGAAGAAAAAACGGTATAGGAAGTGGCTAGACAGACAGACACATGGGAACCACTCAGGAGACTGGAAATGAAGCAAGACCAGAGTTCCCAGGATTGATGCCAGGTGGTTTGCTATTCTGTGCCAACACAGAATATGTTGTCTTTTGAAGAACTTGAGGACTCACACATGCCCATGGCACCTTGGCACTAGAAGCCAGTAAAAGGCCAGCTAATGAAAATGGCAAGTGTGAAGCTTCCGAGTTCAAGTTTTGCCAGTTCCTAGGAAAAGACTACTCTATAGCACAAATAACACAACTAGTCCTAGAAGGATCTGTGAGGAAACCAACTTTCTCTACAGATGAACCTGCCCTAAGGAGACAGCAGTGTCTTCTTTACCCCGCTGGTGCTCCCTTTTTTATCTGGACTCTTTGGTTCTAGGCCACTGAGAGAGAAAAGTTCAAACATTATTTTGTTTCAGGAGGAACTGGAGGCGATGATGTCGAAAGCTGATAATGAAAAAAGTGATCACCAAGAAAAACTGGATAGGTTGAACCAACTCCTAGATCTCAAGAACAACCGTATCAAGCAGCTGGAAGGTATTTTAAGAAGCCATGGCCTTCCAACATCTGGCAAGTTTTAGTGCTTTCGTACTTTGTTCTCACATAGCTGTTAGCTGTGGGACTCTTCACACAGCTCACACCTATGCTCCACTCTGTGTGTGTCTGGAAGGCTGCCTCTTATGCCCTGTGACTTACATGTGACCCCTCCCCCCTGGTCTTTACCCCGTCATCTTTGTTGTTTTCACACATGTTAGCAGCTTCCTTCCTTTCATAATCTCCATGTATTTCTAGGATTTATCTGCACAGTTTCAACAGGGCCCAGATATTTCTTCCAGGGGGTCGCTTCTATTTTGAGAATGAGAGCATCACTATTGTTCCTCAGGGTAGTGTGACATGCTCTCGCTCTCTCTGTCCCTCTCCCTCTCTCTTCCCCCTCATTGTTTCCTCAAAGCTGTTAGATAATAGAAATTTTTATCACACATCTCCCGTTATCCTTTTCTGTGATTTCTTTCTAAAAGTCTCTAACGTCTTTGTTACAATTTTAGGATATCAACAGTGACAGAGCAGCTGGCTGGACACTTAACAAAAGTTTCAAATTGTGGTACTTCTTATATTTAGAATAGTCATTGATAACCAGGGTCTGTTCTTAGCCTTGTGTGTAAAGAAACTTGACTTTGATATTGTACCTAGTGGTGAGATAACTGACTCATGCTAATCAAATTCACCAGAAACATATATTTAAACCTGCATGTTTGTTTGTTATTTTATAAAAATGGCTATTTGGAATCATGGTACAGGGCAATCCTCTCTCTGGAAAGCAGAATAAGTAGGCAGGTTTCTCAGTGAGTAAGGAATTAGAATAAAGGGAGATAAGTCTTTCTGGGACATAGTTTATCCATGCCAGCATGAGTCTGATAAAAGGTAACAGTCATATAACAAAGGAAATCCTCTTTTGAATTGAGATTCTCATGTCTTTCCTCTTGGGCCAGTGCAGGATAAATACCCTTCCCTACTTCTCAATATTTGTTTACTTTGTTTTTTTTGTTGTTGTTTTTTTTTGGCCAGGGCTGGATTTGAACCCGCCACCTCCGGCATATGGGACCGGCGCCCTACTCCTTGAGCCACAGGCACCGCCCTGTTTGCTTTGTTTTTTAAAAAACTTTTTATTGGCTCGGCGCTCATAGCTCAGTGAGTAGGGCACCGGCCACATACACGGAGGCTGGTGGGTTAAAGCCTGGACCAGGCCTGCTAAACAACAGTGACAACTGCAACCTAAAAAAATAGCCAGGTGTTGTGATGGGTGCCTATAGTCCCAGCTACTTGGGAGGCTGAGGCAAGAGAATCACTTGAGCCCAAGAGTTTGAGGTTGCTGTGAGCTGTGATGCCATGGCACTCTGAACAGAGGGTGACATAGTGAGACTCTGTCTCAAAAAATAAATAAATAAAAAGCTTTTTATTTCTTTTGTTTGAATTTTTTTTTTGAGATAGAGTCTCAACTCTCTTGGCCCAACTAGAGTACCATAGCATCATCATAGCTTACAGCAACTTCAAACTCCTCAGCTCAAGTGACCCTCCTGCTTCAGTCTCCCAGATGGCTGACACTACAGGCTCCCACCACAGCACCCAGCTAGTTTTTCTATTTTTAGTAGAGATGGCAGTCTCACTCTTGCTCAGGCTGGTCTCGAACTCCTGAGCTCAAGCAATCTACCTGCCTCAGACTCCCAAAGTGCTAGGATTACAGGCATGAGCCACTGCACCCAGCTTGTTGTCTGAATTTTTATTTATTTTCTTTAGCTTATAGTTCTTTGATCACTCATTTTCTTTGTTTACCAGTTACTTGTATTATTCCTTTAGAGAATTGGCCTGTTTTTATTCTTTGCCCATTTCTTAATAGTATCTTATTGATTTGTAGAAGTTCTTTATATGCTAAGACTACTAACCCTGTGTCATGTAAAATAAAATTTTAAATATATTGATTGTACTTTCTTATATTAATCTTATAAGAAACCATTCGTCAATCTCTGTATTCCATCATGGAATTTTTTGGACAAAAGACATTCTGATGTGTATCCAGAACATTTTATTCTACTGCTTTAACTCTTAAAATAGGACTTTCACCATCAATACACTGTGATGTCTCAAATACTCCCCAGTGTGGAGCAGACTGTCTATCAAAGTCTCTGACTGGTTGATCATGAAAGGTAATGTCCAGATTTAGTAGTCTGTCTACATATCTTTGCGTCCCAATGCCAGTATTTTCAACTTCTTTCCAGTAAGTCTCCTCTCCCATTTTTTACTCCACTACTCTTTGATTTAAAGTGGATTTTTTGCCTTCTTATGATAAAACAAAATTCCAAATAGAATGACAACTCTTGTGGTTGACCTGGCGGCAAAGGGGGAAGCATTTCCTGGTAGGGCCCAATGTAATGTCTTAGATACTATATCTCTAACTTGCTATTCTCTCTATGGCCATTATACCAAACTTAAAAATATTCAAATATGTTTCTAGCTTCTCTTATGGAATTTCCAATTAATTAATAGGACATGGCTGTAATCCAAAACAATGTCATCTGTGTCATAAAACATGCCCCCACGTTTTTGTGAGTTTAATGTTTACTTTCTAATCATTTACTTTGTACCTTCTCCCTAAAGCAAGCATTGGATTATTTGGCTGTCAGGCTTGGAAGCTCTACTTGTTATTCTATTGCTTTTCCTTTTGGATTTCATGGTTTCTTGAAATAATCATGATTTGGACTCCCACCGTGTTTTTACTCTCCTCTGTACACTCTTCTTTACTCTAAGGAAGAGCTCCCTACCCTTTAATGGATAGGCAGTTTTTCTCCCCCTCTAGAACAGCTCAAAGATGTTGCTTATGGCACCCGACAGTTGTCATTATGCCTGGAAACACTGCCAGCCCATGGAGATGAGGGTGAAGTGGATGTTTCCCTGCTGCATCAGAGTGAGAATCTTTTTGAACTGCACATCCGCCAGGCCTTCCTGACATCTGCTGCCTTGGCTCAGGCTGGAGATACCAAACCTACCACTTTCTGCACCTACTCCTTCTATGATTTTGAAACCCACTGTACCCCACTATGTGTGGGACCACAGCCCCTCTATGACTTCACCTCCCAGTATGTGGTGGAGATAGATTCCCTTTTCTTGCAATATCTTCAAGGGGCTTCAGCCCAGCTTGAGCTACACCAAGCTGTGGCCTGTGAGCACAACACCCTTGCAGCTGGATGGATTTGCTTTGACAGGGTGCTAGAGACGGTGGAGAAAGTCCATGGCTCGGTCATACTTACTGGTAAGTGCTGTCACCTTTCTGTAGCTGCTGTTAGGACCAATGTCAAATTCCCCAAGTCTGTAGTTGCTCTTCTGGTGGTTTCCCATTTTCTTCCTCTGCCTTAATTCTTGAATCTTGCCACACCATCTGTATTATCCACGCCTTTCATACCTTCTGCTACCCAGGAGTTGGTGGAGAAGAGTTTGGGGTGCTAGAGTACTGGATGAGGCTGCGTTTCCCCATAAGACCCAGCCTGCAGGCATACAATAAACGAAAGAAAGCCCAGGTCTACCTGTGTGGAGCCTGGGAGGCCCGGGAGGATGAGGTGAGAAAAACGATATGCGCATGCATCTCAAAGGAACCTCAGCCAAACTGCTCAGCCTTTCACTCTCAATAAGTATTTAATTTTTTAGAGACAGAATCTTGCTCTGTCACACAGACCGGAGGGCAGTGGCATGATCATAGCTCACTGCAGCCTCCAACTTTGGGGCTCAAGAGAAATCCTCCCACTTCCCCAGTAGCTGAGACTATAAATGAATGCCACCATGCCTGGCTAATTTGTAACTTTATTTTAGAGACAAGGTCTGGTTATGTTATGCAGGCTGGTCTTGATCTCCTGGGCTCAAGCAATACCTTCTGCCTTGGCCTCCCAAAATGCTGGAATTACAGGCATGAGCAACCATGCCTGACCTCATTAAGCAGTTGTTGAATGTGAATGAAAGAAAAACTGTCATATCACAACTGGTCCAGATTATTCCCATGGTGAAGCTTACATTAGAAATGAAATCATCCTCTTGGAGCTAGCTACTGTTCCTTGCTGTAACACAATGACTTATTTGTGCCATTGTCTAAGATAAGGCCTGGGTGCTAGCATCTCACTCAAATAACTGCCAGAGCCAGTTTGGAGGCTGGTGAAGGTCAGCAGGTTTCTCTGTGACCCGGTCAGGAGGCTCTCCTTTAGATCATAGTTCTTCCTTACTAAGGGTACTGGGCTTCACATACAACACTCTCAGGCTGCTCTTTTCCTCACTCCAAGATCAACATCTTTCCAGTCCAGATCAGAGACTTGGAAACCTCAGAATGAGCTGCGGATTGAAATCACCAGGTGCTGCGGCCTCCAGAGTCGATGTCTGGGAACCCAACCCAGTCCATACGCCATGTACCGCTTCTTCACCTTTTCTGACCATGACACTACCATCATTCCAGCCAGTAACAATCCCTACTTTAGAGACCAGGCTCGGTTCCCAGTGCTTGTGAACTCTGACCTGGATCAATATCTGAGGCGGGAAGCCTTGTCTATATACGTTTTTGATGATGAAGACTCAGCACCTGGTTCATACCTTGGCCGAGTCCAAGTGCCCTTGCTGTCGCTTGCGCAAAACAAATCTATTAAAGGTGGGAGTTTAGGGTTATTACATCTTTATATTGTCTGTCCAGCATTGTCTCCGTGTCCTGATTCTACTTTTCTTGGATTACTTGCTTGGAACGGTCTCTCTTAAAAATCTTAGAATATTGTCAAGAAAGAGTGACAAAGCAGAGGACTAAGAGCTTTACTACTTGGATGGAAACATTGGCTTCCTCTGCCTCTTTTTAGCTACAAAAGCAAGATTCCTGAGTGGATAGCCCAACCAACCTGAATTCCATACCTCTGTCTTGGAACAACTTCTTCAAAGTCTTTTGTGCCTTAGGGCCTATTGTTTCTTCATGAATGACTAGATATCTGACTATAAACTGACACCTTAACAATACCCCTAAATTCTCCCACTTCTTTTAAATACTAGGTGTAATTTAGAGAGACTTGCATGCCAGACCATGACAAAGGCAAATTTCTTGGATACCCTCCCCTGCAACTGAGCTCCGTACTATCTTACCTAATTTTAATACCCAGGGTTGTAGGGTGCACCTAGGAGGGGTTGACTCTCTGGTTACAGTCCTGGAAGGATAAGCCAGGGGTATCCATGCTCTCTTTAGGAATTGTGGATAGGCACAGTCACTACCAACCATGTTTAACAAGCTTCTAGATGCTCCAGGAAGTGTGTAGAGCCTCCTTCTTCTCAATAACCACAATTGCTTAAAAAAAGAGACTGACATTACTGCTCACAACCCCTTTGTCAAACAAGAGAGGCGATATGAGCCGTCTGTTAAATCAGTGTTATAAATCATAAGTCTGGCATTTGGAAAAACACATTTTGCTTAAGATTTCTTGGGACCACTCCAGTGTAGATGATGGGTGTTTGGGGCATGCCTGGGACACTGTGGACATGTGATAATAGTGATAATCATGTGGTCTTGTGACAAGCCAGCTGTATTCCTCCCCATACATCTTTTGACTGTCTCTGAAAGCTGGGTGCAGTCATCTTCCTCTATTAATAGTTTAGCTTCTCTGCTATTTTGTTATTCTGGAGTGTATCATCACCACGATTACTTGATAGATGTTAATTGATTACATGAAATTAAAAACGGGAAAATATGGGTGGCGCCTGTGGCTCAAGGAGTAGGGTACCAGCCCCATATACCGAGGGTGGCGGTTTTGAACCCAGCCCCAGCCAAACTGCAACAACAACAACAATAATAAAAAATAGTTGAGCGTTGTGGCAGGCAGCTGTAGTTCCAGCTACTTGGGAGGCTGAGGCAAGAGAACCTCCTAAGCCCGAGAGCTGGAGGTTGCTGTGAGCTGTGATGCAACAGCACTCTGTCAAGGGCGAAAAAGCGAGACTCTATCTCTAATAAATAAATAAATAAATAAAATAAAAATAGCAAAACAGGGTGCTGATAAGTGCTCACTTGCCTATTTCAGGAGATCGGGTCTTATTAATGTCTGTGTGTCTCTTAGGTGATTTTAACCTTTTTGACCCTGCGGGGAAACCTAATGGATCTATTCAAGTGCAACTGGATTGGAAGTCTCCCTATGTACTTCCTGAGCACTTCCTGAAAACAGAAGGTGAGACTGAGGAAAATGACGACAATTTTGAGATCTCATCTGAAGAGGAAGAGGCTTCCTTTCCTCCCCAGGTAACTCTCCCGGGCTCCCCAGGTAATAGATCTCTTCCAATCCTATGGAACAAATTCGAAGGAGACAGTCTTGAAATTGGAGGAAAAGGAATTCCCTCTGTCATGTGTTCTGCAAACTTGATCTATATATCCTTCATGACACCATGAGGCTTTTTTTTGAGACAGAATCTTGCTTTGTCACCCCCAGTAGAGAGCCATGGAGGTCATAGCTCATAACAACCTTAGACTGTTGGGCTCAAGCAATTCTCTTGCCTCAGCCTCCTGAGTAGCTGGGACTATAGGCAGCCACCACAACACCCGGCTATTTTTAGGGGTCTTGCTCTTGCTCAGGCTGGTCTCGAACTTGTGAGCTCAGGCGATGCGCCCTCCTTGGGCCTCCCAGAGTGCTGGGATTATAGGCGTGAGCCATTGAGCCCGGCCTTCCATGAGACTGTTGATGGAGAAAAACTCCAGGAGGGAGAAAAAGAGAGAGAGAGAGAGAGAGAGATAGCATCTCTCAGCTCTAGGGCAGGAAAAAATTAAGACTAATGCCTTGATGCTCAAAGTCTCTTTCTTGAGTATTAAGTTTTTTGCTTTTTTTTTGGCCGGGGCTGGGATTGAACCCACCACCTCCGGCATATGGGGCTGGCACCCTACTCCGTTGAGCCACAGGGGCCACTCTGAATTGTAAGGTTTTTAAACTATCATCTTGTAAGGCTGTCTCTGACCCTTTTACTCAGGACCAGAAGGCATCTGCTGAGATTCCCATCGAAGCTGACCAGTATCAAGCAAAGAAAAAACCTGCTCAGATGGGAGAAAGAAAGGAAAAAGAACACAAGGTTGCAAGTTACTCAAGAAGAAAACATGGCAAAAGAACAGGTGTTCAAGGAAAAAACAGAATGGAGTATCTTAGCCGTAACATCTTAAATGGAAATACATTACAAGTAAGACCTTAAAAACCTTGAAGAACCAAAATATGGATTGTATTGTCCCCAGATGTATTATTCTCTCCCTCTCTCTTTTTTTTGAGACAGAGATTCAAGCTGTCGCCCTGGATAGAATGCTGTGGTGTCACACAGCTCACAGCAACCTCCAACTCGGGCTCAAGGGATCCTCTTGCCTTAGCTTTTTAATTTTTTTTTTTCTATTTTTAGGAGACAGGGGAGTCTTGCCTGTTTTTTTTTTTTTTTTGCTCAGGCTGGTCTTGAACTGGTGAGCTCAAGCAATCTATCTGCCTCAGCCTCCCAAAATGCTAGGATCATAGGTGTGAGCCACCGTGTTGTTCTCGACATAGAGGCAAAAGCAGACATAAGATAAGCAATAATCACGGTTCTGTGGTTGGCATGTGTTTCCACAAACACAAGTAGTTTAATAACCCCTGGGCTACCCATTTCAGTGTATTTAATTCATCATATTATTTACTCATATATATATATATATTTTTTTTTTTTTTTTTTGAGACAGCCTCAAGCTGTCGCCCTGGGTAGAGTGCCTGGCATCACAGCTCACAGCAACCTCCAGCTCCTGGGCTCAAGAAAGTCTCCTGCCTCAGCCTCCCAAGTAGCCGGGATCATAGGCGCCTGCCACAACGCCCGGCTGTTTTTTTGTTGCAGTTGTCATAGTTGTTTAGCTGACCTAGGTCGGGTTTGAACCCGCCAGTCTCAGCATAATGTGGCTGGCGCCATAACCACATGCTATGGGTGCCGAGCTACAAGTACTAAATTTTAAAAATCAAAAAGAGCTAGTATTAAAAAAGAAAAACAGGCTGAGCATGGTGACTCATACCTAAAATCCTAGCACTTTGGGAGGCAAAAGTGGAAGTATCAGTTGAGGCCAGTAGTTTGAGACCAGCCTGAGCAAGGACAGAACTCCGTCTCTACAAAAAAATAGAAAAATTAGCCAGGTGTCATAGCTTGTGCTTGTGGTCCCAGCTACTTGGGAGACTAAGGCAGGAGGATTACTTGAGCCCAGGAGTTTGAGATTGCAATGATTTACAAAGTTGTCACTGTATGCTACCCTGGACAGAGCAAGACTTTGTCTCAAAAAACAAAAAACAAAAAAACTCCAAATATCATATGTTTTTATAAGTAGGACCTACTTATAAAAACGTATGATGGGTATATGAAACAGATGGGTATATGAAACAGATGGGTATATATGATCATAAAACGGTGTAATGGACTTTGGAAACTAAGGGTAAAGTGGGAGAAAGGTGAGGGATAAATATTTTCTTTTGATTACAATGTACATTATTCAGGCTGGAGGCGATGACTCAGACCTATAATCCTAGCTCTGTGGGAGGCTAAGGCAGGTGGATCGCTTAAACACAGGAGTTGAGACCAGCCTGAGCAAGACCTCGTCTCTACTAAAAATAGAAAAACTAGCCAGGCGTCCTGGTGCACACCTGTAGTCCTAGCTATGCAGGAGCCTGAGGCAAGAGGATTGCTCAAACCCAACGATTTAAGGTTACTGTGAGCTATGACGCTACAGTACTCTACCCAGGGCGATAGAGTGAGACTCTGTCTCAGAACAAAACAAACCCCCCCAATGTACACTATTTAGGTGACAGGTACACTAAAAGCCCTGACTTTAGCACTATACAATTTATCCAGGTAGCAATAAACATTTGCTCCCCCAAATCTATTGAAATTTTAAGAAAAAGAAAAAGGAGAAAGAGAGGAAAGAAGGAAGGGAGAGAAGGAAGGGCTCCCCAGGTAGCAGCTCTCTGCTAATGCTATGCAAAAGAAAGGAGGGAGAGGGGGAGGAAGGAAAGGAAGGGGAAAAGGAAGGAAATGAAGATATACTAGCTATATAGTATTCTTATTCTTATTTTTATTCTGAAGCAGGTGAACTACACTGAGTGGAAGTTCTCAGGGCTTAAAATCTCTACACATGATGGTGTTGAAAAACAGCATGAGGAAGAAGAAATGACCCAACAGCTTGTAAATGGTATTATTTTCTGAATCTAATTTTTATGTTTAATCATTTAGTTATTTTATCAGGCCAAGTATTTACTTTCTTTCTGCATCACAGACTGATTAACTTTTCATAGGAAACTGAAAAGTATATGTAGGACCCTAGGCCCAGCTTTTTGTTCCAAGTGTGATGGTTGAGTCAACCAAGGCTGAAATTCTCAAAGTAACTGTCCATGTATTTATAGCTAGCTAGTTAGTTACCTGGTATTTATAAAATGCTAATTTGCTTCAGGGTCTTGTGAATTATAAATTACAAAAAAATAGGAGGAGGGATGTGATTGGCTCATTTGTGAGGTTAATGCAAATTTTTAAGAAATTAAGGTGAGGCTTTCATATTACAATGAAAAATGGATATGATTTCAGGTTATAGTTATGACAAACTAGGTAATTCAGATCAAGTTTCCCATTGATGACAACTAAAAAAATGAAAGTTTATTTATATGTATATATATATATATTTTTTTTTTTCTTTTTTCGGGGAGAGGATAAGGCCTTTCTCTATTGCCCAGGCTAGAGTACAGTAGTGTCACTGTAGCTCACCGCAGACTTGAACTCCTGAGCTCAAGTGGTCCTCCTCTCTCAGGTCCTCAAGTAGCTAGGACAGTAGGTGCATGCCAGTATACTCAACTAATTTTTCTATGGGAAAATTAGTTCTAGAGATGGGAGACTCACTATGTTACTGAGGCTGGTCTTGAACTATTGGCCTCAAGTGATCCTCATACCTTGGCCTCCGAAAGTGTTAGGATTATAGGTGTGAGTCACTTTATCCAGCCCTCAAAGTTCACATATTTTCAAAAATCTTCTTAATGTTTTTAAGAAATATTAAAGAGGCAATCAGAGAGATGATTCGATCTCAGAGAGACGAGTTGGAGCTACTTCAGCCTGGGGACATTGCCAGTCTAGAGGAGGCTGGCTGAGATAGAACCATGCTTTTGGTGGACTTTTAGGGTGAAGAAATGTGGATACATTGTGACTCTTTTTATTTTTTGTAGAGACAGAGTCTCTGTCACACAGTTCACAGAAACCTCCAACTCCTGGGCTTAGGCAATTCTCTGGCCTGAGCCTCCTGAGTAGCTGGGACTACAGGTGCCCACCACAATGCCCAGCTATTTTTTTTTGTTGCAATTTGGCTGGGGCTGGGTTTGAACTTGCCACCCTCGGTATATGGGGCTGGCACCCTACCCACTGAGCCACAGAAACACTGCACTGCTTTGTGACTCTTATGTCTGCCCAGAGTAGGCAGGTGTCTGCTCAGGATAGGATCTCCCACACTCTGGTATGAGACCCTGAAGGCAGCACCATTGAGAGCTTCTTATGCCCTGGGAGGCAGAACTGTGTTTTGGAGTATTTGCAAGGGCTGACCAGATGCCCACCAGGACTCCAGATACTGGAGTTATCAAACACAAACTGTGTAACAACTGTGTTTACTAGCTTCATGAAGATAAAAGCTAGAGTTTAAAAGTTTAGGAAGGAACTAGAGGTCTGAAAATGGATTTCTGAGTTTAAAAATTTTTGTTTTTAAGCAAAAACAAAACTGGCGGTGCCTGTGGCTCAGTGAGTAAGGGTGACAGGTGTGAACCCAGCCCCAGCCAAACTGCACCAAAAAAAATAGTCGATTGTTGTGGCCAGTGCCTGTGGTCCCAGCTACTCGGGAGGCTGAGGCAAGAGAATGGCCTAAGCCCAAGAGCTGGAGGTTGCTGTGAGCTGTGACGCCACAGCATTCTATCGAGGATGACAAAGTGAGACTCTGTCTCTAAAAAAAAACCAAACCAAAACAAAACAAAAACGAAACACAGTGGCTCATGCCTATAATCCTAATGTTCATGGGAGGCTGAGGCAGGAGGATTGCTTGAAATCAGGAGTTCAAGACCAGCATGAGGAAGAGTGAGATCCCATCTCTACTAAAAATATAAAACTTATCCAGGACAGCACCTGTAGTCTCAGCTCCTTGGGGGAGCTAAGGCAAGGGTATGGCTTGAGCCCAGGTATTTGAGGTTGCTATGAACTATTCTATCACCATGGCACTCTAGCCTGGGCAACACAAAAATTTGTTTTAAACTAATTGCATTAATAATTCCAAAAAATAACATACAAATATACCCTTCACCCAAATTCAAGCTTTAACATGTTGCTCCTTATTTATTTTTTTATTTTAGAGACAGAGTCTCACTTTGTCGTCCTCAGTAGAGTGCTGTGGCATCACAGCTCACAGCAACCTCCAACTTCTGGGCTTGGGCAATCCTCTTGCCTCAGCCTCCCGAGTAGCTGGGACTACAGGTGCCCACCACAACACCTGGCTATTTTTTGTTGTTGTTGCAGTTTGGCCAGGTTCAGACCTGCCACCCTCGGTATATGGGCCTGGTGCCCTACCCACTGAGCCACAGGCGCCGCCCTGTTTATTTATTTTTTGAGACAGAGTGGTAAGAGTGCCATGGCATCACAGCTCACAGCAACCTCAAATTCTTGGGCTTAAGCAATTCTCTTGCCCCAGCCTCCCAAGTATCTGGGACTATAGGCACCTGCCACAATGCCCAGCTATTGTTGTTGTCATTATTGTTTATTAGGCCCTGGTTGGGTTTGAAGTCATCAGCTTGGGTGCATATGGCTGGTGCTCTAACCACAAGCTATGGGCGTCAAGCCTGTGAGATTTCTTTGCCTAGATCAATTACAAACTATTTTCTTTTTTTCTGTAGAGACAAGAGTCTCACTTCATGGCCCTCGGTAGAGTGCCATGGCATCACACAGCTCACAGCAAACTCCAACTCCTGGGCTTAAGCGATTCCCCTGCCTCAGCCTCCCGAGTAGCTGGGACTACAGGCGCCCGCCACAACCCCCAGCCATTTTTTGGTTGCAGTTTGGCCGGGGCCGGGCCTGAACCCGCCACCCTCGGTATATGGGGCCGGCGCCTAACCAACTGAGCCACAGGCGCCGCCCAATTACAAACTATTTTCAAGCCTGTAATCCCAGAACTTTGGGAGGCTGAGGTGGGTGAGATTTGAGAACAGCCTAAGCTGTGTGAGACACCTTCCCCCGCATCTCTAAAAATAGCTGGGTGTTGTGGCAGGTGCCTGTAGTCCCAGCTACTGAGGAGGATGAGGCAAAGGGTCACTTGAGCCCCAGAATTTGAGGTTGCTGTGAGCTATGACACGACAGCACTCTACCAGGGACGACAAAGTGAGACTCTATCTCAAAAACAAACAAACACAAAAATAAAAAACAAAGTATTTTCAAAATACATTACAAATTTAGAAATGAACAAATAGGCACAGTGGTAACGGCGACGGCCACATGCACTGAAGCTGGCGGGTTCAAACCCTTCAAACCCAGCCTGGGTCAGCTAAAGAACAATGACAACTGCAACAAAAAAATAGCTGAGCATTGTGGTGGGTGCCTATATTCTCAGCTCTTGGGAGGCTGAGGCAAGAGACTCTCTTAAGCCCAAGAGTTTAAGGTTGCTGTGAGCCATGACGCCACAGCACTCTACTGAGGGTGGCATGGTGAGACTCTGTCTCAAAAAAAAAAAAAAAGAAGAAAAGAAAAAAAATGAACAAATGAAGATTTTATTTATTTATTTATTTATTTTTTGAGACAGGATCTTATTTTGTTGCCCTGGGTAGACTGCCATGGCATCATAGCTCACAGCAACCTACAGCTCTTGGGCTCAAGTGATTCCTCCTGCCTCAGCCTCCCAAGTATCTAGGGCTATAAGTACCTGCCACAGTGCTGGCTATGGTTTTTTTTTTTTTTGAGACAGGATCTTGCTATAGCTCAGTCTGGTCTTAAAATACTGAACTCAGGCAATCTACCTGCCTTGGCCTCTCAGACTCTCAGGACTACAGATACCAGCCACCACACCCAGTTCAAATAAAGCTTTTAGAATTATTAAATATGGAAATTTATAATAGAGGAAGAGAGGTAGGAAGCAGATTAGACACACACAACTGATATGAGAATTGGTGAAAATATCCAGAATAAAGCAAGGAGAGAGAACAAGATAGAAAATACAAAAAAGAAAGAAAAGAGGGCAGCACCTGTGGCTCAGTGGGTACGGCGCCGGTCACATATACCGAAGGTGATGGGTTCGAACCCGGCCCCGGCCAAACTGCAACAAAACAATAGTCAGGTGTTGTGGCGGGCGCCTGTAGTCCCAGCTACTTGGGAGGCTGAGACAAGAGAATTGCCTAAGCCCAAGAGCTGGAGGTTGTTGTGAGCTGTGACGTCATGGCACTCTACCGAGGGTGACAAAGTAAGACTCTGTCTCTAAAAAAAAAGAAAGAAAGAAAAAAGATGCAAAGAATAAAAAGGTCTGGGCTACATTTAATGAAATGTGGCAGAGGTGAAAGAAGGGCACAGAGGCATTTAAACAGTATTTAAAATGATAATGACTTAGAATTTCCCAGAACTAATAAAGGATATTATGATTCAATGAACAAAAATTTAAGCATAGTTAAAATAAGTTAAACTCTAAATACATTAATGTAAAACATACAGGAAATACGCACACAGCTATGATTTAATAAAAAAATAAATAAAAGAAAAAAAATTCCTGAAGCCAAAAAAAAAAAAAAAAAATATATATATATATTAAAAGCAGGCATTTAATTTAAAAATAAACAGACATTGGTGCATCAGTAAGATGGATAAAGGACTTGTCAAGAGGTACCACTATAGACAGAAACCAGTGGCAAGAATTGGTCACTATACTGAATGGAAATGACTAACCTGACAAGAATTCTCTGCACAATAAAATTTGCTGGGCAGCTCCTGTGGCTCAGTGAGTAGGGTGCTGGCCCCATTATACCAAGGGTGGCGGGTTCAAACCTGGCTGCGGCCAAATTGCAACAAAAAAATAGCCGGGGTGTTGTGGTGGGCGCCTGTAGTCCCAGCTACTCGGGAGACTGAGGCAAGAGAATTGGCTAAACCCAAGAGCTGGAGGTTGCTGTGAGCTGTGATGCCCTGGCACTCTACCGAGGACAACATAGTGAAACTCTGTCTCTAAAAAAATAAATAAATAAAAATTTCCTTCCAGAATGAAAGCAGAGCAGACATTTTTAGATAAACCAAAATGGAGGGTTTGCCTCCAAGCCACATATTAAAGATCATTAAAGTCATTCTTTAGGCAGAAGGAAAATTGTCTCAAAAGGAAACACAAAGAGGTAACGAGGAATGAAGAGCAAAGAATATGGGTTAATGTAAATGACTGTGTAAAGCAAAAATACTAGCTTCTGGGGTTTAAATACATTAAGAATTTAAATAGATAACGTAATGGGTTGAATGGTAGCCCCAGAAAAGATATGCTTGTGTTTCTAAAGCCAAGAACCTGTAAATGTTAATCTTATTTGGAAAAAGTGTCTTTGCAGATGTAATTAAGTTAAAGATCTTGGATGAGGAGATATCCTGTAATATCCAGGTGAACCCCTAAATCTAATGACAAGTATCCTTGTAAGAGATACACAGAGGAGAGACACAAACGGGGGTGTGGGTTCAAGCCCGGCCCCAGCCAAAACTGAAAAAAAAAACTCTTTAGACTAATATCCATCATGAACACAGATACAATATCATCAGTGAAATATTAGTAAACATGGGTGGCTTCTGTAGCTCAGTGGGTAGGACACTAGCCACATACACCAAGGCTGGTGGGTTCAAACGTGGCCTGGGCCAGCTAAAA